>NC_089499.1:38547080-39154580 GCF_036850765.1 Saccopteryx bilineata | reverse complement strand
TCAGCAGAGACAGAGAAAACTAAAGTATGGCCCCCCTAGGGTCCAGATGCCACATCCCTCACCTGGTGTTATGGAGAGTGGCAGAGATAAGCCCCACAGCTAGCGCTCTAGAGCCACTCTCTCCTCTGAAGAACAGGTGCTCTGAGTCTGGTCCCCATATCTGTGGAGATGATGGGAGGAGCACCCGGAAGCCTGAGATCACCATTGCTAGAGCTGTAGAGTGGGAAAGCTGACGGCTGAAAAGCCAAAGCTGTGAAGACAAAGCTGTAAAGCCCTCACAACATGCCCCACCCACCAATGCAACTGTGGCCCTGCCTACATTACTACAACAGCAACATCTCAGCAGAGAACAGCCCAGGAACTTCACAGAGCTAAAACCTGTAATACAGTGACACCTACTGGATGAAAACTCTCAAAACTAAAATTTATTTTGCCTTTTTTTTTTCAGAGACAGAGAGAGAGTCAGAGAGAGGGATAGATAGGGACAGACAGACAGGAACAGAGAGAGATGAGAAGCATCAATCATCAGTTTTTTGTTGCGACACCTTAGTTGTTCATTGATTGCTTTCTCATATGTGCCTTGACTGGAGGGCTACAGCAGACCAAGTAACCCCTTGCTCGAGCCAGTGACCTTGAGTCCAAGCTGGTGATCTTTGCTTAAACCAAATGAGCCCACGCTCAAGCTGGCAACCTCAAGGTCTCGAACCTGGGTCCTCCGCATCCCAGTCCAACACTCTATCCACTGCACCACTGCCTGGTCAGGCCTATTTTGCCTTTTTGTTTCTCTCCATTTTTTTCTTTTTTCTGTCTTCTTTTTCCTTCCTTTCTCTCTTTGATTTTTATTTTTAAAAATTTTTATATATTCTATTTATTTTTTCTGGGTGTTTTGTTCTCATTTTTTATTTTTGGTGTTTGATCTTTTTTGTGTGGATTTTTCTTTTATTGGCATAATTTTTAAAATCTTTTTATTGTGTTTCTTTAAATTTTTTATTCTTTAGTTTTTTTGGTTAGGGTTCTTAAAAACAGCACTCTCAAATGCCATCAAGGAAAAAGAAATTTAATATAAAGGATAACAAGACAGACATATAGTTCAGAGAGAAAATTAAAAATCTTAATCAAGTAACTCAATCTCATGGAAACCTTGGAGTTAAATGATAGAGAATTCATAACTGAAGTTCTGAAAATACTCAATGAGATGCAGGAAGACACCAGCATGCAACTTAATGAACTCATAAAACAAAACAATATACCTCAATAAGGAGATTGAAACTTTAAAAACAGAGATGAAAAACTCAATACATGAGTTTAAAATTGAGGTAGCAAGTTTAGCTAATAGAACAAGCCAGATAGAGGAAAAGTATTAGTGACATCAAAGATAGGCAACTAGAGATGCCACAGAGAGAAGAAGAGAGAGAGTCACAAATATTATAAAATGAGAGAGCTCTACTAAAATTGTCTGACCTTATCAGAAAGAGCAATATAAGAATAATAAGTATATCAGAAGAAGAGGAGAGGAAGAAGGAAATGGAGAGCCTATTCAGACAAATATATGAAGAGAACTTCCCAAACCTAATGAAAGATTTAGAGCCTCGAATCCAAGAAGAAAATAGAATGTCAAGTTACCTCAACCCAAACAGACCTACTCCTAGGCACATTGTAATAAAATTATCAAAAATCAATGACAAAGAAAGAATCTTCAAGGCAGCTAGAAAGTAAAAATAAAGTCTAGTATTATTATTGGACTTGTCAGCAGAAACTCTACAAGCCAGAAGAGAGTGGACCCAAACATTCAAAGTACTAAAAGACAGGAATTACCAGCTAAGAATACTATATCCATCAAAGATATCCTTCAAATATGAAGAAGTAAAAACTTTTACAGACATACAGAAGCTGAGGGAATTTATCACCAGAAAACACTCACTGCAGGAAATACTTAAGGATGTTATTTGACACAAAGAACAAAAAAAATCAAAACTACAAGTAAAAGCTCCAACAAGGTCACAATCAAAACAAGGATAGTCTGTGACAACAATAACATGAAAGGAGAGAAGATAAATATCTGCAATAGCAAAAGAAGATGGAGTGCTGGAGCACTCATAAGACAAAAGAGTCTTGTACATGTGAAGACTTTTCATAATATAATGGTAGACACCCACAAAAAAATCACCACTGAACACATACCTTAAAAACAGAAGAAACCAAGGGAAGAAATATAGAATACCACAAAACAAAAACAACTGACAGAATCAAAAGAGAGAAGAACCAAACAAGACACACAGCTACCAGAAAACAAAACATAAAATGGCTATAGAAAATTCTTAAGTGTAAATAATTACCCTAAACATAAATGGACTGAACTCACCAATAAAGCAGCATAGAGGAGCAGGTAGGATAAAAAAGCAAAACACATATGCTGACTTCAAGAGACACATTTAAGCTGCAAGGAGAAAAGTATATTTGAAATGAAAGACTGGAAAACAATTCTTCAAGCAAATAATATCCAAAGGAAAGCGGGTGTACACATACCCCTATTTGATAATTCTGTCTTCAAGAAAACAAAGATAGCCAGAGATAAAGATGGACATTTTATAATAATAAAGGGGACACTGTATCAAGAAGAAACAACACTTCTTAATATAAATGTGCCAAATCAGGGATCACCAAAATAAATAAGACATCTACTAACTGATCTAAAAATAGAAGCAGACAAAAACACAACTATACTTAGAGATTTCAATACCATTGACAGTTTTAGATAGATCATCCAAACAGAATGTCAATAAAGAAATATTGACCTTAAATGACCACTGGACCAAATGGACAGAATAGAAATTTATAGGATATTTCATCGCAAAATGTTAGATTATACATTCTTCTCTAGTGTGCATAAACATTCTCAAGGATAGACAATACGTTGTGCCACAAAAGTAACATCAGCACATTCAGGAAGATTGAAATTATACCAAGCACATTTTATGACCATAAAGCTTTGAAATTAAAATTCAACTGTAAAAAAGAAGTAAAGAAATCCACAAAAATGTGGAAATTAAACAACATACTTCTAAAAAATGACTGGGTCAAAGAAGAAATAAGAGCAGAGACGAAAAGATATATGCAGACAAATGAAAATGACAACACTACATACCAAAATTTGTGGGATGCAGCAAAAGCAATAACAAGAGGGATGTTTAATCATTACAAACATGCTAAAAATAAAAGAGATCCCAAGTAAACAATTAACACCACAACTTAAGGAACTAGAAAAAGAAGAACGAAGGCAAACCAAAGTCAGCAGAAGAAAGAAAATAGTAAAAATTAGATCAGAACTAAATGAAATAGAGATTAAAAAAAAACTATAGAAAAAATTAATACAGGGCCCTGGCCGGTTGGCTCAGTGGTAGAGCATCGACCTGGTGTGCGGAAGCCCAGGGTTCGATTCCCGGCCAGGGCACACAGGAGAGGCGCCCATCTGCTTCTTCACCCCTCCCCCTCTCCTTCCTCTCTGTCTCTCTCTTCCCCTCCTGCAGCTGAGGCTCCATTGGAGCAAAAAATGGCCTGGGCGCTGGGGATGACTCCTTGGCCTCTGCCCCAGGCACTAGAGTGGCTCTGGTCCTGACAGAGTGATGCCCCGGATGGGCAGAGCATCGCCCCCTGGTGGGCGTGCCGAGTGGATCTCGGTCGGGCGCATGTGGGAGTCTGTCTGACTGCCTCCCCATTTCCAGCTTCAGAAAAATCCAAAAAAAAAAATTAATACAATAAAGATCTAGTTCTTTGAAAAGATCAATAAAATTGACAATCCACTGGCTAGACTCAGTAAGGGAAACGGAGGATTTATATAAACAAAATCTGAAATGAAAGAGGAGAAATTACCACAGACATCATAGATATACAAAGGATCATAGTAAAATATTATGAAAGACTATATGCCACCAAATTCCACAACCTAGAGGAAATGAATAAATTACTAAAAATATGCAATTTTCTGAGCTGTCATGTGGACTGAGTCATGAAGACATATAAGCAGGGGGGAAATAAAAATAACTATCAAAAACCTCTTCAGGCCCTGGCCGGTTGGCTCAGCAGTAGAGTGTCAGCCTGGCATGCAGGGGACCCGGGTTCGATTCCCAGCCAGGGCACATAGGAGAGGCGCCCATTTGCTTCTCCACCCCCCCTTCCTCTCTGTCTCTCTCTTCCCCTCCCGCAGCCGAGGCTCCATTGGAGCAAAGATGGCCTGGGCGCTGGGGAGGGCTCCTTGGCCTCTGCCCCAGGCGCTAGAGTGGCTCTGGTCGCGGCAGAGCGACGCCCCAGAGGGGCAGAGTATCGCCCCCTGGTGGGCAGAGCGTCACCCCTGGTGGACGTGCCGGGTGGGTCCCGGTTGGGCGCATGTGGGAGTCTGTCTTACTGTCTCTCCCGTTTCCAGCTTCAGAAAAATACAAAAAAAAAAAACAAAACCCAAAAAACCTCTTCAAAAACAAAAGTTCAAGACCAGATTTCTACACTAGTAAATTCTACCAAACTTTCAAAGAAAATTTAATATGTATCCTTCTCAAAGTCTTCCAAAAAATAGAAGATGAAGCAATACTCCCTAACACATTTATTGAGGCCAACATAACCCTGATACCAAAAACTGGCAAGGACAACACAAACACACAAAAAATTGCAGATCAATATCTCTAATAAATACACATGCAAAAATCCTAAACTAAATACTAGCAAATTGAATACAACAATACATTAAAAAAAATAATACATCACAATCAAGTGTGATTCATTCCAGGAGCACAGGATGGTTCAACATATGGAAATCAATCAACAAACTATATCACATCAACAAAACAAAGAACAAAAATTATATAATTTTATTAATGGATGCAGAAAATACATTTGATTAGATACAACATCCATTTGTGTTCAAAAAAATCAAGAAAATAGGCATAGAAGGAAAGTACCTCAACATAATAAAGTCATATATAACCAACCATCAGGTAATATCATTCTACATGGTGAAAAACTGAAGCGTTTTCCTCTAAAATCAGAAACAAGAAAAGGCTTCCCACTGTGTCCACTCTTATTCAACATAGTTCAGGAAGGTTTCACCAGAGTGATCAGGCAAGAGAAAGAAATAAAAGATATTCATATTGGGAAAGAAGAAGTAAAGATATCACTTTTGGCAGATGACATGATCCTATATATAGAAAACCCCAAAGACTCCAACCAAAATACTATTATAAAATATAAACCAAAATAGTAAAGCCACAAGATACAATATCAATATACAAATATCTATTGCTTTTCTATACGCCAACAATTAAACTTTGGAAAATGAACTGAAAAAAATCCCAATTTTTTTTACAACTGCAATGAAAATATAAAATACCTAAGAATAAATTTAACAAAGGATATAAAGGACCTATATACTGAAAACTACAAGTCAGTATTGAAAGAAATTGAAAAAGACAGAATGAAATAGAAAAATATTCCATGTTCCTGGATTAGAAGAATCAATGTAGTTAAAATGGCCATATTATCCAAAGTAATATACAAATTTTATGCAATCCCCATGAAAATCTCAATGTCATTTTTTAAAGAAAATAGAATGAAAAATTACCAGGTTTGTATGGAATCATAAAAACCCCTGAATAGCCAAAGCAATTCTGAGAAAAAAGAGTAAAGCTGGAGGTATCACACTACCTGACTTCAAATTATATTATAGAGCCATGATAATCAAAACAGCATGGTATTGGCAGAAAAACAGACATAGAGACCAATGGAACAGAATCAAGAGCCAAGAAATAAAAAAAATATATATATACACAAATCATCTTTGATAAAGGAGCCAAAAACACACATGGAGAAAAGAAAGCCTCTTCAATAAATGGTGCTGGGAAAATTGGAAAGCCACATACAAAAGAATGAAACTTGACTACCAGTTTGTCTCCCAGCACAAAAGTTAATTCAAAATGGATCAAAGACCTAAATTAAGATACAAAACAATAAATTACATAAAAGAAAATGTAGGTACCAAACTCACGGACCTTGGCCATAGAGAATAATTTATGAATTTCACCCCAAAGACAAGAGAAATAAAGGCAAAAATAAATGAATGGGACTATATCAAACTAAAAAGCTTCTGCACAGCAAAAGAAACTGACAAAACAAATAGCCAACTAATTGGGAGAGGATATTTGCAAACAACAGCTCCAATAAGGGGTTAATATTAAAAATATACAAAGAACTCACAAAACTCAGCAACAAACAGGCAAAAAATCCAATTAAAAATGAGGAGAGGACCTGAACAGACACTTCTTTCAAAAAACATACAAATGGCCAACAGATAATATGAAAAGATGTTCATCTTCACTACGTATTTGATAAATGCAAATCAAAACTATAATGAGATACTACTCACTTCTGTTAGATTTGCTATGATCAAAAAGACAGGTAAAAACAAATATTGAAGAGGCTGTGGAGAAAAAGGAATCCTCATTCACTACCTGTGGGAATGCAAATTAGCACAACCATTATGGAAAAAAATATTGTGGTTCCTCAAAAAATTAAGACTAGAACTGCCAACAATCCCACTACTTGGCATCTACCTTAAAAACTAGAAAACATTGGTACATAACAACACATTCACCTCCATTTTCAGTGCAGCATTATTCACAGTGGCCAAGACATTAAAGAATTGGATAAAGAAGATGTCACACACACACACACACACACACACACACACACACACACACACTGGAATACAGCCATAAGAAATGATGACATAGTGACAACATTGGATGGAATTTGAGAACATTATACTGAGTTAAATAAGTAAATCAGAAAGAGCTTGGCCCTGGCCGGTTGGCTCAGCGGTAGAGCGTCGGCCTGGCGTGCAGGAGTCCCAGGTTCGATTCCCGGCCAGGGCACACAGGAGAAGTGCCCATCTGCTTCTCCACCCCTCCCCCTCTCCTTCTTCTCTGTCTCTCTCTTCCCCTCCCGCAGCCAAAGCTCCATTGGAGCAAAGATGGCACGGACGCTGGGGATGGCTCTGTGGCCTCTGCCTCAGGCGCGAGAATGGCTCTGGATGCAGCAGAGCGACGCCCCAGAGGGGCAGAACATCGCCCCCTGGTGGGCATGCCGGGTGGATCCCAGTCGGGCGCATGCGGGAGTCTGTCTGACTGCCTCCCCGTTTCCAGCTTTGGAAAAATGGAAAAAAAAAAAAAAAAAAGAAAGAGCTAAGAACTGTATGATTTTACACATGGGTAGGGTATAAAACTGAGACTCATGGTGGACATAGATAAAAGTAAAGTGGTTATTAGTGGGAGAGGGACCTAGCAGAGGTGAATGAGGTGAGGAGGTTGGGGAAAGGGTATAAAGAGGAACAAATATAAGGTGACAGAAAATGATTTGACTTTGTATGATGGATATACAACATAATGAATTATTTAAATGCTGTAGAAATGTTTACCTGAAACCTGTGTACTCTTAACGATCAGTGACACCTTGTTAAATTTAATTCTCGAAATAAAACTTAAAAAATAAAAAAATGACATTGGAATTTTCATGGAGATTGCATTAAATTTGTATATTGCTTTGAGTAATATAGCAATTTTAACTACATTGTTTCTTCCAATCCATGAACATGAAATATTTTTCATTTCATTGTGACTTTTTAATTTCTTTCTTCAATGCTTTGTAGTTTTCAGTATAAGGTTTTTCATATCCTTTGTTAAGTTTATTTCTGGGTATTTTATTATTTATTGCAGGTGTGAAAGGAATTTTTTAAATTTATTTTCTGAAGTTTCATTGTTGGTATATAGGAAAACTGTAGACTTTTGTATATTGATTTTATGTCCTGAGACTTCACTGTATTGGTTTATTGTTTCTAATAGTTTTTTGGTTTGTGTCTTTGGGGTTTTCTATATATATATATATATATATATATATATATATATATATATATATATATATATATATATATATACAGGATCTTGTAATCTGCAAAAAGTGATACCTTTACTTTTTCTTTTTTCTTTCCTTTTTAAAATTTTTATTGAGAAGAGAGGAGGCAGAGACAGACTGCCACATGCACTCTGACCGGGATCTACCCAGCAAGCCCACTAGTGGGTGATGCTCTACCCATCTTGGGCCCTTGCTTTGTTGCATCTGAAGCCATTTTTTAGCACCTGTGGTGGAGGCCATGGAGGCATCCTTCATTGCCCGGCTCCAATTGAGCCATGGCTGCAGGAGGGGAGGAGAAACAAGAGAGAGAGAGAGAGAGAGAATTGAGAGGGGGTGTGGAGAAGCAGATGGGCGCTTCTCCTGTGTGCCCTGACCAGGAATTGAACCTGGGATATCCACACACCAGGCTGATGCTCTACCACTAAACCAACTGGCCAGGACCCTTTACTTCTTCTTTTTAGATATGGATGCTTTTTATTTCTTTCTCTTGCCTAATTGCCCTGGCTAAAACTTCCAGAACTATGTTGAATAAGACTGGAGAGAGTGGGCAACTTTGTCATGTTACTGATTTTAGAGGAAAAGCCTTCATTTTTTCACTATTTAGTATGATATTAGCTGATCATTGTCATATATGGCCTTTATAATGTTGAGATACTTTACTTCTATGCCCATTTTATTGAGTGTTTTAAAGATAAAGTGATGTTGTGTCTTATCAAATGCTTTTTCTGCATCTATCAGTATCATATGATTTTTGTTCTTTGTTTTGTTGTTGTGGTATAGTTTGTTGATCAATTTATATTTGTTGCATCAGTTTTGTGCTCCTGGAATGAATCCCACTTGATTGTGATGTATTATTTTTCAATGTGTTGTATTTGATTTGCTAGTATTTATGTAGTTTAGGATTTTTACATCTGCATTAATTAGAGTATTGGTCTGTAGTTTTCTTTTTTTGTGTTGTCCTTGCCAGGTTTTGATATCAGGATTATGTTGGCCTCATAAAATGTGTTAGGGAGCATTGCTTCTTCTATTTTTTGGAAGATTTTGAGAAGGAGAGGTACCAAATATTCAAATGTTTGATAGAATTTACTCCTGTAGCCATCTGGTTCTGGACTTTTATTTTTAAGGAAGTGTTTGATAGTTATTTTTATTTTCTCCTTACCTTATGGGTCTACTTAGTTTTTCCACTTCTTTGTCACTTAGTCTAGGAAAATTGGATAGTTCTAGGAACTTACCTATTTCTTCTAGATAGTTACATTTTGTGGCATACAATCTTTCAAAATATTCCACTAAAATCTTTGTATATTTAAGATGTCTGTGGTAATTTCTCCTCCTTCATTTTGGATTTTGTTTTTATGACTCCTTTCTCTTTTCCTTAGTGAGTCTGGCCAGACTTTCCTTAGTGAGTTTTGTCAATTTTATTAATCTTTTTAAAGATCCAGCTCTTTGTTGTATTAATTTTTTCTATAGTTGTTTTGTTCTCTATTTCATTTAGTTCTGCTATAATTTTTACTAATTTCTTTTTTCTTCTGACTTTGGGTTGCCTTTGTTCTTCTTTTTCTAGTTCCTTAAGGTGTGATGTTAGGTTGTTTACTTGGATTTCTTGATAATAGGCCTGTAATGATATAAACTTCCCTCTTATTACTGCTTTTGCTGCATCTCAGAAATTTAGCTATATCATGTTTCCACTGTTTTTTGTTTGTATATGTCTTGTGATCTCTGCTTTAATTTTTCTTTGAATCAGTCCTTTTTGTAGAAGCATGTTATTTAAGTCCTACCTTCTTGTGGGTTTCTTTACTTCCTTTTTACAGGTGAATTCTAATTTCAAAGCCTTAAGACCAGAGAACATACTTGGTATAATTTCAATCCTCTTGAATTTGTTGAGGTTAGTTTTGTGATCCTACATATTGTCTATCCTTGAGAATGTTCCATGAACACTGGATAATCTGATGTTCTGTGATGAAATGTCCTATAAATACAATATCTATCATGTTCATTTGGTCTGGTGTGTTTCTTTATTGATTTTCTATTTGTATTACCTATTTAAAGTCATCAAGGGTGTGCTGAGGTCTCTAAGTATGATTGTGTTTTTGTTTGTTTCTATTATTAGGTCAGTTAGTAAATGTCTTATATATTTTGGTTCTCTCTGATTCAATACATATATATTGAGAAGTGTTATGTCTTTTTGATACCCTTATGAAATGTTCATCTTTGTCTCTTGTTACCTTTGTTGTATTGAAGTCTGTATTTTCAGATATTAGTATGGCTATATCTGCTTTTATTTGGATATTATTTGCTTGGAGAACCATTTTCCAACCTTTCACTTTGAGTTTACTTTTGTTGTTGCATCTTAGGTCTGTCTCTTGAAAGCAGCATATGGTTGGGTTTTGCTTTTTGATCCAATCTTCTACTCTGTGCCTCTTTATTGCTGAGTTCAGTCCATTTACATTTAGGGTAATTATTGACACTTGAGGATTTCTTATAATCATTTTATATTTTGTTTTCTGGTAGCTTTGTGTCTCCTTTGATTTTTGTTGTGTGTGTGTGTGTGTGTGTGTATGTGTGTTTGTGCGCGCGCATGTGTTTGTCAGTTGTTTTTGTTTGGTGGCATTCATACTTCTTTCCCCTGTTTCTTCTTTTTTTATGCTATGTGTTTCAATGGTGACATTTTTGTGGGTGGTTACCATTAGGTTATTAAAAGATAATGTTTCATGTATCCAAGAGTCTTTTGTCTTATGAGTACTTCTGCATTCCACCCTCCTTTCCACTGTAGAACTTTATCCTGTCCTTTTTTATGTGTGGTTGTCGCATATTATCTTTGTTTTTATTGTGACCTTGTTGGAGATTTACTTGCAGTTTTGTTTTGTTTTCTTTGTATCTGGTAGAACAACCCCCTTGAGTATTTACTGAAGTGGGCATTTTCTGGTGATAAATTGACTCAGCTTCTGTATGTTTTGAAAATTTTTCATTTTTATATCATATATGAAGGGCAACTTTGATGGATATAGCAGTCTTAGCTGGTAATTCCTCTCTTTCAGTACTTTGAATATTTGTGTTCACACTCTTTTGGCTTGTAGAGTTTCTGCTGAGAGTCTGATGATAACCTAAGGGCCTTCCTTTATATGTTATGTTCTTCTTTTTTTTAGCTGCCTTGAGGATTCTTTATTTGTCATTGATTTTTGACAATTTTATTACAATGTGCCTTGGAGAATGTCTGTCTGGGTTGAGGTAACTCAGAATTCTGCTTGCTTCTTGGATTCAAGGGTCTAACTCTTTCCATGGGCTTGGGAAATTCTCCTCTATTATTTGTTTGAATAGGCTCTCCATTCCCTTCTCCCTCTCTTCTACTTTTAGTGCTGTATCATTTTTTAAAAAAATTGTGAGTGTCTCTCCTTCTTTCTGTAGCATCTGTAGTCACCTGTCTTCAGTTTTATAGATTTTCTTTTCTATCTGGCCTGCTCCATTAGATAAACTTGGTACCTCATTTTTTAATTCATGTATTGAGTTCTTCATCTCTGTTTTTATAGTTTCAATCTCTTTAGTAATATTCTAATTTTGTTCATTAATTTGTTTTTTGAGCTCATTCATTGCCTATCAGTGTTTTCTCTCATCTCATTATGTATTTTCAGAATTTCAATTTTGAATTCTCTGTCATTTAATGCCATGGTTCCCATGTGATTGAGATTATTTTCTGAAGATATTTCTTTTTATTTCTGAAATACATCTCTTTTTTGTTTCATCATGGTATTCACTTTCTTTTTCCTTTATGGCATTTGAGAGTGGTATTGTTAAGAAATTTAACAAAAAGAAAAAAAAAACTTAAAAATGATAAATAGAAACATGTAAAAAATAATGAAAAGTAAAAGGAAAAATTCCCCCAATAACAAAGAGCATAAACAAACAAAAAAAAATCAAAAGAAAACAGAACATCTACAAGAAATAGAGTAAAAACTATAAAAATAAAAAAAATGAAGTTCAAAGGAAAAAAGAAGATTTCAATTTTGATTGGTTTTCTTATTTTCTTCAGCTAGGTGGCACTATATTATAAGTTTTAGCTGTATGAAATTCCTGGGCTGACCTCTGCTGAAATGTTGCTGCCACAGTTATGGAGGAGGGGCTGCAGTTGTGATGATAGGTGGGGTGTGTTGTGAAGGCTTTATGGCTTCTAGCAATGGCAGTTTTAGACTTCCAGGCACTCTTCCCCTCCTCCCAACAGACCAGCAGACCAGACACAGAACATATCTGTTTTTTACCTATGTGATAAATCTCTATACTTTCCGTACCTGTGGGGTGGGGGGTAGGGGAAGCTGAGACCTGGGAAGCTGGGGGGCAGCTGTACTTTTGTTTTCTCTTTGTACCCAGTGTGGGCTGTCAGCAGTCTGTGGGAACACTAGCTATGACTCCTCATTCTTCCACTGCTTTGATTTAGTATCTCCCCATGGCCCTGCAATCTACCACTCCTCTCAGCAAAAGAAGGGCCAGCCTTTCCCCGTTTCTCTGCTTTCCAGAGCCCTACTGCAAGTGTGTCTTATCTTCTACCCCACTTTTCAAACTTTCTCACCTTTCATTGATTCCACACATGGATCTTTTTAGGCAAGCCTGCAAGCCTAGCTGGGATTCTTTCTCTGCATTATAGCTGTTCAATTTGTTGAAATTTCAAGGGGAAAGATCAAGGGTATAAATCTCATGCTGCTATTACTCTGATGGCATCCATGTGTGTGTGTGTGTGCATGTGTGTGTGTGTGTGTGTGTTTATAAGCCCACCAGTGATTCTGCTGTACAGTTATTTGCAGGCCACTCCCCTAAGCTTCACTTGTATGTGTAATATTAGAGTTGAGGGACAGATATGCTCAATGGAATTCAGAGACAGAAATTAAATAGAAATGTTGTTATAGCTCTGTGTTGTCCAAACCAATACATTCACTTTTTTTCTCAGGACTATAGGAAGACCCAAAGCCAGTGTAACTTGCTACTTTACTACCCCAAGCTGTGAGCTTTTAACCATTTTTAGAGTCACTTGTTTGCACCATGTTAACAAACTAAAGCATGTTGAAGAAGGTAGGGGGGAAAGACTTTTATCCTGGACTTTACTCTTTGTGCCACCAAATATCCCATTTCCTTTTAAGGAGCCACTGTCAACTCCGCTCTTCATTCATATGCAGTGGGGAAAGGTGAGTTGCCATTCAGTTGCAAGAGTGAACTTTTGACTCTTCCTGGGCATTCAAAGTATCATGTGTCTTGGTTCAGGGATATGCAAGTAATTCAGTGAGAGCCAATAATGCATACCAATACATTTGTTGGGACCATTTGGATAGAGATATGCTTCTTGCTGATTACTCCAGGCAGAAAGGGTAACATGAGCCTGTAGCTAGAGGGGCCATTTTCAGGAGAATGAAGGTTCTAAAGCCACTATGGAAGGCAGAGGTGAGCAATGGGAAAAAAACTAGGTGCTTGCAATGTTGTCTGAGTTCCTGGATAAAGCCATTTCTGAAGCTAAGCCTTTACCTGATTTTTTCTGTTTTGCAAATGTAAACCTTCTGATCCCAGATTTCTTCATGCATAAAATAGTAATGCTCAGTTACACTTTTTAGGCTACTGAGAGGGTTGAATGGGAAAATCCAGCACATAGTACATGGTGCACAGTGGATGTTCAATAAATGAAAGTCTCCTCTCATTTTTCTTCCACCTTGTCAACTGATGGGAGCTTTAAACCTTTCCTGATTTCACAGGTTAGACAGACGAGTGCCATTCAACTAAATTTAATAAACAGGTGTTTCTTGCACTCAGACATGAGGTTCTCCCTTCCTTTCTTTATGCTCCCTCTCTTCCTTCACACTCCCTTGGCATTCTTCTCTTTATTAGTTTTCCTATTGCATGAAGTCCTATTTCTTTGCTGCTGATTGTCTGTATTCCCTCGCTGATTATCTGTGGGAAGATGAGTGCCCCCAGGACAGGATGGTGTCCTCTTCAACTTCTTACTCCTGGACTCAGTACAGAATCTGGTCCAGAATTTCTCAAGCATCTACTGTGTGGCAGAGACTGTGCTGGGCACACATACAGCTCATTGCATTTTACTGTCCTGATGACACAGGTGTGACTTAGTTTGAGTTGAGGAATGCTAGAGCCTGTAAACCTGAGCTTATGCTGTTTCTTGGTGTAAAAGTCAAAATGCTTTTGTTGTGCAAATGCCAGAGGTGCTATTCATCTGCCTTAATCAAAAGGGACATTTACTGGCACATGTAACTAAAAAGTTTAGGAAAAGAGTTGGTTTTAAGCATGGGTCAGGGCTCCTCACATGTGGTGGCACAAGCCACCAGAAGCTCTAGGTTCTGTCACATGGCTCTCTATTCCCAGAAGAAAGAGAACTTATCCCCTAATTCCTGAAAGAGTCAGGGTCTGCTGCTCATTGATCTAGAATGGGTCATGTGCCCATCTCTGCACCATCACTGTAGCTAGAGGTATAAAACACTTTGGATAGTCCTGGATTGAGTGACAGCTTCTGAATGAAGGGCAGCATTATCCCATACCTCATGGGTGGAAGTGAGAGGTGCTGTGACCAGAAGAATGGAAAGGATGCTAGAATACACCCAGGACAGGTCTTTCTTCTGTGCCCCAGCCTCTCCTCCCCTCTGCCAGTCTGGGGTTTCCCTTGGACTAGTAGCCTGGTCATCTACAGATGTCCCCCTACCCCCTAAGTACCAATGGCAGCTGCTGGGCTTGTCATTTAGTTTTTCATGATGATGCTTTATTGTCTCAACCTTGCATGGGGCTCTTCGAGAATTTGCGCAGTAATACCATGCAGGACACACAGTACTGTGTCAAGCTTCTGATTATCTATAGAAATACTGAGGCTTGAGTCAGCCACCTACCCTTCTCAAGTCACTCCCTGGTTTGTACATGAAGAAGTCAGGGGTGGCAAACAGAGTTCCTGTCGGCTGTTCAGGGACACCTCAGAGTCCTTCTTCACCCAGGGATTGAGGTTGCCTCTATTACCTGTTTAAGAGTGATCCTTCAGAGGGACTCTCGTCACCATCTTTGAACCTTTCCACAAGAATATTCTACATCCCAACATGATTTCTTTAGTAAATAATCTACTGTCCACACACTATATTTATTAAATGCTTCAGAACTCTTTAGTTTAGCATGAAGACCAGTTATTCCTTATTCACAGTTCTCTAAGGATGCAGTTGGAAAACTCCACTGAAGCAAATTACAGTGCTTTGGATACCCAGCAAATGAATCGAATGCATACCTTGTTAGAGATGTCCCGGGGAAGGAGCTGAAGAGCCCAACCTGCTCAGCAATTCAAAGTAATGTTACCTGATGGTCAATTCCAGTCCTGTCCCAGGGATGCAAAATGAAAGGCTGGGAGAGGGAACTGCCATGCTCAGGAGGCTTAGGCACTGGTTAACCTGCATGTGTGGTTATCTGAAAGCTGTGACACAGGCCAAATGTACAAAAGGAAAGGAGTGCCTTTGCTCCCTGTAATCTTACCTCTGTTTATTTCTTGGCTAATAAAAAAATCTTGGAAAATGTGAGTTATTATGGAAGACTGTGAGGCCAACCTGAAGAAAACAAAGCTTCTGATGAAGCAATAGCCCATCCGCCGAGTGTAAACAGGGGCCTGACCTTATCCAGAAAAGAGGCAAAGTCTCCCACTTGCATTTCATGGTGAAAGGGACGAAGAATTCTATGGCTCTCTCTTGGCTGTCCCTGCAGTTTCAATTATTCTTAGTGGCCCGTGGTTGTTCATAAAACCTCTGATGTTATTTCTATGGTTCCCTGGCCCTCATTAAAGGCCACCTCACGTGCCCCTGATGCCCTCTTCTCGGAGTACTCAGGCTCCTGCCTGAGCCGACTCCGGCCTGAGTGAGCTGTGGTTATCTGAGAAAGTGCAGTCCCTGGGGTGCTCTTTTGATATGCACCCGAATCTATCTCCAATCGCAGTGATGCATGTGAGACCTGTGATCACAGGCAAGCGTTATGTCACCTGCCATCTGCTTCTGTCTGTTCTCTGCTCTATCTGGGCCTTTATGAAAAACGTGCTCCTTAGCACACAGGCATTTTGTGAGATGAGCAGCTGCCAGCGTCTGAGCTCAATGAAGACAAAACTCATTCACGCCAGGCCCAGGGGCCTTTCTCCGCACACGCTCAGTGTCCCTTGTGGGAAGGAGGGTAGGCTGCTGGGGGGTGAGAGTAAGGCTTGCCTTGGCCATGGCTGTTCTCTCACCAGCTGATGGCAAGTCAAGGGTCCCGGGTCCCACACTCACTCTCTGCAGGACAAAAACTGTCCCCTGAGTTAGCAGAAGCAGGTGCTGACACCAGAATGGGCCCTTTCTCCCTGGTAGTTTACTTTAACTAGATTGGTTTTTGTTTTTTTAATGTTTTTCCTTTTATCTTTGCAATGCCTTGTAATATTTCACACCATTGACCACTTTGTTTCTCTTAACAGTCTTTGCTTCTTGGCTTTCGTTCTGTCCCTTTTCTCCTGGGTGGCTGGGCTGGGTCAACCCAGGATCTGTCCTTGGACCTAATCTTTTCATTCTCACCACTACTTTTATGGCCCCTTCCTTGCAGCAGTGTCTTGAACCCCCAGATTAAACCCTTGACCCCAAATGCCGGTGGGTCACCTCTGTCCCTAAATGCAGATGTCTAAAGTCAAACAGTCTCGTCTCACCTTAGACCTGCCCCTGACCTCCAGTGCCTCCTAGGTCCATGGCCAAACAAAGTTGTAGAAAGCTGAGAGCCAGCAGGGCACATGCAGATAGTAGGTATCTGTTTAGAACTAGTCCTGGAGAGACCATCTGTTTGGTCAGTGAGATGCCCGGGGGTGCTGCAGAACGGTTCCGGTGGCAGACGGGCCCCCAGGAGTGGATAATGACACAGGTAGAGAGGAACCAAGAGCCCAGGCAGGGGCTGCAGCTGGCCATGGCGTTTAGGGCTAGGTCCGTGCAGGCTGAGTCAGCTTGTGGGTGACTGTTAGGCCCTTCCAGTTCTGAGAACACACCATATCTAGCATCCACTTATTAGGTTGAAAGATCCTGTGCACAGTTCTATTTCTTGAACTCCTGTGTCATAATATAGTGGAGCTTTACTGTATCTCCCTTGAAGGACCATGGTGAGGACTAAACGAGTTAATTTCCATTAGCGTTCAGTGTTAACACTAATACTCTGAAAATACTATTTTTAGGGAAGTAGGGGAGGAAAGAAGAAAAAGAGAAAGAGGAAGAGAAGAAAGAAGGAAGGAAGGTAGTAAGGAATCTGCCTGAAGGGGGTGACATAGGCAGTCAAAAAAGTCTGCATAGAGAGTTTGACATTTGATCAAGGTTTTGTAGGGTGAATAGGAGTTTGCTGCTGGATAAGGAGGAGAGGAATGGAATGGTGTTCCAGGTACAAATGTGTAAATGCTCAACATTAGTTACTGTGATCATTGCATAAGGGCACAGGTGATACCTCTTTCCATTTTATTGTGCTGATTTTCCTACATGCTACATTTTCTGCATCAGACCTTAAACCCCTTGAGTAACATCTCGTCTTTTTCATCCTTGGATATTTGTCTAGTGTTTTACATGAAGTAACTGCTCAAGAAATATTTGTTAAAGGAACAAATTGCTTTCTCTGAAAGGTAACATCTTCACTGTAGGATGTACTACACATAAAATAGGTTATGTAAATTATTTCTTATCATAAACAATGAGTAGGGGCTCAGCTTTCTCCTGGAAAAATATGAGACCACTTCATTCATAGTGATGCCACTTCTCCACTGTTCTCTGTGACCCATTAATTGCCCCTCTGCTATTTCAAGCATCACACATGTGACTATGACCAAGAAAGAGGCTGATTGTCCACTCTAGCACATGTACCTTGGGCAATTTGTCTCCTGATGGGTTGTAATGATGATGGGTTGTAGCACAAAGGTCTGAGGAGGTGGGTTTGCTTCCAGGTTTTACTAGTTACCAACTGTCTTACTTAGCCTCTCCAGTACCCATTTCTCCACCTATAAATTGAGGGAGTTATCTTACCTAGGTTTCCAAGAGCTATAAGTATATGGTCCTGTCTTCTGCCTGCTGGTGTCTCTGTATTTGGGTCAGTTCCTTTTACCCCATATTACTGTCCCCTTTAATTTAGCTCCTGATAGCAAGATAGCACTCTAACCCTGGGATCAAACAAACTACCCAGATTTGAATGTTGGTCCTGCCACTTAGTGGCTGTGTGATTTCAAGAAAGTTACTTGACCTCTCTGTGCTTCAGTTCCTTAATCTAAACAATAGGGATAATAGCAGTCCCTGTTTCATTGGGTTGCTGTGCTGCTTGAATGAGCTATTACAGTGCTTAGGATAGTGTCTGGTACATGGTAAGCTCTGTTTAAGCCTTAGCTACTTCTCTTTTACTGATCCTTGGGGGTGGAGCCAGTGCTAGGACAGAAAGCTCCTGGAAGAATAGCATACCACCCACAAGAAGGTGGGAGAGCTTCCCCTGTATCTCAGCTTGCCTGATATTCCTTGGAGATCTGGGGGCCATATTACCTCCACGGTCAGAACATGGTTTGCCTGATGCAGTCACTGAAATGGAGAAAGAGTTACTTTCCTCTCGAAGGGGAGAAAGCATTGGGAAGGCCAGAAATAAATTTCTGTTGTGGCGATGCGAAAGTTCACCAAGAGGAGGCATGTGGCAGAATGATATTTCAAAATTAGCGGCAGATATTCCTTGTCACGTCCATATGTCCTTGTCCCCATGGCCTTTTCCCAACAAACTAGGCTATTTACAGTTTATTTGCTCAGGGGAGGGGGTTTGTAATATAAGAGAGAAAACAAGACCCACCTTTGGTTTTATGTTTCACTAGTGTGGTCCTTGGTTGGGGGCGGTAGTGGGGGAGGACTGGAAAAAAACTCTAGGAGAGTCTGAGATGATTTATAGCACGCTTCTCCCCTGACCAAGAGTAGGCTGAGATTCCTCATCCTGGGCGGGGAGTGAGCTGAGGGAAAGTGAGGGGTGTGCAGGTGTGGGGAGCCGGGAAGGTGTGCCCTTGCGCTCTCCCTTCTGGGAAGAGCCTCCTGTTTGCTTAGCTGCGGGGAGTGCGGTTGCTGAGAGCTGGCCACTGCAGCACCCTCAGGAGTCACCGCTGCGTTTGAGCTGAGCCCACACTACTCCTGGGCAGCTCCAGTGAACAGCATCGGAGCAGGAGCACTAAGGCTCGACTGATCACATGTGGCCATTGTTGGACCCCTCTGGTCAGAGGTCTTTGCTCTGGAGCCCCCTGGGGGCTGGTGGGATTTTATTCGTCTTCATGACATTTGAGGTCCTTCTGTCCAATCCTCTTTCTCCCTTTTTATTTTTCACAGGGGTCCCCTCCCCCAATTAATCTCTTCAACTCTTGACTTCACCTCAGTGTCTGCTCCCTAAGGGACTAACTGATACAGCCCCTGAGAAAGGTGTGGCCCAAAGAGGGAACAGGAACTCCAGATAGGTCTGGGGAATCCCAGGCAGCAGGAACGTGTACCCCCCACCGAGGCAGAGCCCCGTTGAGGCGGCCAGACTCCAGAGAGAAGCGGCTTCTGGTGTTCCCTGGCTCTTGGGGACTTAGCTTCACCGGGCAGCACTCAGCCTCACGTGGTCTGATATGCAGGCGCCTGGCGGTGGCTGAGACATAGGTGGACCTGAAGAGACCTTAGGGTCAGGAACGGAGGACACCATGAAGCAACTTGGGTGAACAAATGACCAACGACTAGATGGCCTGAGGACAGCTTAGCAGATGCCAGCAAGGATACAGGAAGCTTTCTCTTACCCATTACCCTGGCATTAGGTGAGGAAACTCCACAACCCTGCTATGAGTAGGTTGGGAGGGGCCCCATTTTAACTAAGATTGCTTCTATCCCTCAGGGAGCTGGGGCTCAAAATAGTAATGAAATTCTACTTTAGAAAAATAAAGAAGATTGAAAGATTAAATATCTTGTCTACTGTAGCACACGGCCTGAGATTTGCACTCAGTTTAAGTAACATCATCTGAAGGGCAAGAGGCAGGCCCTGAAGAGCCAGGAGGATTTTCAAGGCTCAGGGGACACTTTTCCCCTTTCTTTCTCATTCAGGATGCAGGGCACCCTCTGGGTCCTTCCCAAGCGTCTCCACCCCCTCCTCCCCACGGTGGAGAGGCCTCCCTGCCTGCCGAGCGGTGGGCCCACAGTGAACGGCTACTGCCGGCATGCTGGTTTATGCCAGGGCAGATTGTGAGCAGGCAAGCCACAACCTGGGCTGGCAGGAGACTCAAGGACGCAGCAGCAGGACCTGAAGTGGTATGACTTTATCCAGGAATCAGGGGGAGTGGCAGGCAGCCAGGAGCAAAGATAGGGGGGCAGAATATGGACTGGGGTGGAAGCAACTTCTGCAGGTATTGTATGTTGGCCAGACGAGAGCAGACATGAACCAGCCACTGATTAGAAGGATGCGAGGCCGCAGCCAGTTCCAGGATTTCATGGGCTCTGTTCTTCATCCTACCATAGGCAGAAAACATCTGGATAGAGAGGGATGGAGGGCGTATGTTCACCTCCTGACCCCTGGACCAGAAAGGCAGCTTGGGAGGCCTCAACTTCTCTGTGAATGGGGATGGGATGAAGATCTGATAGGTGACTATATGAACAATTTGCTTCTCAGTTTGTCCTTGTCTTTACCACATGAATAATCTTCCTGAATATCTACTTTCATTGTGTCACACTCCTTTTTGAACAATTCCAATGCCTCCATTTGCTTTGAAGATACAAAGTTCAGGCTTCAGCAGCCTGGCACTCAAAGACTGCCAGGGTCTGACCCCTGACTTTTTTTCCACGGTGACTGTTCTCCAGCTCCTATCAGAATGATCTGAGCCAGTCCTCAGATGGGCTGGACCCATTCCTGATCCTGTGTTCCGGGTCAAGGCATTCTCTGACTGCTGCCTTCCTCTATCTCCACCAAACCGATTGTCTCTAAGGTTCGTGACCGGCTGGAGTTCGATCTCCTCCATGAAGCTCTGTGCTTCCATCTGCCTTGCCCTTCTCACTCCACGTCCTGCTGCTCTACCTCCAAACACACATGGCGAGCCGCTTCTCCTCACTGACCCCAGAGGAACATGAAAGTACGCATCCTCCTCCCTTATCTCCTCCATACTTCACTATACCTCTTTTTTTCTCTGTCCCAAACTAATCATGTGCAACAGTAATCTTTGAGGCCAGAATTTGTTTCTGAAAGACAGGATTTATTGGGCCATATACTAGTCAGAAAAAGGAGCAGGCCCTGGGGCACACCGTCTGACCACCGGTAGCAGGGCTAGATGGAGAAGGTAAGCATGTATGTAGTCTTGGGGATGGTGGCTCCTTTATACAATAAATTTGGGGAAGAAAGATGTAAGTTGTTTCAAAAGAATTTACTTTTGGCCCTGGCCGGTTGGCTCAGCTGTAGAGCGTCGGCCTGGCATGCGGGGGACCCGGGTTCGATTCCCGGCCAGGGCACATAGGAGAAGCGCCCATTTGCTTCTCCATCCCCCCCCCTTCCTCTCTGTCTCCCTCTTCCCCTCCCGTAGCCCAGGCTCCATTGGAGCAAAGATGGCCTGGGTGCTGGGGATGGCTCCTTGGCCTCTGCCCCAGGTGCTAGAGTGGCTCTGGTCATGGCAGAGCGACGCCCCGGAGGGGCAAAGCATCGCCCCCTGGTGGGCAGAGCGTCGCCCCCTGGTGGGCATGCCGGGTGGATCCCGGTCGGGTGCATGCGGGAGTCTGTCTGACTGTCTCTCCCCATTTCCAGCTTCAGAAATATACAAAAAAAAAAAAAAGAAAAAAAAAAGAAAAAAAGAATTTACTTTGGCTACAGAAAGAGGGGGCTGGAAAAGGTGAAACGGGCCGGTCCTGGGATAGGTGTCAGATCTGTAAGGAAGAAGCACTTGCTTTTTCTGGATTCATTCTAGACAACAGTCTGGAAAGTTCATGTGTAAGCAGGATGCAGTGGCATCTGGTGGCTAGCTATTCTCTCAGGAGAAGAGCTGAAATAGCCACCCGGAGGTTGATTCAGAGTTTCAGCACACACTCAGGAATGGGAACGGTCTTTGGTTGGTTTCTGCTGCAGGATCTGTTAACTGATTAACTTTCCTTGTCTGTTCGTTCCACCTTCCAGCCTGCTGTAATTTAATTTAGGACATGTCAGCATTTTCCCCCCTTGTCCTTAACAATGCAATAACCACTAAATATCCATCTTTGATCACTGCAAAGAAATTCAAAGTTTGAATATTTAAGATATTTAAAATAGAAATTCTAGCCATGGGAATAGAGAAAAGTCACCTTCTTCAGGAATTAATGTGTATTTAGTCAATTTTTTTTTCCTGGTCTCATTTGCAAACACTCTCATGTGGGGAGAAGAGCTTTTCTTTGCAGTTATGCTGTCCTGGATGACCACTTCTAACATCTGCAAAGACATCTGGATAATTTCATTTTCATAAGCATTGAGATGTCTGTAGATTTTTAGACACAGTCAAGATGAGGGAGGAAGGCACATCACTACAAGTTCATGCAAAAACAATTTGTATGAGTGGGAAGGGGGAATTTTCAATGCTGTTCTTTTGCATCCCCGGCTGGGGCTGTGTAGGGATGACCAAGCTGAGTGGTGGGCAGAGTGCAGAGCCTGGGGACTGGGCGGCACGAGGGAGCAAAGCTGAGCTCTGATTTGGGGAAGGGTATTTGTTTTGGATCCTGTTTTACTCACTGAGTTATCTGTAAGAAGTGTTATCCCACAAGTCATCATCGGAGTGAGACTGAGCTAGCAGGGCAAGGATCTGTAGCATGTCCGGGCTTCATTCATACAGAAACCTGGTCTCTGGAAAGGGTGCTGCTCAGTGGAGTAAGAAAGGTGCAGAGGCCCTGGCCGGTTGGCTCAGCGGTAGAGCATTGGCCTGGTGTGAGGGGGACCCGGGTTCGATTCCCGGCCAGGGCCCATAGGAGAAGCGCCCATTTGCTTCTCCACCCCCACCCCTCCTTCCTGTCTGTCTCTCTCTTCCCCTACCACAGCCAAGGCTCCATTGGAGCAAAGATGGCCTGGGTGCTGTGGATGGCTCCTTGGCCTCTGCCCCAGGCGCTAGAGTGGCTCTGGTTGTGGCAGAGCGATGCCCGGAGGGGCAGAGCATCGCCCCCTGGTGGGCAGAGCGTCACCCCTGGTGGGTGTGCCAGGTAGATCCAGGTCGGGCGCATCGGGAGTCTGTCTGACTGTCTCTCCCCGTTTCCAGCTTCAGAAAAATACAAAAAAAAAAAAATGTTGGAGCTAGAGAGATATGGGTTCCAATTAGATTCTGCTCCCCCAGTGGTTTGGGGCATATCCCTTCACCTTTCAGAGTACCAGTTTGGTTTCCTTGACTCGACGATGCAAATAACAATGTCTTCTATTATGCCGGCACAGTACCTGCCACTCAGTGGAAACTCAGTAAAAGACTCAGGACTGGAAAAGGACACGGATTTCTTTGGAAGCCTCACACCCACACCTAGGGCATGGCACACGGGCAGTCCACGGCAGGGAGTGCTGACTACATTGAAGGAGTGAGGAAACCAAGAGGGTCCATCTAGGTGGGGGGATGTTGGGCCTCTGACTCTGACAAAACTTTGTTATTTGGAAACGAGAAACTTCCTGCCATTCTGCCAAGAGGCATGCTGGGCTCCTAGATAGAGTTGTCTAGTTCCTTGCCTATTCGCGTGTTGTTTGTCAGCGTGGGGCTGAGGTTGCAGGATCCAGCGACAGCTTTCGCCTCCTGACTGCCAGGAAAGGCAGCCACTTCACCTGCGTGTGCTCTGTAGTCTGCTCTGAGGCGACTTGCTCACAGTCACCGCAAGAGACATTGGAATTTTTATCAAAAATCCACAGGCCAAGACATTTTTTCCCAGTGTTGGTCAGTGAAAGGTAGTTATATTTCATTCAGAGGAGAAGGAAAAAAATGACCATATAACACATTTACCAGCACTCTGAGCCTTTAAGTGGATGCATTTTTTATGGTATAACTTTGATCCAGAAAAGTTAAGTCTGAAAAAGATGTATTTTAAATTCAGAAGGTCAATTTTTAAAAAAATAATTATAAAACTAGAATAGTTCCTACGGGGGAAATATCCTCAAGGTATAATAAAAACACATTAAAAATGTAGTAAATCTAGAGAAATTAATTTAGTTAAAATAGAAAGTTTTAGTCTTTAATAAAATATTGAGAAAGTTATTCAGTGTTGCTGGAACCAGGATTGCTAAATACAGATTCTGTTGTAACTATTGTTTAAGGTGTGGCTGGATTATAAGAGTTCTAATGTCACCTTCTCTGGGCCTGAGCATGGCACAGCTTGCTCACCCCACTCTCAGCCAGGCCTGGAAACAGCCTACGGACTCACCCCTGCTATTCCAGGCATCTGCCAGGACTCTCCGCTCTGTTCCAAAGCATTCTCATATAGAGTAAGTCACTTTTCAGTTATAAACTTCAGGTTGTATGACCAATCTGACTCAATTCTTTTGGGCCTTTGGTCTTCTAAATTTGGAGATTGGCCCTCATCTTCCCAGTGAGATGTGACTCATTGCTGAGCTTCCTGTTCTCCTGTGTCATCACAGAGGAGCCCCCAGCACCCATACTTACTGCCTTTTGGAACTCGCTGCTCACCAACATGATGCACTTATATCTTTAATATAAGTATATTAAGACCAAATCACATTGGATAATCAGGGCTTCTTGGTCACTATGTCTGGTATCAGCGAATAGCAAAGTCAAGGTTCAAGGAAAAATGGCTAGCAGATGCTAAGCCCTACTGAAGGACAGTGACTGGCAGGGACAGCTTCAATATGAGAAGCCAGTACCATTGTTGGGCAGACAAACAGCAGAATTCCAGCAGGTCTGTGAGTCTGAGATAACTATGACTTCGGTCTAAGGGCAGTGGCCAGGGTGGGGAAGCCAGCACACCTGGTAGGGGTGAGGAAGAACAGGGACCAAAGAGACGAGAGTGGATCAGTGGATCCCTAAGGGAACCTCGGGCTCCTGCTTTTGGCCATACTAGGACTACTATGGGCACAGAAGAGTTCTGGGCCAGTCTGGACCAGGCACTGGGAAAGGCTTGCATTATCTGGGAAGGGGAGCCTTAAGTCTCCCAAGGAATGCAGCAAAAGCAAATGGACAAGCGTGGAACGCTAATACAAGATGCATTTATGTTGTGGGTGGGCAAAAGGTGGGCAAGTGGTTCTTCTAACATTTTTAGGTCTAAAATACAATTCTAAAAGCCCTTCCTGTGCCAAACCCTCAGAATCTCATGTGAAAATAAACTTTTCTTTTAAAAACAAACTTTGTATATTTATGCTGAAATAATACAGAGAATTTCTTATACTCTTAAATAAATTAATAAAGAACTAAGAGTGGAAAGAAGATGGGACTGGGCACCAAGAAACTTTCCTATCATCCCAGGGCCTCACCTCATTCATTTCTGGTTTCCAAAATTCTAAGGTTTATCATTAACTGAGGATTCTCCAAAGATAAATACTCTTCAAGTCAGATAAGCAAAAGCATCATATGACAAGGTTTGAAGCAATCTTTTGAGGGGCAAGCATGATCTTGACTCTCAAACACTGGTAGAATTTCTTGAAGATCATTTTATTTTTATAGAAAGAAATATAATTATTCTCAGGTACTCCCCTGGTTACTTATAAAAATTACCTGTGCTGTTCTGGTTTGGGATCAAAATCAGGAGGAAGAAACATTGCAAATCTATTCCCGGCTTTGGGGCTTACGTCATGATATCATAAAAGGTCCCTGCACAGTTTCCTAATTCTTCATGTTCTCATGTGCAGCCCCAGGGGAAAAAGCTATGTGACAGAATACACCCTTGCTACAAATGGGAATGTTATCAGGGAAATGGGGAGGTCCCTCTGCTTCTGGTGCCTCAACATTGTTAGGAAGGAAGTGAGAAGCCACAAGCTTCAAATGTGTCCAATTCCATATAATTGCCTATCAAATCTTTGGTTGAGGAAAAGGCTCAGTCAGTTAAAGAATTATCTGTAACTGTCTAATAAACTCTAGAATTTAAGGCAACAGAAAGTAGGTGTGGGGAAAACAACTGTGTTAGGCTTGCTCGCTGGTTTACCAGCTGCAAGCACTTTGCCTGACGAGTGCGTCTATGTAAGGCTACGTACGGATGATATCTATCCGGGGTGATTCTCCCAGGTCGCTCACCTACCACTGCGAGGTGTGGTTTTCCTGATCTCTTGTCCTTTCTCTGTGGAAAGCAGATTTTCCTTTGTTTATTTGCTCATCTCTCTTTGCTAGCCTCCAATAAACAGGTAAAGGCCCGATGTTGTCTGGCTCTGCAGTTCCTCTGTCGTCTGCTCGAATTCAGTGTGAACCTGCCTGGCCTCAACCACCAGCATTACAATCAATAACACAGTAAAATAGAATGGGAGTGCATTAGCTATTTTGCCAACGTGGCTCCCAAAAGGAGAAGATTAAGCATGAGAAGTGGCTATGATAGGGACAAATACTGGGGAGAGGCCATCGTTGGCCATTCTGATGCTAGATGCTCACTAAGTAAACATTATTTCCTCCTGCCAGCAGAAACGGAGCAAATGGATCATGTAAGAGAGTAAATGTAAAACTCTTCCCACAAAGAAGGCAACTCTAATGTGAGGCCAGGGTTCCAGCTGGCCTTGTCTTTGGCTCAGTCAGGCCCCAGCATTAGCTTCAGTTTGCTGAGGTGGTTGCCTGGTTTTCAATAGACAGCAGAATCTGCACTTCAAGCAAAATGCAGAGGGCTGGATAAGGCTTTTAAATACGCAGAGGAAGGCGAGGGAGCCCCTATGCATCTGAAGCTATCAATTGCTACAAGCCACCTCCGCTGACCCCGGATCTGGCAGCTGACTTCTACAGGTGGGCTGGATTATGTGGATTCGGGATAGTTTTCCTTTTCCTCTCTGTACTTCCTGCTTTTTATCTTGGGCTTAAACTAAGAACACCATTGCATTTAGCTGGAGGGCTTCCTTTCCAGCTTCCATTCTGAACTGAAGTAAAGAATCTGACGATGATATCCCTGGCAGAGTAGCTCAGTTGGTTAGAGCATCCTCCTGATATGCCAAGGTTGTGGGTTTGATCTCTGGTCAGGACACATACAAGAATCTACCCATGAATGCATAAATAAATGGAAAAACAAATCGATGTTTTTCATTCTCTCTCTTTCTCCCTTTTTCTCTCTCTAAAATCAATTTAAAAACGAATCTGACAATTACATGAATATTTGTTTCCCAGAGTTCATAATTTAAAGCGACAGATATTTTTGACTCTTGATTCTATAATCCAATGATCAGATAGTCCTCCTAGCTTTGTGTCATCCACAAATGTGATAAATATTCCCACTCTGGCTTTATAGGAGTCATTTGGTAACACCCGTTACCGAACATGACTGAGGATCCCATTGCGGATCCCATGGCGGGATCCCTGGAGGTCTCCTCTGTGGTAAAGTGGGTCCAGCTTTGGGATGATTCCACCAAGCTGCTGTTATCTAGCTTTTATTTCTTCATATTTACTGTAGGAGTCCTTTCATGAGTTCTTGAATAAAATAATGTATATTGATTGGGTTTATCTTATTTTCCTGATGAGAAAGTATGGTACCCATCAAAACAGAATTGTTTGTTGAACTTCGCTTGATTTGTTTTTTTTTCTGAAGAGGTGCTATTGACCTCTGCCTTGGTTATTCTCACTAGGGATAATCAACAAGTTCCCCAGGTTTTGTTTGTTTCTCCTTAAAAAATGGAGATCATTCAGTTCCCTGGTGTCTGGGTATTGTTTTCTGGCTATTGTTTATTGAGCACCAGCTATAGTATGCAAAATTATATGTAGGGATTGAGTGAGGTAATGCAGAGGGGGACTTTATATTTTTCTTCTAGAGTTTATGGGAGTATTATAAGAAAAATATTAAGTTCCCTTCTAAGTCTACCGTTATCTCTACACATAACTTCCCATACTAGGAAATTGAGACTCAAAGTGGTTAAATGAATTTTCCCAAACGACACATTTGACCAGTGTCTATATCATTACTTGACCTAGGACCATCAGGTTCCCAATCCATACCACCGTGCATTCCTTTTTCTGTGCTTACTCAAACGTGAGGACAGCTTCATGATCTCACGTCTGTAGTCTTTCAGGGCCTTTGGGTGTGATTCATTTGCTCCTGGACATCTGAACTCATGGATAGAGAGAGCTGCTACTTGAGCAGCTTTGGTCAAATAAGTTTGTAGATGTGATGTATGTGTTTGCTCGCTTATAGTTTGCATTGGGTGTGAAGGACAGGCTGTAAGCAGGCAGGGTCATTAGCCTAAGGCTTAGTTTTAAGACTAAGCTTTTCTCCACACCCTTGACTGTTGCATGATGTGGGGTAGTGCACTCTCATGAGGAATTCCATTATGCCCCAGATAAGTGACTTTGTATCAGAGACTTCCCTGTTTGTATATTGGATTAAAGGTTTTGATTTCTTCACTATAAAATGGAGCAGAGGAGCCCATGCAGGAGGAGAGCAGAAAAAGACCACATGAAGGAGAGGAGAAGTAGCCAAGATGGTGAAATGCTGAAGGAAAAGCCAGTTTGTGCAGAGTTTATGTAGACAGAAGGAGATGGGGAACAGAGCTTAATAAGGCTGGTGAGGTAGACACCTTTGATTCTAGGAAACTTGGATAAGTCAGTAGCTTTGTGAGCACTGAATGAGTGGGTTTTGGAGCCCAGTGTGTGTTTTTACTTGCCCGCCAGGTGCAAGCTAGGATTAAAATAATGGCCCACCAGTTCTTGTCTCCGTTGTTTCATTACCATCTGTCCAAATCAAATGTGAACCTGCATGGGCCAGGTGGCTGTGGTGGTGGCCACGGCTACTGGTTTTACAAATAGCTCTTTTTCTGTACCTTTAAGGCTCTTTACATCAGGAAGCACATGCTTTGGAGCTCAGGGCTGACCAGGGCTGCTGAATGCGTGTAGCCCTGGAGGCGATGGTGTCCACAGGGCTGGCAGCCCAGAGCCTGGGTCTAAGACTGCAGCAAAAGTGGGGGTAGAGCTGTGACCCCTGGGGTCTGCCCTACTCTCCCTACCCAGCTGGTGCTGTGGGCTCCAGAGGCCTTCCCACCCTTCCTCCTCCCTGGCACACTCCTCTTTCTCCTTCCGTGGGGGTAGGCTAGGGTTAAGAGCCACCATGGTTTAGTTGTAACTGCACAAGGGTTTTTCCTCTAACAGAATCAGCGCCTGAAATTTTTCACAGCTCTCCTCTAAGAAGTTGAAACCCAGCTTCAAATTCATAGCTGTTTCCAGAGTCCCAGCATATTTTACTGCTGGGAGGACAGATGCCTGCTCAAGTGTCTGATGAAAACACTTAAGCTTTATTGTTATTT
Organism: Saccopteryx bilineata; assembly: GCF_036850765.1. Lineage (NCBI taxonomy): Eukaryota > Metazoa > Chordata > Mammalia > Chiroptera > Emballonuridae > Saccopteryx > Saccopteryx bilineata. The sequence goes on along the minus strand of NC_089499.1, from coordinate 39,125,249 downwards.
GACATTCATTAGGGAACCATCTTCCATAGGCAAAACACACATTTCTTTAGACAGGAGGCATACAAGTACTAATGGTGGGTCACAGGCCAGATGGTGTGGAAACAAAATGAACTGAGCCCTGAAGCCACATCAGCTAGGTCCTGTGTTGCCTTTGAGATCTGAGAGGGCTGTGCGGAAGGAAGAAACAGAAAATCCCAGGTCACAGTGAGGGTGTCATTGCACAAACCTGGAGCCCCACACAGCGTGAGCACACAACCACATCTCCTAATCCCTTTCCCAGCCGAGCTTCTGAAGAAATGCTTATCGGTTTAATGATTAGGAGAAGAGGACTGATGTTTACTAGAGGCTAGTATATGCCAGCACACTCCTTGGGTCCTCACAGTAACCCCTCAAAAAAGTGTGCTGCAAGTTCCAGCTTATAGGGCAGGGTGGCGAGGCTGAGAGAAAGAAAGAAAGAACGTCACCCAGGACACACAGCATGTCAATGGTGCTGCTGGGATTTGAACCCATGTCTGTTCAAGTCTCAAGTCCCCATTCATTTCCCTGTACCTGTACAATCCTTAATACAAATACTTGTTTTCACCTCCAAAGAAAGAGCAGAATTTGGAAAGAATATGGAAGGAAAAAGAGCGGGAACCCATGACTATACGTCAGGGAAGTAGAATCTAAAGTTGCCCTCCCTTTGCTACAGGAGTCTAAAGACTCCTAACTGTTTCCTAACTGACTCTTGAGGTGTTGACGGAGAGCAGATGAGAGTGTGAGCGGGCAGAGAGACAGGGCAAGGGTGCCCGCAAACCTGGCTCTGCATCCAGGCGAGCCATCACTCCTCCACAGCTTCCACTTAGATGAAGGCAAGAAGAAATGAGATTGGCTTGCCACGGGGAGTTTTTCAATTAGATATATGGATGGAAGACTTTACAGTGAGGATTCCTTCTGATTAAATGTCACTGGCTCCTTTAATCACATCTCCTTGGAAAGTTTCTCTGGCTACCCCAAATGAGGTCATGCAATTTTGCAATGGGAAAATACCTATTAATCAGCCTGGTGTAACTTTTGGTCAATTTGGCTCAAAGGTAAGGGCTTCTCTGTAAGACTTCTCCAGACAAGCCCATGCAGAGATGCTAACATTTTCTGCATCGGCCTAACTATTTGCTAACCATCTTACTTAGTTGCTGCTGCCGACTTACTATTTTGACCTGAACTTTTCCTCCCCCCTCCCATACACAGTACACCCCAAGTTCACTATGTGCCCTTGGATTACTATCTGCTGTTATATGAAAGAAATTTCCTTGATGTTCAAAAATTCATTTCAAGTGGCTGGGGCCATGCTCCTAACTATATTGAGAACAAGTGAAGGAAAATGTCCTCTCTGGCGTCTTTCCTGAGAGAAGGCTTCTCTATTCTAAGACTCATTAAACTCCCCTCTGGTGGGTGTCTCTTGATGAGTTTTTCCTACAGGAGAGTTTTACCTTAATGCCAGTGGGGGCTTTCCTGTGTTTTGAGGGTACAAGCCTCCCATGATAAAATGTGAGAATAACCTCCTGTTCTCTGTCTAGAAAGCCATGCTGTCAAATTAAGGAAATAAGCAAAGCAGATGTGAGTGAACCCACAACCTCAGCATGGTTTCATTTTAATGCTAACTGTCCTATTTGGAGCAAGAGTAATTAGAAAATCAGCAGCAAGTTACAGGGGAAAAAAATTGCTGAGCTTTATAATTACTTTGAGTAGAGAGAAAATTTAAGATCCATTTACTGAAGGTCTCATTAAGTTCTCTATTAGGAGAATCAAGATAACAGAAGTCAGAACCCAGGAAGCAGGGGAGGAGGCAGCTGCGAAGGGAGGAAGCCAGGGATGGGGCCCATGGTCACCCTCACCTGTCACTGGAAGCCTGGGGCTCTGTGCTTTTTCTGTGTCTTGCTGACAGAGTTACTTCCATGTCCTACTTGGCTGAGGGGAAGTTTCCAGGTAGGTGTTCTCATCTACTAAGGAAGGAGAAGACAGGCCCCCTACCCCTCCTCCCTGAGGAGAAGAGGCAGGAGGAATTCAGGGGAAGGGAGCCTGCAGGGGATTAACTGCTTCCTACAGCTCTCTGAATGGGTGCTTGGAGCCACTTGCTACACAGAGAAAGGAAGATAGAACTCACCTGAAAACCCCTTCCTCTTTTCTTTTCTTAAAAGTTTTTAAGACCTTAATTTACAAATTCCAACGCCTATTCTCTGACCTCACCTCAACTCACCCTCCCATCCTGGAATCATGAGTAAGTGACATATACCTGTAGACAAAGGGATCACCAGCCCCTGGCATGAAAACCTGTATTCTGTAAAAGGTATACAACCTGTGAGAAAATCAACTTCAAGGAGCACGTGTTTGGTTGCCTCTTTTGGGGTCGTGCTGCTCAGCTGCTCGGCCGGTTAAATAAATCCTACTTTCTTCATCTAGTTGTCTGGGCATTTTTGTCCTCCTTTGATTCCTGTAATACTAGTCCTGTCCTTTTGTCCATCCCTCCCTGTTTCTTTCTTCATAGGTTCTCTCTCCACAGTCCCCGCTAAATGACTCTGCCTCACTCCCGTCCTCTCCCTGACTAGGGCTGAGTTTATGTATCTGTTTTCTGGACTTGGACGTCTGTGTCTCTCATTTAACCCTCACAGACACAAGGCACTTTCATGTACATCTTGTTATAGGTTGAATTGTGCCCCCTTTTCTTTCCCCCCAAAGCCCTAACCTCCAGTATCTGAGTATGACCTTTTTGGAAATAGAGTCGTTACAGATGTAATGTATGTGAACGCATATTCTATTTGATAGATAATGTGCATTCCAAACTGGCCTCTTGATGTTCCGCTTATCTGTCAGACCTTACCCTTACTGGACTATCACCCCTGAGACAGAGGAATTCCAAAAAGCTGACAAGCTGCCCCAAGGAGGGGCTCCGGACATACCAGGACTTTTGATTCAACACCCACATGCTCGAAGCCCCCCAAGGAGGAGCATTCCAGACATACCAGGACTTTTGCCTCAGTATCCCCTCAGGCTCTCCCAAACACTATATAACTCGCCCCTAGTCTGTAACCGGTGCTCTTCTCCCCCGGGAGAAGTGCCCGGCAGGGTTCCTTTCTTCCTTTCAATAAAGCCTGTTACTCTGGTCTTTTGGACTCCCGTGGATTCCAACATCTGGTGCCAAAACCTGGGACAGGGTACTAAATGCTTGGACGATCCCTCTTTGCCATTCAAACTTATAACCAGGGAAGCAATGGGCAGCAGCAGCTTGTCCCGGGCTTACTCCCTGATTCTGCTCCTATTCCTCCTTCACCATCAAGGTCCTGCCCACCAACTCATACACAAGCCCTGTTGGCTCTACCTCTAAGGCCCACCTCTATGTCACCCACTTATCTCCAACTCTACAGACCACCTCCTGCCTCTGAGCTGGACTTCTACTATAACTTCCTGACTACTTCTTGGCTTCCCCTCTGACTCTATCAGGCAACTCTCCATTCAGTTCTATAAAACCTTCAAATGCTTTCCTATTGTTCTGAGGGTATAGCCTTAGTTTTTTATGGCCCAAAGTTCTATATTACCTACATCTACTTACATTCTCATAACTCTCCCTCCGTGCTTTACTTTCTTCCCCAAGGCACTCATCTAAGTCAACCCTCTCATCACTCCCTCTCACAGTTGCCTGCTCTTTTTCCATCTCACCACTTACCACAATTCTTAATGCTACAAGTGACAAGTGACTCTTTCTTCTATATCCACTCTGGACCATAAGCTGGACATGAGCTGGGACACCTATTGTGTTTACCATGGCATCCCCAGTTTTTTGTAAGTATATCATAGTAGATGCTCAAAAATGAGTTAAACAAACAGTAGTTAGGCTGGCCCCTGAAAGAAAACTTAGGACTCAGGGCTAATAATAAGTGGGGTAGCCCTTTGAATAAAAGAGCTGGGCAAGGCAGCTACAGAGCAATGAAAGATGAGATTACTAAATGAAGAATTCCAAAATGGCAGGAAGGTGTGGGACAGACAAGACCACAACATAGTTGCCAGCCAAAAGATGGGAACAACAGAGACTAGAAGGGTGGGAGAGACTCATCAGAAAGGCAAGCAGCCAGGCCTCTTTCTTCAGGGACCGGGTGGCCCTAAGCCAATACCAGTGTGAAATCATGGCTTGGGAGAGTACCTGGGGAGGGAGAGACTTCCAGATTATGGTAAAGGCCTTCCTTCTCTGGTGCTGGCCAAGGGATGGGGCAGTAGAAAAGCCGTGGCCTAGATCCTCAGATCACCTTCAGGTTTATTCTGCTTGACTTGCGCCCCAGAGATCTGGACAGCACCTAGGTGTTCCAGGATTCTTTCTCTCTGGGAAGATGATCACAGAGACTGTTATAGCCATTAATAGCTTTCCCAGTCCTTACTATGCAAGATGGGTACTGTGCCCCAAGTCCCTACTGCCCTTGCCTTGTTCACTTTTCCTGCTTAAATCTATGTCAGACTTACTCTACCCACCTACCATGGCAGCCTACTTGTCATTGTCTATATATGCCCTGTTCCTCCCAGACTCCAGCCCTTTCCAGGAGCTATTCCACTTCCTAATGTTATTCTTCTGTGAGCATTATTTCTAATAAATCCCACATATCAACAAAGCCTAGGCCAAATCCTAACTTCTCCGCAAAACCCTTCTAGAACTCCCCTCTCACTTAGTCTATTTGTCCCTCTGTTAAAATGTATGTTCACATCTTCTGTCGATGAATATGAATTATGATTGTCATTCTCCTCCACAAAACAGAGACTTACTGAAAGGGCAAGGGCCTTCCCTGGCTTGTCCCATATCCCCACAGCAGATAACACAGAACCCTTTCCAAGCAAGTCCCCTGTTGGAAGTTTGTTGAAAGGATGTGTATTAGTGTTCTAGGCCAGCTAGTATAGTTTGAGACAATTGAGATTTATTGTCTCACAGTTCTGGAGGCTGGAAGCTGAAAGTCAAGGTGTCAGCAAGGCCTGCTCCCTCTGAAGCCTGTGGGAGAACCCTTCCTCCCCTCCTCCTTTGTGGTTGAAAATCCCTGGCATAACTCGGTTTGCAGCTGCAGCCATGTGATCTCCACCTCCTGCATCACATGGCATTCTCTCCTATGCATCTGTATCTCTTTCTGCAAGGACATCAGTCATACTGGATTAAGGTTGACCCTAATAGTGTTGAAATCCATGGGAGTCCGAAAGACCAGAGTAACAGGCTTTATTGAAAGGAAGAAAGGAACCCTGCCAGGCACTTCTTGGGGGAGAAGAGCACTAGTTACAGACTAGGGGCGAGTTATATAGTGTTTGGGAGAGCCTGAGGGGATACTGAGGCAAAAGTCCTGGTATGTCCGGAATGCTCCTCCTTGGGGGGCTTTGAGCATGTGGGTGTTGAATCAAAAGTCCTGGTATGTCCGGAGCCCCTCCTTGGGGCGGCTTGTCAGCTTTTGGGAATTCCTCTGTCTCAGAGGCGATAGTCCAGTAAGGGTGAGGTCTGACAGATAAGCAGAACAGCAAAAGGGCAGTTTAGAATACACATATCTATCATTTCTCAACTCTGTGGTTACATATAAAAGAAAGGTAATTATTAATTTTATAATATATGGTAAGGGTTGATGAGGAGAAAGGGGAGAAAAAATTGGAAAATTATTGCTTCTTCTGGAGAGAACTCAAAAAAAGAACCTTGCCAAGCCAAGTTCCTCACCCAGTTAAGGAGGTCATCAATTTCCATGTTGTGAGGTCTGAACCAGGTGATGTCCTTGAAAACCTGAGTGAGGAAGTAAAAAAAATTTGCTAAGGTAATAGTTGTGAATTCCTTGCTGCGAGTGCTGAGTGGACAGAGTGACTTGGTGATACATGGTCTCCTGGATAAGCCTCATGAGACATGCTGGTCTGGTTCCTCTCGAATGGGAGGACATGTGGAGATTTTTAGAGACAGGAAACCTGTTGGTGTAAGTTTTTAGAAGGACTGAGTATGTGTGGTTTAAAAGAAAGGGAGTTTGGAGAACATTCAGGAGGGAACTTCTTGGGCTGAGGGGCGGCTTCTTGTTGCTGTCATCCTTACCTATTTGATATTTCCCTCGTGAAGTTCTCCTTGGGGTATTGGGAAATAGGAGTGTAGGAGCATTTGATTGTAGGTAATCCTAGAGATTTCTCCCATCTGAGCCTGTAGGAACTTGATAAAGAAAGAGGCTAGTATTTGGAGATCAGGACTGCAGAGATAAGGATGGTTGTATAGCGGGGGGGGGGGGGGTGAAAGTTCTTCCATGGTAAAGTTAGAGATATTCTTTCCTGGCAGCCCTGGAGAGAGCAGTTAGTTTGAGTTAAAAGAAATGTTTCATGTCCATTTGTAGGCTCTTCCTCAGCCAAGAAAACTCAGCGATCTTGTCCCCTTACTATATGAAGGGTAAAAAGACTGAGAAGTGTTAAAAGGTGAATGCTATTCATTCTCCTAGTTTTTCAGGGATATGGGAGAGCTTTAGGGTTAGGGGACATGTAGGGGTTGAAAGATAGGATTTAGGAGGTTGCTGATATAGGATTTCAGATTTTTCTATTTCATGAGGGCAGGTTTCAGGGTTGATGTGTAGGGTTAGGTAGATTTTTCCAATTTTCTGATTGGCGAAGGTCTGCATGTGGTTCTATAAGAAACTAGTGAACAAACGTAAGAGGCAGGGTCTAAAAGTTAGAAAAATAAATAGGAGAATGAGTGGACTAATGGAAGGCAATTGTCAGGACACCCAGTTTGTGTGAAACCACTGACTCCATGTTTACGAATTCGCTGGGCTTCAGAGAAGAGAGAGAGAGTGTAGGAATAAGACAGGGCAGTGTGGCTAGTCCCCCTGTCCCTAGATCTACTTTTATAGAAATTTTTAAAGCAAAAAGAAGAGAAATTATCTGTATAGCTCGTTTGGTCCTTAGATTGACGGGTAGTGTATTAGGAACTGGAAGAGGCTCATGGGGTGGGATTAGGTTGATATTTGGGGTAAGATAGATTAGGGTACATGTTTCTGTACAATTAGTAAGGAGACACATATAGGTGTTGCTCCCATATGAGTAAAAAGTCTCTGATTGGGTGAGGTAGGTTGAGAGGTGCAGTGAGAGTGTGTTGTTAGGATTACGGTGTGTGGACCTGTCCATGTGAAAGTCAGTCCTTGGATGATGTAATGCTGGAAGTGCCTCTTGTACAGTTTTTGAACAGTTTGCTGAGTAACCTGTAAATCCTGCAAGTACTTAGTGTAAGGTCGGTGGATAGAGGACTGGTCACGTGGGGAACTTAGGCTCCGGGAACTTTGGCTAGGACTGCCCACAGTCAAGCGCGCCAAAAAGAAACTTCCTAGGACTCCTTGGAAACAAAAGCGATTGACTGTCAGCCAGTAAGATTTCTCTATGTCATATTAGCCCGACTGCCCTAGAGGGACCCCTTTTGAAATATACCCGCGTGGTCTCTCCATGTGCGATTTTTTTTCCCTGACCTCCATCTTGCACACCAGTGAGTCTCGTCCGGGGAACGCTTTGTACTGAATAAAGCCTTTTGAACTTATCACACTTGGTGGCTCTGAGACCTGTTCCTTCCTTCTTGGCGGGGAAAAATACCTTACACTTAGGGAAAGGGTGATTACATTTCTATACTTTGCAGCTAGAGTTTAAATCCTAGTGACCACTGCTGCTAGCTGGAATTAGCAGCAGGTTCCAGCCTACAATAGGCATGGGACATTGAGATAAGAGGAATAAAGGAGATATTATACATTAAATAAAGTAACAAAATCAGACTGTCAATATCCACAGTAGAGATCTTTGAAGGATAAATAAAATTCAAACATTTAGGCAAGGCATAGTAGATGGCCCTTTTGTTTACAAGAAATGAGATTAGCTTATCTGCTACTTGGAAGAAATACATTGGGCTCATGAACAATGTCCTTGGGCTTTCAGTGGCAATTCCCAGCATGCTGGGCAAGGTCAGGTCACAGGTAGCTGGAGCAGGGCTAGAAGAGACTGAACCCTCCCTCCATGGAACAAGGGGGAAGCTTACCTTCTCGTGTCCCTCTTCCCTCAGCACAGACATGTCAACTTGTGGGACTGGGAAGCCTCGCAGGCTTCAGTTCAATAACCTTTCTTTCCACTCTGGAGCAGGGCTCTGATGGAATCCTATGAAACCTTTTAGGGTTCTGGAGCCTTTAAGAGCGTATGCCAAAAGCTGGTATTTCCTGACTTCTTTTGGGCCTTATTTGCCTTTTCTGTTACTTCCTTGGTCATTATAGACCTTAAAAGCCATGCTCAGAAGATCTTACTGAGGGGCTTGACTAAGCAAAATTGGAAATTCACTGTTTAAAGAAGCCTATTAAACTGAGGAAAGAAAAGATTTGATTTGCGGTGGTAGGTGGTTGGAGACTGCAGAGGGTCTGAGTTTGATCTAGGGTGAGACCTCAGGTAGTGGGGGTTAAGGTGATGCCCAGATAGACTATGGACTGAGAATGAAGTTGAGCCTTAGCAGAGAAGACACAATATCCCTTCACAGTGAGGAAGTTAAGAAGAGTGGTGGTGTGTCTCCTTGAGGCAGGCAGGGAGGGGCTGCAGAGGAGTAGGTCATCTACATATTATAAGAGAGTACTAGTTTTGAGATTACAGGCTGCTAAATCCAAACAGGTGTGGGCTGTTTTGATCCTCTGGGGTAAGACAGTCTATGTAAGTTGCTGGGCTGCATTAGTGTCCAGGTCAGTTTAAATAAAGGTAAATGCAAACAGAAAGTAAGAGTCAGGGTGTAGAGGAATGGTAAAGAAGGCATTCTTGAGGTCTAGGATTGTGAAGTGAGTGGTGTTTGAGGGAATGTGTGACAGTAACTTGTAGAGATTAGGAACTACTGGATGGAGGGGAATTATCACCTCATTTGATTAGATGTAAGGCTTGTATGAGGCGATAAGCCCCTGAAGGTTTTTGAACAGGAAGGATGGGGTATTGCAGGGAGAGTCCATGCAGATGAGTAAGCCTGGTTTAAGAGGTGGGTAATTATTGGTTTAAGGCCTTAGAAACAGACACAGTTACACATTAAACTAAGACTTCAGATACACATTATGAATTAAGGAATTTAAATGAGCGTGCTTTTCTTGTTTCAATTAAAATTATTCTAGAAGTGTTTTCTGACAAACAAAGACAAAACAGATTATTCACTCACATAGCTTAACATACAATTCTGTTTTTTTTAAAGTTTTTCGAGATGGTAGGGAGTTGCCAGCATAGAGGGGAGGAAGAGAGAAAGCAGACGATGGACAGTGTGAGCAGCTGGATGGAAAAGAAGGAAGGTCAGAATCTGCAGGAGGAGGAGAAGGAGGTTAAAGTATTGGTGTGGTGCCACGTGGTCAGAGGAGTCAAAAAAGGTTTATAGCTCTGAAGAGTGGGGAGGGGGCAAGGAGGAAAGAGGCACAGTCACAGTTTGTAAGGAGGGAGGAGGGGTCAGAGAAGAGACAGACACCACAGCCAGAGCCACAGCTTCTAAGGAGGGGGGAGGGGATGAAGAACACAGTGGAGAAGGGAGGGGGCTCTAGGAGGGAAGAGACTCAAGTGAAAGAGATTTGCAGAGGGACCAAAGAGGGATCCCAAGAGAGGGGTACCCTCAGGGGTCAGGCAGGAGAGAGAGAGTTGGGAGTCCATGGAGAAGGAGAGATTAGGAGTGAAGCTTTTAGGTGAGGTTTCTTTGGCCAAAAACAGTCTGCGTGTAGAACAGAAGGCACAGAAATTAAGGACAGGAGAGAAAGGAGAAGAAAAGCCTGCACGTAAGGAATTTCTGATGCCCTCCACGTCTGGTGGCAAAAGCTGTCAAGATCTCTGAGGATATTGTAATGGTAGTAGAAAGCAACCTGGCTAGGTGCCTAGACTTTTAAGGAAATCTGTAGAAACTAGCCGCTCGGAGTAGAAACCTCCCAAACTGTGAACCTCAGAGAGTAGAGTGAGTCCCGAAGGAGTAGAGGAGTCCTGAAGGAGTAGAGGAATAGTCTCTGAGGCCTGAGATTGGGAGGAGCCCATGTTCCGAGGGGAGCCTGGCTGGATAGTTTGGACTGAGAGGAGCCCACAGTAGAGGAGACTGGTGAGAGAAGGGGGTGTCCCCGCCTTCAGTCACAGTTCTGAGAGGAGAAAATCTCTGTAGAAAGAGAGTCTCAGACAGGAGATCGTCACCCCAAGGCTGAGATCCCGGGACATAGGAGAGTGGCCTGGCTAGGTGCAACTAGACTTTCGTAGAAGTCCATAAAGGAGTAGAGGCAGACCACTCGTAGATATGGGGTCCGAAGTCAAAACCATCCAACCAGGAAGGGGTGTTTTTAGAGAGAAATTTGGAGGCCAACCGGGGAAGGGGTGGGAGAAACTCCTTACCATCCTGGTCCAGCAGGGGTTCAGGACAGGGTTAGACTGCCAGCCAATCAACCTACAATTACACGTCCAAATGAGGACATCAAGTGTTACCTCTGGCAGTAGGGTGACTCATGTTGACCTTCGCAAGAGTGTTTTCTTCTGCTGCTGCTTCATCATCCTACTTTCTATTCCAACTAATGTTTATTGAGGCTTACTGTATGCGCAACACACATGCGTGTATTAACCTACTTAATCCTCACAACAGTTCTGTCAGGTTGATATTGCTATTGTTATTATTGTTATTATTATTAACATTTCAATTGTATAGAGAGGGAAATAGGCTCATAGAGGTTAACATCCTGCTGTAGATCTTATATCCTCATTTCACAAGTCTTTCTCATAGTCTTTTGTTATGGAATTAGGAAAGTTTAGAGCTAAAAAGAAACTTAGAAATGAGAGTCCTCACTCATTTTTTAATGAAGAAACTGATTCAGAGGTGGGAAGAATTCGTGTTTACCATTACCTCTTGTGCCTGTGTTAGGAAACATGTTCCTATATTTGATGTAGTCCTCCAAGAATTTTATGAGAATTTTTCAAAGGGAAAACCAGGGCTCTGTGGAGGAAAGCCTATGTCCAAGTTATAATGCTAATAAGCAGAAGAGTCAGATTTGGGCCCAAGACTTGCAGACTCCAAAGCTTCCCTCAACATCCCATGCCACACGACATCCCAAGGTCACAGCAGAACTGGAACTAGACCCAGGATTCCAGTTCCTGACCTCTCCAACACAGACAGGACCATCACAGTCTCACTCTATCTGCATGTCAATACAAGCAGTTTAGGGCCCCCATCTACATAATTTCTTCAACATGTGCAACCCCTCTCCAGTGTGTGAACGCCACATACAGGGAAAGACCTTTCAGATTGTCTAATTTGGACCTGAAGTTCTTGCTTCACCTTAGCTGACAGAGCTCTCAGATGTCCCAGCCACTGTTTTGGGGTCTCATCTATAAGTAGGAATTACTCCTCCCAGCCTGCCTCCCGCCTCCCTCATTTCTGGCTTAGATTATTCCTCATTATAGTCATGTTTGCTTTAGATCATCTTTAAGTTCTTTTTATCTCCACTCTGAGCGCCTTAAATAAAAACCTTCCTAGAACTTTGATTGGTTGTTGTTTGAGGCTTTTTTTCAAAGGCAGTTTTACTAAGCCTTTTCTAAGCTTTTTCAGTCCTGTTCAATTAGAACCAAGGATTCAGCCAGCCATCACATTTCTGATGTGGGGTCACTCAATGTGTACAGTTAGACTCTTAACTCATATATTTCTTTACTCTTGGCTTATTAAGTCTACTTGCCTCAGGGAGATAGCCTTCATTTCTTTTCAGTAGAAAAATACATCTTTAATATCATTATGAGTGAGCATTTTTAAAGAGGCAAATAACAAGTTCTAGGCAGCCTAACTGCCTATGACCTCTTGACTGTCTCTAATGTCACTTGGGCCTCCTGGGGAGGTGGTAGTGGGCTCAGAACCCTTGTGTGGATATCCCTTGTGACCTCCCCCTTTGCTCCTCTCTAATTTCTGTCTTTTCTCTTACTCTTTCTTTTTTTTTTTTTTTTTTTGTATTTTTCTGAAGCTGGAAACGGGGAGAGACAGTCAAACAGACTCCCGCATGTGCCCGACCGGGATCCACCTGGCACGCCCACCAGGGGCGATGCTCTGCCCACCAGGGGGGGGATGCTCTGCCCCTCAGGGGCGTCGCTCTGCCGCGACCAGAGCCACTCTAGCGCCTGGGGCAGAGGCCAAAGAGCCATCTCCAGCACCCGGGCCATCTTTGCTCCAATGGAGCCTTGGCTGCGGGAGGAAGGGGGGGGGTGGAGAAGCAAATGGGCGCTTCTCCTATGTGCCCTGGCCAGGAATCGAACCCGGGTCCCCTGCACGCCAGGCTGATGCTCTACCGCTGAGCCAACCGGCCAGGGCTCTTACTCTTCTTTTGGGTCTCAATCCTCTCCTGTTCTCTCTGAGGTTTAACCACACCCACTCCTCAAGTCCCCCCTCCTCCTCATTGACCCTTTCTAGTGTCACTCAAATGAGGTGACAACGTGTGGGTGGAGTGAGCTTAATCTTAGTGCTGCTGTTTCTCTGATGGGAAAAATGGAGAGATAAGGACTAACTTTTTGGGCTAGAACTAGTTCCTTCCTGTATCCTCTAGCCCCATAACTAAGATGAAATAGATGCTGCCAGTATGAAGATTCATTTCTTTCTGATACCTCTCCCTGACCTTCTTGAGGCTATAAAACAAATTCATATTCTGCTTACTAACCCAAATTTGGCTCTACTTGTTGCCAGTTAATACTGTGTCCCTATTATGTTGATAATGTCCATCCTTTTCTTACCTGGATTTGTCATGAAGATTAAGCACTAACTTGACAAGAAAGAGTGTAGGGCCCAAATTTGCTTCTCCCTAATTCTTGGACAGGGGTGTGGGGGGGGGTGCATAGTGAAATTTTATTTTATCAAGACATATAATCAAATGAAGTCATGTAAATACAATGAAGTTGATTGAAGTAACACATGTGTGCCAAGCTGTACTAGATAGTGAAGACTTAGTGAGAAAACTCCAGTCTCTTTCAAGAAGCTCAGAATTTACTAAAAAATAAAACAAAACAAAATCTCCCACAAAACTGGCAGAATCCCACTAGGATCAATGCTGAGGATCAACTATGCCAGCCCATTTGGTTTGGAGAAACTTTTCTAGTCAAGCCCTTCCCTCTGATTTACATGAGACACAAAAGCCTAGAACTTGAATCTTGTCCGTGCTATGATTTAGACATGTGCACACATGCTTGCTTGGGCCCCAGAGGATGCCACGTGTGGATGACAAGCCCCTGAGCAAGAAGAGTGAACAGCACAAGTGCTGGGCCCAGCAACGGAACCTGAGTGTGGCAGTGGGCAATTGTTCAGGTATATATGAGGCTGTGTTTGAACTCATCCCAATCCACCATCAATGGTGCCACGGGAAGTAGAGGACTGGGTAGCAAAACAGTAAACTGTGTTGTGTTTTTTCATCAGAGAATTAAATGATGTTGTCAGTGATATAAATGATGTGTAATCTAAAAATTAGGACACAAACACACAAATATAGATAATATGCTTGGTGACCACTACTTTAATCAAGCCGGGGGAGTTGAAACAGACCCATGAAAAAAGAAGAGGAAATCCAGTTCCTGATTTGAGTGCCAGGGACGTATTGTTACCCAGAATCCTCTGGGGTTTTTAGTTTCCATATGAAACTAATGTGAAAAAGAAGGCCACTGGAAAAGTGAATAGTATGACTTGAACACCCATTTACCTGGAATATGGATATTTCACCTCCTGACGTAGCACCACAGTTGACCCACCTAAGCTCATGAAAAAAAGAAAATTGGAATTGGAAATTTTCAGTTAGATTTTTATACAGCATAAGAGCTTGGAAGTCATCACTCCCATCCTGTGGGATAAGAAAAGTCTAGACAAACTGAAAAATCAACAATTTTTCTTGGATTTATTGGAGAACTGTGGTTGTAGGGCAAACCATCATTCTGCAATCTGGAGAGACAGAAGCAGTGGGGAGAGGGAGACCAAGATTTGCTTATTAGAGAAGAAGCCACCAGAACCATAAACTAGTGGGAAGATTTAAATGATAATTTGGGTGAATTGCAGGAGGCTGGTTATATACTGGAGTGACAGTGACAGACCCCAGCGGGTCATAGTCTTAGGTACTAATCCACTTTTTTATAGGCTTTCACTACAGTAATCCCAACATATTTCACAGTGAAGGTCCTAGAAGGATGTCCTCTGGGAGAAAGGACTTTGCGGGAGCACAGAGCTGAAACTTTCTCCTGGCCAGGGAAGGAGGAATGGGGAGGGAGTTTCCCTCCAGCCTCCCTATTTTACCTAAAGAAGAAAAAAGCCCAATGTCAACAGGGGGCAGAGTCTGAAGGAAATAGATTTTCCTGGTGCTGTACCAGGGAAGGGTGTGTGGGGGGAAGATGTAATTTAGGAAATGAATGAACACTATAGACTAAAGACAAAAGGAACTGCACAGAAGCATAGTAATGTAGCTGCTCATGTTGTTTCCCACGAGCGTACAGGTTAACAATTCAGAAACCACTATATGTGTATACTGGGACTAAAGAATGAAGTAAATGGATGGTGGGTGGTGGGAGGCAGGTTTCTCACTGATGGAGCAGTAGGTCATAAACAAGCAAGGGGCAGGGGCTAGAATAATCCTGTGGCACTAGATTAGAGTTGCAGACATTGATCTAGGATTTCATGTTGAGCTTAATATAGATGTAAATGAATATATACATATATATACACATATATATATTGGATATGTGTATATACACTGGTTAGCATATACACTTATATTGCCTTGTTTTGCCAGCTGAGCGAGTCAGGACATGATGATAGTCCAGGAGCAGTGAGCATATACTGAGCCCAGTCTGGATCTCTAATTCCATTCTCTGATCAAAGGAGCCCTGAGGAAATGGTTTATCCTAAGGATAGGGGAGGGAATATACAAGACGAGCCTGGAGAATCATGAAAGTAAAAGCATGCAATGGTAGAGTAGGTCAAAGTGACACAGGAGCCAGCTGAAAAAACTCCTGATGGCCAAAGTAGGAACAAATTAAGCAAGAAAATAAATAAAGTAATATTGGATTATAGCCCCAAATAAAATAAGTATCCATGAGTCCATGGGGATATAAATAATGATTGAATAAATAAATAAATGGTGGAAAAAAGATAAATCTACTATGTAGAAGAATCCCAAATAATTTATGTGGAAATTCCACCCTCAGAGAGGTGAACCATGACTCCCCACTTCTTAGGATGGATTGTGAATAGTCACTTCCTGCCAAAGAGCATAGTATGGAAAGGGGGCTAAAGAGTCACACTTCACAGTGGAAACATCTGACAACACTACCAGGTGATGAGGTCAGAATCAGCACTGACAAGTCACGTTGCTAGCTTGTCCTTGTGATCCGATGGCACTTTGTCTCTGCCCCAAAACACCAGAAGCCCAGTCTAATCATGAGAAGAATATCAGTCAAATCTAAAATGAAGGACATTCTATAAAATATCTCAAGTTAAGATTATCAAAAACAAAGGAAGTCTGAGAAACTGTCATCATCTATCTAGAATGAGACATGATGACTAAATATAAGGTACATGTATCTTGGATGATTTTTTGGAACAGAAAAATGACATTAGATAAAAATATAAGATATCTAAATAAATATGGAATTTTGTTAATAATAATTTTTCAATATTAATTTATTAGTTGGGACAAGGAGATCATATTAATTTAAGATGCTAATGGAAACAAAGTGTGGGTTAGGTATATGGGAACTCTGTACTAAATGTGCAACTTTTCTGTAAATCTAAAAGTATTATAAAATAATAAATTAATTAAAAAAAATTTTTTTTAAAGGATGGGGAGGAAAAAGAAAGTGTGTTAAGGGAAGTTGTTCAGTTCTTGAGGGGAAGCTGGTGAGAGGTTGAAGCACATTGTCCCCACAGGGGACAGAGTTCTGGCTGTCAGAACTGGTCACTACCAAGAGGTTACTGTGTAACAGGTGCAGGATCCTCAGGCACAGCCCTAGGAAGCAGCTGGGCCGGTCCAGTGGGATCTTTACAGCCCATTCAATGAGTGTCTGCTTAGTGCCACCAACTGTGTAAGCAATAAATTACTGAGTCCTCTAACAACTCTGTGAAGCAAGTCTTCTCTTTGTGGAGATAAGGAAATAGCAATTCAGAGAGGTTGTGTGCCTTGGTGGCTACAGCAAAGTGGCATGGCTGGAATTTGATCCCAGCCCTGACTAACCCCAAGCTCTTCATACTACCTAACTGCTTTCATTTGCTGAGCACACAAACCATCATGTATTTGCCAAGGCCTAATGACAAGCGCTTTAAATGCATCATCACATAAAATTCTCAGTTTGAGTAGTAGGTTCTATCATTATTCCAATTTTTCAGACAAAGGAATAATCTTAGAAGTCTTTTAAAGTCCCACAATAGGACATGGTGGAAAAGGTACTCAAATACAGGTCCTTGGGTTTCTCAAACACAAGTGTTAAGCTACTAGCTTGTATTACTTTCCATCATAATGAATGGCATGGTTGTCACTGTATGGCATGTGACCAATGATTATAGACTATAATCTCATACAACATCAGGATGTTTAATTCTTGCATGGACCAGCATGAAATTTTTGGTGAACTGGCACTGGTCCATTGACCGGTGGTTGAAAACCACTGACCTAATAGGCCTCTTTCTTCCCCACATCCCCTAAGCATGGGAGTAGTTGGAATGACTGAATAGCCACTGAGGTCCTGCTCACTATTGTCATCTCTCACTGCCCAGACATGTACATTTCACACGGGGAGGCTGGTCTGCTGAGCTTATTATTACAGCTGTCACCAAGTACTCTCCTGCCTCAGCTTAACAAAGCAACAGCGCTTTCCTCTACTGCCAGCTGGAGACCGTTTTAATAAATCCTGTGATCAAGTTCTCCAGCAACATCTCAGCTCAATCAAACAGCACATTTTATTGTGGCTTCAGGTTTCTCAGACTGTGGCGTGAGGTGCAAACGAGGTCAATGACACACAGGGTAAAAGCTACTACTGGAGGCCCCTGATAAATAGGTGAACAACTAAGCTGCAAGCCATTTAGAATTGCCAACCATGGTTGGGCAATTCAGGGTGCAGGGAGTAGATTGAGTAGCAGAAGGGACATATCAAGAGAACCAAAGACTCAAAGCCCATGGGAATGATGTCTTCTGTGGTCATGTACTTTAGCAAACCCATAGAAGACTCCTTGAGCTTGTGTTCTAGATACAGGGTCCAGGGGAAGATGCCTCTGGAAACAATACCATCCTTGACATGGTCAAAGCAACAGGAAGTAGTTAACTCTGGCAATGATCTTCCAGGATGCTTTCCATTGAGTTTTTTCCAAAGAGTCACTGGGCCACCTCCAAGATTGTGATGAGCAAAGGATTAGTCCTGTGTTGTGACCCCGCAGTGTGGTAATGACAATGCAATTCTAGGTTGCAACAAATGCATTATACCCTGGAGACATCGCCACTTGGGAAATGCAACTGTGTAGAAATTTAGGGATTAAATTGTAAATGGTGGCAGCAGTCACATTTAATATGGATATGGAGATTTTCTTGTATCTTTACAGTTTTGTGGGGCTGAACTGGTGAAGTGGTATTGTTATATATCCTGTTAATTGCCTGGCTTTTTGAGAAAATGGAACACACAAGAGACTGGACAGGAAGGTGGGGAAAGAAATATCATTACTTCCAGGGGAAAGTAAAGCAGGTCAAAACTGCTGAAGAAGGAGCCCAGAGATGCTTCTGCCTTGAGTGTGACCCTTTCAGCTGAGGTGAGCTGAAAGGAAAACAAATTGTGGAAGGAAGATATTTACACATATTTTGGTATTTTTAATGACAACATGGAATAGGAAATGAACTTTTTTTATCATTTGGATTTTTTTCTACAGCAACAGGGGATGGCCTTGGAAGAAAAAAGAAGGAAAACAATGTTAAATTTTATTGGCCATTTTGGGCTGCATTTTGCAAGCATTGTGTTCTTTGGACTACATAGTTATCATCTGCTGCATATTGTTTAACACTGTCTGGCAAGCTTGGTTGGATGACATAGCTGGGCATTATTTAAGATGGGAAATAGGATAGCAGTGACTTCTTGGCTTACTGCCTGATGGTGTACTTGAGCTTCCTTGGCATGACTGGCTAATTAGACGGGTTCTTCTGCCAGATAGCTCTGTGTAATGGAGACTGACAAGACTCCTATATGAACTCACCCTGATGGGAAAAGGAGCCAGGTACAGTTCATGTGTCCAGAATAAAAGCTTTAATTGTTGGCAGGATCCTCACATTTTCTCCTAGTCCAGTTCTCATTGGACTCATCTACTCTTCTAAAACACTTCTATTGAGGAGTTAATGTGTACCAATCACTGTGATATATGTGGAATTGCAACAGTGGACAGGGAAGAGAAAACAAGTGTTCATATCTTGTGGACATTAGGGTTGCTAAGAGTAAGTTTTGAAAAAGCTGGCTCTAAACAGTCTGGCAGACATCGGAGCATAAACAGTTCACTTTCTCTATAACCAGGTGTCAAATGGAGAGTGGCCTCCTATTGTTTGGAGCTGACCGCTTTGGCATTTTGGCACCATGAGGGTTCTGGGATATTGGTAGTACTTCCTAGGGAAGCCAAAAGGGGGTATTCTATCCAACAAAGTAGACATCTTTGCATCCAGAAGAGCAGAAACAGAGACCCTAGTGCCTCCTGGGGCAGTGACAGAGACTGCCATGCTCAGCACAGATGCAGGTAAAAACATAAGCCCAGTGCAGCAGTGATGGGGCAAATGCAGAGTCTATAATATACTGTGGATCAGTGATGAAGAACCAGGATGATTAGTAGAGGAAGAACAGTGCTAATGAGAAAATACCTCTTTGAGAATACATTCATTAAATTCCCTGGAGCCACCCAGATACTGGAGAGACTTTGCAGGACAGAGATCTGTTTTTTGCTGCTAATTATGACCTCACTCATACTTACAGGCTGTTGAGTTCTGGGGAAACTTAATTACAATAATCATACTGAGAACATCAACAACAATACTAGCCTTCTCCTCTACCACCACCACTATAATCACTGCCATTATTAAATGCTTACCAGAAGCCAGGAACTGGGCTATGTGCTTCAAATATATAGTTGCTAATTCTTAGAAGGATTACAAAGAACTTCTACTTTGGGCCAAGATTTACCCTGTTGCCTAAAATAAATCATAAATGGACAAAATAAATGAAATAACAGTTTTCAAGATATGGATATCAGGCAATAGAGAACAATCCATCCTCTAAAAGATGAGACATGAACAGGGGGAGCCTATGACTGGCTCAGCTTACAGGTCAGGGTATTGGGAGGTACCTAAGGAGAGCCCCACAGACATCTCATTAAAGAGGCTGAGAGTCTGCAGACCAGGACAACTACAGTTCTGAAGTCCAAAGATCAGTCCAGAGGGGGCAGTTCAGAGATCTGCAGAGGGTCTCTGTCAAACTACTGATCAAGGCATGAGTTTAAGAAAAATAACTGAGGCCAGGAAAAGAACCACTCAAAAGAATTAAAGATAACAGAGCCCAGAGTTCATACAGGAATGAGAATATGTCTGTTTCTAATTGTCAGGCTGAAAAATATAATGCACATGGCATTGTTTATAGATTTCAGAAGGATCTTCCTCAGTAGTAAGAATTAGTTCTAGACAGCTATTATTCCCACTTAATAAATCTTTAAAATGAGATCCAAAAGTATCAATTTCTAAATTACTCAAATGCATCCTAAGATAAATCTAAGTAATATTTATAAGAATACAGTGTGTCCGTAAAGTCATGGTGCACTTTTGACTGGTCACAGGAAAGCAACAAAAGATGATAGAAATGTGAATTCTGCACCAAATAAAAGGAAAACCCTCCCAGTTTCTGTAGGATGATGTGGCAGCATGTGCGCATGCGCAGATGATGACGTAACACTGTGTATACAGCGGAGCAGCCCACCACCATGCCAGCCGAGATGTGGACGATACAAAGGAAAGTTCAGTGTGTTCTGTGGCTTGCTAAATTCAAATCCATGACCAAAGTGCAACATGAATATCGGCGCGTTTATAACAAAGCGCCACCACGTAGGAATAACATTACTCAGTGGGATAAGCAGTTGAAGGACACCGGCAGTTTGGTGGAGAAACCCCGTTCTGGTAGGCCATCAGTCAGTGATGAGTCTGTAGAGGCTATACGGGATAGCTACCTATGGAGCCCTAAAAAATTTGTGTGTGAGCCCACATCAAACTGCACTGAATAGGTATGAAACTGGGAGGGTTTTCCTTTTATTTGGTGCAGATTTCACATTTCTATTGTCTTTTGTTGCTTTCCTGTGACCAATCAAAAGTGCACCATGACTTTACGGACACACTGTACAAAAATATCCAGCTCCTGGCCCTGGCTGGTTGGCTCAGTGGTAGAGCGTCGGCCTGGTGTGCAGAAGTCCCAGGTTTGATTCCCAGCCAGGGCACACAGGAGAGGCGCCCATCTGCTTCTCCACCCCTCCCCCTCTCCTTCCTCTCTGTCTCTCTCTTCCCCTCCCGCAGCCAAGGCTCCACTGGAGCAAAGATGGCCCGGGCGCTGGGGATGGCTCTGTGGCCTCTGCCTCAGGCGCTAGAGTGGCTCTGGTCGCAACATAGTGACACCCAGGATGGGCAGAGCATTGCCCCCTGGTGGGCAGAGCATCGCCCCTGGTGGGCGTGCCGGGTGGATCCCGGTCGGGCACATGCGGGAGTCTGTCTGACTGTCTCTCCCCATTTCCAGCTTCAGAAAAATACCAAAAAAAAAAAAAAAATCCAGCTCCCAAATAGGTAAAATCACAATGTCTGGCTTTAAATAAAAAATTACCAGACATACAAAGAAACAGGAAAATACAAGCCATAATGAGGAGAAAATTTTATCAACTGAAACCAATTCAAAACTAACATAGACAAGGACAAAAAGCTAAGTAGAGAGAGAAAATATTGAAAAGATAGAAATTGAACTAAGGATGAAAACTGTAATGTATAAAAGAAAAATACACTGATGGAATTTAAGTTGCATTGGACATTGTAGAAGAAAAGATAAGTGAACTTGAAGATTATAAATGCTCTAAAATAAAACAGAGACTATTAAAACATGACACTATTGGATGACGTCAGAGTAATGGCGGAGTAGGAAGCGATACCGATAAATCTCCCCCAAAACTCAACAAGATCTTCAACCAGAAACAGAAAAACCTATACTTGGAGCTTCCAGATTCTTCGCAATACACCCAAAGGTATGATTGAGTGAAAAATTGGCTAAATATATAACCAAACCCCGAAGGAAATAGGGAGTAAGAAATGCTCCACCTTCCTCACTAACCTAAACAGGGCGGCTTTTTCTGGTAACTGTGAATATAGAAACTGAGGCGGGCAAAGGGGGTGAATAGATCCAGGCCGCCGCAGCAAAAACGGCCGAACCAGGCTGTGGCTCAGAGATCCAAGCCGAGGAAAATCTGATCCTGTGGCAACCCGGGCAATACAAGCTAACACTCGCGCCAAACCCAAACAAAGAAAGACAAGCGGAGCGGCCATTTTACCCGGTCTCCTGGTCGGTGCGCAGTTAGTGGAAGAGAGATTTCTTCCTAAGCCGCGGAAGTGGGTACCCGTGTTGCCCCACGGAGAGGCAGGGTCAGAGGCCTTTCTGTGGGCTGAGGGCAGAGTCTCTGGGCAGCCCCAGCGCCCTGGGAAAGCCACGCACGGGAGGGAGTGAGAACTAATCCCAACGGTGGAGATTTTCCGTGCTGGAGGCTGTTTCACTCAGAGCGAAACGCGGCCGGCCTCATATCCTGGTTTGCGCGCGCAGATAAGGAGTGAGCGATTCCTCCGAGTGCCTCGGCAGTGCACGCCCGTGTTACCGCACAGAGGGGCAGAGTCAGGGGCCTTTGTGTGGGCCAAAGCGGAATCTCGGGCCGCCCCAGCGCCTTGCAAAAGCCGCACACGGGGACGGAGCGAGACTCAATTCCAACGCTGCAACTTTTCCCTGCGGTTGGGGGTTTCACTCAGAGCGTGAGACTGCTGGCCGGATATCCTGGTTGCAGACAGTGAGTGAGAGTTTCCTCCAAGCGCCCCGGAAGTGGGCGCCCGCTTGTGTTACCGGATAGAGTGGCAGAGCCAGAGGTCTTTGAGTGGGCGGAAAGCCCGCCTGATTATGCTAGCAGCTCTGACTGACTGAGCCTTACCCAGAGCCCTGTGCTGAGTGGAAATAGAGTGGGGAGTTGCCAGCAATTTGAGCCTCTTACTATCCAGGCAGAGGCAGCAGCAACCCCATACCTGGACTATCAGGCTACTAATTGAGGAAGGAAAGACTAGGAGAAAGGCTCCAGGAACACGGACTCTCTCACTGTCGGAGCCTATAAATGCTAATGAGCCTCGACTCCCAACGAGAATAAAGCACAATACATGACATTGCCATAGAGACTTATCAACTGCAAACCTCTACCTGAGCGTGCCAAAGGGGCAGAACCCGGGGTACAGAGTCACCGACCAGGAAGAGGGAGAGAAAAGAAAAAGCAAGAAGATAACCTCTCAAAATCAAGAATAATCTGCAGACTTTATAACCTATCCCATTTTATTATATTTGTTCGTTTGTTTCTCTTATCTTCATTCTTGAGACTTTTTTTTCCTCCTCCAATTTGGCCGATTAACTCTCTACCGGTCTTACTCTCTCCTCTCCCTGAACTACACTACCCATAAGTGTTACATCTCCCATTATCATTTCTCTTCTCTTCCTTTCTCTCTATGAGGGTTGCACTCCAAAACCCTTAACTCTCTCTCTCTCTCTCCTTTCTTTTTTCTTCTTTTAGTGGTTCCCTCTTTTTTTCTCTCTCTCTCTTTCTTTTCTCCCTCTATATTAGTTTCTTCCTTTCTCCTTTACATCTCCTCTCATTCAAACCTCAATAACAAACAAATTATCTTATCTGGGACTCAAACCTATGTTTGTGGCATTTTGGGGGGTTTTTACTTCACCTTTTTAACTCACTAGCAGTGCTCCCATCCCTGGCTCTCCATATTATCTAGTTCTTGTTCCACTAAATACAATAGTAAGTTTTTAATTTGTCCCCCCATTTTTCCATTTTCCTCTTATTCCTCTCATCATAACTCTTAGAAAACCAACACCTAAAAGCAAATCATTTTATTCTTGACCCAAATTTTTTCCTTATTTGCTTTTTGTGGGTCCATACGCTCTTTTTTTTTTCTTTTTTCTTTTTTTTTTTTTTTTTACATTTTTTTTTTCTTTCTCTCTTTTTTGCCCCTTTATTACTTTTCCCCAATTCAGGCCCTCCATCACAGGCATTGTTTGTTATAACTCACAGTCCACCACAAGATTTTCTCAAGAAAGAGGGGAGAGGAGAGGAGAGGAAAAAAAGAGGGGGGGAATAATTTCCTTTTTTAAAAAATTTTTATTTTATTTTATTTTTCTTTATTTCATTATTAATTTTGTTTAAAAAAAACAACTCTTTTCGATTTGTTATTTTTTTATTTTTTTTAACTTTTTATTCTTTATTAAATCTCATTAATACTATCAACAAAAACACCCTCAGATGCCATTAAGGAAGAGAAAATCGAATATCATGGATACAAAAGAAAGAGAGGTAACACAGCTAGATGAGGAAAAATCTATGGAGAAAAAATTTAATATATTGGAAACCTTGGAGCTAAATGACAGAGAATTCAAGATAGAAATCCTAAAAATCCTCCGAGATATACAAGAAAACACAGAAAGGCAATATAGGGAGCTCAGAAAACAACTCCATGAACACAAAGAATATATGTCCAAGGAAATTGAAACTATAAAAACAAATCAAACAGAGATGAAAAACTCAATTCACGAGCTGAAAAACGAAGTAACAAGCTTAGCTAATAGAACAGGTCAGATAGAAGAGAGGATTAGTGAAATAGAAGACAAGCAACTTGAGGCACAACAGAGAGAAGAAGAAAGAGACTCAAAAATTAAAAAAAATGAGATAGCCCTACAAGAATTATCTGACTCCATCAAAAAGAATAACATAAGAATAATAGGTATATCAGAGGGAGAAGAGAGAGAAAATGGAATGGAGAACATACTTAAACAAATAATTGATGAGAACTTCCCAAGCCTGTGGAAAGAACTAAAGCCTCAAGTTCAAGAAGCAAACAGAACTCCAAGTTTTCTTAACCCCAACAAACCTACTCCAAGGCATATCATAATGAAATTGACACAAACCAACAGCAAAGAAAAAATTCTCAAGGCAGCCAGGGAAAAGAAGAATACAACATATAAAGGAAGGCCCATTAGATTATCATCAGATTTCTCAGCAGAAACTCTACAAGCTAGAAGAGAGTGGACCCCAATATTTAAAGTCCTGAAAGAGAGGAACTTTCAGCCACGAATACTATACCCATCAAAGCTATCCTTCAAATACGAAGGAGAAATAAAAACATTCACAGATACAGAAAAGATGAGGGAATTTATCATCAGAAAACCCCCACTCCAGGAATTACTAAAGGGGGTTCTCCAATCAGATACAAAGAACAAAAAAAAACAGAGCCACAAGTAAAAGCTCCAAGAAGAACACAATAAAACCAAATTTAAACTGTGACAACAACAAAAAGAAAGAGGGGGAGAAGACGGAGATTAACAGTAGCAAAGGACGATGGAGTGCAAAAGTACTCACAAAATAGTTCGCTACAATGAACAGGGTAGGGACCCTTTTCATTACTCAAAGGTAACCACCATTGAAAAAACCACCACAGAAGCACATGAGATAAAAAAGACAGCAACAGAGGAAAGATGTATGGAATACAACCAAATAAAAACAAAAGATAGAAAAACGAAAGAGAAGGATCAAACAAGACACAAAACTAACAGAAAGCAAGATATAAAATGGCAATAGGGAACTCACAAGTATCAATAATTACACTAAATGTAAATGGATTAAACTCACCAATAAAAAGGCACAGAGTAGCAGAATGGATTAAAAAAGAAAATCCAACTGTATGCTGCCTACAGGAAACTCATCTAAGTAACAAGGATAAAAACATTTTCAAAGTGAAAGGCTGGAAAACAATACTCCAAGCAAATAACATCCAAAAAAAAGCAGGTGTAGCAATACTCATATCGGATAATGCTGACTACAAGACAGGAAAAGTACTTAGAGACAAAAATGGCCATTTCATAATGGCTAAGGGGACACTGAATCAAGAAGACATAACAATTCTTAATATATATGCACCAAACCAAGGAGCACCAAAATATATAAGACAGCTACTTATTGATCTTAAAACAAAAACTGACAAAAATACAATCATACTTGGAGACCTCAATACACCGCTGACGGCTCTAGATCGGTCATCCAAACAGAGAATCAACAAAGACATAGTGGCCTTAAACAAAACACTAGAGCACCTGGATATGATAGACATCTACAGGACATTTCATCCCAAAGTGACTGAGTATACATTTTTCTCCAGTGTACATGGATCATTCTCAAGAATTGACCATATGTTGGGCCACAAAAACAATATCAGCAAATTCAGAAAAATTGAAGTTGTACCAAGCATATTTTCTGATCATAAAGCCTTGAAACTAGAATTCAACTGCAAAAAAGAGGAAAAAAATCCCACAAAAATGTGGAAACTAAACAACATACTTTTAAAAAATGAATGGGTCAAAGAAGAAATAAGTGCAGAGATCAAAAGATATATACAGACTAATGAAAATGACAATACGACATATCAGAATCTATGGGATGCAGCAAAAGCAGTGATAAGAGGGAAGTTCATATCGCTTCAGGCATATATGAACAAACAAGAGAGAGCCCAAGTGAACCACTTAACTTCCCACCTTAAGGAACTAGAAAAAGAAGAACAAAGACAACCCAAAACCAGCCGAAGAAAGGAGATAATAAAAATCAGAGCAGAAATAAATGAATTAGAAAACAGAAAAACTATAGAAAAAATTAATAGAACAAGGAGCTGGTTCTTTGAAAAGATCAACAAAATTGACAAACCCTTGGCAAGACTTACCAAGGAAAAAAGAGAAAGAACTCATATAAACAAAATCCAAAATGAAAGAGGAGAAATCACCACGGACACCGTAGATATACAAAGAATTATTGTAGAATACTATGAAAAACTTTATGCCACTAAATTCAACAACCTAGAAGAAATGGATAAATTCCTAGAACAATACAACCTTCCTAGACTGAGTCAAGAAGAAGCAGAAAGCCTAAACAGACCTATCAGTAGAGAAGAAATAGAAAAAACCATAAAAAACCTCCCCAAAAATAAAAGTCCAGGCCCTGACGGCTATACCAGCGAATTTTATCAAACATTCAAAGAAGACTTGGTTCCTATTCTACTCAAAGTCTTCCAAAAAATTGAAGAAGAAGCAATACTTCCAAACACATTTTATGAGGCCAACATAACCCTCATACCAAAACCAGGCAAGGATGGCACAAAAAAAGAAAACTACAGACCAATATCTCTAATGAATACAGATGCTAAAATACTAAACAAAATACTAGCAAATCGAATACAACAACATATTAAAAAAATAATACATCATGATCAAGTAGGATTCATCCCAGAATCTCAAGGATGGTTCAACATACGTAAAACGGTTATTGTAATACACCATATCAACAAAACAAAGAACAAAAACCACATGATCTTATCAATAGACGCAGAAAAGGCTTTCGATAAAATACAACACAATTTTATGTTTAAGACTCTCAACAAAATGGGTATAGAAGGAAAATATCTCAACATGATAAAGGCCATATATGATAAACCATCAGCTAACATCATATTAAATGGCACTAAACTGAAGGCTTTCCCCCTTAAATCAGGAACAAGACAGGGTTGTCCACTCTCTCCACTCTTATTTAATGTGGTACTAGAGGTTCTAGCCAGAGCAATCAGACAAGACAAAGAAATAAAAGGCATCCATATCGGAAAAGAAGAAGTAAAGGTATCACTTTTTGCAGATGATATGATCCTATACATCGAAAACCCCAAAGAATCCACAAAAAGACTACTAGAAATAATAAGCCAATACAGTAAGGTCGCAGGATACAAAATTAACATACAGAAGTCAATAGCCTTTCTATATGCCAACAATGAAACAACTGAGAAGGAACTCAAAAGAATAATCCCCTTCACGATTGCAACAAAAAAAATAAAATACTTAGGAATAAACATAACAAAGAATGTAAAGGACTTATATAATGAAAACTATAAACCATTGTTAAGGGAAATCGAAAAAGATATAATGAGATGGAAGAATATACCTTGTTCTTGGCTAGGAAGAATAAATATAATCAAGATGGCTATATTACCCAAAGCAATATACAAATTTAATGCAATTCCCATCAAAATTCCAATGACATTTTTTAAAGAAATAGAGCAAAAAATCATCAGATTTATATGGAACTATAAAAAACCCCGAATAGCCAAAGCAATCCTAAAGAAAAAGAATGAAGCTGGGGGCATAACAATACCTGACTTCAAACTCTATTATAGGGCCACGACAATCAAAACAGCATGGTATTGGCAGAAAAATAGACACTCAGACCAATGGAACAGAATAGAAAGTCCAGAAATAAAACCACATATATATAGTCAAATAATTTTTGATAAAGGGGCCAACAACACACAATGGAGAAAAGAAAGCCTCTTCAATAAATGGTGCTGGGAAAACTGGAAAGCCACATGCAAAAGAATGAAACTGGACTACAGTCTCTCCCCCTGTACAAAAATTAACTCAAAATGGATCAAAGATCTAAACATAAGACCTGAAACAATTAAGTACATAGAAGAAGACATAGGTACTCAACTCATGGACCTGGGTTTTAAAGAGCATTTTATGAATTTGACTCCAATGGCAAGAGAAGTGAAGGCAAAAATTAATGAATGGGACTACATCAGACTAAGAAGTTTTTGCTCAGCAAGGGAAACTGATAACAAAATAAACAGAAAGCCAACTAAATGGGAAATGATATTTTCAAACAACAGCTCAGATAAGGGCCTAATATCCAAAATATACAAAGAACTCATAAAACTCAACAACAAACAAACAAACAATCCAATAAAAAAATGGGAAGAGGATATGAATAGACACTTCTCCCAGGAAGAAATACAAATGGCCAACAGATATATGAAAAGATGCTCATCTTCTTTAGCTATTAGAGAAATGCAAATCAAAACGGCAATGAGATACCACCTCACACCTGTTCGATTAGCTGTTATTAGCAAGTCAGGTAATAGCAAATGTTGGAGAGGCTGTGGAGAAAAAGGAACCCTCATACACTGTTGGTGGGAATGTAAAGTAGTACAACCATTATGGAAGAAAGTATGGTGGTTCCTCAAAAAACTGAAAATAGAACTACCTTATGACCCAGCAATCCCTCTACTGGGTATATATCCCCAAAACTCAGAAACATTGATACGTAAAGACACATGCAGCCCCATGTTTATTGCAGCATTGTTCACAGTGGCCAGGACATGGAAACAACCAAAAAGCCCATCAATAGATGACTGGATAAAGAAGATGTGGCACATATACACTATGGAATACTACTCAGCCATAAGAAATGATGACATCGGAACATTTACAGCAAAATGGTGGGATCTTGATAACATGATACGAAGTGAAATAAGTAAATCAGAAAAAAACAGGAACTGTATTATTCCATACGTAGGTGGGACATAATAGTGAAACTATTGATAAGAGTGTGGTGGTTACGGGGGGAGGGGGGAATGGGAGAGGGATAGGGGGTGGGAGGGGCACAAAGGAAACAAGATAGAAGGTGACAGAGGACAATCTGACTTTGGGTGGTGGGTATGCAACATAATTGAACGACAAGATAACCTGGACTTGTTATCTTTGAATATATGTATCCTGATTTATTGATGTCACCCCATTAAAAAAATAAAATTATAAAATAAAAAAATAAAAATAAAAAAAAAAATAAAAAATAAAAAATAAAATAAAATAAAATATAGCTTTGTAAAAAAAAAAAAAAAAAAAAAAAAAAAAACATGACACTATTGATACATACATGATGAATCTCAAAATAACTATACCAAATGAATAAAACCACATTCACATATGAATACGTACTGTATGATTTTCTATTCAGGTTAAATTCTGAAAAATGCAAAGTGATCTATAGTAACAGAAAGGAGATCAGCAGTAGCTTAGGGAGGCAAAGTGCAAGCTAGGAGGTGCAGAGGGAAGGGGGATAAAGAAACTTTTGGAAATAATACAGTGTATGTGCATTATCTTGATTTTGGTAATAACTTCATCAGTGTATACAAATATCAAAACTTACAAATTGTACACATTGAATATTTGAAGTTTGTTGTATATTAATTATATCACAATGAGGTTGTCAAAAAATAAAGCATTAGGCAATGTTAACACACTTATTTTAAAAATGAGGAAAGGGTTATCCAGGAAGTAACTTACTTAAGACCAAATAATTCACAAGAGGGTCACCAAGGTCTCTTAATTCTGTAAGCCTTTTAGTAGCATCAGATGGCAATGTCAAAGCTAATATTCTTTGAACATGCTTTTTTAAAAGATTAAAAAAATTCTTCCATTGATTTGAGAGAGAGGGAGAGAGGAAAGAAGAGAAAGAGAAAGAGAGAGAAGCATCAACTTGTTGTTTCAGTTAGTTCTATTTAGTTGTGCACTCATTTGTTGCTTCCCTTATGTACTCTGACCAGGGACTGAACCTGTGACCTGGGAGCCCAGGATGACACTCCATTCACTGAGCCACCCAGCCAGGGTTGAAAAGATTTTATTAAAAAACAACAACTCTATAATAAAAAGTGAGCATTTGTTGACAGATTCTCTCTAATATACACAGTACTTACAACTGCCTTGTATTTTATAAATATATTGCTCATTTGTATAATGTCAGTCTCCCTGCTGTCTCCTGGCTAATATAAAGTAAGCTCTCGAGAGCAGAGATATTGTTTTGTGCAGTATTTGTATTGAATATCTCTTATGTACGACCTCTGGGCCTCTTTGTCTCTTATTCTGTCACTTTGATAACCAAATATGCATGAATCCTATTGGACTTTACAGACAGAAGCTGTCAGTGCCCTGCCTCATGCCTGCATTTTGGTGCCTCGTGCTTATGCCCTAGGGTTGTACTGTTGAAGGGCTGCAGCAAGAACCCATTCAAACAACACGTGCTACTTGAAACTGCAGGTTTCCCTCAAGAGATGATACTTCGCTAATGGGAGGTGAGATCCAGTGGGTGGATTCTGCTTTCTTCCCTTCCTGATGAATGGTTCTTGCAGTACTTCTTAGGGGTGGTGCTGCAGGACCACACAGTCAGGCTCTGTTGGCAAGTGTCCTGTACCTCTATTTGCTCCCCCTCCTTCCCAATTTTACTTCCTCTGATCTTCTCTCCTACCTCCTAGGACCAAATTCTCTAATTAAGTAAAAACACGTAAGCCCCTCCTGGCCTCTGATGTAAAACTTGATACTAGCAGTGACCCCAGAAAGCAGACCCCTGGATGGCATTTTGGAGCTGTGTTATTCACCAGTTGGTTGGGAATAAGAACCTCTATGCCAGTGGTCAGTGGGACAGTAATAACTTCTGGGAGACAGTAGCCTTGTAATGATTAATTTTCATCTCGGTTTTACTTGGGATGAAGTCCTGGTAGAAAGTGAGGTGTTGTGATATGTGGTGAAGGTAGCTCTTGAATAGTATGGGACAGTGATAACTATAGGGGTTGTAGACTAGGCTGGTTTTCCCCTGAGGCAGTGAGGGTTGGTAGAATGGCTTTGCCCATGATTATTACCTACACTGAGCTCAGCAGAATCAGCAGATAAAGTGGCAGGTGTGTCATACTCCAGCAACTCCCTTCCTGACCTTCCCTGGCTTCCCTGTTATCATCACTAGGGGGTGTGGTTTGCTGCTCTCAGCCTCCTTAATTGTATATTCCTCTGAGGCAGGAGCCGGCTGTATTTCTTGGAGGTGGGTGCAAACAGCGATGGGCTTCCTCCTTGTGGCTGCTTTCTCACCACAGCTGATGTTAAAGCAACCCGTTTGGTTTTCCATGGTCCTTGTATTTTTTAAATTATTTTTTATTAAGTGAAAGACAGGGAGACAGAGAGACAGACTCCCACATGTGGGGGATCCACCCAGCCAGCCCTCTACAGGGCAATACTCTACCCATCTGGGGCTGCTGCTTTGTTTCTCTGCAACAGAGCAATTTTAGAGCCTGAGGAGAGGCCATGGGGTCATCCTCAGCACTTGGGGCCAACTTGCTCAAATCATTTGAGCCATGGCTGCAGGAGGAGAAGAGAAAGAGAAAGAGAAAGAGAAAGAGAGAGAGAGAGAGAGAAAGGAGAGGGGTGGAGAAGGAGATGGGCCCTTCTCCTGTGTGCGCCGATCAAATATCAAACCCAGGACTTCTTCCACACACTGAGCTAACCAGTCAGGGCTGGTCCTTGTATTTTTTATTCTGTGAAAGAAGCAAAACTTTTTTTTGTTTGTTTGTTTATGTCTGCCTACAGCTAAAGTATATTTAGACATTAATATATTTTTATACTCCATTGATGAAAATATTGTGAGGGAAAAGTCCTATACACAGTCAGATCCTGCTATTCATTTCCTCATCTTCCAAGTTTAAATGATTGCAAGTAGAATGCAAACAGATATCTCATAGACAGATTAAATAGAGGATATACAAGCCTCACAAAAGGACAGCATAGCCTTTGTGCAGACTAAACAGTGCAGTCGTGCACTCTGCTTTGGCCAGTTCTCCTTAAGTGCAAAACTATACTCATTGATTATCTATCTCTTGGGCATTGAGGGAAGCAAGGCAAAGGGTATGATTTTAGCCCTCAAATATCCCACAGCCAAATTAGGGAGAGATTGGGAGATGTATAAAACTAGAAAAGTAATAGAACTATACATGTGACACTAGGTGGGGGACAAATGAAGACCTCTCTGAAGACCTCACTGAGCTGGTAATACTGTTGCAAGGCTCTGAAGACAGACAGAGCGGGAAAGCAAATTGCTAGCAGTGAATGGGATGTGACAGCCACAGGAAGCAGCAGTATGTCTGCTGGAAAATATAAGTAGATGGTTAAAATGTCAATGGGAAGAATGAAAGGAAACAGAACTAGAGAAAAAGGCTGGGCTGGGCCACAGATTGTCTTGTAACCCTGGAGGGCAAACTTTATTCTCTAGGCCGGTGCTTGCCAAAGTGTGGTCCTTGGACCAGACACAGCTTCTTCAGATAACTGGTTGGAAATGTCGACTTTTAGGTTCCATCTGAGCAAATGATTGAGGGACTCTGGAGGGGAGGTCGGCAATCTTAATCTTCATCCCCTCTCAGTGATTCTGATGAGCATGGAAGTTGGAGCCTCTGTTTTCAAGGTCAAGGAGCCATAGTAGGATTCTGAGCATTGGGAAATTGGGACTTTATAAAGATCTCTCATAAAGGAATGGAAGTAGCATTGGAAGGGGCAAGCCTTGTAGCACAATCACCAATTAGGATACTGTTCCAACTGTCCAGATGAGAAATGGTGAAGGTCTAAGCAGGACAGCAATGGAGGAGCTGGAGAGTAGCGGAGAGAGAGGAGAGATGAAAATGGTAGAGATCGGCTAGGCGTAGGAGGTGAGGGACTTCAGCTGCTGTGACTGAAGTTGCATGATGATGACCCAGGGTGGTCATGCCAGCTAACCAAGAGGGTGGCATTCTCCAGTGCACCTCAGCATCCCCAAGATGCTTATAACCCAGATGTTCCCCTGACCTTCATGGGGAAGAAACAAAAACTCTTTCTCAGCCATCAAAGCTACTGACATCAAGATAGTTGATTATTCCACATAGAGAAAACTCTGAAAACAGCCTTGCTAGTGAGAAGAATGTGTAAAGCCACGTATACACACACAGACACATTTTAGAGAATGCTGCGGTACCATACTTCTCGTTTGACTTCTGATTGTAATTTGTATCTGTCAGGTGCCTGGATTTGTATATAATAGAAGAAAGGATGGGGTGAATTATGTAACTCTCAGTACTTCATTATACTTATGTCAGTACTGTCCCAGCTGCTGTATATTTGGACATCAGCAAACAATACACATGGGAATGTCTGAGAACTATATATTTGTTTGAGTGGACATGGGGCAGTTACTTCCAGATTTAAGCATTCCTTATGAGAATGTTCTAAAATCCAGACTGCAAGCCAGAGTATGACTGTGCTGCTTTATTGTCTCAGAATGGGGCAATAAGAGTCATATTAACATGGTGTGTTTTTTTTTGTTTTGTTTTGTTTGTGTGTGTGTGTGTGTGTGTGTGTGTGTGTGTGTGTGTGTATTTTCCCGAAGTTGGAAACGGGGAGGCAGTCAGACAGACTGTCGCATGCGCCTGACCGGGATCCACCCGGCATGCCCACCAGGGGGCAATGCTCTGCCGCAATCAGAGCCATTCTAGCGCCTGGGCAAACTTTGCTCCAGTGGAGCCTTGGCTGCGGGAGGGGAAGAGAGAGACAGAGAGGAAGGAGAGGGGGAGGGGTGGAGGAGTAGATGGGTGCTTCTCCTGTGTGCCCTGACTGGGAATCGAACCCAGGACTCCTGCACACCAGGCCGACGTTCTACCACTGAGCCAACCAGCCAGGGCCAACATGGTGTCTTATTTCCACCAAATACCCTATTGTGGGTTGAACTGTGTCCCCCTGAAAGATATGTTCAAGTCCCTACCCCAGTATTTGGAAATGTGACCTTATTTGGAAACAAGGTCTTTGCAGATGTAATCAAGTTAAGATGAGGTCATACCTAGTTAGGGTTGGCCCTACTCCAATGACTGGTGTCTTTATAAGATGAGGGACATTTGGACATGGACGTAGACAAAGGGAGAACATTATGTGTCTGTAGGGGCCAAGTTTGGAGCAATGCGTCTACAATTCAAGGAATGCCATGTATTACAACCACGAGAAGCTAAGAATAGATAAGAAAAACTCTACTTTAGAGACTTTGGAGAGAGACTTGCTAACACCTTGATATAAAATTTCTGGACTCTAGAACTGATGACAACAAACTTCTGTTGTTTTAAGCCACCCAAGCTGTGGCAATGCATTATGGCAGCTCAAGAAATTACTATATGCTTCAAGTCTTTAATAGGTTTAAGATCCACAATTCTAACAAAGAAAATGAGAAATGCAAAACAAACAAACAATAAAAAACCCTCAAACAAACAATGAGAGACAATTTGAAACTTATATAAGACAGACTTTGTAATCAGGGGAGTTTGGGAGATGGAAGAGAAACGTCCTCTATGTGAATTATGAAGAAAATGGATAATGTACTTGTTATTGAACCGTCTGAAAGTGAAATAGACTGCTTTCTATGATGGAAATTCTCCAAACTTTTAGGGAAAATAAGAACAGCCAGATAATCTCCCTGTTCTGTGACAGCTTATCACCAACTGAGAGATGGAGAATAATAGGAAAGACAGAGATGATAGAAAACGGGCCCCAGACATGGAACGCTGCTGGATTAACTCCAGCAGCATTTGTGTATGTTGTCATGTCAATGAAATTACTGAAATTGAAACTTGAAATTGAGCAGAGTGTGAAAGAAAGAAGATATTACTCATGGGACACAGGCAGTAAATATTCACATTAAGGGGAGGTGATATCACAGAAAGTTTCCATGGTTTGTGATGCCACTGAAGTCCAAACAAAAGGGTATAATTTCATTGTTTTCCTCTGTGGCATTTCTGCAGAATTGAGCACTTGGTTATAATGAAATTGGGCTCCTGAGAAGCAAAATCGAAGTTCAGAGATGCATTAGTAGGTTGGCGTGCACACTCATTTCTTCATAAGCTTGTGAGTCTGCTTTCCCTCAGTTAGGAGTTGTGGCCTTGTTTGATTCACCAGCAAGAACTGAATGTGAAGAATGGGCCCTAGGTCTTCCATTCTTGGACAAAGGGGAAAGTGAGACTAAATGTGACTCAGGTCAGCTTGGAAGTATAGCTAGAAACCCACCTGTCCCTCCTCTCTCCTTGCTTGTCAGAGAGAGGATTCCTTTTTAGCATCTCCACAACCCATGGAGCCCTGACTATGCGCCCACTGACACCTTTCTTCCTCTACTATCTTAGGCAAAGGTCAGGGTGCACTATTCCCTTGGCTGAGTCTGAGAGGCTGCAGGCCAGTTTGTTTCCCTTCTGCCACTGTTTTCTTCCTCATGAGGCTGAATGTCCAACAGGAAGTCTGACATCCCCACACCCCACGTGGCAAGGCATTGGGAATCTGCTGATGATCTGTTCACAGAGTAAGCTCCTTTCTCAAACTATATAGACAGTTTTTCCTGACAACCAAATAATGGCCAATATTTCCCTTTGGGAATTCTTTTCTACTGAAAGGGTTTTGCAGCCTGCTTTAAGTTGTTATGCTCTTATAAAAACAAATCAAAGTGATATAAGACACAGCCTCCAATCCATCACTGATACACCTATAAAAGACCCAGACTTGTCAAACTGGCAAGGAAGACCTCTTTTATCTTTCCTAGGGATGTGACTAATACACTGAGCTCAAGATAATTTGACTGAATTTTTACAAAGCAGTAGATGGTAGTTGCTATTCTGAGCCTTCTTTTATATGTGAGAACTGAGCCTTCGAGATGTTAGCAATTTTGAACAAGTTTATACAGTGGTTTGGCCAGAAAATAGCAAACTGAGACTCTTTCATCCTCTCCATTTACCACTGTTTGGTCCTGGGAAGCAGCCTGGTATTGACTAAGTTTCACACAAGATTAACTTGGACTCTGCTCTCAGTTACAGCTTGAGATGACCCAGGTGTACCTTTACACTCTCAATGAATAAAGCAATTTTAGAAACACAGGTCATAGTGAAAATGCTCAGCCTTTTGTGTATTTCATTGACAAGTCCTTGTAAAAACAAACATAATCCTTGGTCCAAATTGAACTCATTAAAAGTTCAGCATCCCAACTGATGTTATAAATGGTGCTGTCTAGATTCCACCTCATGGCTATTCGCCAAAGATCTTTGTATAAATCTGTAGATGAAACAAGCATCCATTCCAACATATTGGTTAGGGCAAACAATCTAGGTGTTGTATATGCATTTTGGGCACAGCCTGCTCTTTTCTATAAATCATCCAGTTTAGGAACAAGAAGTATTGAGCCCAGGAACTTGCAAGCAATGTGTTAAACCTCTGTCTCAGTGCACTTGAGCTGCTATAACAAAATATCATAGACTGGCTGGCTTAACCAACACAAATTTATTTCACACAGTTTTGGAATCTGGGAAGTTTAAGGTCAAGGTGCAGCTTGATTCAGTTTTCTGCTGAGGACCCCCCCCCATTTTTTTCTTTGTAGATGGTCACTTTCTTGTCTATTCACATAATGGAGAGATTATCTTTCTCCTGTCAATTCTTATACGACATTGATCTTATCATAAGGGCTTCACTCTCATGACTTAATGACATCCCCCAAACCCCTCCCTCCAAGTACCAACACACTGGACATTAGAGCTTCAACACATGGAGTAATGGGGACACAAACTTTCAGTCAATAGTTCCCAATTCAGCATCTCCATTTTCTTCTAAATAAAACAAAGCCTTTCCTCTGAATCAGCAGAGCAGTATCTTTTCAGGGTCATCATTTCCTCTGTCTCTGCTGGTTCTTGCTGGCTAATGTCTACTCAGTTTTCTCTACACTTTGTGTGAATTCTGAAAGCACAAACCAGTTTCCTTTCTTGGTTATGCCTCAGCCAACTTTCAAATAACAAGGAAGAACCAATAACTGAACATCTATTTGTCAGGCACTCTCTCACATTCATGATCTTGTGTAATCTTCCAATAACCTTATAAAGGATAAAATTATTCTCACTTCATAGTGAAAGCTGAGAAACTGAGGCTCAGAGAAGTGAAATGACTTGCTCAAGGCAAAGGAACTGGTGGAGTCAGTCTTTAAACTCTTATAGAGCTCATTCTAAGTCTAGCTTATTCTGTTACCCAAGATTGCTTTACTGTTCCAAACTGTAGTCCCCTAAGGCAATTTGAAAGCATGTCAGTCATTTTCTCCTCAAATGCAGAGTGTTCCCCACAGAGTGATCCTTGTGATATTCATGAGCTAATTCCAGATTCATCTTTAAGTTAATCAAGGAGGACTAACACAAAGTTACTCATCCTACTGCAATTACTTTATCTAAATGAGATGGGCTACTTTGGATTGACCTTTCTCACCAGATCAAATCAAATCAATGGTTTTTGAGGATCTAAATGTGGAAAATGTAAGCAGATTTTATTGAGCTACAGGAAGATATTTTTTTTGTCAATCAATTCATATTACTACAAATCTTTTGGTTTCAAGATTTAAAGGTAGAAGCAGACTGAATTGCAAACTAGCAGCACCCAAGGGGCTTTGTGATGGAAGGTGTTTTCAAATGCTACAAAATAAGAAAAATTTCGAAGTCTGAGCCAGAATTTTCATAGAATTTGGGATATGGGTCAGGGGTACCCAGGCTCCCAGGGCCAGGCAGGTAATGTCCAGTGTGTATAGGCTTATAGAGAATCATGGTGTACACTCTGAACAAAGTCACTGAAAAAAAAAATACTCCACTGGCTGAACAAATTAGACTCCAGGCCAGAGTTGGTTCCTGGGTTTCTAATTAATGACCCCTAGGCCATTAATGACCCACTCTTTATTCTACTTAATGGCCAAGTTTGTATGAGGTACAGAGTTCAACTCTTCCTGTAGCTCTGGTTTCACAGTCTTTGGTCAGTTCTGGAGATCTGAGAAGACTATGCATGGAAACATACTACAAGAGGAAACAAATGTATTTGGGAGAGGAGAAGAGTTCTGATCATAACACAACCCATGTGGGATGATGATGAAAATGAAGATAAACCCTCACTTTGGCTACCTAGACATTTTAAGTCCTACAGTTTTTGGGGTGACCCCATTAATAACTTTTTATATGATTCAGGTATTTTTCTTATACCCAATGAAACCAGCACTCTCTATTTTTTCTCTTTCTTTTCTGAAAAAAAAAATTTATCATGAGAAATATTTTAAATACACAAAAAGAGAGAGTAGTACAGTAAATCCATAGGTATGCATCACCCAGCTTCAGCAGTTGTAAAGCTCACAACCAATCTCGTTTCCTCTATATTCCCTCTTACTGACCTTGTGTTCAACAACTACTTCTCCAATTTTTTGAAGCAAATTTTAGCCATCATGTCAATTTATCTATAAAGATTTCAATATGTATCTCTAAATATAAGGTATTCTTACCTAGAATCCCTATCACCACAGTAACACTTATTATTATAATAGAAAAAAATACCTTAATATCATCAAATATCCAATAAGTGTTCATATTTTCTTGATTGTCTGACTCTTTTTTTTTACAGTTTGGTTCAATCTAGATACAAATAAGCCCCACACATTGCAATTGTTTATATCTATCGTAAGTCTCTTGTTAACCTAAATCTTCCTCTCCTATCTTATTTTTGGTCTCTTTTTCCTTTATAAGTTAGCTGTAAAAGAAACTCAGTTGTCTGTCCTAAAGGGTTTTACAGTGTCTGGATTTTACTAATTGGATCCCATGGTGTCATTTAATGAGTTTCTCTGTTCCTCCAAATTGCTAGTTAGATCTAGGGCTTGATTAAATTCAGGTTTGACTTTTTTATTTTTTTGCAAGACCACTTTATTGATGGAGTTCTATACTTTTGTTAGGAGATCCATGATGTTCAGCTGTCTTTCTTTGTGACATTAACAGCATTTATGATCATTGTCTAGACCCATCAATTAACTCATAGTTACCAAATATTGATTTCCTAATTCCATCATTTCTTCTTCACTTGGCATATGGAGTACTTCTATAAAAGATGCAGTTTCCTTCATCATCAATTTAGTTACCCTGAGGTACAGCTCTTTTTAGGAAAGAAAAGACAATTGCTTGATATTTTCCAGTTTTCAGAATAATGAATTGGTGTCTCAATTTTCCAAATGTAACTACTGAGTTTCTTTTTTGTTGTTATTTTTTAAGCATCATTTGGGCTTTGGATTCAAATATACTTGATATGATACCAAGCCATTGAAATTTATCCTTATTAATGGTCAAGTTGTCTCAACTTTGAATAGTAGGAGACCTTTCAATTTAAATCCTGAGTTTTTTTTGACTAAAACTTAGTAGTCCTACATTTACCTTTTTTGCATTTTAATATAATAAGATATTTCATTTCTTATCCCAGAGCTAGAATCAGCTGTTTCTTTAGGGAGAATCCATTTGGGGAAAATATTTAGAGACTATAGTGTGAATACTAGGGGAGCTCATTGCTATTGTGTTGTACATTGTTTACAGATTTTTCATCAGAAGAGCAAGGACATATCTACTTTCAAAAGATAAAATTCATCATGACTTTATTCTGCTACTTTAATTCAAATTCAGGATTATGAGGTTTTATTTAGCTTCATTGTTCTTTATGACTATAACCCACTCACCTATACTAAACTCAAGATCTCAAAAAAGTCAACATAAGCATTCATTTATTTTATTCCACTAAACAGACAAAACAGTCTAAGAATAATAAAACCAACATTGCAAACAACAATATAGTAACTGGGTACACATGATTTAAAATATTTCTGTAGTTATTTTGTCTTTAGGATTTATCCTACTTTGAGTATAAAGTCTAATGTGTTTTAGAATATCTTGAAAAAGTTCATGTGTGTGTGTGTGTGTGTGTGTGTGTGTGTGTGTGTGGTTATGCTATTGACTTAGGTTCATTTCCTTCACTTTGCTTTAAAATTTTGGAAAAGTCTTTAAAATTATTTTTTAATTATTACCCAGTGAGAAGAGGGGAGGCAGAGACAGACTCCCTCATGTGCCCCAACTGGGATCCACCCAGCA
Source organism: Saccopteryx bilineata (assembly GCF_036850765.1). Taxonomy (NCBI): domain Eukaryota; kingdom Metazoa; phylum Chordata; class Mammalia; order Chiroptera; family Emballonuridae; genus Saccopteryx; species Saccopteryx bilineata. The sequence goes on along the minus strand of NC_089499.1, from coordinate 39,085,335 downwards.
ATCCCACTAGGGGGCGATGCTCTGCCCATTCTGGGGCATTGCTCCAATGCTCAGCAGCCGAACTCTTGTTAGCACTTGAGGCAGAAGCCATGGAACCATCCTCAGTGACCCAGGCCAACTTGCTCCAGTTGAGCCATGACTACAAAAGGGAAAGAGAGAGACAGAGAGAAACAGAGAGAAACAGAGAGAGAGAGAGAGAGAGAGACAGAGACAGAGAGAGAGAGAAGTGAGAGGGGGAAGGGTGGAGAAGCAGATAGGTGCTTCTCCTGACTGGGAATTGAACCTGGGACAGCCACATGCCAGGTTCATGCTCTATCACTGAGCCAACCAGCCAGGGCTAAAATTTAAATTTTAAATTTGGTTTATACCAATATTTCCTCTTCATATTAAAGCTTATCTAGATGCTGGTGTTTCTCCTACTTAAATTTTGTTTAATTTTCTTTTATTTCCTTGAATTCTGGAGGTCTGCTCTGTCTTGCTTCCTTTGACCACCATTAATTTTCTACATATCTTTGCTTCAAGCTGAAGACCTCCTCAGTTTTTAAGATCTACACCCAGTTTTCACCAACACACTTTATGTGCACAAGAGACTTTAAATTATGGATTCCCTGTGGGTAATGGGGAAGACTTATAGGTAATCACTAAGATTGTATTATGGGCATTATACTCGAAAATCAGTCACAGTCCCCCACAGGCCCTAGTCTGCTGCCACCTTTTTGCTTCCTGAGGCCTCTCTCCCATTTTCTGGCTCAAACCACAGACTCAAAGTTACTCATTTATCCTCCCCCCACCACCACCCAGGAGAAACAGCTTTATTGGGATTAGCATCTAGAGAAAAAAAAAGTAGTACCTGATCTGTCATAGCAGGTTGAGGAATACAGACAGGGCACACATGTCGTTATGGCAGTAAGTAAAGGCAATGCAAGTCTTCTGGGAAAATAGTTTTCTACCCCCAAAACACTTTACTAAACTGCTATGAAAAAAGTATTCTTACCTATGTCACCTCAACTACCAACATTACAAATATGAGGATATATCACATTTATTAATTTTATTCTCTTCCACAGGTAACTCAAAGTTTCATCATTTTCCAGAGTTGCCTGCTCTTCTGAACTTGGTAGTTATAAGGCAAATTGAAAAAGGGCGGGGCTAATCTTACTGGCCCACTGAAATTTTCCCATTTTCCCTCATCATTTAGGGCCAGGTCATAGAGGCAACTCAGACTTGGGGAGGAGGGCTATCTCCCCCAGCACAATAGCTCAGTAAAGCATCTGAGGCATATGGCTAGCCAGGCTGGTGAGAAATTGTGGGCAGGAAGGTACAGCCCTGTAACTGTCAGGAAGAAGAGGGATGCTTGCTGTTTTGGGTGCCTTCAGTGTTTATAATCTTTTTCCATCTTCTTCGTCTTCTCTCCCAGTCCTGGCCCTGCATGCCAGGTGCCTAGGGATTCACAGAAGGCTGGCCAGGGCAGTGGGTCTGGAGAGGGGTACGGAGATGGCCATAGCCAGAGCAAGGGCATCTGGGGAAAAATAGGGCTTCCAAAGGGGGCCCTAGGGAACGTGTACAGTAAGGGTGGTGACAGAACTATAGACTTCAGGGACTTCAGGGAGAGTTGGGGACCGTGGAGGGCATGGTCCTCGCTCCTGTTCACTGGGACTCAGTACCTCAGTAACCTTGCTATGTCTATGCCTGTTCTCAACTCCTCCTTATTCTCCTGTCACATTCTAAAACAGAGTGACTTCCCCTTTCAACCCAAACAAAGCTCTTGACCTGGGTTCCTATATCCAAGCACCCATTAAGGTGTCCTACAGACACAGGGCCATCTACTTAGGGTCCCTACATTTTTGCAGTTCAAAACATTGGCAGAAGCTTAGAAATCATGTATTTCTTGGTTAGCTGGTCACCAGGTTTAGTCTGTCTCTCCCTGCCCCTCCTTCCAGAGCCAGACTCCAGTGCCTCTGGGGCTTTTTCTTCCTCTTTTGTCAAACTATGGAAGCATCAGAAAAAGTAGAAACCACACATAGTCCAGAAAGTGTGACAGTATACCAGAGGACAATAGTTGAACACAACAAATTTTGCCTTTTATTTCCCCTCTCAGTTCCTTTGCTAAAACAGATGAGCGTTCTGTGTCTGCCTGAAACCGTGAATCACATAATAGCTGTCTCAGCCTGCTGGCGCCTTTTCTCCTGCTTCCAGGGTCCTGCTGCTGCCTGCAGACCAGCAGGAACGCAGAGATCTCAGACCCTTTAAAGACTGGCAGTTTCTCTCTCAGTCTGTAATCAGAAAGACACTAACACAACTGATAAAAGTCGCCTCCAAATTAAATACAATAAAAAAAAATGTAACTGTAGTCTGGCTAAGCTTTACGTTAAATATATAATTAATAAAATCACATTTGTTCTCTCCTACAAAGAGTGTCAATATCTCCCTAGGTGTCACATGGCTAAGTCCTGTGGTGGAAGGCCTACTCCAGTCCAAAGTGACGAATGGGCAGAGGCTCTGGCCTGCACCCACTCTCTCTGGCCTTTGACTGACTGACTGTTCTTCCCATCATCCCTCAGTAGCCGGTGGTTCCAGGCCAGTGAGCACTCAGCTATGTTTTGGAACGGTTGGCATCCAGGGGACAGATGGAACGTAGGACAGGTCCACAAACACTGGTCAATGAACCCTACGTGAGCTGTGCCTGCTTGCAGAGCACTGAGCACTCTGGTCCCAGTTCCTGGTCCGGGCATCATCTGAGTCTTCCCCAATGGAATCATTGCCTGACTACAGGGGGACACTTTTGTCCACTTGTTTTGTCATTATCCATCTAACTCTAGAGAGAACAAAGATGTTTTGAGAGCCAGATCCCCACCATATCGGCATGCCTTCTCTAACTACCCTCTCCTGTCCCCTTTCCCAGTTCCAGAAGGATAATCTGGTTCTAAAAAGGCAGAGGTGGCTCTGATGGGGCGGGGGAGGGGGTGAGCCCGTTGAACAGCCACCACCCGAAGGCCCTCTCCTTTGGCTATCTGGTCTGACCAGAAAAGTCCAATCTCGTATTTCTCAGCAGCTTTCTGTCATGCTATTCCCCATTATAGCCTTCATAGTTTCTTGCCTTGGAAATTGTTGAGAACGCCGCTTTTGGAGACTGTGCTCAGAGAGTGATTGTGACCCTTGTTTCTCCTCCTAGCTGACTAGGGCTGCCCAGAAACATTCGTTCCCATGGCTTCTGGGCTGTTAATTATGGGCACTGACTTCACCTTGAGTTCTTCTGTGCCTTTTCTTTCTTTGGCTGAAAGCCCCGCCCTCTGGAGCAACCTCCAATCCCCGCTCCCATGGTCTGGTTCTCAGAGCTCTGGGCGGAGTCTGGGCTCTGGATCCTGGGATTTCCGATCAACCTGATATTTTACCTCTATAGGTTTTGTGCAATTCTAGTGACTGTATTTTGGGAACTCCAAGTCAGAGTAAAAATGGACATTTTAAAATAGATGTATGGGATCTGTATAACAATATTTCCACACTAGGAGAATCAGTGCTCTATGATGAGCCTGATGGGTTACAGTCACAGGAAGATAATCACAAACTCAGCAGCGAGGCGCTCTGCCGCGGTAGCCACTCCCTGACATTTCTGAGAACCTAAAGTAGGTTGCCATTTCTGGACATGAGCCATATGTCCCTAGTCAGACCTTATTCTCTCTGTGACCTGTAAAACAAAAGTGTTTTAATAGAAAATCCCTGAGATCTTTCCCAACTTTAACGATGGTATGGGGTTATGATCTCCACTATTGATTTATCTTTCATCCTTTCTATATATCCTTAAGAAATCCCAAGAATGAGGAAACTGGATCCTAGCTGACCACCGCTACTTACCAGAATATAAAGTGTTTCTGTCTCTTTTCTCCTAAGCCAAATTCAGGTGATTTGCAAAAGCCCCATTGGGGAAATCGTGTCTCTGAATCACTTACTCTGTTTATTTATTTGCACTCAAATTTAGTACAACATTGCATTTATAGAAACAGTGTGTACAGGTTTAGCATGAATCCCAACCATTAATGGAAAAATAAATTAAAATCCTTCCATTCTCAGCCTAAAGAATCTCGGCACATTTATGGATAAGACTAATGTTATTAAACGAGGTTTTAAAGGAGACACAGGAGACTGTGTCCTTGACATAACTGAGCCGAATATGTTTCATTGTGAAATTCTCAAGGAATTGAATTGCAAACCAGAGCTCAGAAGCCCTCAACGGTGGGTGACAGAACTGTCTGGTGAGCAAGTCTAAGGGACAATAAGGGGAAGGTGAGAGAGTTCTCCAAACATCGGTTGCCCAGGACCTTCCAAGAACCAGTTCCTCAGATGAGATGCTTTTACACAACTCACCTGGTGGTGATCCTCTGAGAGGGAGTCCCAAGCAGCCCATGCTTCCTGCTGCTCTATTAGGTTTTCTGCTCTGGAAATATATGGTTGCAGGAGTGGGAGGTAGTGGACATTGAGGACCAGGCAGTAATCAACACTTCTGCCTATATTAAAAAAAAAAAAAAACAACCCACAAAAACTCTGAAGGTTTGCCCCTGATTAGATTAAATGTGGTGCTGGGCACACCATCCAGGCTGCTTCCTCTGACAAAGACAGCTAGAATCCACACACTTTTTCTTTCTTTCTTCTTTTTCCTTAAATTTTAATCTGATTTTCTTTCCTTTGTCTTTATCGAATTTATTGGGGTGACATTGGTTTGCAAAACCATACAGGTTTCAAGTGTACAAGTCAATGAAACATCATCTGCATTGCGCACCCCTTGCTCCAAGAAAAGTCTCTTTCTGTCCCATTCTCCCCCAACCCTTCGCCTCCCTCACCACACGCCCTCACCCTGGCTATGGCCTCACTGTTGTCTGTGTCTGTCTACGTGTTTTATATAGATATATTTTTACTTAATCCCTTTGCCTTCTTTCATCCAGCCCCTCAAATCCCCTCCCCTCTGACAGCTCTCAGTCTGTTTCGTGTGTTCATCATGCCTCTGTTTCTATTTTGTTCCTCAGTTTATTTTGTTCATTATATTCCACATATAAGGGATATCATGATATTTGTCTTTCTCTGTCTGACTTAATTCACTTAGTGTAATAACCTGAAGGTCTGTCCATGCTGTCGCAAAAGGAGCGATTTCCTTTCCTTTCATGGGTGAGTAGTATTCCATTGCACACACACTTTCTTTCAACCCACATGTGTTGAGTACCTATTCAATACTTCCCGTGTTGATGTCGCAACCTAGTGGGGCTGCAAGCCCACCAACAAGGAATTATAATGCAGTGTGGTCAGGGCTGTGATCAGTTAGATACAGGCTACCCTGGGAGCACAGAGCGGGGGCCCTGAACCTGCCTGGCCATTAGGGGAAATCTGGGCAGCATCTCTTAGGGCAAACACTGGCTCAGTCTCTAAGGACAATGTCTGAGTGAGAGAGAGCAAGCGGAAGTGAGCAAGAGAGGTCATTTACAATTCTGTCATTCATAAATCTGTCCGAAGCTTTTTGGAAGACATTTATATTTCCTGCCAGCACCACCTCTTGGGGGTGATGAATTCCTATACGTTCCAATCCGTTTATTACTCACTGTGAGAGAAATTGCTTCCTTTTATGTCTGGGAGTAAACCTGGATCACATTTTACAGGGTATTTCCTAGTCACAGAGTTTTGGAATTTGTTGAGTAAGTCTGTGCCCCATAGATCCTCAAGATTCTTGGTTCTGTGGACCTAAATCTCTTTCCCTGTCAGCGCATATTTTATTTTTATTGAATTTATTGGGGTGACATTGATTTGCAAAACCGTACAGGTTTCAAGTGTACAACACAACAAAACATCATCTGCACACTGCATTGTCCGCCCATCCTCCCGAGCAAACTCTCTTTTTTTTTTTTTTTGCATTTTTCTGAAGCTGGAAACAAGGAGAGACAGTCAGACAGACTCCCGCATGCACCCGACCGGGATCCACCTGGCACGCCCACCAGGGGCAACGCTCTGCCCACCAGGGGGCGATGCTCTGCCCATCCTGAGCGTCGCCATGTTGCGACCAGAGCCACTCTAGCGCCTGAGGCAGAGGCCACAGAGCCATCCCCAGCGCCCGGGCCATCTTTGCTCCAATGGAGCCTTGGCTGCGGGAGGGGAAGAGAGAGACAGAGAGGAAGGCGCGGCGGAGGGGTGGAGAAGCAAATGGGCGCTTCTCCTGTGTGCCCTGGCCGAGAATCGAACCCGGGTCCTCCGCACGCAAACTCTCTTTATGTGCACATTTCCTCACCCTCCCTTTGCCCGCCTCCACCTACCCCACCCCCTTTCCCTCTGGCTGTCCCCACACTGTTGTCTGTATCTTTGTGTTATATAATATATACATATATGTTTTTTTAGTTAATCCCTTCTCACCCTCTTTCATCCAGTCCCTCTTTCCCCCTCTTCTCTGACAGCTGTCCATCTGTTCCATGTGTTTGTGCCTCTGTTTTTATTTTGTTTGTCAATTTATTTTGTTTATTAGGTTCCACACATAAGTAAGATCATATGATATTTGTCTCTCTCTGACTGGCTTATTTCACTTAGCACAATAATCTCTGGGTCCATCCATGCTGTTGTGAAAAATAAGATTCCCTCCTTTTTATGGCTGCATACTGTTCCATTGTGTAAGTGTATCCACTCACCCATGGATGGACACTTGGGCTGCTTCCAATTCTTGATTATTGTAAATAATGCTGCAGTGAACATAGGGGTGCATATATTCTTTTGAATTAGTTTTTCTGGATTACTAGAATATATTTCCAGAAGTTGGATCAGTGGGTCAAAAAGCACATCCATTTTAAGATTTTTGAGGGAACTCATACTGCTTTCCAGAGTGGCTGCACCAGTCTGCATTCCCACCAGCAGTGCAGGAGGGTTCCCTTTTCTCCACATTCTTACCAGCACTTGTTTGTTGATTTATTGATGATAGGCATCTGGCAGGTGTGAGGTGATATCTCATTGTGGTTTTAATTTGCATCTGTCTGATGATTAGTGATGTTGAGCATTTTTTTTTCATGTCTATAGGCCATCTGAATGTCCTCTTTGGAGAAGTGTCTATTCAGGTCCTTCACTCATTTTTTAATTGGATTGTTTGTCCCCCAATGGGAGACTCTTTTGATCTGTACTCCTGAGCCCACAGAGGTTGAGGTTGCTCCTGAAACTGGCTGCACCACCCTTAACCTGCAGTGTGCTCCTCCAGGGAGAACTAGAGGTAGAGACTCAGGTAGAGACTGAGTGGTTTGGCTCTGGACTATGGGCCACATTCTCATTGAGTGACTGATTGTGTGATCTCCAAATAGGGGACCTACTAGTCCTGTCCTCCCAACCCTGGTTGCCCCACCCTACTGAGCTCCCAACCTATGGAACCTGTGGTTCATAGCCCATCTGGGTCCACTCTACAGTCTTCCTTCAGAAAGCCCTGGAGAAAGACCAGCCAACCTCGAAGGGAGGCAGGGTAGCTGACAGGTGGAGGTGGACCTCAGGGAGCCTTGGTCCTTTTACAGATCTTCCCCCAGCTGTAAGCAGAAGGGAGCTGGCCCTTATACACAAATTGGCTCCTCTCATGCACACCCACGTCTAAAAGACAGTGCTACAAGCAGTGAACAGCATGGTAGCTACAGACAGATAGCCCAAGGCTGGTTACATACAACATCTGACATTGAGCTGTACCTGAATCTCACCCTAGTGGCTCCAGAACCAACACAACCAGTGGTGGGCTTCAGACCACACCAGAGCTTGACCCAACTAGCCACAGAAGTGGCACCTCCTAAGTGGGACTCCAACAAGCACCGGACCCTCCTGGAACAACTTCACCTTGGGGAACAACCCTTGCATAGCGTCTTACACATGCTGATTGAGGTTTAACCTTTTAGACAGCCAGCCTGAAGTGTTCACTCTACCCATGAAAGGGCCAACAACTTTCAAAACCTTCTGAGGCTTTAGTCTGAAGACCCTAGCCTTTCAGCCAGTCTGCTATTCCCATTTCATTTGTCCTTCTCAGAATCTTTAGCGTTGGGACTTTCTGGGCTGTGGTGGCCAGAACATCCTCAACCACCCTGTTTTATAGGAAAACAAAAAAGCTGCTTTGTATAAAGGAAGAAAAGTAGTTTTGCTTTCTGTTTCCGATAATACAGTGAGGGAACACAATTGACTAAGAAAGGCTCTGGGGCTGGACCGCCTGTGTCTGAACCATCTTCATGCCTCCAGTGCCTTGCCTACAAACTAATGTGGTCAATGCTCACAGGAGGGCGTCTATAGAGGAGCCGAGGGAAAGACTATCCTGGGTACTGGTGGGTCCCAGTCTTCCATCATTACTGAGAACCCAGACTCTATGCCTTATACTCAGAGTACTGCTTTTTTATTTTAAAATTTTACTTCTGACCTTCCTAACCTCTCATCAAAATGGTAGGCGCTTCCTCAGTGTCACACTTTTTATGCCCGGTGAAGTTATTTATTTATAGTGCTTTTTTTTTTTAACAAAATTATTGTGTTTTTATGATTACCAAGTGAAAAATGCTCATGGGAGAGCCCTTGGAAAATGCCAAAAGGCTAAAGTAGAAATGTAAAATCATGCACAATTTAACCATAGCGCAATACATTTCTTCCCAGCTTTTTTTCCATGACACAGATATCATTTTTCTTTTTACAAAATTAGGGTTTTTCTGAGTATCATGCATTAATTTTTCTTAAGAAATAGCACATTATGAACATTTTTACATGTTGAAGAATATTCTTTGAAACCATCATTTGAAATGTTTTATGGTCTGTCAAATGGATATAAATTTGATTAATCTCCTTTGAATAGGTCAATGTTTTTGCTCTTACAAATATTTCTATTTTTCTTGATATCATAACGGCCCATCAGGTCTGATTATTCCCGTCCAGTAGACATGATTGGAATGCTCTATTTAACTCAGTGGTCTCCAATGTGAGGCGTGGTCACCCAATGTGTAAGGTGGTCTGGAACATGGAAGAAACTATTATAACACAGGGGTTTGTTTTTCTCTTATTCTCTCACAATTTCTTTTTAATGCCCATTTGAAAATCAGCATAATATACCAGCATAGGAGTACATGCATGCAATCTGCTTGTAAGTGGCTCTATTCAAAAGTCTCATCTCAGATTTTTTTTTCTTTGAGCAGGTTGCAGTCAAAATCATCTGGAGAAACTGAGCTACACCACCCAGAAAATTAGTAAAGCTTTATTTCGCTTGGACCTTTCCCGAAGTTCTGAGATTTTAGGACAAGCTGGATTATGAAGGCCTCCAAGATTTACTAGCTCTTGGTTGCTTTTCTCTGTCACCGTTAGCCATGGGGTCTCCCTTTTTGGCTGAGAGACTCGACGTCAGGGTTTCCTGGGTTGACCTTCCTCCCTTTCTGTGAACAACCATCAGATGCCATGCACTCCTCCTGACTTCCTGTGCCATTTCTGCCTCCTGACCAACTGAGGAAGTCAGGTTTCACTGCGCAAAGCCCGCCTATGTTTATTTCCTCTAATCTCTGCTTCCCTGCTACCTAGCATTGGAGTACTTACTATTATTTCTTTTTACTACTTTCTGAAAATTTTTTCATGATCCCTTCACTCTTTTAAATATTTTTTTTAAAAAGACTTCCCCAGCCCTGGCCGGTTGGCTCAGTGGTAGAGCATCGGGCTGGCGTGCAGGAATCCCGGGTTCAATTCCCGACCAGGGCACACAGGAGAAGCGCCCATCTGCTACTCTACCCCTCCTCCTCTCCTTCCTCTCTGTCTCTCTCTTCCCCTCCCACAGCCAAGGCTCCATTGGAGCAAAGATGGCCTGGGCGCTGAGGATGGCTCTGTGGCCTCTGCCTCAGGCACTAGAATGGCTCTGGTTGCAACAGAGCGACACCCCAGATGGTCAGAGCATCCCCCCCTGGTGGGCGTGCCAGGTGGATCCCGGTCGGGTGCATGTGGGAGTCTGTCTGACTGCCTCCCCGTTTCCAACTTCAGAAAAATACAAAAAAAAAAAAAAAAAAAAAAGACTCTCCCCAACCCCAACCAATAAAAAAAAAAATTAAAAGTAAATATACACTGTTTCTTTAAACTGTTGCTAGTCCCTTGCAATTTTATAACGTTTATTTTTGTTATCAGCTTTACTCAGGTATAATTGATGCACCATAAATTGCACATTTTTAACATATACAATTTGATAAGTTTTGACATATGCATACTCCTGCGAAACCATCATCACAATAAAAGTAATGAACATATTCATCACCCACAAGAGTTTACCCAAAATGTTGAGACCTATTTTTCCACTGGCCCTTATCAATTCCCATTGTTCTCAGGTGACCACCAATCAATGTATTTTATGTCAATCATAAATTGGTTTGCAAATTTTAAAGTTGATATAAATAAAAATCATTCAGTATACTTTTTTAAAATTATTATTATTTAGTGAGAGGAGGGGAGGCGGAGACAGACTCTTACATGCACCTTGACTGGGATCCAACCAGCAATCCCACTAGGGGGCAATGCTTCCCATCTGGGATGTTGCTTCATTGATCAGCAACCCAGCTCTTCTTAGCACCTCAGGCAGAGGCCATGGAGCCATCCTCAGTGCCCTGGGCCAACTCGTTCCAATAGAGCCATGGCTGCAGGAGGGCAGGGGGAAAGAGAGACAGAGAGAGAGAGAGAGAGAGAGAGAGAGAGAGAGAGAGAGAGAGAAAGAACTGAGATGGGGAGGGGTGGAGAAGCAGATTAGTGCTTCTCTTGTGTGCCCTGACTGGGAATTGAACCTGGGACATCCACATGCCAGGCTGATGCTCTACCACTAAGCCAACCAGCCAGGGCCTCAGTATACTTTTTTGACTATCATCTTTAATTTAACTTGGCATTATTATTTTGAAATTCATCAGTGTTGTTGTATTAGTAGTTCATTCTTTCTTACTGTTGAGTAGTATTGTATAGATGTTCCACAGTTTGTTTATTCATTTGCTTGTTGATGGACATTTGGGTGGTTTTCAGTTACTGGCTTTTACAAATCAAATTGCAAGGAGCACTTGTTTACAAGTATGCGCTTTCTTTTCTCTTGTGTGAATACCTTGGAGAAGAATGGCTGAATCATATAACTGGTATTAGTTTAAATTTTGAAATTATAAACTGTTTTTTAAAGTGGTTGTACCATATTACATTCTATGTATGCTGTATGAGAGTTCCATTCACTCCAGATCCTTACTGACACTTGGTACGGTCAGTGTTTATAATTTCAGCCATTTTGGTACATAGAAGTAGCCCACTGAAGTTTATATAACATTTCCCCAATGGCAGATGATGTTGAACATCCTTTCAGGTGCTTACTTGCCATCTGTATATCTTCTTTATTGAAGTGTCTTTTCAAACATTTTACCCAATTAAAAAAAAAAAGTTGTCTCATTATTAATTTTTGAGAATCCTTTCTTTATTTTGGATAACCTTTATTTGTTTATTATTTATTGATTTATTAATTCTTTAACTTTCTACCAATCTGTAGCATGTCTTTTGATTCCCTTACAGTGTACTTTGAAGAATAAGAGTATTAATTTTGATGAAATAAGATTTATCTTTTTTTTTTTCTTTTACAGATTGGGCTTTTGGTGCCATAACTAACAAATCATTAATCCAAAGTATTGTACAGTGATTTCTCCTATGTTTTATGATAGAAATTTATAGTTTTAGGTTATAAATTTAGGTCTATGATCCATTCTGAATTCATTTTTGCTTAGACTGTTCTCTTTCCACTCAATTAATCTTGCTTCTTTGTTAAAATCAGTTGTTCATGTATGTGTAGACACTGTTTTTGGACTCTCTGTTGTCTTCCATTGGTATATTTGCCTATCTTGAGGCCACTACCAAGCTTTCCTGGTTATTGTAGCTTTATAATGTCTTGAAATGAGGTAGTATTAGTTATCTACGTTCCTTTTTTTCAAAATTGTTTTGGCTATTTTTGGACCTTTGCATTTTCATATGATTCTCCCCCTCCCCTCCCCCAGTTTTATTGAGATATAATTGACAAACAAAAACTATGTACATTTAGGGAGTACAACATGGTGATTTAATGTACATATACACTGTAAAATTATTACTACAATCAAGTTAATTAACACATCCATCACCTTACATAGTTAACACTTTTTTTTTCTTGTGAGAACACAGAGTCTACTCTCAGAAAAATTCAAAATTCAAGTATACAATACAGTATTATTAACTATATTCACCATAATGTATAGTATTAGGTTTTCAGGACTTACTCATTTTATCACTGAAAGTTTGAACCTTTTCACCAACATATCCCTATTACTTTCACCTTGCAACCCCTGGCAATCACTATTATACTCTGGTTCTATGAATTTGAAGTTTTTAGATTCCATACATAAGTGAGAACATTCTGTATTTGTTTTTCCATGTCAGGTTTATTTCACTTTGCACAATGTCCCCAAGGTTCATCCACATTGTTGCAAGTGGAAGAATTGCCTTCTTTTTTATGACTAAATAATATTCTGTTATATATATACATATTATTATTATTATTACATATATATATTACCCAGAAAGGGGATTGCTGTAGCATAATAAGTCTATTTTTAATTCTTTGAGGGACCACTATATCATTTTCTATAATAGATGTACCAATTTATATTCCTACTAACAGTGTACACGTATTCCATTTTCTCTAGTCTCTTGTCAGCACTTGTTATCTCTTGTTCTCTTTTCTGATAATAACTATACTAACAGGTATAAGGTGATATCTCATTGTGGCTTTAATTTGCATTTCCCTGATGATTAGTGATGTTGAGCATATTTTCATATACCTGTTGACTATTTGTATATCTTCTTTGGAAAAATGTTAATTCAAATCTTTTGCCCAGTTTTTAATGAGGTTCTTTGTTTCTTGTGTTCTTTTTCACAGAAACAAAAAAAAAAATAGTTCTAAAATTCATATGGAACCACAAGACCCTGAATAACCAAATCAATTTTGAAAAAGAAGAACAAAGCTAAAGGTATCACACTTCTTGATTTCAAACTATATTACAAAGCTATAATAATCAAAACAATATGGTTATGGCATAAAAACAGGCACATAGACCAATGGAATAGAATAGAGAGCCCAGAAGTAAACCCATGCATATACAATCACCTAATTTTTGACAAAGGTGCCAAGAATACACATTGGGAGAAAGGTAATCTCTTAAATAGTGTTGGGAATACTGGATATCCATGTACAAAACAATGAAATTCAACTTTTATCTTACACCATACACAAGAAATCGACTTGGAATGAATTAAAGACTTAAATGTATGACCTATAACTGTTAAATTCTAGAAGAAAACATGTGGGAAAACCTCTTTGACATTGTCCTTGGCAACAATTTTTTAATGACATCAAAAATACAGGCAACAAAAAGAAAAATAAACAAGTGGGACTACATCAAACTAAAACATTTATGTAGATCAAATGAAACAGTCAACAAAATAAAATAGCAATCTATGGAATGGGAAAACATATTTGCAAATCATATATCTGATAAGGGGTTACTATCTACATAAATTTTTATAATTATTTTATCAATGTATAATTATTTTGCCTGGTGAGATTTGATTGAGATTACATTGACTTTGTAAATCAATTTGGGAGATACAACATATTAACAATATTGAGTCTTATGATTCATGAACACAGAATCACTCTCAATGAGTCAGCTTTAATTTCTCTCAGCCTTGTTTCTTAGTTTAAATTGTTTAAGTCTTTCACATTTTTTTGTGAGATTGATTTCTAAATAGTTAATTTTTCATGCCGCTCTAAATGGCATTGATTTTTAAAATTTTAACTTTTAATTGTTTATTGCTAGTATATAGAAATACAATTGGCATTTGTATATTGATCTTATATCCCAAAACCTTTCTAAACATACTCACTAGTTCTAATAGCTTTTTTTCTGCAGATTTTATTGAATTTTCTGTGTAAATGATCATGTTATCTGTGAATAAATATACTTTTAATTCTTTTCCTATTTGGATGACTAATTTCTTCTTCTTGACTTATTGAACTGGCTAGAACCTATAGGAAAATGTTAAGTAGAAGTGCTGAGACTAGACAGCTTTGTCTGATTCTTGATATAATATTAGGCAAAATACATTCAGTCTTTTACAATTAAGTATGCTATTAGCTGTAGATATTTTATACCTGCCCTTTATCACATTACAAAAGTTTTTTTCTATTCCTAGTTTGTTGAGAATTTTTATCAGAAATAGATGTGTTAATTTTGTTAAATCCCTTTTTTGCCTCAATTGAAATTGATTATAGAGATTTTCTTTTTAGTTTGTTAATATGGTGAAATACATTGATTTTTAAAAATAATTAAAACAGCCTTGCCTACCTGGGACTCTAATTACTGATGATGTATTATCTCTAGCTTTGATCTGCTAAAATTTTGTTAAAAATATTTGCACCTATATTCATGAGGTGTATTAGCCTGGATGTTTTGTGGGGTTTTTTTGTAATGTCTTTGTCTAATTTTAGTATCAGGTTAGTGCTGGTCTCATGGAATAAACTGGGATTATTTCTTCTGCAAATATTTCATAGAATTCATCAGTGGAATCATGTGGGCTTAGAGTTTCTTTCTGAGAAAGTTTAAAACTACAGATTAAATTCTTTAATCTATATGGTACTATTCTTCCTGAAGGCTATTTCTTCCTAAGTGAACTTTGGCAGTTTTTGTCATTCAAAGAGTTTTATCCACTCTATGTAAATTGTCAAATATACTGTTCTAAAGGTGTTCATTATACTCCTATGACCTTTTTAATATCTGTAGCATATATTGTGATTTTACCTCTCTCATTTCTGTTATAGCTAATTTTGTCTTTTTAAAAATTTTCATTAGTCTGGCTAATGGTTCATAAGTCTCCTCAAAGAATCAGTTTTACTTTCAATGATTTTTCCCTATGTTACATTATTATTGATATCTATGCTGATCATTACTATTATCTCCTTCCCCTGCTTACCTTGGGTTTTATTTCTTTATCTTTATTAAAACTTCTTAGGGTAGAATCTGAGGTTACTGACTTGAGACTTTTTTCCTAATATGATCATTTAAGTGCTATAAATTTATACTTAAGCACAACTTTAGCAGCATCCTGTGAGTTTTGATATGTGGTATTTTTATTTACTTCCAGTTTAAAATATGTTCTAAATGCACTCTTGATTTCTTTTTTGACATATGGGTTATTTGAAAGTTTGTTGTTTGTTTTTGAAATATTTGGTAATTTTTCAGAGATCTTTCTGTTATTGTTTTATAATTTATTTTCATTTTGGTCAGAAAATATATGTTATAATCATTCAATTCTTTTAAATTTGTTGAAACATTTTATGTCCCAGACATAATTTAAATCTTGTTTTATGTATATGTTTCACTTGAAAAGAATGTGTATTCTGCTGTTGTGTTTAGGGGGTATTTTTTAAATACCAATTAGGTCAAGTTGATTGATAGTTTTGTTCACATTTACTGTGTCCTTATCAATTTTTCTGTCTTCTTTTGTTCTATCAATTATTGAGAGAGGGGTATGAAAATCTCCATCAACAAATTGTCACTTTGTCTATTTACCCTTGCATTTATATCAATTTTGCTTTCTGTTTCATGAAGTTCTATTGTTTGAACATAAAAATTTAGGATTGTTATGCCTTCTAGATGAACTGGTCTCCTGATTACTATGAAATAAACTTCTTTATCCCTTGTTGGATGCTAGGTATTTTTGTATGCCTATAAATATTCTTGTGCTTTGCTGTGGGATACAGCTAAATAACCTGGAAAGAGTTTGATCCTTTACATTCTTGTTTTTCATATTCTTTATGTGAGACCCAGGCTGTATTTAGTCTAGGGCTAACTATTCCCCACCACCAAGGCAAGCCCTTTGTGAGTACTCTATCTCAGGCTTTGTGAATCATGAGTTTTTCTAGTTTTATTGGTGGGAACAGATGCTATTCTTGGTCCTATGTGAACAGAATCTGTTATCTCTAATCCTTTCTGGTAGTTCTTTATCCCAGACTTGGCTACTTTCCTCACATGCATGTGCTGATATAGTACTCAAGTGAGATCCTTGTAGATCTCTGGGGTTCTCTCTTTGTTCAGCCTTCTTTTCTCTGTCCTCTGAACTCTAGATTCCTTGGTCTCCCTAAACTCTCAGCTCAGAACCCTACACTCAGGAAGTCCACTGGCTCCATCTGGTTTCCCTCTTCTTGCCCCATAGTCTGGAAACATTCTCAAGGCTGTAAGCTGGGGCAATCGTAAAATTCATCTCATTTGTTTTCTGTCTCTTAGGCATCATTGTCCCTGATATCCAATGTTTTAAAAACTATTGTTTCATGGTGTTTTTTAAAATGCTCTGTGTTTTACATTTGTTTATTTCAGACAGGAGGTTAAATTTGTCCCTGTTATTGCATCTTAGCCCAGAAGTGAAAGAACTATAAATAGTTTTAAATTCAACTTGATTTCACTAGTCTGTTTTCAGATAAAATCAGTTTTCTAGCATACAAATTTAAAAATTATAGAAAAATTATTCTCAATTAGGTTTTACTTTTTATTTTTTTTTTATTTTTTTTTTTAATAATTTTATTTTTTTAATGGGGTGACATCAATAAATCAGGATACATATATTCAAAGATAACAAGCCCAGGTTATCTTGTCGTTCAATTATGTTGCATACCCACCACCCAAAGTCAGATTGTCCTCTGTCACCTTCTATCTTGTTTTCTTTGTGCCCCTCCCCACCCCCTATCCCTCTCCCATTCCCCCCTCCCACCCGTAACCACCACACTCTTGTCAATGTCTCTTAGTTTCAGTATTATGTCCCACCTACGTATGGAATAATACAGTTCCTGTTTTTTCTGATTTACTTATTTCGCTTCGTATCATGTTATCAAGATCCCACCATTTTGCTGTAAATGTTCCGATGTCATCATTTCTTATGGCTGAGTAGTATTCCATAGTGTATATGTGCCACATCTTCTTTATCCAGTCATCTATTGATGGGCTTTTTGGTTGTTGCCATGTCCTGGCCACTGTGAACAATGCTGCAATAAACATGGGGCTGCATGTGTCTTTACGTATCAATGTTTCTGAGTTTTGGGGATATATACCCAGTAGAGGGATTGCTGGGTCATAAGGTAGTTCTATTTTCAGTTTTTTGAGGAACCACCATACTTTCTTCCATAATGGTTGTACTACTTTACATTCCCACCAACAGTGTATGAGGGTTCCTTTTTATCCACAGCCTCTCCAACATTTGCTATTACCTGTCTTGCTAATAACAGCTAATCGAACAGGTGTGAGGTGGTATCTCATTGCCGTTTTGATTTGCATTTCTCTAATAGCTAAAGAAGATGAGCATCTTTTCATATATCTGTTGGCCATTTGTATTTCTTCCTGGGAGAAGTGTCTATTCATATCCTCTTCCCATTTTTTTATTGGATTGTTTGTTTGTTTGTTGTTGAGTTTTATGAGTTCTTTGTATATTTTGTATATTAGGCCCTTATCTGAGCTGTTGTTTGAAAATATCATTTCCCATTTAGTTGGCTTTCTGTTTATTTTGTTATCAGTTTCTCTTGCTGAGCAAAAACTTCTTAGTCTGATGTAGTCCCATTCATTAATTTTTGCCTTCACTTCTCTTGCCATTGGAGTCAAATTCATAAAATGCTCTTTAAAACCCAGGTCCATGAGATGAGTACCTATGTCTTCTTCTATGTACTTAATTGTTTCAGGTCTTATGTTTAGATCTTTGATCCATTTTGAGTTAATTTTTGTACAGGGAGAGAGACTGTAGTCCAGTTTCATTCTTTTGCATGTGGCTTTCCAGTTTTCCCAGCACCATTTATTGAAGAGGCTTTCTTTTCTCCATTGTGTGTTGTTGGCCCCTTTATCAAAAATTATTTGACTATATATATGTGGTTTTATTTCTGGACTTTCTATTCTGTTCCATTGGTCTGAGTGTCTATTTTTCTGCCAATACCATGCTGTTTTGATTGTCGTGGCCCTATAATAGAGTTTGAAGTCAGGTATTGTTATGCCCCCAGCTTCATTCTTTTTCTTTAGGATTGCTTTGGCTATTCGGGGTTTTTTATAGTTCCATATAAATCTGATGATTTTTTGCTCTATTTCTTTTAAAAACGTCATTGGAAGTTTGATGGGAATTGCATTAAATTTGTATATTGCTTTGGGTAATATAGCCATCTTGATTATATTTATTCTTCCTAGCCAAGAACAAGGTATATTCTTCCATCTCATTATATCTTTTTCAATTTCCCTTAACAATGGTTTATAGTTTTCATTATATAAGTCCTTTACATTCTTTGTTATGTTTATTCCTAAGTATTTTATTTTTTTTTGTTGCAATCGTGAAGGGGATTATTCTTTTGAGTTCCTTCTCAGTTGTTTCATTGTTGGCATATAGAAAGGCTATTGACTTCTGTATGTTAATTTTGTATCCTGCGACCTTACTGTATTGGCTTATTGTTTCTAGTAGTCTTTTTGTGGATTCTTTGGGGTTTTCGATGTATAGGATCATATCATCTGCAAAAAGTGATACCTTTACTTCTTCTTTTCCGATATGGATGCCTTTTATTTCTTTGTCTTGTCTGATTGCTGTGGCGAGAACCTCTAGTACCACATTAAATAAGAGTGGAGAGAGTGGACAACCCTGTCTTGTTCCAGATTTAAGGGGGAAAGCCTTCAGTTTAATGCCATTTAATATGATGTTAGCTGATGGTTTATCATATATGGCCTTTATCATGTTGAGATATTTTCCTTCTGTACCCATTTTGTTGAGAGTCTTAAACATAAAATTGTGTTGTATTTTATCGAAAGCCTTTTCTGCGTCTATTGATAAGATCATGTGGTTTTTGTTCTTTGTTTTGTTGATATGGTGTATTACATTAACCGTTTTACGTATGTTGAACCATCCTTGAGATTCTGGGATGAATCCCACTTGATCATGATGTATTATTTTTTTAATATGTTGTTGTATTCGATTTGCTAGTATTTTGTTTAGTATTTTAGCATCTGTATTCATTAGAGAAATTGGTCTGTAGTTTTCTTTTTTTGTGCCATCCTTGCCAGGTTTTGGTATGAGGGTTATGTTGGCCTCATAAAATGTGTTTGGAAGTATTGCTTCTTCTTCAATTTTTTGGAAGACTTTGAGTAGAATAGGAACCAAGTCTTCTTTGAATGTTTGATAAAATTCACTGGTATAGCCGTCAGGGCCTGGACTTTTATTTTTGGGGAGGTTTTTAATGGTTTTTTCTATTTCTTCTCTATTGATAGGTCTGTTTAGGCTTCCTGCTTCTTCTTGACTCAGTCTAGGAAGGTTGTATTTTTCTAGGAATTTATCCATTTCTTCTAGGTTGTTGAATTTAGTGGCATAAAGTTTTTCATAGTATTCTACAATAATTCTTTGTATATCTACAGTGTCCGTGGTGATTTCTCCTCTTCATTTTGGATTTTGTTTATATGAGTTCTTTCTCTTTTTTCCTTGGTAAGTCTTACCAAGGGTTTGTCAATTTTGTTGATCTTTTCAAAGAACCAGCTCCTTGTTCTATTAATTTTTTCTATAGTTTTTCTGTTCTCTAATTCATTTATTTCTGCTCTGATTTTTATTATTTCCTTTCTTCGGCTGGTTTTGGGATGTCTTTGTTCTTCTTTTTCTAGTTCCTTAAGGTGGGAAGTTAAGTGGTTCACTTGGGTTCTCTCTTGTTTGTTCATATATGCCTGAAGCGATATGAACTTCCCTCTTATCACTGCTTTTGCTGCATACCATAGATTCTGATATGTCGTATTGTCATTTTCATTAGTCTGTATATATCTTTTGATCTCTGCACTTATTTCTTCTTTGACCCATTCATTTTTTAAAAGTATGTTGTTTAGTTTCCATATTTTTGTGGGATTTTTTTCCTCTTTTTTGCAGTTGAGTTCTAGTTTCAAGGCTTTATGATCAGAAAATATGCTTGGTACAACTTCAATTTTTCTGAATTTGCTGATGTTGTTTTTGTGGCCCAACATATGGTCAATTCTTGAGAATGATCCATGTACACTGGAGAAAAATGTATACTCAGTCACTTTGGGATGAAATGTCCTGTAGATGTCTATCATATCCAGGTGCTCTAGTGTTTTGTTTAAGGCCACTATGTCTTTGTTGATTCTCTGTTTGGATGACCGATCTAGAGCCGTCAGCGGTGTATTGAGGTCTCCAAGTATGATTGTATTTTTGTCAGTTTTTGTTTTAAGGTCAATAAGTAGCTGTCTTATATATTTTGGTGCTCCTTGGTTTGGTGCATATATATTAAGAATTGTTATGTCTTCTTGATTCAGTGTCCCCTTAGCCATTATGAAATGGCCATTTTTGTCTCTGAGTACTTTTCCTGTCTTGTAGTCAGCATTATCCGATATGAGTATTGCTACACCTGCTTTTTTTTGGATGTTATTTGCTTGGAGTATTGCTTTCCAGCCTTTCACTTTGAATTTGTTTTTATCCTTGTTACTTAGATGAGTTTCCTGTAGGCAGCATACAGTTGGGTTTTCTTTTTTAATCCATTCTGCTACTCTGTGCCTTTTTATTGGTGAGTTTAATCCGTTTACATTTAGTGTAATTATTGATACTTGTGAGTTCCCTATTGCCATTTTATATCTTGCTTTCTGTTAGTTTTGTGTCTTGTTTGATCCTTCTCTTTCGTTTTTCTATCTTTTGTTTTTATTTGGTTGTATTCCATACATCTTTCCTCTGTTGCTATCTTTTTTATCTCATGTGCTTCTGTGGTGGTTTTTCAATGGTGGTTACCTTTGAGTAATGAAAAGGGTCCCTACCCTGTTCATTGTAGCGAACTATTTTGTGAGTACTTTTGCACTCCATCGTCCTTTGCTACTGTTAATCTCCATCTTCTCCCCCTCTTTCTTTTTGTTGTTGTCACAGTTTAAATTTGGTTTTATTGTGTTCTTCTTGGAGCTTTTACTTGTGGCTCTGTTTTTTTTTGTTCTTTGTATCTGATTGGAGAACCCCCTTTAGTAATTCCTGGAGTGGGGGTTTTCTGATGATAAATTCCGTCATCTTTTCTGTATCTGTGAATGTTTTTATTTCTCCTTCGTATTTGAAGGATAGCTTTGATGGGTATAGTATTCGTGGCTGAAAGTTCCTCTCTTTCAGGACTTTAAATATTGGGGTCCACTCTCTTCTAGCTTGTAGAGTTTCTGCTGAGAAATCTGATGATAATCTAATGGGCCTTCCTTTATATGTTGTATTCTTCTTTTCCCTGGCTGCCTTGAGAATTTTTTCTTTGCTGTTGGTTTGTGTCAATTTCATTATGATATGCCTTGGAGTAGGTTTGTTGGGGTTAAGAAAACTCGGAGTTCTGTTTGCTTCTTGAACTTGAGGCTTTAGTTCTTTCCACAGGCTTGGGAAGTTCTCATCTATTATTTGTTTGAGTATGTTCTCCATTCCATTTTCTCTCTCTTCTCCCTCTGATATACCTATTATTCTTATGTTATTCTTTTTGATGGAGTCAGATAATTCTTGTAGGGCTATCTCATTTTTTTAAATTTTTGAGTCTCTTTCTTCTTCTCTCTGTTGTGCCTCAAGTTGCTTGTCTTCTATTTCACTAATCCTCTCTTCTATCTGACCTGTTCTATTAGCTAAGCTTGTTACTTCGTTTTTCAGCTCGTGAATTGAGTTTTTCATCTCTGTTTGATTTGTTTTTATAGTTTCAATTTCCTTGGACATATATTCTTTGTGTTCATTGAGTTGTTTTCTGAGCTCCCTATATTGCCTTTCTGTGTTTTCTTGTATATCTCGGAGGATTTTTAGTATTTCTATCTTGAATTCTCTGTCATTTAGCTCCAAGGTTTCCAATATATTAAATTTTTTCTCCATAGATTTTTCCTCATCTAGCTGTGTTACCTCTCTTTCTTTTGTATCCATGATATTCGATTTTCTCTTCCTTAATGGCATCCGAGGGTGGTTTTGTTGATAGTATTAATGAGATTTAATAAAGAATAAAAAGTTAAAAAAATAAAAAATAATAAAAAATCAAAAAGAGTTGTTTTTTTAAAAAAATTAATAATGAAATAAAGAAAAATAAAATAAAATAAAAATTTTAAAAAGAAGGAAATTATTCCCCCCTTCCTTTTTTCCTCTCCTCTTCTCTTCCCTCTTTCTTGAGAAAATCTTCTGGTGGACTGTGAGTTATAACAAACAATGCCTGTGATTGAGGGCCTGAATTGGGGAAAAGTAATAAAGGGGCAAAAAAGAAAAAAAAGAAAAAAAACAAAAAAAAAAGGAAAAAAAAAAAAAGAAAAAAGAAAAAAAAAAGAGCGTATGGACCCACAAAAAGCAAATAAGGAAAAAATTTGGATCAAGAATAAAATGATTTGCTTTTAGGTGTTGGTTGTCTAAGAATTATGATGAGAGGAATAAGAGGAAAACGGAAAAATGGGGGGACAAATTAAAAACTTACTATTGTATTTAGTGGAACAAGAACTAAATAATATGGAGAGCCAGGGATGGGAGCACTGCTAGTGAGTTAAAAAGGTGAAGTAAAAACCCCCCAAAATGCCACAAACATAGGTTTGAGTCCCAGATAAGATAATTTGTTTGTTATTGAGGTTTGAATGAGAGGAGATGTAAAGGAGAAAGGAAGAAACTAATATAGAGGGAGAAAAGAAAGAGAGAGAGAAAAAGAAAAGAGGGAACCACTAAAAGAAGAAAAAAGAAAGGAGAGAGAGTTAAGGGTTTTGGAGTGCAACCCTCATAGAGAGAAAGGAAGAGAAGAGAAAAGATAATGGGAGATGTAACACTTATGGGTAGTGTAGTTCAAGGAGAGGAGAGAGTAAGACCTGTAGAGAGTTAATTGGCCAAATTGGAGGAGAAAAAAAAAGTATCAAGAATGAAGATAAGAGAAACAAACGAACAAATATAATAAAATGGGATAGGTTATAAAGTCTGCAGATTATTCTTGATTTTGAGAGGTTATCTTCTTGCTTTTTCTTTTCTCTCCCTCTTCCTGGTCGGTGACTCTGTACCCCGGGTTCTGCCCCTTTGGCACGCTCAGGTAGAGGTTTGCAGTTGATAAGTCTCTATGGCAATGTCATGTATTGTGCTTTAGTCTCGTGGGAGTCGAGGCTCATTAGCATTTATAGGCTCCGGCAGTGAGAGAGTTCGTGTTCCTGGAGCCTTTCTCCTAGTCTTTCCTTCCTCAATTAGTAGCCTGATAATCCAGCTATGGGGTTGCTGCTGCCTCTGCCTGGATAGTAAGAGGCTCAAAGAGCTGGCAACTCCCCACTCTATTTCCACTCAGCACAGGGCTCTGGGTAAGGCTCAGTCAGTCAGAGCTGCTAGCATAATCAGGTGGGCTTTCCGCCCACTCAAAGACCACTGGCTCTGCCACTCTGTCCGGTAACACAAGCGGGCGCCCACTTCTGGGGGGCGCTTGGAGGAAACTCTCACTCACTGTCTGCGACCAGGATATCCAGCCAGCAGTCTCACGCTCTGAGTGAAACCCCCAACCGCAGGGAAAAGTTGCAGCGTTGGAACTGAGTCTCGCTCCGTCCCCGTGCGCGGCTTTTGCAAGGCGCTGGGGCGGCTCGAGATTCCGCTTTGGCCCACACAAAGGCCCCTGACTCTGCCCCTCTCTGCGATAACACGGGCGCGCACTGCCAAGGCACTCGGAGGAATCACTCACTCCTTATCTGCGCGCGCAAACCAGGATATGAGGCCGGCCGCGGTTCCCTCTGAGTGAAACACCCTCCAGCACGGAAAATCTCCACCGTTGGAATTAGTTCTCACTCCCTCCCGTGCGTGGCTTTCCCAGGGCGCTGGGGCTGCCCAGAGACTCTGTCCTCGGCCCACAGAAAGGCCTCTGACCCTGCCTCTCCGTGGGGCAACACGGGCACCCACTCTCGGGGCCTAGGAAGAAATTCTCGCCCACTAACTGCGCACCGACCAGGAGACCGGGTAAAATGGCCGCTCCGCTTGTCTTTCTTTGTTTGGGTTTGGCGCGAGTGTTAGCTTGTATTGCCCGGGTTGCCACAGGATCAGATTTTCCTCGGCTTGGATCTGTGTGCCACAGCCTGGTTCGGCCGTTTGTGCCGCGGCGGCCTGGATCTATTCACCCCCTTTGCCCGCCTCAGTTTCTATATTCACAGTTACCAGAGAAAGCCGCCCTGTTTAGGTTAGTGAGGAAGGCGGAGCATTTCTTACTCCCTATTTCCTTCGGGGTTTGGTTATATATTTAGCCAATTTTTCACTCAATCATACCTTTGGGTGTATTGCGAAGCATCTGGAAGCTCCAAGTATAGGTTTTTCTGTTTCTGGTTGAAGATCTTGTTGAGTTTTGGGGGAGATTTATCGGTATCGCTTCCTACCCCACCATTACTCTGACGTCATCCCAGGTTTTACTTTTTAAATCAACTTTACTGAGGAATAAGTCACATAGTATAAAACGCACATATTTTTCTTTTTTTTTTAATTATAATTTTATTTTTTTAATGGGGCGACATCAATAAATCAGGTTACATATATTCAAAGATCAACAAGTCCAGGTTATCTTGTCTTTCAATTATGTTGCATACCCATCACCCAAAGTCAGATTGTCCTCTGTCACCTTCTATCTAGTTTTCTTTGTGCCCCTCCCCCTCCCCCTTTCCCTCTCCCTTTCCCCCCTCCCCCGTAACCACCACACTCTTATCAATGTCTCTTAGTTTCACTTTTATGTCCCACCTACGTATGGAATAATGCAGTTTCTGTTTTTTTCTGATTTACTTATTTCACTTCGTATAATGTTATCAAGATCCCACCATTTTGCTGTAAATGATCCGATGTCATCATTTCTTATGGCTGAGTAGTATTCCATAGTGTATATGTGCCACATCTTCTTTATCCAGTCGTCTATTGACGGGCTTTTTGGTTGTTTCCATGTCCTGGCCATTGTGAACAATGCTGCAATGAACATGGGGCTGCATGTGTCTTTACGTATCAATAAAACGCACATATTTTAAGTGACCATGACCCCATTCATGATATAGAACATTTATATTACCCCATAAAGTCCTTTTCAATGATGTTTTAATATGCAATTATGAAAAGTCAGTTGAACTCTATGCATTGCTTCCAGAGCTAGGGAAAGGAAGCCATATACTGAACTGCCTCCACTTCTTGTGTTGGCTCTAGATCCTGCTCCACAGTGTTATCTTCTTTGTCTAGATATGCTGACTCATATGTGACTCTGCAAAATGGATCACCAGTCATCAGGACTTGGGTAATTTTTGAAAGCAGGTAGAGTTCAACAATGAGATGAGGAATTGTTTTGGGAATTCAGTGTTCTCTGTTGACAGTCATGGGATGCATTAGGCTACAATACAGTTTCTACCTGGGACCCCTGGGGACCTTCATTTCTGAGATTTTTGAGATCATTTGTTACATAGCATTATTACTACAATAACTAACTGACACATGGTGCTTGATAAATATCTCCAGACTGCTTTCCAAAAATGTTGTATTTAAATTTATACTGTACTACTGTCTTGCCAAACTGGATATTATTTTTATTTTTTTTTCAGTTTTGTTTGAGATGTAATTGACATACATCACTATAAGTTTAAAGCATATAGCATAATGTATTGTTATTTTTAACTTCTGAAAGTTTAATAGGCTAAATCATACATAGCCTATTATTTAGTTACTGTTTTGTTTTTCTGAAATAACCTTGAACTTCTCAGATCCCCATGAGCCATGCCGGCATGAAGCATTGATGGGTCTCATTTCCCTCCTGATAGGTGCACAGAGGGGACTGTGCATGCAGCTGGCAGTATAAGAAGCCAAAAACAGGAGTTGACAGCAGATCATAAAGCCCCTGGGATTGTGTCTTATTGAAATAGATCACCTTGTTTCCAAACATTTATTGATTTCCCTTTTGACTCTTACTCTTGCATTTGCAGTCCTTTGTTTGCAGTTCCCCAGGTTTCCAGTGTTTACCGTGCACTAGGCACTGTGCTAGCAGACCAGGCCCTGGATCCTATAATAAGCAACACCACCTCTGTGCCACCACACTCATCTTTTTCTTGTTGTCCAGCTTCTCTCTGCCCCACTGGCTGCCTGCTCAGACTGCACATCCTGGCCCTGGTCACTGTGTTGCTCCTGTATCTCTCTAGCCTATTAGGGACCTGCAGACTCTTCCTCAAACACACCTCACCTGGCACATGGAAACAGCAGCAACAGCAAGTGAGTCCCACTGTGAGTGAGTGAGGCTGGGCGAGGGGGCAGCTGACCCTTTCTCCTCTATGGACTCAGGCTCAATACATCATCATTATTTTAATTGGCAAGGTTAGATATTTTTTCTATATTTTTATTTACTAGTTAAGGCTTCCTTTTTATGAATTTTCTGTTCATGTCCTTTGTCTACTTATCTATTGAGGTCTTGATTTAAAAAAAATCAATTCGTATGAATTTTTTATGTAGCAAAGATATTAAACCATTTCTACAGTTTGCTGCAAAACTCTTTTCTCTCTCCAATATTTGTTTCCTTGGCTTTTGCTATATAGAAAATATGTTTTCCGAATGTAAAGTTTACACCCATAAATAAGAAAGGCCATATTTAAATGTGTGTACCTTTCTCTTATCTTTACATAGCCTGTAATATGTTTTCTCAGGCAGTTTAAGTCTCACTCTGGAATACTCAGATTAGCGGCCAAGGATGTATTCAGGAGGTAGGAGAAATTGGATCCCTCTGTGACAAGAATGGCTAATGACATTTTCTCCCTGATGAGGCTCGATAGCCCGTTCTTCATTTATGTGTTCTAAAATATATATTGAGCATCCACTCCATGCCAGGCACTGCTGTCTGAGACATTCTAGGCCCTGGTTTAATGATCACTGAGATTTAATTGAGGTTTGATGAGATGGATGAACCATACACTATATCAATAAAGTTGAGTCTTGCCTTCATCATATTCTTAGAATTATTAACTAGGGTCTGTGGAGACAATCTCGAATGAACGAGAAAGATATAGTCCATGCCCTCCAAGGGTTCACAGAGGACTGGAGAAGGCAGACAAGTAAAAGACAATTACAATAAAATGTGGCAGGATTTGTGATGGAGGACTCGTGGTGGGGGTGGAGAGCCTCTCAGGACATCTAGCCCAGATTTGAGAGACAAGGAGATCTTTTGGAGGCAATGAAAACTAAATTTAAGATCTGAAAAATGAGTAAGAATGGCTAAGAGAAGAAGGTTGAAGGTTAGAGTATTTTTGTAAAGGCAACCACTCAAAAAATATCTGAAGGTGAGAGAGAAAACTTGTACCTTTGGAGAGTCAAGGTGCTGAAGAGTGTCTCTTAGAGGTAGGATTTGAGAAATATTCCTTGCATTATTTGACCCCTTTTTTCTTTTCAATCCATCATTGTTTTTGTTTACCACTGAAAACAGGGTTGGCTTGAAAAATCAAGTCACTTGGTGTTTACTTCTAGCTCTGCTATGAAAGAGCTGTGTGACTATAGCAAGTTTAAGGACTTACTCTGGGCTTCTGTCTCCTGTACTGTGATAGCAGGCACCAGGCAAGGCTGTGCCCCAGCATGACATACTGGGGCTGCATCACCTGTCCTGGAGATATGGCTGCTGGGTGGTGTTTGGTCTTCTTTTCTTTCCATCTATCATATCTGTATCTAATGCTCAAGGGAGTCTCCTAACCATGAGAACACTCTCAAGAAGCCAGAATCCAATAAAAGGGTCTTCCTAAATGTGAATCAACCCCGCAGCTAGCATCTGAACAGTCTCTGCCACCAACTTCATCGAGGTTTGCCCTGTGTGCTATGGATTTCCATAGACCAGAGTCAATCTGATCAGGTAGAGCTCCTGGAGGGTGGACAGGAGCTGCTTGGGGGATTCCCATGGCAGTGCCTAGTACATTATGGGTCTCTGGTTAATATTCATTGAAGTTTCATTGAGGTTTGATGAGATGGATGAACCATACAATATGTCAATAAAGTTAAGTATTACCCTAACCACATTCTTAAAGTTATTAAAAATGTCAAGAGCAAGGTGATTTATTTGCTCGTTCTATGGAAATATTGCAAAGATAGTATGTATAAAAACGTGCAGGGCTTAAATGATAATGATTTATTTTTCCAGCTCCATCTTGAGCTTAGTGTCAGTGACTATTTCTGATTCCTCCCTCCTCTTTGAGATCTTTGCCCTTTTGACACCATTTTTGATCCTAAGAGCCACAGCAGATTGCCTTTTACAGGCTGGAGGTTCAGACACTGATGGAAATTTATTTCCTAGAGGCCTCCTGTCTGTGGAAGATGCCAAGCAGCGACCTTTCACATTTGACATCATTGCCCCTGAGCCAGGTGTTTCAGGTGGGGGATGACAAATGTCTGGCCCTGGGCTGAGACCAGAAAAATGTGGCTCTTGCTTTGACTTAGTGTGTGTCCCACAAGAACTAAGCAATAGCAATTGCAGGAGCTTAGGAAGGAGTGGGAATTAGAATTATTTGCTCTGGGAATATGCGTTCACGTTGAATCACTTGCATCTGACTTGCATTGCAGCACACCTCCCGCGGAGGGCTCCTGGGGGGCCAGCCTTGGGATTCTGCACCCTGGGCCTCAGCCACAGCTTATCCAAGGCCCGGGGAGACCCCAAGCCTCAGTGTGTGTGTGCTTGCGCGTCTCAGACTGCACGTTCCACCGAGCAGACCAGCCACCGCCAATCACCCTGTACAGAGGAGCGCTTGGTAAAAAATTATCTTGATGCTTTGTAATAACTATGTGATTAAAAACCACGTGAAAAATGGCAACTGTTAACACAAATCCCAGCTTTCCAAGCTCACGCACAGCTTCCGCAAACTTCGATCCTCCACCCCGCCCCCCCCCCACAGCTGCTCAGGGGTGCCCACTGTTTCAGGATCTCCCCTCTAGACACACTGCAGCCAGAGGCTTTGTGTGGGAGAACCCGCCCTGCTCTGCTGCCAGCCCTGCCTTCCCCAGCACAGCGCAGCGCTCAGTACCGCTCTCAGCCTCTGAGGGGCACCAGAGCTTGCACGTAGCAGGCTGGATGATTCTTGAGACAAAAGAGGAGGGTTTGGGCAGCAATTTGTCTTAACATTGTGTAAGGGTTTGTGTTGAGACGGGAGGCTGGATACGGAACTGAACCAGGGTGTGCATTGTTCTGGCTGTTCCAATAGGACTGGCTGAGAGCTGATAGCGATCCACAACCCACGGAGATGCGGAGCCAGATTCTGGTGCCTTTTACACTCGAGTCCAGTCTATCGGGTCCAGTGGCTGGAAGAAGAGGGCCCTGGAGTGTGATCTTACCGCGCAGAGAGCTTCCAAAGCCCCTGCCCCACTCAGCCAGGGAGCTGCATTCACCAGAGAAACAAAAAATGCCAGAGAAACAAGGCAAGTGAGGAAGACAGGAGAAAACCCCAAAGGGAAAGGGACAAGAAGAAAGAAAGAGACCAAAGCTAAAGACAAAATCAAGAATGAGACAGAAATGCTAATGTATGGTGATTGTTCTAACCAGTGTTATGGGTTTTGTAGCCAAACAATTTGTAGGAAGCAAACTTTCCCAAATGTGAGTACTTAATAAAGAAGAAAACGGAAGGATTGATAATGGAAATTAGGCTAATGAATAAACAAGCTGCTTAAAAAATGGGCTTCTCTAGCAGTCCGTTATTTTTAAGTTAGTGGCAATTTGCATACTAGTTAATTTGCATATATTAAATACTGCTCTCCTTCTTCTCCTTCCCACCTCCTCCACTTCAGAATAACATTTCATTACGGTGCTGCTGGGCCCGAGGACTCGGAGGCTCTGGAGAGTTTATTAATTTATCCAACACACGCTGTGTACATTTTTATCACTTGCTGCACAGTGGACCCAGTATTTTTGAAGTCATTAACAACACGAGGGGTGTCCTGCTCGAGGTATTCAAAATAGAGTGAGAAAAACTAGCCTGCAGAAATGGACCCAAAACAGGGAAAGATCATGTTTGGTGTATATTCTTTCTAGGAAGACAAAAACGATCAATAGACGACTCTCTCATCTGCATCAGAGAGATTGTTTTGTTTAGGTTTGCTTTGGGGTTTTTTTGAATTCCAAAGTGAAATAGATCTGATTTCTAGCGGGGGCACAGAAGCCACAGGAGAACTAGCCACACATAACAGTTCTCCTGCTGCTGCCCACAGCGGAAGGAGGAGGAACGCATGGTCCCTAGGAGCCTCCATTACTGCTGGTGAAAGTAAGAAACCGGAGGGTGAGAGCCACGGGCCCCCTCCTCTGTGTTCCTCAGACCATGGCTGCTGTCACTGCTTGGGGCCACCTGGTTGAAGCCCAGAGTGCACTTTCTCCTTCTCTTCTGTGGAGGCCTCCCCCCTCTGCCCCCTTCCCTATGGCTTTTTACTCAGTAGGGACTTCTAGCTCAAGCTTCTGGTTACTTTGTTAAATGCTCTGTGGTGGGATGTGCCACCTCCCACAGGCCTAGGGGAAGGCTACTCTGCCTGAAAGGGGACCTTTTAAATGTGATTAAATCTGGTCCTCCTGCATTAATTCTGCTGGCATTTGTTTGTTTGTTTTTTTCTGCTGGCATTTTTTAATGATAATACTATCAATTTGGCTATGAGTCCCTCTTCCTACCATTTCGGATGCTTAAACTGAAGAGAAACCCATATATTTGCTAAAAGCTTGTAGTTCTCTCCAGGTGCCAATGTGGATTAAAATTAAATTAACTAATTTATTCATTCATTCATTCATCAAATATTTATCAAATTCCTACTATGTGCTAGATATTCTGGGCCTTGGGGGGTATGGAAGCTTACATTCTGGTGGGCAGAGACGGGAAATAAACATATAAACAATAAATAAATAATATCATCTAAGAGTTATATATGCAAAGAAGGATAAGTAGGATGATGGGGCCGTGAGTGACATGATGGAGGAGGCATTACACTAGCTAGGATCTTTAGGAACGACTTCTCTAAAGAGGTGAACTTGGAGCTATGACACGAGAACTGGAGGGAGGCCGAATTTATTCAGGGTCTTATTGCCATCTCTATGCTTGGCTTGATCCTAGATAGACTTTGGGCCCAGTGACTTTGTACTTGGCTGAAATAACCTACCAATCCCAACGTGTTTGCCACCACTTAGTGCAAAGGGGTGGGCTGGCCTGAAGTTCTTGGCTTGATGAAACAGCAGCCCTTGAGACCCTCACACCATTCAGGTAGCCTTTTATACAGGACGATATTCTGTCTCTAGAAACAAACTCCTCTGGAGGAGAGATAATGGCTAAACATGTCAGGCACTCTGGCTTTGAATCTCAATAGTTTTGTGACTTTGGGTAAGTTGCAGAACTTCCTTGTACTTTAGTATCCCAATCTGCAAATGGGTATAATAAATGTAAAAGTCCTGACAAGTAGTAAAGGTTTTACTTTTCAGAAAATATGGACCTTTTCACTCTATGTATGATAAGGATCTAGTTCATCAATGAAGAATGTGAAGAAAGCATTCCAAAGAAGCCTCTAAGTCCTTCATGGCCTTAGTCAATGAACCAAATAGCCTTGAGTTAGAAACCCAGCTCCACTAACTTACTAACAATATTATCCTTCAGCAGGTCACTTCATCTGATTATGACTCATTTTGTTAATTTATGTTATGGAGATAATAATAATGTCTACCTTATAGTGCTGTTTTAAGGATTAATGAGACAATGTAAGGCATGTAACACATAAATGTTAGCTGTTAATGTTAATAATGTTAATAATATATATTAAATAATATAGTTAATATTATTTCATTGACCTAGTTTGTGGCAATAAGTAACTTGATCCTCTTAATTAACAAAAGGCTTAAATTCTTTGCATATTGTATGGACTTTTTTTTTTAGTCAAACTGTTCTCAAACTGACAGCCACACTGCCGTTTCTGTGTAATTTCCTCCACCATCAGTGCCTTTTCCCCAGTCTAGTTACAGTCTTCCCTCCCCAGGACTACTGCAATGTCCTTGACTGGTCCCTATACTTCTAATCCTACCCTCCTGTAATCCTTTTATCACTCAGCAGACAAATGATCTGTAGAGTATGCAGTATCTATCAAACCATTTTTATTCATCCCTAAAATAAAACTCAAACTCCTTACCTGAGCCTACAAGGCATTAGTTGACCAATTCCCTGTTTATATCTTCAAACTTCTGTCTTCACTTTTTTCTATGCTTGCTATACTCCAGCCTCATTGGACTTCTTTCTATACCTAAACATGTCAAACCCATTCCTGCCTGAAATATCCCTTCCCTCTGTGCTTTGCTTGGTTGGCATATCAGTGAGGAAATTTATTTGACTCTTGACTAACAGAAAATTCTGATAACATGACTTTAGTACATAGAAGGGTTTTCTATTTGTTTGGTTTGTCATTCAACTAGAAGTCTGGACCAAGGGAACATTGACCATCTGCTCAAACCATCATAGATAAGAATCCTGAGGTTCTCTGTCTTGGCCTTTTCTTCATGGTTGCAAGATGGTGCCATAGCAGCAGGTGTCATATGTAATTATATTTCAGACAAGAAGAGGGAGCTGAAGGGAAGCAAGAAAGGGCAGTGCATTTATCAGGGGAGAAGCACTTATACTAAACCTCAACTTCTATCTCATTGGCCAGAATATTGTCACATTGGTTACCTCTCGCTACAAAGAAGGCTGGGGTTCTGTGTTTCAGCAAGGTATACTGTACTGTGACCCCAAACAAAAATTGTGGCTGGGTACTTTTAGCTGGGTACATCATGGCCCTAAAACAAAGGAAAAAGTGGAAAAGTATTAGGTAGGCAACTAGTGGTACCTGTTACAGCTGGCTTTCAATTGTTTAGGTCTCACCATTTTCTCCTCAAAGAGGTCTTCTCTGAATACCTTATTTAAGTATCACACCTCCCCACTCCCATTATTCTCTATCAAAAACTCTTTCTGTTTCCCTCATTGCACTTTTTATAGTGTAATTGTTTAGTTCTTTGTTTACTTGTTTGTCATAGATCTTGCTAGATGCACCATAAGGGCAGGGAGTATATCTTCTCGTCTTGACACTGAATCACTAGGACCCAGCTTAGAGGTAGGCCTGTGGTGGTTTCTCAAGAAATTATCCATTGAATGAGTGAGTGATTCAGTTAATAAATGAATATAGGATACATCCAGGATATCAGAAATGTTCTCTGTTTCTTTCTCAGGCTACTCCTGATCAAGGGGAGCCACCCCCCCCCCCATGGAATTGTTAAATACAAGTAAACACAGTAAGTAAATGTTAATAGTGACTTTGCCAGATTAACAAATGACTGAATGTCCAAAAGATGAATTGCTGAGTTCTTATTTCACACGTTATCACCAGCACTCAACTCTCATCCGGTGAGAATTTCAGTAGATATGGGTGAGTTGGGTGTGGCAAGTTATGGAGATTTCTGAATAATTCAAGGTAGGAAACATAAAGTCTGAGCTCAGAGCTGCCCATTGACAGTGTTAACTGTTACTCTCAACCTTTGGGTTGGGAGCATGCTGCACAATCACCGTGATTTTCCTTCTTAAAAAAACCAAACCAAACCACAACATACCACTTACCCTGTAATATATGCGTAACTAAGCAAACCCTCAAAACAATCTAGGGAAGGAAGCTGAGGCTTAGGCAGGTTAGTGGACAGGAAGTGGTGATGGAGCCTGGGTTCATGGGTAATGGAGTAGCCAGGCTCCAGAGCACCTGAGCTTGCTGATACTGTGTTATAGTGCTCATTATTTCAATTTAATGCGGGATTTCTTTAGAGGAAACTGGCAATACAAAATGGAAGCCCGTGTTGTAGTATACCCAGGACTCCTTTATAAATGTCAGCATTCGGGCCAAACCGAAGAAAATGACTCTTTGGTGTATAACCACGGAGATGAGTGCCTGAGTTGGGAGGGGGCTGCTGGGAGGGCCCGGGAAGCAGGGAGCAGCGGGACGGTTCTGCAGGAGCCTGCACCAGCCGACCTCCAGCTCTTCCAACCCTTGCATCTGTAATTGTAGCATTATCACCCTGAGTTGCATTTCAGGGACAGCTCCCTGCATTGCTCTAATATCTCTTTTCCAAAGGCGTGTTAATATTGCTAATCAAAGCCCCGTGGAGTCACATTTTTTTCCCTAAGTGTGGCTGGGAATGAAACCTCTGGGTAGAATGAGATTCTACAATTAATTTAAGAATGGGTATAGCATATAAGTGCCTGGTAGATTCTGATTTCTCAAATCAAAAATGACCTCCAGTGGGGACTGGACGGGCTGTAGAGTTGTGCCGATGATGTGCATTCAACCCCTGACTCTGCTCATTGCCAGCCATGTCATATTGAGCAGGTCACTTAACCCTTCAAATCTCAGTTTCTTCCCATTTCAAAGGGATTAATAGACCTAACCTAGGGAAGTAGTGTGAGAATTGCATGTGATAACGTGTGTCAAAGGGCCCGCATAGTGACAGTCACAGAGTGGGGATTCAACCTATGCTAACTCCTTTCTCCTCCCCTCTCAGATGCCATCTGGTTTTCTTAGTCACCCCCCCCCCCCCCCCCCATAAATCTTTATAAAGGAGACTCTTCCTTCGAAATAGCTTCAGGGAGGAGATTTGGTGAGCACTCTTGATGACCATTCACTGTCATTAGCATTCCTAATTTTCTAGCCTTTAATAAAGCAACTGGGCTCAGTGGGGAGCCTCACAGCTGAGCGGACAGGCAGGGCTGGGGAGGGCACTCAGGAGAGTGCCAGGGAGAAGCCAAAAACCTTGGGTAAAAAGACCCTAGAGAAAAACTGGAGCTATTGAAACCACTCAGCCTGAACTCTCAGGCTGACCTGAAGGATTTATTAGCAGCACTGGGGCCATACTTTCAGCACAGGCACCTGTCAGGGGCCGGAAGGCGCACGGATGAATGGACCGGCCATGAAGACAGCCCTCAGTACAAGGGAGAGCCAGTCATCCCTGCTGCCACCGCGCAAGGGCCCACCTCAGCATAGCTGCCTTCTGTTCCAGCTGTGTCTTGGCTCCGAGTACTCATATCCTATAAGCTCCCCTGTCGCAGCTTCCCTTGGTGGTTGGCCTCATAGGTGGTTCTGCGCTTCCTCCCTCCAAGTAGCCTTATCCAGAAAATTGCAATTCTTAGGCTCCTCCTCCTAAAGTTGAACAAAAATCTGCTTCCTTTTAACTTTTACACACTGGCTCCAGCCCTGCCCCTAGGGTTCACACAATGGAGAGAGCATTCTCTCTTCTGAGTGACAATTTTTCAGAAATTTAAAGACAATAAAACAATTTGGATGCCTTCATTTGCTATTTTAATGGTTTGTGGTTTCCAGCTCTTTCCCCATTCTCTTTACCTGCCTGTGGCTCCTCTCTGATAGGTCACTGACCCTCTTAACCACAGACCTCGGACAACTGGGAGAAGCAGATGGAGCTAGTTACCACTGAAAAACTAACCCTAAGTTCCTATTAGCTTCCTTGGCCAGAGCCCCCGCTTATTAGAATGAAACTGAGCCTGCCCCTAACTTCAATCCTGAGGACTTTTCTTATGAATTGATATCAAGATTTGTCTCCTATTCCTCTATTTGTGGACTCGATTCTTTGAGTCATGTCCCAAGGGTTTTGAAATACCAGTTGAAATATCTTGTGAGGTTTGCACCAATATATCTGCCTGTCAAGCTTACTTTTGGCTTCCTGTCCCACCATTCCACTCCTCAGCCTCTCCTCTCCACCTTAAGCCATGTAGAAGGGGCTGGCAGGCTCTAAGGGACAAAAATGTAATAATGCTTGAGAAAAATTTGGACTGGATAAGGAAGAGGTCAAGCTTCTTCATTATATCATTCAGGTATATATTGTAGGATCACATCACCCATTAATCATCATCTCCAAATTTATTCAACCAGTTATAAGTCCACTGAATGGTATTATCATGAGGTCCATATCTCTGTAATTTGTTCATAACAATATTATAGGAAACTCCATCAAAGACTTCGCTAAAATCGATAGGCACTGTATCTATTACAGTGCACCTCTCTAATTCTCTGTTGTGGTTGCCCCACCAACAAGCCTGTTTAATGTGGCTTGTTCTTAGTGAGTCTAAGTCGGTACCAGGAAACAAACACACCCCTCCCTCTGGGAGTTTGCATTTCCCTTATTACACATTCTGCCCAAGGGTTTGATAGGGACCATCTTACTCCTGTAAAAATCAGGACTTGCCTTCCTTCTGAAGTATTTTAAATAGATGAGAATGGAACAAAGGAGACTAAGATTAAACTTGGTAGAAATTATTTTGATAAAGCATTAGGAGTAATTCTCTGACTAGACATTGTGCTAAAATTCTAAAAAATGGATATGATGTCACTTGCACAAATTATTAATAAACTTTCTATGTTATTTGAAAAATTTCCTTTGTAGAGCTAGAAGCAAATGTATGAATGAGGTCACACAATAGCGAGGGGATTACTGTATTGAAGGAGTCAAAGCCTAGGCTTTACTTGTGGCTCTGCTGCTACATGATAGCTTTGTTGACATGTTATTGTGAGATAGTTTTGTCTCTCTGAGGCTCTACTGCCTGAACTTCTAGTGGGGGGTAGGGGTGGAATACTTTTCACCCCTATCTCATAGAGTCATTGTGAGAACTCAGATGAAATGCAGCATCACACAGGAGTAAGAGGCTATTATTATGGCTTCTGGAGGAGTTTGTATCTCCTCAAGTGGGATCCATGGCTGTCAGATCCATGATTGCAGTTGTAAATACTGTGGATGTTGGAAGCATACACTGTTTGGAGTTGATCTTATTCTCTAATTGGGTGTCACCTTTTGTGAGCCAAGCAGCTGCCAAAACTGATTGCCTCTGATTTAGTTTCCTGGAACTGATCAGCATATTGTTTTGTTAACAACTATCTGAGGTTCAAGAAGTCTTCTGAATGATACCACTTGAAGTGTAACAGCTGGCTAGGGAGCTGTCTTATGGTACACTCAAGTGAGCTTTACGTGCTATTCCCTTCTTATGAGCAAATGTGGTAATAAGCTTGGAAAGGGGGCTCAGTGGTTCCCCACTGCCTTCAGTACTCAATAAGTAATTTTCATATTTTGATACAGAGAATGCATCTTCAGTTCTTTTTAGATCAGTCTGCCTCTTGTCCATTAACTAAATAGTATACACAGAGCCAAGGAAGAGTGAAGACCAGACTCAGAATAACCTCAACAATAGGACATCTCTCCAGTGCCTGTCATTCATCCATCTGTGCTCCTGTTCACCCATACATATGTCCATCCATCCATCCACCCATCCATCCATCTATCCATCTATCCATCCATCAATCCATCTATCCATCCATCCACATATCCATCCATCCATGCATCCATCCATCCATCAAATCTCCAGTAAATATTTACTATACACAAAGCACAAAATGGTACCTAAATCCTGTCCTGCAGGAGTTTGTGGTTTAGAATATGAGATAAATTGCATATAATTCATGGTAAAAAAAAAATGTTATGACAAGATCAGAGAGAGATTGCTTTCAGATAGAACTGGGGAAGCATTTGAGCTGAACCAAGGAAACTGGATAAGATTTAGATAAGTGGAAATGGGAGAGAAGGTTCTTCAGGGTTTTATTGGCAGCAATAACCAATAGTAAAGACATGAAACAATTAAACTGTGGAGTCTGCCTGGAGCATACTGTCCAGGTGTAAGCTTTCAAGAGAATAATGGGAGATGAGCGGAAAAGTTAGCCTAGGACAGATAGCAGAGGGCCAACAATTCCAGGCTAAGAAGTCTATACTTTATTCAGAAGGAAATAAGGAGCCATTGAAGATTTTTGAGTATTAGATGTAACTAAAACTGTGCTTCAGAAAGATCACCCTATTTACCAGTGTTAAAAGTTGGAAGCAATATGTTGGAACATGGCCTCCAAGTCCTACTTTCTGACTTTCAAGTGGCCATCGTTGTTGTCAATGGCAGAGAAGAAGGTAGCTGAAGAAAGAATGTCACTGTAATGGTGTGCATTCTGAACAGATCCCCTTTTCAGGATTGACACTCATCCACTTTTGCTGGGGGTGTTGGCTGCTGATGGCTCATGGCTGCATCCCTTTCTGGGACTTGCCTTCAGCTGGTGGGGGCTGCCTCCCTTGAGATTATTCTCTCTCCTTCCATGACTGGTTGATACAGATGTACAAAGGTTTGGCCCTCCCCTCAATGTAGGGGACAACTCTAAAGGACCCTACAGCTCCATGATCCAATCAGGATCATTTAAGACCTTTCTGTTCCTCATTGCACACCCAACAAACCTCCTGCATAAACATCTCCATCTCAGAGTCTGATCCCAGAACCCCACCAAAAGCAATGGGTCCTCCTTTTCTCCAGCTGCATCTACTGTTGACCTATCTAGTGGATGGCTATTTCAGCCACGTGTCATCTGTGTGGTAAGGGCCTGGAGGTGGGCAGTGCTGCTGCTATTCTGAAAATATTCCTTTGGCAAATGCAGGGGGGTTTTCTATGTCTTGATGGTTTCTGAACCTTCCTAAGCTGTGTTCCCCAAAATATCTTCAATGGGATGTTTATGGAGGTGCTTCTTACAAAAAGTGGTGGTTAAACAAGTACTCAATATTAGAATTATAGACAATGCATTCGGTTTCCAGGGCTTCTTTCTCAAAACACTTATCAGAGATTAAGAAACTATTGCTCTCTGCCTTTCAGAGATGATTTGGGGCTGAAATACATATTAGTGAAGGGCAAGGCCACTGTTCGCTTGGGATGATGGTTTTAAGGCAGGAGTTGAAATTCATGTAGCTCAGTATCCATTCAACATAAACACTGAGATACAAGGGTGGGGACAGCAGGAACCTGCAAATCAGGTAACTGTCTAGAGCAGGGGTCCCCAAACTTTTTACATAGGGGGCCAGTTCACTGTCCCTCAGACTGTTGGAGGGCCAGACTATAAAAAAAAAAACTATGAACAAATCCCTATGCACACTGCACATATCTTATTTTAAACAAACAAAATGAGAACAAATACAATATTTAAAATAAAGAACAAGTAAATTTAAATCAACAAACTGACCAGTATTTCAATGGGAACTATGCTCCTCTCAGCGACCACCAATGAAAGAGGTGCCCCTTCCGGAAGTGCGGTGGGGGCTGGATAAATGGCCTCAGGGGGCTGCATGCGGCCCGCGGGCCGTAGTTTGGGGACCCTTGGTCTAGAGGGTCTGCTGCTACCTGGCTCCAGTTAGACCACCATTGCCACATGGGAGCTCTAGCCCCGGTGGCCAGACCTCAGGTTTTGCAAAGGAAGCCAGATACTTGTATTATTATTATTATTTTTTAGTTTAAATCTCTTGAGTTTTAATTCAATTTTTAGAAAATACTGTGTTTGTGGAGCAAAATTTATCTGTGAGCTGGATGTGGTCTGCAGGCCCTGGTGGTCTGCCTTTGTTTTAAACCCCTGTACATGCTGGAGAGAGAGCATCAGAGACAAGGAAAGAAAAAAATGGGAGCACCTTTGCGTGTTCATCTCTAGAGGGGGCTCTGCCTGCTAATGGCCAACTGGGAATTGGGGAGGGCGAGGAGAATGTGGGGAGGGCTGCCCAACCTAAGCATGGGGGTCTGAAGAACAGACAGCTGAAAACGTGCTTCCAGTTGTGTACTGGCCTCTTGCCTCTGTGGGGAATGCGGAAATCTGCAGGTTTTAAAAAAATCCTATTTGCAAATTTACTTATACCTTAAATTTCTTCTTAAAACTTCACTTTATGTTATTTAATCTTCATGAAATCCGTCAAGGATTCTCAATTGTACACAAGATAACAGTTTGCAGTTAAGGCCCTCTGTATTAAGACTACACATGCAATTCATTGATTCGGGTGTGAATTTCTTTATTCGACACAAACACTGATAATTACACAAATAACTATCTAATGCTGTATTGTGCAAACTACTGTATGAGGAGCTGCTGGAGAATAGGAATATGAGTAAGTTACCATCTTGTCTCTCAGGAACCCAGAGGTCAGCATGGCAGGATGGGCTAACAGTAGCACTTCACATTTTCTGACCACCTACTAAGTGGTTGGTCCTATTCTTAGTATTTTTTCTCATAGCAACTTACTGAAAGAAGTGACTGTTCTTCCTGACCTCAGTTTAGAAAAAGAAATAGAAGCACAGGTTGTTTTGGCACTTGCTCCAAAGTCAGAGAGTTATAGGAGCTGGAACTGGACAGCAGTCCAGGGTTCGTCTTCCAACCATTGCTCCACCAGCCGCTCTGAGCGCTTTGAACTCTGGTGGATAGCATGGCAGAGGCAACTAGGTGCTGGGCACTGAGGATATGTCTGACACTCAAGTGCAGAGAAGTCCACCCCGGGGATAGGTGTTCAGGCATAGGCAGTAGGCAGAGGCTCAGCAGCAAGGATGTCAGAGTGGGCCCTGGACCCCAGGGAGCAAAGGGAGGCAGTGCTGGACAGTGGGACAGCTCTTGGGGTCACAGGGCTGGCTTCCATCAGAGCCCATGGGAGGAAAGAGACCTTAGGCCTCATTAGGTACTGCAGAGAAAGAAAAGGAAGGATATAAGAAGATTTATTCCCCTAATAGATACAAAACCGAGTATCCTCTTTAGAGAGGAAACAAGGGCAAATCACAATAAAATGTCACTTTTTCCACATCAGATTAACAGAGATTCAAAAGCTTAACACTACTTAGTGTTGGCCAGGGCTCTCCCTGTGCACAGTATTGATGGGAGGGTCGATTGGGAAAGCCTTTTTGGTGCAGTTTGGCTGTATGTGTATACACGTGAGAATGTATCCCATATAAATACCTTCACAAATGCATACGTGTACACAAGGGTACAGAAACAGAAACAGAAAATTAGAAATAATTCTATCAATAAAGAGTTAGGTAAATAGATGTAAAATTTTGATAAAATAAGGAATAGTGTCTTATGTCTCTTAAAATAAAACTCCAAGTTTCTTCCAGGGCCTGAGAGGCCAGGCATAACCTTGTCACTTCTTCCCTCCTCCACCTTGCTCACCACCCTTCTTTCCCTCCATCCCTCCAGCTGCAGGGTGGGTGCTCCCGTTCAGACCAGGGCAGTTCCACTCCCGGGGCTTTTGCTCTTGCTGTTCTTATCGGAAGGTTTCTTTTCTAGATATTCACATGATTCACTCACTCACTTCATTCATGCCTGTTCAAATATCAACCTGTTGTCAGCTTCTCCTAAGATGGGCCCCCAAAGGTCCCTTCTCCTGGTATTTCTCTGTGTGATTCCCCTCCCCTTAAGTGTGGGCTGGACCTAGTGACTTGCTGCTAATGAATAGAATATAACAAAAATGAGGAAATGTCACTTTTGAGATTTGATGATAAAAGATAATGGCTTTCTCCCACCCTCTCTTGCTCACTTTCACTTTTGCTCTCTGTGATGAAGCTGGTTGTCACGTTGTGAGCGGCCCTATGGAGAGGCCTATGTGACAAGGACCTGAGGGAAGTTTACAGCCAATAGCCAATGAGGAACTGAGCCCCTTAGAAAATGGTCTGCAAGAAACAAATTCTTGCCAACAACCATGTGAGTCTGGGAGTGGTTCCTTCCCCAGTTGAGCCTTCAGATTATACAGGCTGGCAACCTTGACTGCAGCCTGTGAGAGGCCCTGAATCAGAGGATGCAGCTAAGCCACTTCTGTCTTCCTGCTCTACAGAAACAGCTAATCAATATTGCTGTTTAAACCACTGAATTTGGGGGGATAATTTGTTACACAGTTATAGATAACTGACACAGAGCTTATTGGAAAAGCCTTTCTTGACTATGGAATCTAAAACAGCATCTTTGTAGCACAAGACCTTCTTAACCTGTTTTGTTTTTCTCCTTAGTATGTATCTCTTGGATATTTCATGTGTTTATTTGTTTGTAGATTTCCTTCTCTCTACTAGAATGTAAAGTCTTTGATGGGAAAGAAAATCTTTGTTTTGCTCACTAGTGCCGTGTCTGCATTCAATAAGTATGAGCAAATGAATGAATAATGCACCCCATAAAAAGAATAAGCTAGTCATGAACATCCAGACATGGGAGAGGCTTCTAAGATATAAGATTATGGAGAAGGAGGAAAGAAATTGTAAGACAATCTACGTATAGCATGATCTCTGTTCATAGCTAAAAGTTTGTATATTCATCAAAAAATCTTGGAAGGGATACACTTCAAAGTGGTTTTCTCTGGAAGATGATGAAGTTACACTATCTTCTTAAGCATCTCCACAATTTTTAAATGTTTTACAATGACTATTCTGGAATAACAAAAAACGGGAATCATAAAAGAGTCAATGAAGACATTTTATAGAATCTGTACAGCCATCCAGACACTTGCTCTTGCTCTTCAGTGTTCTTGCATCGTCCCTGGGTGAACCTCCGAGGAGGCAGCCGCTGCCACACCAGAGCCAGCAGCCTTGTAGCTCCTCTCTCCGGTGGCCAGGAACACCTCTCCCTGCACCTTCCCCAGCCAGACTTCTGTCCCCATGCAGTGCGCAGGAAGAGCTTCTCTCTCTCCCCGATGACAGACTGTCAGAAATCCACCATGTTTTCTGTGAATACTTCTTGGCAATAACTACAGATTAAAATGGGAGATTGAAAAAAATAAAAAATAAAAAGACAGTGCAGCCAAAATAACCGTTTTTGCAGTTAGCCTCAAGGGAGTAAAGGCTGCTGAGGAGCAGATGGGTGGAGCAGAGGGCTCATATCCTCTTCTCTGCTTGGAGGTGAAGTTCTCATGGGTGGCTAAGGCTGAGCTTCGGGGTAGACTCTGGTGAGGACCCTGGGTACATAGCCCGGTTTCTCCTTGTCGATGCTGAGTGTGTCTGTGCAAGAAGGTACACCCAGAGCAGTTTCATCTTCAGCTCCAGGGTTCCTTTTGAATTCAGAGCCAGTGGGGAGAGAGATAGGAGACAGCATTGTCATCATTCCCTACAGTTTTCCATTAACCATTATGCAATCAACTCTCTAACCCCCACCCTTATATCACGTATGCTCTTAAGGGTGTTGTGTGCAATGAGTAGGGTAGAAGCTAAGCCTCAGAGAGCAGGACTCAGGTATCCTCATACCTGAGTATGTGGTATAGTGACATTCAGGTAGGCGCTCCAGCAGTATCGTTGACTGAATGAATGGGCACACTCACGTTGGTGCATGTCCTTTTCAAAGCGTGTATTCAGGCATGATCTGACCTCTGCACAATAGAGTACGATTGTGGACACCTTCTTTTCTACATTCTTTACTCCCATAAATATGACCTAAAATTACTTTTTTTTAGGCAGCTAAATTAAGCAGTTCTTTATCTGTTGATCCTTTTGTTCCTCCAACCTTATCTCTTTAGTTTAAAGAGCTGTTAGATAATTTTTCTTTAAATGTCACTTTAATGATGAAATATTTCAAATGAACAATATTTTAAACTTTTCCAACATAACAAAGGCTCATGGATCTATTGACTTTCACAAATATTCTCTTTGTTATAGTTACTTTACTTTTTGAGGAAAAAAAGATACATATAAAATTGCAGTCTCTTTTAATTTTCATTCTTTGCTCTTCATCTCTTTATCACAAGAGAAAAATATTACTCTGAAGTTGGTGTGTGTCCTTCCCATCTATGTTTTATACTTTATTATACATGTGTTTATCCAGAAGAATAAAATGTCATGTATAATGTATCATACTTTATTGTCTGATAATTCTATGGCTCAGAATTATGTGTTCATTTTTGATTCATGGAAACCTAATCTACTCATTTCAATAACTGAATTCTGTGAGCATGTCATAATTTGTCTACTTCTAGCAGCTGTGCCTGGAACTTCCCATTTCTTCATTTTTATGTCATCCCTTAGCTTCATCAGACTTTTGAAATTATCAATCTGAAAGATATTAAATAATATCTCATTTTAATTTTCATTTTCCTCATTACTAGTGAGATTGGACATCTTGCATACATTTATTTGCCATTCAGGTTTTCTCTTTTATCAAATGCCTGTCTTTCCATTGTAGCAGATTGAAAAAATAACCACAATATTTTCTCCCTCTGAATCTA
Source organism: Saccopteryx bilineata (assembly GCF_036850765.1). Lineage (NCBI taxonomy): Eukaryota > Metazoa > Chordata > Mammalia > Chiroptera > Emballonuridae > Saccopteryx > Saccopteryx bilineata. Next base: position 39,041,258 of record NC_089499.1, on the reverse strand, counting down.
CACCTTAGGCTAATTTTTGTGATATTGGCTCTGGGCTTAGACATGTGACTTGCCTTGGCCAATGAAACAAGAAAGTGTGAGACTTCAAGAGAACCAAGAGACTTGCAAAGTGCTTGTGCATTGGTGTTTGCTTTTTCTTGCTGCTTTTGGGAGCCCTGAAGCCACCACCATGTGAAGCAGCCGAAACTAGCCTGCTAGGTAGTGAGAGACTCAAGCCCAGTAGCCCTCATTATTCTTGCCAACATATGAGTGAGGCCAAGGTTCAGCAGCTGATTGCAAATGTGAGACCGAGCCCAGCTCACCATTTGAGGAAGAAGGGGGCCATTCCCTCTGGGGGATGTCAATCTGTCAGCCCAGATTGATAACTGTGAGCAAATAGAGGGCGGTTATTTTAAACCAATAAATACTGAATGATTTGTGAAGCAGATAAAATGTATTTACACAAACTTTTGTCCATTTCCCCCTTTTGTTTACTTGTCCTTTTCTTTCTTTTTTTTTTTACTTGTCCTTTTCTTATTGCTAAGCTCTTCCTTAATGTGTTATTTTTCATGTAACTCTGTGAGTAAATTTATAAAGTAGACATTATCATTATCATCATTTTATAGATAAGGAATCTGGGATTAAAGAGCTTAAGAGACTTGTCAAGGATTTTGCAATAATCAATTAGGGAAGGTGAAATTTGAATCCATGGCTATGTGACTGCAGAGACCAGGCTCCTAAGCTATTTTCACTACCTTGTTTCTCTCACAAATTAAATTTAATCAGCAACATCACATTGGGGGTTGACATTGGCTGTGATAGGAATATTTATATTATTGAAATTAGTAAAAGCTAAAAACCAGGTGCAGTGGATAGAGCGTCAGACTGGGATGCGGAAGACCCAGGTTCGAGACCCCGAGGTCGCCAACTTGAGCGTGGGCTCATCTGGTTTTAGCAAAAATTCACCAGCTTGGACCCAAGGTCGCTGGCTCAAGCAAGGGGTTACTTGGTCTGCTGAAGGCCCGCGGTCAAGGCACATATGAGAAAGCAATTAATGAACAACTAAGGTGTCGCGATGCACAACGAAAAACTAATAATTGATGCTTCTCATCTCTCTCCGTTCCTGTCTGTCTGTCCCTGTTTATCCCTCACTCTGACTCTCTCTCTGTCTCTGTAAAAAAATAAAATAAAATAAATTTTAAAATAAATAAATAAATAAATAAATAAAAGCTAAAAACCAGGGCCTTTTCTTTTCTTTTCAGAGAGCTTATTTACCAGCACACCAAACACTAAGCTGAGTTTCTTCCTGTTATGTATACCTTGTTATATTCTAATTGCTTGTTATAGTTTTGGAATATGATTCTGTCATCCAATATATTTTCTATCTTTTTCCAATTTCTATTATCCATAGATGAAAAAGTCTATCTTCTACATCTTTGCTGGGCCATCAACTGAGCTTTAAAAGCTGGAAGTGGAGATCTCTCTACAGGTTCACTTGCTTCATTAATAAGCTCTTTTATTTCTCTATTAACATCTAACTTCTATTGAGTATTTGCTATATGTTAAGTTGTATTCTAAGCCTATTAATTGTAGTTAATTATTGCGATTTACTCAACAATCTAGGAAGCATGGATCTGAGGCACAAGGAAACTGACTTATGTTCCTTAGGGGTCCACATAGCTAGCTGACGGCTGAGCTGTGGTTCAGACCCAGTTTGCTACCTCCTTTTATCCAACCACACTTCAGTCTAGCCCTGGAGGCAATTTCTGATATGTAAGCATGCCACAGGGGTGTTCAGATTCAGTGAGCAGTAGGATTCAGGAGGCAGTGGAGAGCCACTGAAAGTTTTTGAGTGAAAGCGTGACATTTTTTACACAGTAGTTAGGATATTTTGTCACACTAGAGTATGACAGATTGGCCCAAGGAGGAGAAAGACCAGGGGCAAGAAAAACGCTGGGGGAAGCAACCTAAAGATCATTTAGAGCCTGATGGTCACTATGGAAATGAAACCACTCCTCTAGGTGGGGCTTTGATTCCAACTGGCTCCCGTGTCTCATTGGCTCAAGGCAGTTACCAAGGCTCTGTTCATGCTATTTCCTTGTCCCAGAGTATATTTCTTTATCTTTTTTATTCTTTATATATAAAAATGGTTTTGAAATAACTACAGTTATTATTATTGATATTATTTTTCTCTCACAACATTATTCCCCTTAAATACTTGTCATCTGATTCATAGGGTTTTGATTTAATCATTTCACACATATTTATTCTTTTTCACCAGTGGGTCTGTAGGTTCCCCCAGGGGAGGGACTACCTCTTACACTTTGGCATGCTCTGCAGTGCTGAGATCATCAGAGTTTCCCTAGAAATGCTTGTGGAATATAAGAAAGCATAAATAACTTCTTTTTTCTTTCCCACTGGCAAGCTTATTGAGAATAGGTACTTGAAGTAATATAATTAGGAAGCTCCAAAATAAAAGTGTGTTAAGGAACTCCTTAAATGCTGTAAAGGAAAGTAGAGAAGACAGCCAATTAGTACCTACCAGCACCCATGATTTCCACATAATAGGAATAGTCATTTATTAGATTTCGTTGACTTAGGTTCTTGGCTGTACGCTGTCTCTTGAGTCCTTAATTGCTTCATCCAAGAGAAGGAAGGAAGAGTTTCGTCAGAGCCAGGTTATAAAGTGTGCAGACTGAGAAACCCCAACCCCACTGACAGATGGAAGAGTGTGGCCTGAGACTCAAGAAGCCTGTATGAGGGCAACAGAAATAACAACCACAGAATACCTCATGTGTGCAGACACGATGTTAAACATTTTCTTTTGGCCTTCATCACAAACCTGCTAAGTATGTTTTGTTAACCTCTTGGAAAGATGGGAAAACTGAGTTCTGAAAGGATGTATAACTTGTCTAAAAGTTCATCCCTGGCAAGAAACAGAGAGGAGATTTAAGTCCAGTTCCATCTGGTTCTAAAAACGATGCCTACTGTTTGCATACAGGACTAGGCTGGTAATGTGAATGTGTGAATTGGGTTGGGTATAAGAATTTGGGAGAACTAGGAAAGTCCTGTTTAATGACATTCAGAATCAAACTTCTAAACATTACTAGCCTCCAAAACAAGCGAAATTCCCATGTTTGCAGGCTGGACCTCACCATTTTCAACCCTTATTTTTAATAAGGCACTTACCCAGTCAGGGATGGAAGGCATGGATCTCTCTAGCATTTTCTGTGATGGGCTGCTGTTAGCTTACAAGGCCAGTCTGGAGCCTCAGCTGACCTGTGGTGGGGAAAAGCGTGCCATGCAGAGGTTGTGAGAGCAAAGAGATTGTCCATGGGTCCAGCTTAGGTGGTACTCCTAAAGACAGCTGGCTCTGGGCTCTCAGCTAACAAGACTCTGCAAAGAGAGTGGGGGACAGTGACAGACTAGCTGATGTGTGGCTAAAGACCTGGAGACCCAGGCAAATGGAGTGTCAGAAGAATCTAGGAAAACACAGGCCATCTGATTCCAGAGAAAGGTAAAGGGGGCCTCAGACAGACCAGCAGGTGATGGGGAAGGGAAATAGGGAAGTAGGCAGCAGCAGAAAGGTCAGGGGTAGGGATCCAAATATTTTGCAATATTCAAAATTCATATTACTTTTAAATTTGTATATATGTAGGTCTAGATGTGACGTGTCAATAAGAGCATGACACTGGTTATAGCTCCGAAACAAAGTATCCAAGGTTGGCCTTCTCTCTCCGGAGGCCGGAGGAGAGGCTGCAGCCTCCTCTCTGGGGGTCCAGGTCTGATTTAGACTCAGGAGAAAGAAACAGATTTCTGGCATTGTATACCAGAATTTACCATGGGCAAGAGAAGTCCCTGCCCCAATCTTTGCCATTTAGAGGAATGCCTGTATCACTAGTATATACACACACAACAAAATTCATATAAAAACACATGGCTGCCTCTGTCAGTGGATATACAGCAGTGACTGCTGACTCATCAGGACCTGCAGCTCTGAATGCTTGCTTTCATGACTAACACCACTCAGGCCCCAGGGAAATACTTCTCCATGTCTCCGGCTCTATGTCCTTGAGTACAAGTCAATTCAGTCAGGTATCTGGGGATTAAAGAAAGACTGTTGTCATTAGAGAAAAGACTAGAGAGAACTGGAGCAGTGGAAACTTAGGTCAGAGAAAAGACAAATTAACATGTCAAATCCTTGCTTGCAGGTAACAGAAATGCAGTAGGTGCAGCCATAATAAAGGATAATTTTTTAGTAGCGCTATGCATCTTTTTTTTTCTTTATGCTCCAATTTGTGTGGTTTTAGAGGTACTCAGAATTAAAATGGTATTCACCACAGTTACCTATTGTGGATAAGAAATATTTTGCAATATTCAAAATTCGTATTACTCTTAAATTTGTGTATATGTAGGTCTAGATGTGACATGTCAATCAGAGCATGACACTGGTTATTGACATGGTAGAGACTACATGAGCATTGAATGCTTATGTTGCAAATAATTTTATTTTTTAAAACTATTTATTAAATTTTCAAGAGGTTAAATTAACAATTAAGGTTGATTTAAACAATTGCTTAAAATTTGATATTTGTAATTTAGTAGGTATCCATAGTTTAGAAGAAAAAATATTTACAATTATTTGAGAAATAAATAAAAATTTACGTGTTGTTATATTCAATTTACATTTTAAATAAAAATTTATTCAATTTTTTTGTACTTTAAATACAATTTACAATTTGTTTTTTGCAGGTTGAACTCATTTCATCCTTGCAACAACCTTGTGAAGTGACCATTGTCATCATCCTCATTTGTGTCAGTTGAACACAAAATACATGAAACTCCGATAATAAGAACATACTTAGTGATTTTACTGAACTAGAGGCAATAAAAATATATCTCATGAAATACCTATGTAATAATTTATAAATTTGTATGTATTTATTACTTAATGCCATCAGCCCATCCATAGGTCATGTACACATAAGAAATGATGATTAAATTCAGTTAACCTTGCCCTAGCCGGTTGGCTCAGCGGTAGAGCGTTGGCCTGGCATACGGGGGACCTGGGTTGGATTCCCGGCCAGGGCACATAGGAGAAGCGCCCATTTGCTTCTCCACCCCCACTCCCTCCTTCTCTTTGTCTCTCTCTTCCCCTCCTGCAGCCAAGGCTCCATTGGAGCAAAGATGGCCCGGGCGCTGGGGATGGCTCCTTGGCCTCTGCCCCAGGCGCTAGAGTGACTCTGGTCGCGGCAGAGCGACCCCCCGGAGGGGCAGAGCATCGCCCCTGGTGGGCGTACTGGGTGGATCCCGGTCTGGCGCATGCAGGAGTCTGTCTGACTGTCTCCCCGTTTCCAACTTCAGAAAATACAAAAATAAAAATAAATAAAAATAAAAATAATAAATTCAGTTAACCTTGATATGTTATGTTTGGTCATATAAAGCCTTAGCTGTGTACATTAGTTTAAAAATCTGTTGTCATGAGTTATTTGCCAGTGTGTTAGCTTGAATTATTACTTTTAAATATTTAGACATATAGTATGTGGGTTTAGTGGGTTGAATTGTGGTCCTCAAAATGATATGTCCAAATCTTAACCCTTAGTACCTGGAAATGTAACCTTATTTGGAAAAAAGATCTTTGTGGATATAAGTAAGTGAAAGATCTTGGATAATATCCTGCGTTAACCAGGTGGGTCATAAGCCCAATGACAAGTGTCCTTTTTTTTTTCTTCAGGTGTCCAGAGCATTTATTCTCTCCATCGGGAGAGGCGGGGTCCACTGGCCCAGCGGCAGCCTCTGTGTATACCAGATGAAGCCATAGGTGGCACTGAGAATCTCCTCATTCGTGCGCAGTCCATACAGCTCGCCCATTATGGGAGTCACCCAGCGTGTTGTGTTGAACACAGACTCACCCACCTTCCAGTTGGCCCATCCTTCATGATGATGGCCTCTGCCTCTAAGTTTTCTCGAAGCATCTGTAGGACCCCCGGTCCTTCTCTGCCTGCAACAGTGGCATCAGTGCAAAGCGAGCCTCAAAGTCCTCGATCTGCAGGCGCCTGCGTTCCCGATTCCACTCCATCATGCTCCAGGACCCGAAGAGCAAGGTCCCAATGCCCATGGCAAACATGCTGTAGCCCAGCCCGATAGGCCCCGATGCGGAAGGTTCCGTCTGTAGGCGATAGGACCATAGTCTCCCAGCGGGACCATGTCCTCTTCACCTTCAAGGCCGCCGTGTTCCGACAAGTGTCCTTTTAAGAGAGGAGATGCCATAGAGACACAAGGGAGAAGGACATGTGAAGGCAGAGGCCGCCCTAAGCCAGGGAACACCTGGAGCCCCAGAAGCTGAAAAAGGCCAGGAAGGGTTCTCCCCTAAGGCCTTCAGAGGAGATGTGGCTCAGCTGACACCTTAATTTCAGACTTCTGGGCATACAGAACTTGCTGTTTTAAGCTGCCAAGTTTGTGGTAATTTAGCTTGACAGCTCTGGGAAAAGAAGACAGTGGGCCCCCACCTGTGCTTTTGCCCTGGGCCCTGCTCAGATCAGGAGTGGGCCTGGCTGCTGGGGAGGCCAGCCAGGAAAGGCAGGGCAAGAGCCCAGGTTTTAAACCTGCTCCCTGTTTCAGGCCCTTGTGCCTCCTCTGAGAGACTGTGAGCTCCTTGGAGTCAGGTGCCTATTTTTGTCTTCTTTATACCGCCCAGCTCCTAGCCTGGTGCTTGGTATGACCTAATGAGGGAACAGATAAATTTAAATGATTGAATGGTGGTCCCTAGAGTGCAGGCTCCAGAGCCAGGCTTGGATTAAAGTCCAATTAATGGTCATGTGACTGGGCAAGTTTATGTAATTTGACTCAACTCCAAAGTCTTAGTTCATCTTCTATAAATAGATTTAATAGCACTCACTTCACATGGTTGTTATAAGAATCAAATGAGTCAATCATATAAAGTAACCAGCATGTAATAAGCACTAAATTAATGGTCGCTGGCATCATCGTCGTCGCTGTCATTATCATCATCGTCATCATCATCATCAGTATTTTATAATGCCCCACTTCAGGGCCTTTACTCATGCTGTTCCCTTTGTCTGAGATACTCTCATGCTTTTTTAACTTACTCCTGATGGTCTGGTCTCAGCTTATACCTCACTTCTTCAAGGGTGCCTTCTCTGACCTCTGAGTTTATATCCGTTGTATGCTCCAGTGCTTCTGTTCACTTTCCTGCAAGTCTGTGAACTCTGGAAGGGTAGGGATTTCATTGTCCTGAGCACCAATATCATGCTGAGTATCGATATAATGCTGTAAAGGACTTAGCACCTAGTAAACAAAGTTATTGCATGAATGATTTAATCCTTTTCGAGATCGATGGGAAGGAAATCTGGAAGGGACAGGGGTGCTGTCTCTGGTAAGATTAATTTGACTCAATTTCTTTGTAGTTTTTTTGGACCTCCCCTTCTCACCTTCATCACATTTAGAAACTGAATTCAGGTTTTGTCTACTCTCATTATTGACTGGCAACCTGATACTGGTTTGCGGGAAGTATAAGAATGGGGACCCAGGACACTCCAGGTATAGTGGGTTCCATTTTGTGTATGAAGTGGTTATGGTCTCATCCTGGTCCCCAGGGCACCTGTCTCAGTGCCTGGCATGGTCTCTGCTGGAGAACTGGAGCCCATCTGGACTGGAATTTAAAACCCTGTATTTGATGTGCAGGGTGACTCATACCCATTATTTGTGCTCCTGCCAGGAGCCAAAACAAATGAAAGACAGCATCGAGAGTTGGCTGGGGTCCTAGATCTAAGCTGAAGCCCTTAGAGTCTTGCCAAAGGATTAGGATAGGGGTAAGCATGATATATTTATGATCAGATGATTGGATGTTGTTTGTGAGACATAAGATAGACCACCATTCTCAGAGGTCTGTACTGTTATGTTTTGGGAACTGATGCCAGGGATGTGGCCCCCTCCTTTTCTGACTTGTCTTCTTACCTAATCAGCAATTATCATCTGCCTTGCCTACTCTAAGGGCCGTGGGCATCAGCCACCCGCTGCAGGACACTGCTGCAGAGCTGTGCTAGGAGCCACTGGCCTTCCTTGCTACCAATCGTGAGCAGGCAGAGGCAGCCTGCAGTTTGTCCATCTGCAGACAGTAATTGGTGGCTGGGGCAGCTAGACCACAGGACAGATTTAAGAATCTAAGCTAAAATGCAGTCTCTATGGCCATAGCTTGAAACAATAATCTTTTAGATTCCTGCTTATCTTAGCCAGTTTAGAACCATCTTCACAGAGACTTGAAGTTTTGTACAAAGACGGAGTCATGGGGCTGAGTTCTGCCCCAGCCTTGCTACATACACTACCTGTGATTTTGGACACCTCCCTTCCTCTCCCAGGTTCTAGATTTCCTAAGGGCAATTCTCTAATATCTCATCTTAGTTTAATACTTTGTTATTATATCTGATTCATCCCTGTGGCCTGGAGCTTCGCAGAGTATCTAGCACACAGTAGGTCCTTAACAAGAACATGTATGGTGTACTTTTTGCCTATTAGGTAGTGAACTAAGAACCTTACAAACAGTATCATCTCAGGGCATTCTCACAAACATATGGGAAACAGGGGCTCAAAGAGATTAAATAACCTATTCAAACTCATCCAGCCAATAAAGGCCAGAACAAGGCTTTTAAATCAGTCCTTTCTGACGCCCGACTTCATTTTTTTTCTTTTAAATCACCAAACTGCACTGTCTCTCGATAAATAACCTGAATAATTTCATGAGTGTTACTTTTTAGACTAACCTAGATTTTTAGGTGAGCTAATAAGTTTAGATAGAAAATTGCCTTGATCAATGCCTTTGGATTAACAATGGACTGGTTAACACAAGCACCATTGAGAAGTCGGTAGCAGACCAGAGATGTCAAATGCATCTTAAACTTCTCAGCAGCAACAATGACTGAAAATTTCCCTCCTGGTCCTTTTGGGAAACACAATACCTTCAAGTCCTTTGGTCATTGCAGAAATTGATAATGTCCTGTCCCTTAAATCTGGGAGCTTGACTCATAAGAAAGAAAAGAAATGAAGACATTGACTTTTCTGAAACAGGACTCCAGTCTGGGCTGAAGGGCAGGGATTTGGCCTGTTTGGTTTCCTTCATTCTGTGCTTGGCATGGCTTGTCTTCCTAAACTCTGCCAAAGTGAGGAGATAATCAAGAGAGAAGGAATTAGTTTAGGTGAAAGTGTGTAGTGAGCAACAGGCAGAATCGACCTTCAGTACAGGTCTCTGCAAAGGGAATAAGAAAGAAAGGTGGATTTGGCCCCAGAACTCAAAGTAATTTGTCATCAGAAGCTGTTATGGCCAGAGTAGCAGAGCAGGAATACATTTAGTTGTGTTGTTATGGAGACAGAAATGACCTGCAGAGGGTCTGTGAGTTACTGGAATCTGGATTTCATTTTAACAGCCTTGGGCCCAAATATGTGTACAAACTTGAGTGTGGTGGACCTTTGCTGCATTATCCTCTTAACTTCACTCAGCCTTCCTGCAGCAAAGGGACCTTGATTGGATTGAGGAGAATTAATTCTTTTCTCTATTCAACCTGAGAGCTCTCACCAAGAAGGTGACCCAGAGTAGAGCACATGACCCAGGCCAAAACAATCAGATGGGGCATTTTGTTCCCCACTCCAACCTTTATAGTTTATAGAGATGGACATTCAACCCAGGTCATGCCAGATGGGATTAATGGGCCCCAAACCAAGACTTTGGTTTTCCCTCTAAGAGATCTGGACCTAGATGAGCAAACTGTTGTGAAACCACTGGGGGACCCCATGCATAGCCTGGACTCGGAGCCAGCCCAGAGGCAGCAGAGCTGTGAGATAAACTGCAGGCATTGTTTAAGTCCTGACCTGTGCCACTGCAGAGGCGTTTCAATGTGAACAAACAAAGTCCCTTATGCTTAAGCCAATGAGGATGAAGTTTTATGTGCTTTCAACTGAAGAAGAGCTGACTGATCTAATAGATGGGTTGGGACAAAATAAAAACTGAGCTATGAAAACGTGTTTGGGGTGAACTGTGATGGGCACTCACATTAAAAGGAAAAGCCTCCCTCACCAATTTTGCCCAAATTACTCTCACCTTTGGTTCCCTTGATGATATCTTTTAAAGGTTAACACTGCTTTCTGACATCCTTTCTTAATATCTATGATGGTGCCATTTAATGACATCCTGTATGGCATTTTATATTAAGATGTTTAATAGATTTTTTTTTTTTACTGGCATATAGGTAGATAGTTAGGACTGAGATTATTTACCTTCCTCAAATTTATTTTGTTGGTTGTACATATACATCCAGATGCCCCTGCTACTCTTGTGGGAAGATGGGGAGGCATTGGGAGCCATTCCCCCTCTGAGCAATATCTGTTGGGAGGCTTCTGAATCAGATGACTATTTTTAAATTTATGCATTTGGAACTCCTGAGATCACTGAATGAGAAAACTTCTCCCTGCCTAACCTGTGGTGGCACAGTGGATAAAGCATCGACCTGGAATGCTGAGGTGGCTGGTTCAAAACCCTGGGCATGCCTAGTTAAGACACATACAGAAGCAACTACTATGAGTTGATGCTTCCTGCTTCTCCCTGCCTCTCTCTCCTCTACTCTCTCTAAAAATCAATAAGTAAAATTAACAACAACAACAAAAAAAGAAAACCTCTCCCCGAGAGACTAATTATTATTCGTCAATGATGAGATATGAATGTTTAGCATTGGTGATAAAGGGATTAGTGGTGGTGTTGAGCTTGGAGGGAGTTGTGAACAGTGTTCAAGTGCTGCAATGTGGAGAGTGCTTGGAACAAAGCCTTCTATGAATATTTATTCCCTGGTGCTGGGCTTGGATTGATGTCTGGGTTGGCTCCATGGTGCAGATATATACCATGAGGTCAGCAAATTTAGCAGTTTCAGAAAGCATACTGGTCTCTGGGATCATAATGTTACCCAGGAACGAAGAGAGGCTATGATTGATGAGTGATTGTGTGGGGTGATCTACATCCTTGCTATTCAAAGTGAGGTACACAGACCAGCTCCATCAAAGACATCATCTGGGAGCTTATTAGAAATGCAGATGTCGGGTCTCACCCCAGACTTACTATATCAGAATTCCCAGGTGATTTGTATGCACAATAAAGTTTGAGAAGTGCTGGTCTATACCTACTGACTCCAGTACTTGACTCAATTCAACGTTTAATGAGCACCCACTGTGTTCCAGGCATTGTGCTGAGTATTACGGATATAAAGATGAATAATGCATAGTCTTTTCTAAAGGGCTGCTCACAGCTTATTTACTTCTTAATTCTTTCTCTAGTCTCGCTCCAACACTCTGCATTCTGACTTTTGCCCTATTTCTTCTCGTAATGCTTCCTTTGAAGGCCACTAATGACCTGCTTGTTGTCAAATTCTATTCTCTCCTCTCTGTATCATTTAACACTTCTGACCAACACCTACCACTTAAAGGCTGTCCTCTCCTGGTTTTGCTGGATTCATGCCATCTTTATTTTCCCTGTCTCTCCCTCCCTCTCCTGACTTCATTTATTGGCTCGTATTCTTCTTTCCCAGGGCTCCCTCTCACCTCAATTCTTACCCTTTCACCAGGTTATCTCATCCCGTTCCATGACATGAATTGCTTTTACTATAGTATCCTTGGCCCTCTAGAAACCCTAGAACTCTTGATATTAAAAGGAGGGCTCTTTTTGAAAAGCTGTCAGTGGCTCCCCAGAGCGAATTAAACTTAGAATTATCCCTGAAATGAAAATAGTAGGCTTTTGTGAGTAGTCCTGCTGTAACAAATTATCACAGCCTCAGTGGCAGCATTCTTTTCTGGAGGCTCTAGGAGAGAAACTGTTCCTTTGTCTTTTTCAGAAGCTATCTGCATTCTTTGGCTCATGGCCCCCCTCCTCCACTGTCCGAGGCAGCAATGGCAAGAAGTCCTTCTCATGCAGCCATCCCTCTGGTTCTCTGCAGCCTGGAAAGTTTCTGTGTTTTAAAGGGCTATTATAATTTGGTTGGACTCCCCTAGATAATGTAGGGTAATCTTCCATCTCAAGGTTCTTAACCTTAAACACATTGACATTGTAGTGTCTTTTTTAATAAAAATTAACATATTTTCAGGTGCCAGAAATTAGATCTATTATTTTGTCCACCACAGTGAGACTGAGGAAAGTAGAGGTTAGAGGAAGGGGAATGGAAGAATGGCAACTTCCCTGCCTAACATGGTTCCAAGGTGCATTAACAAGACACCGTAGTGCCTACTTTGAAAAAGTGGGCTGAAAGTGAGAAAAAGGGGTGGGATGGGACATGGAATAGAGGAAGGTGGTAAGCTCAGGCCAGCCACCTCTACACTGATGGCTCCTAAATCTATCTTCAGTCATATGGCACCATCTCACACTCACCAAGTTTAAAACCTAACTCATTGTTTCTGTCATGTCCGTCTTGCCCTTTCTTTTCTATGAGTCTGTGAACAAGACCACTATTACCTTGTTAATCAAGGCACCAACCTTCAGTTGCTCTATTTCCTCTTCCGTTATCAATATATCAACAGGTCATGAGCTTCTATTAAGTCTTCTTTGCCTGTGTTTCTTACAGTCCACTGTTCCAGACTCCATGCAGGCTACCCTACTTTCTACCCAGCTGAGGGCTAAGCCTTAGACCAACTTTCATGCCTTTATGACTATTTAACTTTAGTCACCTCCTGCTCTAATGTCGGGTGATCTTCTAGAAATGTCCTTAGTCCCATTTTAAGTATTTCAGAGACTGCCCGCTGCCTTCAGGATCAAGTCCAAACTAGGCACAATTTTTGAAACCAATTTGGCAATAGCGTCTATCTCTTGCCTTATTTTTGGCAAATTTCAACCTTCACTTTTTACTCCAGCCTGAGTCTTGCTTTTCTTCAGCTATGACTTTTCACTCACATTTGAGCAAATGTTACTGCTTCTGTCTGATTTTACCTCTTCATCTCTAGGACTCAGGTCAGCTATTGCCTCCCTTCACCTTTTTTAGGTAGACTTGGCCATGCTCCCTCCCCAGACTTCCACAGCTTTGTGACACATGACTATTTTAGCACCAAGCAAATTGCCTTGCAAAATTGAACTTTAAATAATACGGGTTTAAATTGTGTGGGTTCACATCCATGCGGATTTTTAAAATAAATTCTATAAATGTATTTTTTATTCCTTATGCTTTTCTTAAGAGATATTTTCTTTCTCTAGCTTACTTTATTGCAAGACTACAGTATATAATACAGATAACATACTAAATATGTGTTAATCAGCTGTTTATATTATTGGTAAGGCTTCTGGTCAACATTAGGCTATGCTATTAGTAATTAAGTTTTGGAGGAGTCAAAAATTATGCACAGATTTTGAACTGTGTGGGAATGGTGCCTTAATCCTATGTACTTGTTTGTATGTGTCAGTTTCCCCTCCAGACGCTTCAGGCAGTGTTGGTAGAGTTCTTCCTTGTCATCATGAAATTTTATTTACTATTTTGATTACTAACGAAGATTTATTGTGGCATATGACTATGTCAGTTTCCTCACTAGTTCATACCATTTTTCAGAATGGCAATCCATCTATTCACTCATGTATTGCCATTACTTTGCACAGTGCCTGGCATACTCTAGGTGATCATATTGAATAAATGAATGTTGTTTCTTTAGCCAAATCTGAGAGCTAAGAAATGAAACACCTACCTACCCAACTAGGGGAAAGAGACTTGCTCTACACTTCCCACCTTAAAGGTCTATCTTCCTTAGTCATGTTTCTTTCTTCTATGACTCTGACAATGCCAAATAAGACGTGTATTCGATCTAGTCTTAAGGAAGAATGCAAGGTAAGCCTAGAAGCAGTGACCTTTGGAGGTCTCTTTGTAACTTAGAAATTCCTTAGAGTTATGCTTCTAGCAAAAGCTGATACTGGTTTCTGGGTAGTCCTGCTCAGAATTAACCTGGAATGAATCCACCATGTCCCCTGCAGCTTTCTACTTGGATGCATTTAACTTTAATTGCCTTTTGTTCATTTAGTTGATAGATATTGTCTTCTGTGTGCCAAGTCCCATGATACACCAAGTGGAGAGGAGAAGAGAATAAGAGAGGCTGCTGTCCTTGGAGTCAAGGCTATCGGAGGAGAAGACTGTACACAAATAATAGCTATGAGGAAAAGTCATCAGCTTAAAATATGTTAGAGAATAAACAGTGCTATGGGGGTTCAAGAGAGCTCTTGCTGTATACTGAGAGCAACTAAGAACCACTGGAGGTTTTTAAACATTATTAGGGTTTTAAACATTTGACATTATTAAGTCAAATAAAGATTGAGGGAAGCTTTGGAATGAGATGGTATTTCACTTGGGCTAGGACATAGGGGATGGGTTTTTATAGCTGGTAGGGGAGTAAGTGGAGGTGATTCCAGAAAAAAGAATGATAGGATATGGGAAAGAAAGACAGCTGTATTAACAGCTAATTTATTATGAGAAATTTGGCGAAACCCCTGCATAACTATACTGGAAGCTACCCATATGTGTCCATAGAGCAATAGCACAGACTTTGCAGATTGCATGGTCTGTACCTTGAAGGGCTCTTTCCAGGTGAATCCACTGAAGGAGACCCTTACCCAGAGAAGTGAGAACTTACGGTCCTATGGCATAAGCTTTGTGTGCTGATCTGTTGCCATGGCATCCTGTTGCTTTGCGCCTGCCTTCTCTGGAGGTAACCCCACAGTGATGGTGCACCAGTCTTATGCTGAAGTCCCAGGCTTCAGCATCTGTTCAACTGAGGGGTCTACCTTTAGGATCTGACAACTTCTTTGATTGCTTGGAGGAGTCTATTTTAGGAGAAGAAACATTTCTCATGATGTTGCCATATAGTAGGAATAGATCTTTTAACTGGTCGTCATCTCCACAGTCACTTCCAGAGTTCAGGTACCTCTCACCTTGTACCTATGCCTCTGCAAGAATCTCTAATTGGTCACTCTGCCACAGAATTCAATATTTCTTACCTCTCCACCTCGCTGATCACTAAGTAATTATCCTGCTATATAAATCTGATAGTCTCATTGCCCAGCTTAAAACACTTTAGTGGCTTCTTGGTACTGAATAAGATAAAGCTAAGTCCTTGTAATCACATGTAGGGAACTTCATAACCTGGACCCTTCATGATCTGACCAGCCTCCCTCTCTCCATCCTATATTACTCTAGCAATACTGACTTCCCAGTTCCCTGCATGTACTGTCCTCCTTCACACCACTGTGACCTTGTTCAGGCTGCTCTTTTGGACTGGCATTTCCCCTCCTTCTTCTTCTGCCACATACTGGGAAATTGCGACATCCTTCCAGACCCAGCTCAGGTGCCACCTTTCTGTCATGCAGTCTCTGACCTCTACGACCTGAGACAACTGGAAACTATTCACTTATTTCCATGTAAACTGCATATCGTATCATAATTCATTTAGAAAGTAGAGAGGGGAAAAATAAATCAACTGTAATATACCTCCTAATATATTATTTTCCTCTACCTATTTAATATATGTGTGCATATACATATGTGTGTATATGTAATTATGAACTTCATGTGGTTTTATGACCCACTTCTCCCACTTAATACAATACCAACAAAATACTATTGAAAGAGTGAAAATCTAAAAACAATACAAATACTCAACAACAGGGAATGGTTAAGTTATATCATCTCTGTTATGACACCATTAGAAATCATGATAATAATCATATTCATGGACCAAAAGATACAATATTGTTAAGATGTCAATTATCCCCAAATTAACCAGTTTAGCACAATTCCAGTCACAATGCCAGAAGAAGGCTTTTTTTTTTGTTGAAATTGACAAACTGAATCTAAAATTCATATATATATATAAAAGCAAAAGACTTAGAATAACCAAAACATTTTGAAAGAGAACACAGTAGGGAGACTTAAATTACTTGATTTCAAAACTTGGTATAAAGTTATAGTAATCAAGACAGTGGAGTATTGATATAAAAATAGACATATATAGATCAGTAAAACAGAAGAGAATCAAGGAAGAATCCCATGTATGTATGTAGTCAATTTGTTGTCAATAAAGATGCCAAGGTAAGTCAAGAGAGAGAATGCATATGTATATATATAATTTTTTTTTTGAGAGAGAGAAAGGAGCATCAACTTGTTGTTCCACTTAGGTGTGCCATCGATTGTTTCTCATATGTGCTCGGTCATGGGCTTGAACCAGCGACCTTAGGGGTTGAGCCAGCATCCTTAGGCTCGAGCCAATATCCCCGAGATTGAGCTGGTGACCTTGATGCTCTGGGATGATGCTCTATCCACTGCAACACTGGCTAGGGCTAGAGCATAATATTCTTTTTTTTTTTTTAATTTATTCATTTTAGAGAGGAAAGGGAAAGACAGAGAGAGAGAGAGGAGAGAGACAGAGAGAGAGAGAAGGGGGGAGGAGCTGGAAGCATCAACTCCCATATGTGCCTTGACCAGGCAAGCCCAGGGTTTTGAACCGGCAACCTCAGCATTTCCAGGTCGACGCTTTATCCACTGCGCCACCACAGGTCAGGCTAGAGCATAATATTCTTAACAAGTGGTCTGGAACAACTGGCTAGCCATATGCAAAACAATATATCTTGACCTGAAACTCATATAATAGATGAACATTCATTCAGGATGCACCAGAGACCTAAGTGTAAGAACTGAGACTATAAAACTTTTTAGGAGAAAATATCTATGACCTGGAGTTACATTATGACGCAAAAAAACATAAATCATAAAATTAAATTAGGCTTTATCAACATTAAAAACTTTTTTCTTTGAGACTCAATGTTAAGGAAATGAATAGACAAGCCATAGACTGGGAGAAAATATTTATGAAACTGATATTTGATATCTGATAAAGTAAATATATCCAGAATGTATGAAGAACTCTCACCATTCAATAAGAAGAAGACAATGTGATTTTAAAATGGCAAAACAATTAAACAGATATATTACCAAAGAAGCACATGAAAAGCATGCTAAGCATAATTAGCAACTGCACATTAAAACCTCAATGAGATATCACTACATACCTATGAAAATGGCTAAAATGAAAAACAGTGGCCTTACCAAGTGTTGGTGAGGATGTTGGAACAAATAGAGCTCTTATTCATTGTTGGTGAGGTTGCAAAATAGTGCAGTCATTTTGGAAAACAGTTTGGTGGTTTCTTATAAAATTAAACAAAACACTCCCAAGACATCTTGGCAATCCCACTTCTAGGTACTTATCCCAAAGAGTTGTAAACATATATCCATATAAAGTCTTCTATGTGAACAATTATAATAGCTTTCTCTGTAGTAGCCCCAAATTAGAAACATCCTAAATGCCTATTACCTGGTGAATAGATACTGTGGCACATCCTTTTAATGAAATTCTACTCAGCAATAAAAAGGGACAAACTACTGGCACAATAGCATGGGTGACTCTCAAAAGGAGTGCTATGTCAAAGAAGCCAGACACACAAAAGCATAAATGCATGCTCCAACCTGTAGAAAACTATAGAAAAAGCAAAACTATAGTAATAGAAAGTGGATCAGAGCTTGCCGGGGCTCGGGGTTAAGGAAGGTGACTACTAAGCGGCATGAAAAATGTGTTCGGGTGATACAAACATTCTAGATTGTGACTGTGCTTATGTGACTGTGTATGGGTGTTAAAATTATGTAACTCACTTAATATTGGTGAATTTTATGGATCATAAATATACCTTACTTAAGCTGATAAAAAATTTGAAGTACATTAAAATCTATGATTATAAATGTAAATTAGTAATATGCATATTTTAGATTTTTTTGTGCCAGCTTTGTCTCTTCTTTCGTGATTTGTTTGCACTTATTAGTTTTTCCTTGTTATATGCATCTATTGGTTTACATGCCTATCTCTGGATTGTGGGGTCTTTAAGGCTGGAGTTTTGTTTACTCTTCTTTATATTCTTCCAGGACCTGGTTAGGGTCTAACCCAGAGAATGTACTCTGTAAATGTTCCATTCACTCAATCAAAACATATTTACTGCAACAAATGTTTAATGATCATCAGTTCAATAATCACTAAATCTGACCAACATTGCTTCTGGCTTTGTTGAGCCTGCTCCTTGAGGATTATGTTCTTGGTGGGAAGTTATGAGAATAAGGAATTTTATTTTTCAAAAACTTATGCAGTGCTTTTTCTAAAAAGCTTTTTATAAATATTAATTTAATCTTTGCAAAAACCCTAGGGTGTAGGGAGAATGATCATTATTCTCATTTTACAGAAGAGGCAACTGAGCCACAGAGATGTTAAGAACTTGCCCCAGCTAGCATGTTGAGTAAGTGGGAGGGCCAGGATTCGAATCTAGCCCAATTTTGGGTGGGCACAGCCAACTTTCCATAGACTGGCCATGTCTCTGGTCTATTCCAGGAGTCTGGGGTCAGACAGATTTTTTTGTCTACTGAAGGTTCAGGAATCTCATTACCTACTGCAAGTCAGACTGTTCTGAAGAGGGTAACGGCAGTAACGAACAGGCTGGATCGATGCCAACACTGTCATCAGTCAGTCCAGCACCCCCATCCTGCCATCCAGAACTCAAGTAATGACTGGGGCTCTTCACTTCAGCCCCTTGTCAATTTGGGGAGGCAGTTAAGAGCTCTCTTGGAAGAACCGAACTCAGGGAGGATAATGTAATCACATTCATGCTTTCCTTTTAAGTGAAGCTCTCACATTCATTAAACATGAACCCAACCCCCTTTCTCCCACTGCAAGCATTTGGCGCCTTTTCCTGCCCGATTCAGAGTGTTTGTGTGTTCGGGAATCAGTGGGTGTTGGTAGGAGGCTGGGCGTGTGGTGTCAATGATCTCGCAGTGTAATAACAGAGCAGGCAGATTCAGTGACGCCCAGTCCAAATTAGTCATGGATAAATGCACGATCATCAGTGTTCCAGCACTAGGGACTTTCTCTCATTTAGTCAAGTAAAGTGTCACAAACAACAGCTAAGAGAGAAATGTGTATTTTGAGTTGTGAATGTGCTGATTTAAAAAAAAATTTTTTTTTTCCTAGAAAAGAACCATAGAAAAGTAAAACAGAAATATTTCGACTTGAAAAATACTTTGTAATTATATGTCATAAAATAATTAGGTCATGGCAAATTAGCACAAATGTTTACAGCAAAATTGCCATGTAAAACATTATCGGTAATATTATGCTAATTGCTGCAGAAGCAAAAGCTGATTATGTTTCAGCAGGATTAAAATTTGCCACGTCTGCATTTCTCTCCAGTGTCACCAGTTTTCCATGAGGGTAGCACGCCTGTGAATTACAGGAGGGGCTGAACCGCCCATCTTTGAGGCATCGAATCTGAAAAGGAATCTTTCTGAAGACCAAGCTAAGATCATCAGTGTAAGAGAGAATTCCCGAAAGTGTTCTTCCACTCCAGTGGAAACTTACCAATGCTCTGAGCCCAGAATGATCCCTTTTGGGGGTGGAGCATGGGGAGGTGTGCAGTGTGCTCTGAGAACAGAGAGAACACAGAATCAAGCTGCAAGAAGAGCTCAGAGGGGGTCCCTTGGGGCAGCCCACACGTCTCAAACTTTAATGTGTGCATGAATCCGCTAAAATGCAGGTTCTGTTTCAGCGTGTCTGGAGTGGGGCCTGGAATTCTGCATTTCTAACAAGCTCACAGGGAATGCGGGTGCTAGGCTAGTCTTCAGATCAGATTTTGAGTAGCAAGGCTCTAGAGGAAATCTTATCTAGAGTTGCAACTTCATATGTATTCTATCTAGGCCAGGTATGCAATGACGTAGGGTGCTTTGTGTAGCTGAATTTTAATCCTGGTTGGAGAGAGCAAGCTGGTCCACTAAAGGTATTCAAGGGCAATAAAAGGAAGACAGGAGACAGAAAAAAAGGGATAGAAAAAAGGAAGAAGAGAGAAATGGAAGGAAGGAAGGAGGAGGGGGAGGCCAGGTAGGCACCACCCTACTAGCTGGTACTGAGACTGACTGGAACCCCAGCCAGTCCTGAGTAAACGTAGGCCTGGCGAGCAGAAGGGACCTGCTGCAGGCCCACAGCTGGCTTGTGGGCTCCCAGGGCCCTGCTTCTGCCTCCCCACAGTGATGGCAGTTTCTCTGAACCACACCTGACTGAAAGACAAGGGATGATTTCCTCTTTGTAATGAGAAGATTCTCTTATTATCTCATTTTACAGACAAGGAAACTAATACCTAGAGAGGTTAAACAACTCGTTCGAAGTCACTTAGAGCCAGGACTGAAATCCAGTGTCGTCAATTCTAGAACAGGCCTGTGTCACGATTAAAATCTGCCTCTCCTTAATCTTCACACCACGAGTCTACAAGACCCAAGGGAGCCAGGACTGTATCTGTCCTTTGTAGGGTTGTGTGTGGTGTGGTGCCTGGCACTAAATAGTTGTTAATGTGGCATGAACCTTCTTTTATCTGGGGTTTCTTCTTTCTCTAAGAATGCCTCCTGACATCTCGCAAAGGGCAGGTCGTTGTGAGAAAAGATGTTTTATTTTCCCCAAGATTGGTCCTCTTAACACATGCTGCAGCTCAGAGCTTTCGGAAGGGCCTCGGGCTTGGCTTGTGGAGCTAGGCTCCTCCCAACCACCTCCCCTTGTTTCTGCGTTTTGAGCATAAGAGTCACGAAATACAGTCCCACTGCTTCACATTATTTCCTTTTGCACAGAATCATAACCCTCTCGATTATGTGATTCTTTTTTATTATTTATTGTGTGCCCTGGGGAATTTTCATTTTAACCAAGACATTGGTTCAATTGCAAAATGGCAAAGAATGATTTGTAAGGAGATCAGTGTAGGGAGCTTATTAAAACATGCATTTAGGGGATGGCTTGGCAATAGGAAAGAGAAACTCTTGGGAGAGCAGATATTTTCAGGAGTTGAGAGGAAGTCATGTGATTTGAGGGAGGGAAAAGAAGGGAAAGTAAGACAGAGAGGGGAAGGATATTTGAGAAATAACATTGATAGGAAAATAGGAACAAAATGGAAATAAATGTGAAAAAGTCACAGGTAGGTAGACAAGCAAGACTCCTCAGAAATGAGATATGATGAATTTGCCTTCATTGGAAACAGAGTGAAAATGGTCTTCCCTCCATCCTGCAAGCTCCCCGGTGGGTCTGAGCCATGAGCTGGATGGACTATTCGGGTGTTTTCTCTGAAGCACTATTGAAAGTCACACAGCCTAGGGAGGGGTCTTTATCCTGGTCCTAGAGGGGCTGAGAGCAAGCAGGTACCTTGGGGGCCCACAGAAGCCTGCAGCCCCTCTTCCAGAGCATGGCACCAGGGACCCTGTCTGCTCTGAAGCCCAGCCTGGCAGCTCTGGAAGAAGAGCTGTGTTGTGTGGGCTTCACAGAGAGACCTATCTTGTTTGTCCTGCAGGCCCCTCCATGCCAGTGCTGCCCCCCTGGAGCTGTGCCACGTGGCAGCCCGAACCCCTTTCCCAGGGACCCTCCTGATCCAAGAAGGCAGCTCCGCTCCTGCACTAAGGCCCTAGAGCCGCTCTTAACAAGGCTGCTGATGGCCTCCTCGGAGTGTCTCATTGTGCTGCACGCAGCCAGGCCCGGAGCCCTTCTGCGGGGCTCTCTCACCTTGCGCTCTAGAAGGGGTGTGAAGGAGGATGTCTCCGAACCGGTAGGAGACCAGGAGACCGGCTCTGAGCCCTTTGGGGTCTCTTCAGTAAATCCACACCCAGAGGCCCCTGCTAGGCTGCTGGCTTCCCATGCACTTAGACAGCAGTCAAGCTCGGGACAACAGAAGACAATTTATTTTCCTCAGACCTCTGTTTCTGAAGCGAGGGTGGGAGAGTTCTCAAATTATTGGGCTTCGGTGGAGAAATGATGTCAGCAATGACAAGTCTTGGGACTTTGGGATGCATGTTCTTATGATTTTTTAAGGGAGAGTGCCGTCAAGCCCCCTCCTTGTTCTCCCTGGAGGTTGTGCTTTTCAGCACTTACTGCATTCAGAGCCTTGGAAAAACCACTTCTCTGACACACGTATACACACATGCCTACGTGCATGTACCCGGACCTGCACACGTGCACATCTAGTGAGGTCAGCCCTGCTCACTCAACTCTCCATCTAGAAGCAGCCTGAGCTCCACTCCTGGGCGCCTGCCCTCAGCCTTCCACGTGGGCCAGTGTGTGCCCAGTCTTCACGGGCCGGGACTTACTTCTGCATCAGCCCAGGGGCAGAAGTGGATGTGCACATTATTAACCTTGTGGTAGGCAACACAGTGGTTGCACTAAGATGTCCACCTCCTCATCCCCAGTATTTGTGCCTACGTGGTAAAAGGGACTTGGCCAATGTGATTAAGTTAAGGCTATTGGGATAGGGAGCTTGGATTATCTGAGTGGGTCTAATGTAATAACTAGAGTCACCACAAGAAGGGGGCAAGAGAGTTGGAGCAGGGGTCCCCAAACTTTTTACACAGGGGGCCAGTTCACTGTCCCTCAGACCGTTGGAGGGCGGCCACATACAGTGCTCCTCTCACTGACCACCAATGAAAGAAGTGCCCCTTCCGGAAGTGTGGCAGGGGGCCGGATAAATGGCCTCAGGGGGCCGCATAAGGCCCACGGGCCATAGTTTGAGGATGCCTGGGTTGGAGTGAGAAGAGAGATGACTGTGGAAGCTGAGGTCAGAGCAGATACAGGGCCACAAGCCAAGGAATCTGGGCAGCCTCTCGAAGCTGAAAAAGGCAAGGGACAAATTCTCCCCTAGAGTCCTGCCAACACCTTGATTTTAGGCCAGTGAGACCCACTTCAGAGTTCTGATGTCCAGGACAATAAAATAATAAATTGTATTGTTTTAAGCCACTAAGTGTGTGAAACTTTGTTATAGCAGCAATAACAACTAGTATAGATTAGTATAACTTGGGGTATGGCCCACATAATAGGCACAGGGAAAAACTTCTCTGTTTGAGCCACCAGCCTGT
Source organism: Saccopteryx bilineata (assembly GCF_036850765.1). Taxonomy (NCBI): domain Eukaryota; kingdom Metazoa; phylum Chordata; class Mammalia; order Chiroptera; family Emballonuridae; genus Saccopteryx; species Saccopteryx bilineata. Next base: position 39,018,297 of record NC_089499.1, on the reverse strand, counting down.
GACATCTGTGTCTGGCCACAGCCTCAAGACAACAAGGGGACAGTTAGGGATAGGTGGGGCTTGATCACACATCGTGAGGTTCTAAGCGTTGGGAAGACTGGGTGTCAGGTTGGCAGAAAACCAGTGAGGTTTCAAATTTAAACCTTGCTGGATTCCGGATACTGAGGAAACCAATGATGAACCATGCTGAACCCCGAGGAAGCAGGCTCTCCTCCCCTCTAGGAGGAACAGACAGGGAAGGAGCCCACAGGGCCGTCTGTCCTGTTAGCCACAGGAAATGTGGGCCAGGCAGGCAGGCTGGGGACTGGCAAATGGGAGAATGGAACTCTTTCAGACCTCCATTTTTTGCCCAGTGTCTTCCATGACTGCCTGATGACTGGAATTATCTGGGCGTCAGATAAAAACGCAGGTCTGGATCCTGTCCTGGGGTACTTGAGGAGCTCAAATGCAGGTCTGGTTGCAGTAACCTTTGTTGCACTGGGTGTGATCTTGTGCCCTCTGAGTTCTAGCCATGTTTAGGGTCCCCATGCTGGTTTCTGCCTCAGGTTTCCATATTGCCCACACCCACTTCCACCTCGACCCACAATGTCCCACTGCACGGTGTTGTCTTGTCCAGGTGGTGGTCAGTGAGTCATTTGTCCTTGGGGTGGGCACCTAGTTCCCCCAGGCCTCTGCCCCAGGCCTGTCCAGTCTGAGGTTAACTCCCATGTCAGTCAGCTGACCTGGTGAGGTCATGGCACATTCTCAGTGGGCTCAGAAAGTCTGGACGGCTCCTGCTTCTACAAATATACCACATTTCTGACATTGTGGGCTCAGGACTTCAGCTCTTTTCATTCTTTCTGTTCCTTTCCTATCCTTTCAAATGACCATAGATCAGGGTAGCTGAACTAGTCTAATTCCAACAGACAGGGACAGTAGATTCTTAGACCATCCTTAGCCTTTACTGTTTGGGTAGAGACTAGTATTTACTATCATTGAAAAATTTATCTGCCCTGGCATAGAGTGTCAGTCTGGCATATGGATGTCCTGGGTTCGATTCCCAGTCAGGGCACACAGGAGAAGCATCCATCTGCTTCTCCACATCCTCCCCCTTCTCTCCCTCTTCCCCTCCTGCAGCCAGGGGCTGGATTGATTTGGGGCCCTGGGCATTGAGGATAGCTCATTTGGAACACATCAGCCTGAGGTGCTAATAGCTCAGTTCCTGATTACTGGCCCTAGATGGGGTTGCCAAATAGAGCCCAGTTGGGGTTCATGCAGGAGTCCGCCTCACTATCTCCTCTCCTCTCATCTAAAAAAAATAAATAAATAAAAAAAGAAAGACAAACTTTATCTATCTATCTATCTATCTATCTATTATTTCTCTACCTACCTGTTTATTTTACAGCTTGATCTTTGAACTCAGGGGAGCATGACATACAAGTTAAGATGGTGGTTGGATTGAAATCCAGTTCTTTATTAATTCTTAACTGTTTGGCCCTGAGCCAGTTTCTCAGCATCCCTTGATCTCAGTTTTCCCATCTATGGAAGGGGGACAGCAATAGCTCCTAGCACCTCCTGTTCTTGCCAAGGTGAAAGGAGCTAATTTATGTAAAATTCTTACAACAGCTCCTGACAAGTTGTAAGGGCTCAATAAATGTTAGGTGTTATTCTTATTTGGGCTAGCCTTTAAGAGATATTTATATAAGAAAATAATACTTTGTAAATTCCTATTGTAAAACTCTCTCCTTGCCAGCGTGCCTTTTGGCAAACCTTCAAACAGGGAGTGAAAAGTGATTTGAGACTCAGACCACCTTTCTGGCCCTGAATCCTTTTTTTAGTTGAGCAAACAAGCAGGAATAAGCTCAGAAGGCAGAGGGGGGAGGGCGGGAGAGACCGAGGTGGCTCAGGCGGAGATAACTGAGAGTCAGCGGAGGGTGGCCTGGGTGAATCTAATCCCCACACCATCTGTTTGCTGATTTTCCCCTCTGTCCTCCTCTTTCAGGAGCAAGATATTCTGAGCAGGCAGAAGTGAGGGCCCTGCAGACAGGTGGCCCCGGCCCTTCATGCCAGAGTTTTCAATTATGATGCCAGTCAATGGGAGAGAGAGAAGGGCGAAAATGAAAATGGAATATTTGGTTAGCGCTCTGACAAGCCATGAATCAAAACCAAGTGAAATTGCTCTGGGTTCTCTCAGCCTGTCAGCCTCCGCCATCCATTCTGATTGCCCCTGGGCAGTGTAATTCCACACGCAGCCAATGCTCGCAGGAGAGCAAGCCTCGTGCGCCGGGTGGCTGGGTCCTTCCGCTACACGCCGTCCCAGGTGTGCGCCATCGGCTGGTGTGGAGAGCCAGCCTCCGTGGGAGCAGGGGAGGAGGCGGAGGGCGGCAGAGGGGCTGTCAGCAGGGTGGGCACTGAAGTGTGGCTGATCATGTCACAGAGCTGGGACACCTGCTCTCCTCTCAAGACCTTTCCCTGGACTCATTGATTCCCTGCCAAGTGGCTATTCATTCTTATTTGAGGAGTTCTGGCAAAGACTCTGCCTGTGCCTGCTGGGGTCAAGGGCAAAGGGTGCCTCCGGGTCAGCAGGAGAATGGAAAAAGCTGCAAAGGGCAGACTGTCTTCTCCATTAAGAACCAGGGGCCTCTCTCTGCTTCTCCTCTGCCATATCAGCCCTGACTGATTTAACACCCACTGGGGCCAAGGCACAGAGCGCCGGGCAGGAGCCCATAAATCACGGGTTTTGATTGAACAGATGAGTGAAGGAAAGCTTGCTGAAGAGGCAGTGCTGAATTCAATAAAGCAAACCCTCACCCATTCAAGGTTTTGACATCCAGGGCATGGAGAACAAGTTTCTTCTTTTTTCCTTCCTGTCACTCATCTTCTCATTTGGTGAGCATTTACAATATTTGTTGAACACAGAGAGTATTGTGATGTGATTCAGCTCACGGGACCATTAGAGTCTGGGCAGCTCGGACAGTGAACTGGATTAGAGAAGGCAGTGGGGAAGTCAGCCCTGGGTTCTGGCTGGGTCTGTGGAGAAAGCCTGGGGCAAGGGGGCCCCTGAGTGGTCAGTACCCACAGGGAGATGCTGTTAGGGCTCTTGCTCAGCGTTGTGCCGGTTGTTCATTGCCCAAGGGAAAGCATATGGGGAGACTAGGTCCTGCTCCCTTTCCACTTATTAAGCCTCATGTCCTGGTCTGGTTGTATCTGTCTAGAACGGGAGCCTTTAGATTCATACAAGCTGTCAGTGGGCCAGAGGAAGCCCTGTAAGTCAGACAGCACCGGAACTCTGCAGCAGAGGAAGGTCAAGAGCTGCCAGGAGCCTCTGTAACTGCAGATCAAGATAGGATCAAGTCCAGATTTGCCATAACAGAGCCATGAGCAGCTGATGCTGAGTTGGAAAGTCAGAGTAGAATCAGATTCCAAGGGGTCAATAACAACCCAAACCTTCAGCAGTGACTAAGAAGGTAGAAAGAACCAAAGGTCTGTTTTGAGGTTCTGGTTCTTAATCAGTCTTTGTGGAAGGTCCGTGGCCATGGTCATAAAGCCTGATGACACTCACAAGTATTGGCTTGGCTGCCACCATTTATTTCTGTCCCAGCAGCACCTGCATCAGAGGTGGGGTGGAGAGCATTAGTGTAAGCCTAGGGGGGCTCAGATCACACTGGTAGTCCCTGGGGACAGAACCAAGATCAGCAGGTGAAAGTTTCTGAGTGGTAAATTTTGGCTTAAGATAAGCTGCCTGGCCTGACCAGGCAGTGGCACAGTGGATAGAGCATCGAACTGGGATGCGGAGGACCCAGGTTCGAGACCCCGAGGTTGCCAGCTTGAGCACAAGCTCATCTGGTTTGAGCAAAGCTCACCAGCTTGGACCCAAGGTCGCTGGCTTGAGCAAGGGGTTACTTGGTCTGCTGAAGGCCCACAGTCAAGGCACATATGAGAAATCAATCAATGAACAACTAAGGTGTCGCAACAAAAAACTAATGATTGATGCTTCTCATCTCTCTCCATTCCTGTCTGTCTGTCCCTATCTATCCCTCTCTCTGACTCTCTCTCTCTCTCTCTGTCTCTGTAAAAAAAAAAAAAAAAAGATAACCTGCCTGGCTATATGATGTATTATAGAATTTTCCCCCTTTGTCACTGGAGGTTTTCAAACCCCAATCGGGGAGCCAGCTAAGGGCGTTTCTTGTGTCAGGTGGAAGTTTGGGAGAGAAGTCTCTGAGGTCCCCTCGTAGCCCCTCAGCCCCTCATCCTCTGTGAGTCTGTGAAGCATCAGCCAGCTGGCTTTCCTCTCTGTCAGAGATGATTGATTGAGGAAGAAGTTGAAATTAATGACTACCAAGTTTTTAGGTTTTCATTGTATTTACTTCTCTTTCTCTTTCTGACTCCCTCTCATGTCCCTAGTGCCAAATCCACCCCATGGATACTTGAGAGTAAATTGTCCAGCCAAGAGCTGGAAGGAGCCATGTGGTCCTTATGTAGGCAGCTCCTACCCATCTCCACCTTGGGTGTTTCTCCAGTGCAGCAGGACAGATGACCATCTTGGCAGTGGAGGGGTTGAGTTACAGGGAGCTAGCCACACTGGATGGAAAGGTCCCAGTACAGGGCCTTTCCTACCACTACTGCTATGCTCAAAGTGAGGATAGAGTACTTACAAGAGGCACAGGCTGTGTCAGCAAAGGGTATTGTACTGGGGTGTTTCTGTAAGTCCAGCATCCATTTTCTCTCCTGATGCTGGGTCTTAGTTTTTCTTTGGGGAATCACTTCTGCTCCTCTCCCCACTGTCAAACTATCTAGTTTGGAGAGAGTGACATCACCTTCTTCCCAACACATGCTGAAGACTCAACATTGCATTCCATAACCCTGGCAACAGTGATTGGTTCAGGGTTGGGTATATGATACCAGGCCAAGCCAAAGAGGTGCAAATTAAAATTTTATAGGAAATATGGAACAGTAGAAGTTTTATATTTATTAATGGAGGTTGTTAAGCTGGCATGATGTAAACCTGGAGCTTCCACATGCAAAGAGAGAGCATGCATGGGATGCAGCTAACACAGGGGAAAGTGAATTGAGAGATGGAAAGAGAGTAAAGCCCCGATCCAGCTTCTCCTGAAGCCGTATTGATCCCTGGACTTCACAATTATACAAGCCACTAAAATCCTTTCCTGACTTTGCTTTTTGAACTAGTTTGAGTAGAGGTTCTCCTTGTCACAGGAAAGCATCCTGCCTAGTTCAAGACAGTTCCTACTCTGGTAGCAGATCGAGAGTAAGAATGAAACTGGGATCCTAGCACTTGGTAGCTGAGGCCTCACTTGGGGCACTTGGCTTCCTCCAGTGACCCATGACTTGGCCTGAGTGGCAGCCCTCAGCCAGGTAGCTATCTAGCTCATTCTTTCAACCTCATGAAATTAAGAACACAGATGATCTCTGAGGTTGGGAACACTAACTGGAGAATTCATATGTGTTTTGTACAGCATTTGTTCTGAGAGATGGTCCGGAATAAAGGGGGCTGTTTGGGAACTGGTGTGTCCAAGGCCACACTCCTTTCCATGTGACTGATGAAAATGACTGGTCGATGCAGCACTATCAAAGGTCTGGGTGTCAGGAAAACTCCACTGGGTTATTTTAGCTTCAGAGGTCCCTGTGGTGCTGGTGAGACTGTCATTGGTCTGTGTCATTGTGTCATGACGCAGCTTTTCCCTCTGTCCAACCTGCTTATGTCCCCTTTCTTCCATAGATGTCAACCCCAGGGCACACCGTAGTAAACCCCACCTGCTGACTCCCTTTCCAAGGGACCCAGCCTGGACAGTGTTCCAGCTTGGCTACGTGTCCTTCCCAGCCTCCTTCTTCTGTACTCTGGGTCCCTCCATACACTGAGAGCGGGCTGACTCAGGTGATCTGCTCCACCCACTCAAATGCCAAGTGCCTGGCACAGTGCCTGAGCAGAGCAGATAGGTGACGGCTGGGGATGTGAATGAATGTGCCAGATCTAGGGGTCATCACCATTCAGTGAGAGGAGTCAAGGAGGGTTTTAAAGGACTCTCAGCTCCGTGGTCCTCTTTGAAGCAGTGATTTTGTGGGCAACTGGGTTGGGGCAGGCTGCAGGCAGGCGGCTGTGATCTCAGAAAGGCTGAGGCAGGAACCAGCAATGAGGAAAGTGGAGCTTCTTCAAAAGGCAGTAGACTTGGTTTTCTTCAGTGTCTAGACCAGGCATGGCCAACATACGGCCCGCAGGCTGGATCCGGCCCGCATAATGAGTTTATGCGGCCCACAATTAAATTTTTAATATTCTTTGCTACTTTAAAATCTCAGCTACTCAGAAGCGGAAGCATCTTTGATTATTGGAAATCGAGATATTTAAGAAGATAGTGATACGCAGAAAAGAATTCCACGTGTGACTAATCTAGGGTTAACTTCCAATAATTGGTCGAATGGATTCGCGATACTTATTTTTTTTAAAAATTCCATTATAAAAATTTACAACTTTTGTACTCGTCTGTACTCAATATGAACTGTTTGATGTTTAGTGGCAATGTGAAACCCACATTCTTTTAGGCAAGTTTGCCAGTGCGCACCCAAGGTCAAACAATTTGCTATTTGTGTGTCAAGTGTGCTGAATCAAGTGGCATTGTAGCATAGACAATTGCTGCAGTTGATAACTGAAAACATGTCCAGGCTGTTTGTAAAACAAAAGAATTGTTTTATTTGCGATATAACTCCTTCAAGCTCATTCTCTTAATTAAATATTGTTTTGATTGATTGCAATACAGTTTAGATATTTATACGGTATGTAATTATATTTTTATTAAAATATATTTTTATTAAAATAATATTGTATATTAAAAATTTTTTCAGGCCCTGACCGGTTGGCTCAGCAGTAGAGCGTCGGCCTGGCGTGCGGGGGACCTGGGTTCTATTCCTGGCCAGGGCACATAGGAGAAGCGCCCATTTGCTTCTCCACCCTCCCTCCTTCCTCTCTGTCTCTCTCTTCCCCTCCCACAGCCAAGGCTCCATTGGAGCAAAGATGGCCCGGGCACTGGGGATGGCTCCTTGACCTCTGCCCCAGGTGCTAGAATGGCTCTGGTCACGGCAGAGCGACGCCCCAGAGGGGCAGAGCATCGCCCCTGGTGGGCAGAGCGTTGCCCCTGGTGGGCGTGCCGGGTGGATCCTGGTTGGGCGCATGTGGGAGTCTGTCTGACTATCTCTCCCTATTTCCAGCTTCAGAAAAATACAAAAAAAAAAAAAAAATTTCACTCACATTTATTCATAAACAAATTACACAGTAAAATTTTGTTTACTTAAACAAATCGTTTTTGTATTTAACATTTTTAAATTTTAATATTTTGTCTGGCCTGTAAAAAAAGTTTTCTTTCTAATCTGACCCGGGGGAAAAACTGTTGGCCACGCCTGGTCTAGACCCAGCAAACCACAGCGTGAGAGCAGAGGGACCCTGCTGGAGGAGCCCGCAGGGGAGGGTGGGGAGATGCATAGAACTGCACCACATCCCAGACAGCTCTAGCTCCAGGGTAGGGGTGGGAAGGAGTGGGCCTGGCTCACCCAAGGTTTCCTGAGGCTGGATCAGAGTACTGTCCCCTGGGGAGGCTTCCAGGAGGCCCCCCTTGGTTTAGCTATCCTACCTCTAATTCAGGGAGTCCTCTCAGAACTGTCTCTTTAGGAGAAGTCCTCTCCAGCGCTCCTCTCAGGAGGCAGGGCGGGACATAGTGACTTCTTAAACTCCTTCTCTTTTCTGGATGTGCATGGTTGTGGATGCATTTAATTTAATTTATATTTTTTTCAATTACAGTTTATACTTAATATTCATTAGTTTCAGGTGTACAGAATATTGGTTAGACATACCTTACAAAGTGATCACCCCGACAGGTCTAGTACTCACCTGGCACCATACGTAGTTTTACAATACTATAGAGTGTATTTCCTGTGCTGCATTTTCCATCCCTGGGACTAGTTCGTAACTACCAACTTGTACTTCTTCCCCTTTTTCACCCAGGCCCTCCACCCTCCCCGCCCATCTGGCAACTGGCAGTTTGTTCTCTGCATCTATGAGTTTGTTTGTTTATTTCTTAATTTTTTAGATTCCCCATATAAGTGAAATCATATGGTATTTGTCTTTCCCTGTCTGACCTACTTCACTTAGCATATATATAGATGCATTTTTAAGTTAGAGGTTGGATGTTTTTGCTTTACTGCTTCCAAAGAGTCAGAAACAAGCAGTGAGGAATGCCGGGGAGAGCAAACGTGCCTCAGTGATCAAGGTTTGTATGGTTGGGCCCTGCCTTTCTGCTCAGAACATTGAGGCTGAGAAGCATCCTTCCAGAACAATGTACTAATCACATTTAAAATGACAACACTCAATAATACTGTAATCCATTATATAATCCTTTATATTTTTCTGGTTTAACTACACATTTATTGTCCTGTTAGACTTTTCTGAACACATTTTTCAAACAGACGTAAAGCAAAGTGCCTTATGTATATGGATTGAACCTAAGAGCTACAATATAATGATACTAAAAACAGAAATAATAAAATAATAATATCATCCCAGTTCTGTTTTAAATGCTTTGCTCATACTACCTGTGTAAATCTTATAACAACCTTATGAAGATGTTGGCCTTGTTGACCCCAGGCAAGAATACACTTGTCAAAAAAAGACTCTGTGGTTAACTGGGCCCAACTTTATAATCAGAGTCTAGCTAGCAGTGACTGCTTACAGGGTACCTCTCACACAGGCTGCATTTCAGGGAGAAGCTGCAGGCTGGGCTGCCAGGACTCCTGCACTGTGTTCCTGCTATCTGAGCAGAGCCTTATAAAGGAGTTGCTGGAATTGTATTTCGACCAATGGGCTGAGACCTGCCTTGTGTAATTTGAGCTGCACAGCCATATCCTCATTTGCATCTTTACTGACTAATAAGAATGATCTCTTAATAATTGGTCAGGATGCAAAATTCTGACCAATCAGGACAATGCTATGTGGACCAATCAAACTGTGCAAATTTGTAACCCTCATCTGCATAAAAATGAACCAGTCAGGGACCAGAGTGGGAACTTTTTCTATATAAGTGGGCCTCCTCTTTGTCTGGGGGGAGCTCACTTTTGGTTTCTACTTGAGGCTGTGTTTCTCAGGTATGGAAACTGTTCACCTGAATGAAGTCTTTCCCTCTTCCACAGCCGAGACTGGGGACTCCTGTTGGCATTGGAGTGGTGGCAGCAACATTTTTTTGACAACATTATTATTTTGTCAGATGCTGGAGAAATTATTGCTTTCTCACAACTGATAAGTGGCTGAGGTGGGTAAACCCAACTCCCTCTGGCTCCACACTCATGCCCTGCATCGTGTTCTATCAAGGTGAGTTAGCATCACAGCAAAGTGTTGGAAACCGGTCCTATCTATGAAGCGAGATGCTATGGGGAGTTTTTAGCAGGCAAGGAACTGCTTCCAAACTTCATCCACAGCATCCTAGAGTAGGCAGTGGCTGCAGTTCAAGAGAAGGGACACTACCAGGCAGTGCCGTTGTTTTTACATTTTAATTTCTTTTAGCAGCAGAATTTTCTATTTCCCTCAGATAATAAAAGAACCTTGACATAAAACAGATAAGGTTTGTTTGATTGGAATGAATTGATTTTATAACTTCAGATGTATAATATTTACTCATTGTGAACCAGGTAGTAAGAAAAATGAGACTTTTTAGATTAATTCAGCCTTTGAAATCAGCTTTTTTTGAAAATATTTGCCATCTTAGATCAGTTTCAACATTCCATTTATATCTGCATTTTGTTAGGTCACAGAATATTGAAAATATCCTGATTCACATAGGTATTAGTTACACGTATTAATTTCTGAAAGCTTGCTTTATGATCTCAGTATACTCTTTTTTTTTCTTTTTTCTTTTTTTTTACAGAGATAGAGTGAGTCAGAGAGAGGGATAAATAGGAACAGACAGACAGGAATGGAGAGAGATGAGAAGCATCAATTATCAGTTTTTTGTTGTGACACCTTAGTTGTTCATTGATTGCTTTCTCATATGTCCCTTGACCGTGGGGCTATAGCAGACCGAGTAACCCCTTGCTCGAGCCAGCGACCTTGGATCCAAGCTGGTGAACTTTGCTTAAACCAGATGAGCCTACGCTCAAGCTGGTGACCTCGGGGTCTCGGACCTGGGTTCTCCGCATCCTGGTCTGACACTCTATCCACTGAGCCACTGCCTGGTCAGGCATGATCTTAGTATACTCTTAAGTGCAACTGATCCAATGGTTTGAAAGAGAAGTAGCAAGGTATTTGTGTTTCAAAGTTGAATTAACTCTCCTTGTCTAAGAACTGCTTTGTTCCTTAATTAGTAAGTGTATAAGCCGGACAGAGTTGATGAATGGGTTCTTCAGCTAGTTTAAAATCACAACTGTATGGTAGAAAGTATTTTTAAAATTTATTTTCTAACATTATAATATGTTCAGCAATATCATTTAAAGAACTCTCACATGTCTTAGTACCTGTCTGTCACATAGTCACTCAAACTTTCAAAGCAATCACATTAGTTTTCACTATTCACTCATTCATTTGTTCATCTATTCATTCAAAACATTTGTTGAATGCCTATTATATTCTGGGCAATGATCTAGGTGCTTGAGATAGAGTGATCAGCAGCACGAAGTCCCTTCCTCCTTAGAGCTTACCTTGGATGGAAGTGAGGGGAGAGTCGTGGAAATAGACAACAGGCCCACAAACAAATAAATACACTTCTCAGGTGGTGATATGTGATTTTAATAAAAGGGCAGTAATATTTAGACAACGGAAAGATATTGAAGGAAGCAGAGTAAGACTTACAATTGAAATTTCAATGGAGAGAACATGAAACACATAGCGATGGAAAGAGTGGCACCTCTTTTCCAGTTCAATTTTCCCGAACCTATGGAGAAGATCTTTCAATTTACCTTACTGGTAAACCATACTAAAACTTTGGCCCTTGCTGTGATATAATGACTGCCTCACTCTGTTCATGTAGATAGTTTGCTACACAAAAAGTATATATATGCTAATGAGATCACGAGGAAACTTTATTTCTAAATCAACATAAGATAATAAGGAGACTTTATTTTGAGGTCTCCATGTGCTAACCTACCCACATAGGTTACTCATATTTGGTATAAAACACACGGACTTTACACGTTGCTTTAATTGGTTTAGTTTTACAAAAATAGTTAGGATATATTAATACACAAAATTTGCATAACATATTTGTAGCATCCTTAAATCATCTGCTCCAAACTCTAAGTTCTTGGGGAACAGTTTGAAAACCATAGGTATGGTGGGTGAGGTGGGAGTTAAGGTCAGACAGACCAGGTGGCTTTGCTCCTGAAGTTCTGTGATTTTAGGATTCTGGCTGGGTCTCAGTGCCTTCACCTGGGTGTCAGAGAGTCTGCCTCCCACACTGACTGGTTGCCTGAAATATCAAGGACACTAAAACACATTGGAGTTTTTTTTCATTCCCTAAACAGCACAGCTTGGATCAGCCAGCCTTGGGGACACTCGTCAGCAAGAAGCAGGGTTCTGGCTGTAGGAACTGGGTTATGTTGGGGCACCAATATCTGGGGACAGACACCAAGGGCTTCGAATCACTTGGGGGATGGACAACTGCTATGGACAAGGACTTGGGTGCACCAGAGCACAAGGAACTTGGTGACCAGAAAAGGGACCACTATGCTTCTTATCACTTAGCAATGAGCTAGAAGCCAAGTTGTTCCAGGTATGCAGAGAAAAGGACTCTGGAGGCAGGAACTGAGCAGAACTTCATGGGCAAAGATAGAGGGTATTTGTTGGATCTCAGTGATCAGTTTCCTCTGAAAAAGCATCTCCAGGTAGAACCCCCATCTCCAGTTTATTTTGGCTGCTCAGGCTTGGGAGTAAGGCATGGCCTCCACAGATGCTGGTGATGCTGGCTGGAGCTGGTTCCTGCTGGGTCCAGAGAGCTGATTGTGCACAGCCCTTCTCAGCTCCAGGTTCACTGATGATACATGCCAACATAAGAGACATCGAAACCTGTGGAGAATTTTTATAAGTTTTTGAGCCAAACTGTCTCAATTGCTGGGAAGCAATATCTCAATGGATAGAGAAACTGTTCTGGAGAATGGCAGTTTTGCAGCTTATTTTATTATACATTATTACAATCAAAGGAGGAGGCATAAGGGGATTACATGAAATCCACTGGCAATAGATTATGGGGGCAGGAGAAAGCAAAGTATGAAAATCTCTGAGATTGGGTAAAATAGAAAGACAAATACTTTTTTTTTATATTGGTGGGTACAGGGTAGTTAACAATTAACATTCACAGCACATAGAGATGACGTGAGGAGAACAAGATAACAGTAAGGGGTTCCGTGGTTTCTGCTCTGGTGGCAGATTGTGCCCTGAGGGGTCTGCAGAAAGGGGGGTGTTGGGCAGATAAAATATATTATGCTCACTTTGTTAAAGATGGCGCTGCCCACATGAAAGCCCGTCGCCCAGGTGATATTAACGTGTGTTGGGGGTGGGCTGTGGGCAGGCAGGATCCTTGTAGCCTGGGGCTTGGTTTTAGGACTAAGCCTTTCCCACCCTTTTTGATGTGGGGTGGTGCAATCCCATCATGCCTCAAATAAATGACTTTGTATTAGAGACTTCCCTGTTTTGTATATTGGATTAAAGGTTTTGATCTCTAGACTATAAAGTGGGGCAGCCCAGGAGCTTGCTCTCTCGGTTCCTGAGATTAGCATTAGAGGAGAGATCAGAGAAAGGTCATGTGGAGGAGAGGAGAAGCAGCCAAGATGGTGGAGTGCTGAAGGAGAAGCCAGTTTATGTAGAGTTTGTGCAGAAAAGGAGATGGGGAACAGAGGTGAATGAGATTGGTGAGGCTAGAAACCTTTGATTCTAGGAAACTCAGATAAGTCAGTGGCTTTGGGAGCCCTGAATGGAAAGGGAAGTGTTTTCCCACTATGTGTATTTCTTGCCTGCCGTGTGCAAGCTAGGATTAAAGATAATGGCCTGCCAGTTTTTGGCTCCGTTGTTTTATTACCGACTGTCCGAATCCAATGCGAACCTGCATGGGCCAGGCAGCTGTGATGGTGGCCATGGATACTGGCTTTACAGGGGGTTATTCTGACATTGCAAAGGTATGTTATCCTAGATGCAAATAGACAATAGACAGTCTAGTTAAGGTAAAGACTGACCTTTATCAAAGAAAAGATATTAGCCTAAGACATGACTACTGCCATGCCTTGCTTTTAGTTAAGATGTTTTAATTTCTGTGTTACTTTTGTTCTCCGAGTTTGTGAAGCACGCCCTGCAGTCCTCTCTTAAGCTTGTCAGTTTTAATATGTGGCCCCTTTTTTCTGTCCACATAGCTTAAAATCAAATATGACGGGAGCATTTACACCACAGGGATTGACGAAGGTTACCAATCAGGGCTCTTTCTTCAGAGAGCCCGTTGTTAAGCATTGGATGCTGGGCCTGGAACTACCCTCTGTAGATTTCACCCTTGAGATGATTACAAGTAAAGTTTTCAATTTACAAACTACCCAAACATAGGTGAGTTAACCTGTAAGCTTCCTCCTCATTGAATCCCTTGCTACTGCCACCTCTAAGGTGCTGGAGATAATTTACAGATTTAGAGGGGGAGGAGAAAAGACACAGTAAAAAGCCAGAAGACACTCAAAGAAGAGCTATCTGTCTGCTGGCTGGTCCTCCTGGTCATTTTTGCTTCACTTAGCCACGCAGCCTGGAATCTCAGTAATGTTAATAAAAGCAGAAGGAGCCAATTAACCATTTCTGTATCATGAGAATTGGTTCTGTGGCTGAGTAGGGGGAGAAATTGGATCAGTAATTCTAGGAGCACACAGCATGAAGGGGGAGGGTTTGCAGGAGCTGAGGGCAAGTCTGATGGGATTCCACCACTGGGGGGTGTCCTTAGGGTCCCAGTGACTGGGGAAAAGGAATTCCAATGTACTGGAGGGCTGAAGACAACGCTATACTCTCCATTCTTAAATTCCTCCTAGGGCTAGCCCTGCTCCTGTGAAAGAGAAAGAATTCTTTCCTCATCCTCTTGCTCCTTCCTGAGCTGGTGACCTTTGCCCATGTCACAGATTAGATTAGTATTATTGGGATTTATGCCTAGAAATTTTGGAAAAACATAGTCTCAATTACAAATCGGTATTCAGAGAACATAACACTGACAACTGTCTTTAGCTCGCTTTATTTCAACAAGCTATTTTTGAAGTTTCATGCAGAACAAAATAGGTTTACTCACTGACTCACATGACAGTTTCAGAAATAGCTTATTTAAATTTCTGATTCCTCCTCTGTGGGTAGAAACTTTTAATCTTATGTACTGCAGGCATCCCTGTCAGATGGTTAATGATGTGAAAAGAACTACCTAAATGCACTAAGGTCACTTGGCATTTAAGTGAACACTTTCACAGAGATAGAATCATCCCTTCATGACTAGAGCGCAAACCATGTGGATTCTCACAGTGCTTTGTGAAAGTGTTACATCCTAGCGAGATAGGCCACAGCAGACGCAAAGTAAATTTTATAAGTTTTATTGCAGACCTGCACAGGGACTGCAGGCAACCCATGCAAGGGAACACTGCAGCCCCCTAAACCTGTGCAGGGACTGCAGGTAACCCACACAGGGGAACACTGCAGCCCCCTAAACCTGCACAGGGACTGCAGGCAACCCACGCCTCCGAAGAGACTGGAGCACTGCAGCCACGAGCTTCTAAAATGGCTCCTTTTTATAGGGTGGCTATCTAGGATGAGCAAGCATCATACAGAAGCTGATGTGGCTGTTAGTCATTGGCTAGGGAGGTCGTGCGCAGTTACGGGGGGGGGTATTACTCAGTGGAGAATTTCAAACATAAACTTCTGATAAGGGTCTCTTAACCAATAGAATGCAAACATTTGTCTCTTTTTCCTTTTTTTCTCTCTCTTTCTTTCAGCCTCCCAGAGTCCCTATCTGTCTCTGCTTCTTGAACGACCTTGGGCATGTTATTCCTAACAGAACAGGAGCAGGACCTGCCTGTAACCCTTAAGTTCCCTGTTCCATTAGTGCCCTGCTTATTTTCTGATCTTCTCTTGGTCCTTACATTCCCTACTCCTTTTAGGGCATAAATCAAATCCTTGATTCTTCATCAGTGGGGAGAATGGTATAAGTCTGGGGCTTATGAGAATTTTCTACTTTAGCTGTAGCTATAAGCTAATTAGGTCAGGGGTCCTCCCTAGTATGTGCTGGCACGCTGATAGTGTGCCCTTAGTACTACAAGCTTTACAGACTAATTTCTTTCTGCCTTGTATTTTTCTTCTCTGTACTAACTTCTTACAACTTGCACAAACCTTCTGCAACTTACACAAACCTTCTGCAACTTACACAAACCTTCAACTTTTATGCACTTTCTTATCCAGAAATAACTGGCTTTCATAACAACTTGCTTTTCCTTTTCTTTTCAAAAGTACCTCTATACTTCATACCTTCTATTATTAAAACCATACAATTCCTTTTTAATTTATCAGAATTCTTAATTCCTAAAAACCTTAACCTTCAGCAAAGACTAAGTTAGTACTAAGTAATCCTCTTTTAAAGATTGCTTTTTGGAGGTGTCCTTTTCCTAAGTAGCCTATTGGACACATGACCAATATTCACAGATTATTCTATAGTGGTAGCTATGAGCACATACATAACTTTCATTTACCTTGTAGCTTCTCTCTCAGCCAAGGGACTTACACCCCCTTTCTGTATGACTCATAGCAGTGCATGCATCAAACCTCTTAAGATGACTTACTTGGCTTTCCTTTACTTTAGTTTCCCTCCCTTCCCAAAGTCTCCATGCGTGGACCAGTTAACTTCTGGTTTGTGGCTGAAGCAGGGCATGCTGTCCTTCTCAGGGTCAGCTTAGTTGATGGGGTCAGTCTTCGCTGTCCACAAAGGTGTCTCTGCTGGGACTGCAAGCTTCAGCCGGCTGCGGTGGACCCAGGCAGGTATGCCTTCTGCCTTTGCAGTAGTGGGGGTGTTGTCAGGATCATGGTGTGTGGACCTGTCTACGTGGGAGTCAGTCCTTGGGTGATGTACTGCTAGAAGTGCCTCTTGGACAGTCTTTGAACAGTTTGCTGAGTAACCTATAAAACCTGTAAGTACTTAGGGAAAGGGTGTTACATTTCTACACATTGCAGTTAGAGTTTAAGTCCTAGTGACTACTGCTTCTAGCTGGAATTAGCAGCAGGTCCCAGCCTATAATAGGCATGGGGCATTGAGATAGGAGGAACAAAGGAGATACTAAACATAAAGCAATAAAACCAGACTGTCAATACCCACAGTAGAGATCTTTGAGGGATAAATAAAACTTAAATATTCAAGCAAGGCATAGTAGATGGCCCTTGTGTTATTAGCTTATCTGCTACTTGGAAGAAATACCTTAGGCTCCTGAACGATGTCCTTGGGCCTTCAGTGGCAATTCCCAGCACGCTGGGCAAGGTCAGGTCACAGGTAGCTGGAGCAGGACTAGAAGAGACTGAACCCTCCCTCCATGGAGCAAGGGGGCAGCTTACCTTCTCATGTCCCTCTTTCCACAGCACAGACGTGTCCCTTGATGGGACCGGGAAGCCTGGCAGGCTTCAGTTCAATGACCTTTCTTTCCACTCTGGAGCAGGGCCTTGATGACAGCTATGAAGCCCCTTAGGGCGCTGGAGCCAAAAGTTGGTATTTCCTGACTTCTTTTGGGCCTTATTTGCCTTTTCTGTTACTTCCTTGGTCACTATAGACCTTAAAAGCCATGCTCAGAAGATCTCACTGAGGGGCTTAACAAACAGTCTCAAGACTCTAAATGTTTCGAATCAGCCAAATTCAGTTTCCAAACGGCAACTGCCGGAGGCTGCCCAGCTACCAACGTCTGCTGCAGCCCACTCTGTGAGGAGGGGTCTTACATGGCCAATCTCGCTGGGGCCTCCATCTGTTACATCCTAGCGAGATAGGCCACAGCAGACGCAAAGTAAATTTTATAAGTTTTATTGCAGACCTGCACAGGGACTGCAGGCAACCCATGCAAGGGAACACTGCAGCCCCCTAAACCTGTGCAGGGACTGCAGGTAACCCACACAGGGGAACACTGCAGCCCCCTAAACCTGCACAGGGACTGCAGGCAACCCACGCCTCCGAAGAGACTGGAGCACTGCAGCCACGAGCTTCTAAAATGGCTCCTTTTTATAGGGTGGCTATCTAGGATGAGCAAGCATCATACAGAAGCTGATGTGGCTGTTAGTCATTGGCTAGGGAGGTCGTGCGCAGTTACGGGGGGGGGGTATTACTCAGTGGAGAATTTCAAACATAAACTTCTGATAAGGGTCTCTTAACCAATAGAATGCAAACATTTGTCTCTTTTTCCTTTTTTTCTCTCTCTTTCTTTCAGCCTCCCAGAGTCCCTATCTGTCTCTGCTTCTTGAACGACCTTGGGCATGTTATTCCTAACAGAACAGGAGCAGGACCTGCCTGTAACCCTTAAGTTCCCTGTTCCATTAGTGCCCTGCTTATTTTCTGATCTTCTCTTGGTCCTTACAAAAGAGAGCATGGCCATGGTTGTAGTTCGGTCCACAGAAGTTTTCTTACAATGTTGGTAATATTTGCCTACATATTATGGTTTTCTACTGATGTGTAAAAAACTACTGTAGAATTAGTGGCTCAAAACAATAATTACTTTTATTATATCTCATTTGGTGAGTTTGATATTCAGGTAGGACTCGGCCGAGTTATTCTTCTGCTCCCTCCTGCATAAACAAGGGTCACTCGGTGGTTCTCAGCTGGTGGATGGTTAATCTGGAGAGTCTAAGATTGCTCATATGTCTGACCTCCTGGTGGGATAGATGTGATATTATGATTTGTAAGAAAGATATATTTGTTTTTCATCCCTGTTCCTGGCACAGAGATCCATAAATATAGATACTTAGAATTTCCTGAAATGAGAACAATAAAGGTCTCTTTTGTTATGTTAATAAGGCGACTTTTGGAAACTTCCCAGGATGGGGGCTGGTTGCCAGGAATCCCAACCTGTGGTCAGAGGAATGGACTATTCAGTCTTTCCTGTCCTCTTCCCCTCCGAGGAGCAAGGAACGGGAACCTGAATCAATGGCCAATGATTTAATCAGCCTTGATTATGTAACAGAGCCTCCATAAAAGCATAAAAGGATGGGATTAGGAGAGCTTCTGGGTTAGTGACCATGTGTTGATTTAGGAAGCCTGGCGCATTCAGAGGGCATGAAGCTCTGTGATCCTTCTCCATTCTTTACCCCATGCATCTCTTCCATCTGGCTTGTCTTGAGTTATATCCTTTTTATAATAAACCAGTAACCTAGTAAGTAAATTGTTTCTCTGAGTTTTGTGAGCCATGCTAGCAAATTAATTGAACTCAACTCAGGGGTCACTGGAACCTCCCAACTATACAGCCAGTCAGTCAGAAGCCCAGGTGACAACCTGGAATTGTGATTGGCATCTGAAGTTGGGGTGCCATCTTCAAGAACAGGACAGATTCAGAGGAGGACAATGAGACTTCACCTCCACTCGGCAAAGTTCCCCTGTGGAAGGGCATGTAGCATGATAAATAGTGTTATGGCTGTTCTTGGCAAAAGTAATCTGTCACACTAAATATCCTAAAACTGGTCATCTTTGCCTGTTGGGTGTCATATTCGTAATACCACACAATAGTAGCCCAAAGTCTTGATTGACAGCATTTTCTGTTAAATTGATACTGAGCTTGTTCAGGGTCTGGATTAATTCAAACCTGGTCTTCTTCCTCACCAGTACCCTTTATCATGAGATCCAAATCTTGGTTATGCTATAGCCCAGCATGCTGTCAATCATCTTGACAGTTGTCTTAAATATCTTAAAATATTAACATTAAGTGACAAATATTTACCATTTATGCCTTTGAGGATTTCAACATTGTTACAGCTGCAATCAGACAAGCTATGACTGGGCATCAGTCTCAACTCTTAAAGAAAAATAAATCTGACAATCATAGATGTGTACCCTAAATACCAGGAGTGGATAGAATTAAGAGGAATGATTTTTTTTCAGGGGTTGGGGTGAGCATGTGGGTAAGTTTCTCTGAAGGCAACTACTTATATTTCTTTGATTTTATTATTTTTCTAAGAATTTACTCCCCCCTCCCTTTTTTTTTGCTAAATGACTTGAGTGGCAACTTCTGTTACCATTCTATTGTTTCTCTCCCGTAAGCAGAGATCTGGCTGTCGTGTGTGTGTCAATGAGCATGAACACTACCATCAGCAGCTCACACCACTACTGTGTGCCCTGCTCCTGGGGGTGATTAATAAATCATCTTTGATGATTTGATGACATAACCTTTAGATCTGAAACTGCAGGTATACTGGACTGTTAGAAAAAGCTCCTTTTGTTATACATTGCTTGGATTTATCAGAAAATATATATTACTTTTCAGTTTTTTTTTTTGAAATCTTCCTGGTGTATTTAAATAATTCATTTAGCAAGCATATTAGGAGTCAATCGAATTGTTCCCTCTGGCTTGACTAAGCTTTTTATCTTTAAAAGTTGACATAAAGGTGTTTGATATCATAAAAATGAATAGATCGAACATGTAAATATCTAGTACAGTTAGATTATCATTTGTCTCTCTCTCTCTCTTTTTAGTAAATATAAATCCTTTATAACTTTTCTTCTAAAGTCTGCGAAATATAACACTGCTCTAAAAAATCCATGCAGATTTTTGTAATTAAATGGCTGTTGCCCAGAGTATAAATTTGGTAGAATTCTAACATTTCTCTGTTCATTCTCCCCTCATGTCTATCCGCCTTCTACAACTGCCAATTGTTCAGAGCCAGGGTAGGTTTATTCATATAGGAGCCATCCTCAGGCTGCTCCCTGGGTGTCAATTTCCTAATTGGTTCTCTGAGATTGAGTTAGTTGAATGCTCTCCAGTCCAGCCCCGTGGTAAGACTTTAGTTAACACTTGTCCACTGACAGCATGCATACCTTAGGAAAGGGGATATTCAGGTCCAAAGGGAAGAGGCAAAGGGTACTCATGTTCAAGGAACTTCCTCCCTGCTATGTAGAGCTATAATTGACATATACCGTTGTATAAGTTTAAAGGATACAATGCGATACTTTGATACACACACATATATATTGTAAAATGGTTACCACAATAAAATTAGTTAATACATCATCACTTCACATAATTACCTTTTTCTCCCTGCTTTGTGGGAACTGCTTAAAAGACCCCAAACCCAGTGCATCAAAAGCAAAACCTATTTCAGTTTGTCCTATCAGAAAAAAACTGAGGTTCACTTAAAAAGCAACAGTAACAAACTGGAATAAAGTTTGTTTGTCTTGTGACTCACAGATCCTATGAATCTCTTAACTGAGGGGATTTCCTCATTTTCTTGACAGAGTGAAGAAGTGGAGGGAGTTGGAAAGCTTAGTTCCATAATTTTTAGCTCATCTCTGTGTGGTATGCAAGACTTAGTGCATATGTTGGATTCTTTTATTATTATTACTATTTATTTATTTATTTATTTTTATTTTAGTGAGAAGAGGGGAGGCAGAGAGACAGACACCCACATGTGCCCGGACCAGAATCCATCCAGCAAGCCCACTAAGGGAGATGCTCTGTGGATATTGCTCCATTGCTCGGCAACCGAGCCATTTCTTTTTAGCACCTGAGGCAGAGGCCACAGAGCCACCCTCAGTGCCTGAGGCCAACTTGCTTGAACCAATCAAGCCATGACAGCTGAAGGGGGAGGGGAGGGTGGAGAAGCAAATGGTCGCTTCTTCTGTGTGCCCTGACTGGGAATCGAACTTGGGACATCCACATACTGGGGATCCACACACTGGGCCAATGCTCTACTACTGAGCAAATCAGCCAGGGCCATTAGATTCTAACCACATCCTTTATCCTACATTTTCCTTTTCTCTGATTTCATTATTTTCTTTCCAGCTGGTGTTTGTGTGTGTGTGTGTGTGTGTGTGTGTGTGTGTGTGTAATTACTCTTAAAACACTTTAACTGAGTCAAATCATATATAAAGAAATCATGATATCTATGAATGTTTATGGCTTTAATACTATTAAATAGGGGGGAAAATGCAAGGGGTGAATTAGGGGATGTAGGAGGAATGAGATAAACTACAGCACAGAGGGGTTAATCCCCAGGCATGTTCAGAGCCACCAAATGATAGAATTTCAGGGCTAGTGAGGGTGGTCCTCATTGTGGGCACCCTGGGGAAGGGAGACTTACTTCTGCTTGATGTTCACTAAGGCTCTTGGTGGAAATAAGGAATAATCTTCTCTTTCCCTTGTATTTTCTTTTTAAATAGGCAATAAGTGGCCACTGCATAAATATTAGAAAGTACAGATAAGGAAAGGAAAAATCAAATCTATATTTCTCCTGTATACTGTTAGCACTTTGCGTACAATCTTGTACACTTTATTTTTGTCCTACTAGTGATATTTTTTCTTGAATACTATGTATTACCTCCTGGTTTTTTGTTTGTTTGTTTGTTTGTTTTTTGCATATTTCTGAAGCTGGAAACAGGGAGAGACAGTCAGACAGACTCCCGCATGTGCCCGACCGGGATCCACCCGGCACGCCCACCATGGGGCGACGCTCTGCCCACCAGGGGGCGATGCTCTGCCCATCCTGGGCGTCGCCATGTTGCGACCAGAGCCACTCTAGCGCCTGAGGCAGAGGCCACAGAGCCATCCCCAGCGCCCGGGCCATCTTTGCTCGAATGGAGCCTTGGCTGCGGGAGGGGAAGAGAGAGACAGAGAGGAAGGCGCCACGGAGGGGTGGAGAAGCAAATGGGCGCTTCTCCTGTGTGCCCTGGCCGGGAATCGAACCCGGGTCCTCCGCACGCTAGGCCGACGCTCTACCGCTGAGCCAACCGGCCAGGTACCTCCTGCTTTTGATTCACTTGTATTTGCTCAGAATGTTTGTCCATCCCTTCATTTAATATTTATTTCATTATTTTATGGCTATAGCAATAGTTGCCCCAAGAAATTTAAAAAAAATCTAAACAAAATAGTAAGATATGCAATAAAAAAAAATGCTTTCTTTCCCACCTTCTACCCTACTATCACATTTCAAAGAAAAGCACTTTTGAGTTTTTGTTTTAAATCTTGTTCTATAATTCTAAATAATATAGTTTTACCTGTTTCTTGATTTGTCAATGCTAAGTGGTTTATCAACTTTAAGCATTGATTCCCCATTTTGAAAAATAATTTTGGCCCTGGCTGGTTGGCTCAGTGGTCGAACGTCGGCCTGGCGTGCAGGAGTCCCGGGTTCGATTCCCAGCAAGGGCACACAGGAGAAGCGCCCATCTGCTTCTCCACCCCTCCCCCTCTCCTTCCTCTCTGTCTCTCTCTTCCCCTCCTGCAGCCAGGGCTCCATTGGAGCAGGGTTGGCCCGGGCTCTGGGGACGCTCTATGGTCTCTGCCTCAGGCGCTAGAATGGCTCTGGATGCAACAGAGCAACGCCCCAGATGGGCAGAGCATCGCCCCCTGGTGGGCATGCCGGGTGGATCCTAGTCGGGCGCATGCGGGAGTCTGTCTGACTGCCTCCCCATTTCCAACTTCAGAAAAATACACACACACACACACACACACACACACACAAAAGAAAAATAATTTCACGCACTTTCTACTCTTTCTTCTGCCTCCTTTCTTTTTCCAATTATTTTGTGGTTTATTTAGTTCTTCTACCTTCTACTTTTAAAACTGTAATATACCTCTATGATTTCCTGATTCATCAATTTACACAGTATCTTGACTCTTGATATATAAGAAAATTAATACATTTCCTTTCCCTCCATCTCTTCTTTCCTTCAGTTCTCAACTTTCACTGTTGTGTCCTTATTGATATATTGTTAAGGTGTATGTCATAGGTGCAATTAAACCTCCCACATTTTGTTTATATTGATTTCTTTTTTTGTGTGACAGAGACAGAGAGAGGGACAGATAGGGACAGACAGACAGGAAGGGAGAGAGATGAGAAGCATCAGTTCTTCATTGCAGTACCTTAGTTGTTCATTAACTGCTTTCTCATATATGTCTTGATGGGGGGGGGGGCTACAGCAGAGCAAGTCACCCCTTGCTCAAGCCAGCGACCTTGGGTTCAAGCTGGTGAGCCTTGCTCAAACCATATGAGCCCATGCTCAAGCTGGCGACCTTGAGGTTTTGAACCTGGGTCCTCCACGTCCCAGTCCAGCACTCTATCCACTGCGCCACCGCCTGCTCAGGCTGTTTATATTGATCCTTAAATTTGAATATCCATAAATGCTATTGGCTGATATGTATATTATTTAATTAGGAGTCATTTAGTGGGATTGTATCCACACAGGAAGATAAGTAATTATCTCAAACCTGTACTTCTCAAAGGAAAATGTTGCAAATGTCCTCATTAAAGAGATCCTTAAAATTATGTCATATATAATCTTTTTATATATAATTAGCTTAGTCATTTAATATATTGCTTTTTGTTCATTTTATAGTTTCTAATAACCTTCTCTTTTCTTACTGATAGAAGTATTTGCCTTTAAAACAAAAGCAAAAGCACACCTTAAACACAGTTTTGAGGTGGTAAATTTTAAACAGGTGCTTTGTAAGGCTGCTGCACAGTGACAATTTGGTTTTTCTTTCATTGCACTCTAGGAGTCTTTCATTTTTTTCAGTCCTTTCCTTCCCTTTCCTTTCCTTAAGAAATGAACATACAGCCTCGCTCAGATAGTTCGGTTGGTCAGAGCATCGCCCCAATACACAGAGGTTGCTAGTTCAATCCTCGGTCAAGGTACATACAGAAACAGATCAATGTTTCTGTCTGTCTGTCTCTCTCTTTGCTCTTTTCTCCCTAAAATCAATAAATACAATTTAAAATTATTTTAAAAATTAAAATAAACATACAGTAAAATAACCTTTTTTTTTTCTTTATTTTTTTTTTTTTTTTTGGTGTACATATCTGTGAGTTTTAACACATGTATGGATTTATGTAACCACCTCCATAATCAAGATACAAAACAGTTTTTTTTTTCTTTTCCAAGTGAAAGGAGGGGAGACTGTGAGAGAGACTCCCACATGTGCCACAACTGGGATCTACCTGGCAACCCTGGCTTGGGGCCTATGCTTGAATACTGAGCTATCCTCAGTGCCTGAGGCTAATGCTCTGACCAACTGAGCCACTGGCTGCAGGAGGGGAAGAAGAAGAGAAGGGGGGAGAGGGAGGGAGAAAGAAGCAGATGTTCACTTCTCTTGTGTGCCCTGACTGGGACTCAAACCCGGGACATCCATACACCGGGCCAATGCTCCCCTGAGCCAAACAGCCAGGGCCCACAACAGTTCTGTCAGCCCCCAAGCTCTTTTGTGCCTTTGCAGTCACCCCCCTCAACATTTCTGCTGGCAACTACTGATCTCTTCTAAATAGCAGTTGTATTCATAACCACTGAAAGGTTTTAGCGACTATGAATAAAGCTGCCATAAAATTGGTGTACAGATTTTTCTGTAAATGTTAAGTTTTTATTTATCTAGTTAAATATCTAGGAGTGTGATTGGGGTGTTATATGTTGTTGTTTTTTTTAGCTTAATTTTTATAAGAAACTGGCACAGTGTTCTCTAAAGTGCTATACTATTGCATTCCCACCAGCAATGTAGGAAAATACGCAGCTTGGATGAAAGCCATGTCTGTCCAAATTGATTTTTCATTCACATCTATCAGAAGCTCTAAGGTTATCACCAGCCTGAGGCCATTATTTTATGTATATTTGTGATGTGAAAGGTCCTGGGCAAAGCTCAGTTTTGATCTCTTAAACTGTGTGAGCACAAGCCCATGAGATACTTTTTCCCACTGAGAGGCCAGACCAGGACAAGCAAACTTTTTTCTTTTTCCTGTGCTGTTGGGTTGACATTTTCTTGTCTACGGAATGTGGAGCCTTTCTAGAAAACTGGCTTTTGAGTGGGAGTCTCAGTTTTATTCTTCACCATTAGCAAGATCAAGATCCTACTTCATTTCCAGGTCAGATTATTAAAACAAAAATCCCTTAATGACTGAGACCAGAAAACATCCTTAAGGTTACTACGGAATCAGCTCTGGCCCTTTCTTCTTTGGTTTTTACTTTTTCTCTTTGTTTTTGACCTCTGGGAGTTTCCTTTCTCTGGTCCCATCGCTATGCACATAATCAAATATTTGTAATATTTGAGTCAGCATTTGTAAAGAGTTTTTAGTTCAAACTATTGCCAGAAATAAAAGTCAAGAAACTTTCTTTTTGTTTTTTGGAAATAAAATTACTTTAATGAAGAAATTCAATTTCGGGTAAGAAATAGAAAAATGATATAACCACTACACTAATAATTGCTGCAGGCAAGATCTGTTGATGAATATCTGCTGATGAAAACCTATCTAGAGCCAGAGAAACCCACCGACACGTCCTTTGCTGGCGATGGATAAACACTTCACATTCTGTTTGCTCATTTCCCCCCGCAAGAACCCTCACAGCAAAGTGCACGTCTTCTTGGAAGTGGCCCTGCCTTCTCTTCTTCTTCTTTTTTTTTTTTCCTGAGGGAAAAGCAAAAAATTTATCCTTTCTAATATCATCAAGAAATTGAGTGTGATTATTTATGGACAAGTTATTATGTCAAGCTTTTGTCAAAAGCCAAAATTTCTCCCAACTCTGAGCAAGACATCGTTGATGGCAATGGCAGAAGATGCTCTCTTGGTGGACATGGAGGTGGACTGCATGGTTCAGACTGTCCAGATCCCATGGAATATAGTCCAGAGCTATTTCCCTAGAAGCTGAATATGGCCACTTATGACAGGCTTATGTCTGAAAAAAAAATGGGGGATAGTTTATTTAAATAGCCATTGATTTTGAAGGATCCCAAAGTGCCTCTTCTTGAAGGGACACCCATTGTGTACAAAGGCCATCAAACATAGGTCCTGATACTAGTCAGTGATATACAGTATTTGAAAGTCACCAGATCTGGTCAGAGTTATAGTTGCCTAGGCAACAGGTGAAGCCAAAGTCCATTTCAAGACTTTGCCACATTGCATTCTATATGGCTGACATGGTTTTCTCAGTAAGGTTAATGAATACTACAGCTCCATGGAGAAGCTTCTGTCTGGGACCAGCTATGAACAATATTAAAGTTCATCAGTGAGTATGTTGTTAACTTCAAAACTAGTAGATACCATCTTCAGGTTAAATATGTTCCTTCTATTTCTTGCTTCTAAAACTTTCTCTTTTTGTGGTCATTACAGCTTGTTAGATTTTTCTCAGATGCTTTCTTGGTGTTGAGATGACTTTAGGGCCTTTCCAACCTTTATTTACTGACCATGCCTTCTTAGAGTAAATTCAACCTTATAATAATGTCATTATATATTCTATGCATTGCTAAAGTAGTTCTATTAATATTTTATGTATTTTTTTTTCATCTAAGTACATGAGTGTTGTCTGCCAAAAACTTTCTTTCTCAGTCTGTTATTATCTGGATTAGATATTAAGCTTTCTGATATAAAAAAATCAGCTACAAAAGCGTTTCGTCTTAAAAAGATTGTATATACTTTTTATTAACTTTCCTAGAAGTTTATCAATTTTATTAGTCTTTTTAAAGAACCAGGTTTGAGTTAATTGTAATTATTGCATTTTACTTTTCTTTTTTTGGATTTCTGCTCACTTATTTATGATTTTTTTTCCTACTGCTTTTTGTTTGTTTGTTTGTATTTTATCCTGCAATTCTTTTTCTGGTATCTCAAATTGGAAGCTTAGCTCATTTATTTTCATTTTACCTTCTTTTCTAATATCTGTATTTAAGACCTTTCCTGTCAGTACTACATTGGCAGCATCCCCGAAGTTTTGATGTCTAATATTTTCAGTACTGATCCAACAGTTCCTGAGACAGTTACTTTTAGATGTCACATCATTTTATTATTTTTATTAATTTCTCCCATGATTTTGTCCTTTTTTTCTTTGTGTATTTTAAAGTTTTATTAGTATGCACTTAAATACCTTTGTCTCTGTGATAAAGTAAATTTTTATCCTCAAATAATGGCTTCCAGGTGGCTTTGTCATTGAATAATACCAAACATTTAAAGAACTATTGCCTCTTCTTCATAAACTCTTTCAAGAAAAGAGGAGAGAATACCTCCCCACTCATTTTATGAGACTAGTATAATCTTGCTAGAAATAAATTTAACAGAAGTGCAAACGTATACCTGAAAAACTAAAAACAAATGATCAAATAAAAAATCTTAAAAGTAATTAAAGATCTAAATAATTGGGAAAACATCCCATGGTCATAAATTGGAAGACCTAACATTTTGAACACCCAACCTGCTCTACAGATTCAACACAATCCGTATCAGAATCCCAGCTGGTATCTTCAGAAATTGACAAACTGATTCTAAACTTGACGGAACCAAAGGGGACCCAGAATAGCCAAGACAATGATGAAAAAAGAACAAAGTAAAAGAACTTTTCCTTCCTGATTTCAAAACATACTACAAAGCAATAGTGATCAAGCAGAGTGGTTCTGACACAATCATAGACATATTCGATGGCATAGAATTGAGAGTCTAGATATAAACCCATATATGTGTGGAAAATTGATCTTTGACAAAGATGTCAATACCATTCAATGGGGAAAGAATAATAGTTTTTGAGCAAATTGTGCTGAGATACCTGGATGTCCACAAAACAGTCAAGTTGGGCTCTTACTTCATATCATATACAAAAATTAACTCAAACTGAATCCAAGATCTAAATTTATAAAAGCTTAATCCAAGAGCTAAAAGTATAAAAGTATATTGTCTTAAAAGACAATATAGAGGTAAATCTTCATAACCTTGGATTTGGCAATTAATTCTTAGATATGACATCAGAAGCATGAGAAACAAACAACAACAACAAAAGAATTGGCCCTGGCCAGTTGGCTCGATGGTCAAGTGTTGACCTGGCATGTGATGTCCTGGGTTTGATTCCCGGTCAGGGTACACAGAAGAGATGACCATTTGCTTCTCCATCCCTCTCCCCTCCTCTTCCTCTCCCACAGCCATGGTTTGATTAGTTTGAGTGAGTTGGCCTCGGGCTCTGAGGATAGCTCAGTGGCCTTTGCCTCAGATGCTAAAGGAATGGTTTGGTTGCTGAACAGCAGAGCAATGACCCCAGATGGGCAGAGCATCACCCCCTAGTGGACTTGTTGGGTGGATTCTGGTTGGAGTGCATGCAGGAGTCTGTCTCTCTGTCTCCCCTCCTCTCACTAAGATAAAAAGAAAGTTAATTGGGCTTTATCAAAATTATAAATTTTGTGCTTAAAAGAACACCATTAAGGAAGTAAAAAGACAACCCACAGAATAGAGAAAATATTTGAGAATCATATATCTGATAAGGGACTTCTATATATATAAGGAAATCCTACAACTTTGCAAAAACAACAACAGATAACCCAATTTTAGAAAAATAGGCAAAGGACTTGAATAGACATTTCTCCAATATAAACAGCCAAGAAACACATGAAAAGATGCTCGACATCTCTAGTCATCAAGGAAATTAAAACCATGAGATACCACATACCCACTAAGATAACTAAAACCAAATCATTTGATAATAACAAATAGTGATGAGAATGTGGAGAAACTGAATCCCTCATACACTGCAATTGGCATTGTAAAATGGTGCAACCACTTTAGAAAGCAGTTCCGCAGTTTTTCAAATGATTAAACATAGACTTTTCTACAATTACACTCCTTCCTATGTGCCCAAGAGATATGAAAGCATATATCCACACACAAGCTTGCACACTAATGCTTATAGTATTATTCATAGCTAAAAATTGAAAAAAGCCCAAATGTCCATCAGTGCAGGAACAGATAAACTAAATGTTTTATATTGATACAATTGAATATTATTTGTCCATAAAAAGGAATGAAATACTGATATGTGTTACAACTTGGACTAACCTTAAAAACATGCTAAGCCAAACAAGCCAATCACAAAAGTCCACATATTATGTGATTGAATTTATATAAAAATCCAGAGTAGGGAAATATGAGACAGAATGTATAAATTGGTTGCTGAGGCCTGAGGGAGAGTTAGGCAGTGAATGCTAAAGATTATGAGGTTTCTTTTTGAGGTGATGAAAATGATCTGAAATTGTGCTGATGGTTGCAAGTTTATGTGAATATACTAAAAACCATTGAATTTTATACTTTATATTGATGAACTGTATTATATGTGAATCATATCTTAATAAATTTCATAAAAATATCTAAAAATATGTAATGGCCCTCATTATATCTTAAAATGCTGAAACTTACTGTTGTCTTATATCAATATATACATTAATATTGTTATGTTATGTTAGTATGTTGTGTTAATATAATGATCTTTTGGTGTGAATTTTCCTGGTGAATCTTTTTAATGTTTTTTTTTTAATTTTTTTATTTATTCATTTTTAGAGAGGAAAGAGAGAGGGAGAGAGAGAGATGGAGAGGAGAGACAGAGAGAGATAAGGGGGGAGGAGCTGGAAGCATCAACTCCCATATGTGCCTTGATCAGGCAAGCCCAGGGTTTTGAACCAGCAACCTCAGCATTTCCAGGTCGACCTGGTGTATCTTTTTTAATGTTTTATTTTTATTTTTTTTTAAAGATTTTATTTATTTATTATAGAGAGGAGAGATAGATAGATAGATAGATAGAGAGAGAGAGAGAGAGAGAGAAGGAGGGAGGAGCAGGAAGCATCAACTCCCATATGTGCCTTGACCAGGTAAGCCCAGGGTTTTGAACCGGCATCCTCAGCGTTTCCAGGTTGACGCTTTATCCACTGCACCACCACAGGACAGGCCTAATGTTTTATTTTTTAACCTTTATTGTACTTACAACTCATGTATATGTATATTTTTAAAACTATACTTAACTGCCCTGGCCAGGTAGCTCAGCTGGTTAGAGCATCATCCCAACTCACCAAGGTTGCAGGTTTGATCCCTGGTCAGGGCATGTACAAGAATCAACCAATGAATGCAGAAATGTGTGAAACAACAAACTGATGTTTTTCTCTCTTTCCCCCTTTCAAAATCAATAAATTTAAAAATATTAAAAATGTATTAGGTAAATTGTAATGCATTCTAACAACTTTTTTGTTTAATTGGAAAGTTTATTCAATATTATTGATTATGATTGTGTATATATTTGTGTGTGTTTATTTGTTATTAATATTTTTTACCATCTTGTTTTGGACCACTCATTATAGCTTTTCTGTTTCTCCCTGTTTCTTTTTCTTGTACTCCTTTCACTGATTAGATGTTTTACACTGTAAGTCTATTATTTCAGTAGTACCTTCAGAAATTTTAACATGCATATTTATGTTAACAAAATTTAAACTAAATCATTATTCATATTTTTATCTGTATCTTGAGCTATATGAAGAGGTTTGAATAATTTAACTTGATGTAACCTTCATATTTATCTATTGTCCTTTAGTGTTCCTAATTCTACACTTTAGATATTATTATTTTTTAAATATTTGATTCTATTTAGCTCTATTTTGCCACTTTTTTGTTCATCTATCTTTCTGACATCTCAGACCTTCTGTGATCATTTTCTTCCTTTTAGAAGTGCATCGTTCTCTCTAGTGAGTATCAGTAGTAAAAGGTTGGGGGTTTTTATTATTATTATTTGTATTTATCTTAAAATGCCTTAATTTTACCTTCATACTTGAAAGATAATTCTGCTGAACATAATGATCCCCAGTTGACACTTATTTTCTCTCCGCACATTGAAAAATATTTTACAGTCTTCTGGCTTTTTTTCCCCCTTTAAGAAATCATCCTTCTACAAGTAATCTATCTTTTCTGTCTGGCTTATTTTAATATCTTCTCTTTGTCCTTGTTCTGAAGTTACACTAAATTTGTCTAGATTTTTTTTGTTCATCCTATTGGAAATCATTGGACTTCCAGAGTCTGAGGATTGATGACTTTCATTAATTTAGGGAAAATGTGTCACCCATTCTTTGAATGGCTTGGATTATTATCTTTATAAGCTCTATCATAAACTATAATTAGACATATGTTCAAACTTTTCACTTTATATTCCACATCCTTTAACCTCTTTTTATGGCTTTGTGCATTATTTGGGAAATATAATAAGAGTATTGCCTAGTTTACCATTATTTCTTCAGCTATATCTAATTTTCAACTTACCATCTATGCAGTTCTATTTTCACTTATATATATTTTTATTTCTAGAGTTCTGTTTGATATTATTTATTCTTTAGAGAGAGAGGCAGGAAGAGAGAGACACAGAGTCAGAGAGAGAGACAAGAACAATGATCTATCTCTTCGTGTATGTGCCTTGACCGGGGATTGAACTGGCAACATCTGGGTTTTGGGACGATGCTCCTACCAACTGAGCTATCCGGCCAGAGCTTAATTCTTTTCTTTTCTTTTTTTTTATTTTTGATTGATTTTTAGAGAGACAGAGAGAGAGAAAGGAGAGAGAGGGGAAGGGGAAGGGAAGCATTCATTTGTTGTTCCATTTAGTTGTGCATTCATTAGTTGCTTCCCATGCATGCCCTGACTGGGGCTCAAACCCACAACCTTGTCATTTTGGGATGGCACTCTATTCAACTGAGCTAACTGTTCTAGTTGATATTATTGTATTTCAGATCAGATATTTTGATAGTCTTTTGTTCATCCACCATACTTTTAATATCTTTTATTCCAATAAAATATTTTAAAAATATATTTTCTATTTAGTGTCTGATAATTCCAATATTTGCTGTCTTTGCAGAATTATTAATGCATTTTGATTTTTCTATAGATTTTTATTCACTAAAACATTCTTCTTGGGCTTTGTGTATTTTGATTGTAAATAGATGTTTTTCAACCATGCATTTAAACCTTTTTTCTAAAATAATAGTGTATCCCACATTTTATGTATTTTATATTAATAGGGTTTATCTAAATATCTATTGTTAAATATTGCCAGAAACAGAAGTCCAATTATTCTTTTATCTAAATTTTTTAAGTTATTTTGATTTAAGTATGTCTTGTTAAATAGTAATTGCTCGCATTTTGTTTTACTAAATAAATTTGAGGTATCTTAATTTATGAGCTTAGCCTTACACAGTCCATGTATATCTGATTTATTACATTTGACTGCTGTTATTTTTATGCTTCCTTATTTTTCCTTGGATACCTTTGTAGGATTGTTGTGGTTTGCTTTGGTCCTTTGGGGAGTTTAGTTTCACACTTACCTTTATTCTACTGTGCTTTATTAAAAACCCATGTTTCTCTAAGTATATTTACTCTCTTCTTATATAAGTCAAGAGATGCATTATATTTACCTATAAATCTTCTCTAGCTACCATCAAACACTAAATTTTCATAGAGTAATTTGACCTTGTAGATCAATAATTTTTATTATATTTTTACATATTATGTATTATCTCTTTGGAGAATGATCTTTTGAATTTGCATTATGTATTATAGTTATATTATATTTGCTTGGCCATCTTTTCTAAATTTTACTGGTTTTATTTATTCACCACTGCATGCTGTTCCTAAGAGCACTTTCCAGTGAACTACCTGCATGCAAATCTCCATGTCAGACCTGCACCATCAGGGCTATCTCTGGGGTGCTCAGGGTGTTGGGCAAACATTGTCTACATAACAATTTGATGAAAATTTATATTATAAATCCATGGGCCCAGGTGAGGTATAGTGAATAGTCAATGAAGATTTAGAACAATGGATAAAAAAGAGGTACTTATGTCTTTGTTTGTTGTCCATTCAGTTTATTGTGAGGACTGTAGCATCCAGGCTCCATTTCTCCTGTTCAGGTCCAGGAATCATCTTGTCCGGTTTGTTATTACTGCTCTACTTATTGTCAAATACACAGTGCCTGACTAATTTTCCATGTCTTACCAGGAGAAAGAGCTATTGAATGTTATTATACACAACCACCATGCCTCTTCTGAACCTGTTTGTGTGGAAACAATATAGATCTTCTTGACTTTAAAGTTCCCTTTATGTCTTTGTCTAGTGTTGATTATATTGTTACTTATGATGCTCTATTATCTAATGCTGCCTGTGAATACTGGTTTCCAAGGATTCTCAGAGGCTGTTACGTGCTTTTAGTTGTACACAAATGCAAGTCTTCCTCAGAGTGTGAAGAAAAACGTGAATAATTCATTTTTCTGGTCATGTTAAGTTTATACCTTGACATTTTGTAGTGTAAATGTAGAACAACACATTTTGCAACCGTATCTTTCCTTGAACTCTTTAGGCTGTGATTATTACATTCCTAGGATGTGATCTCTCTTGCTGTTTTCAGCACCACTGCTGCAAACAAAGGGGATAGTTGAAGGGCCTGTGGGCAAACCAAGAAGGGTTCCATTTCCTTCTGTCCCTCATCCAGGGAACGTTTGTCCTTCATCCAGCACAGTTTAAGACTGATCCAGGAGAATATGATGCCATTAATTCTATTAGGCAGTAACAGACATGGGTTGGAAGGGCCCTTGGCATTGTAGAACAATAGTCCCAAAAGTCCTCAGAAGAGCTTGGCCTGGCTACCCCCAGAGGACTCCCTGGCACATGGTGTAGAACCTGCTGAGGAGGTGGCATGACCTGGTGGTGAGAACATGCCTCCACCCCAGCACTCCCTGGTTCCACAGGTGGAGGCAGCGTGCCCTCGAATCTTGGATGAATGAATGTCAATGCACGGTCCTCTATATAGGTCAAGGGTCAGTGGTAGCCCAGAGGCCTTAACTCATTGCATATCCAACATGAGTGATAGTCACCCAAAGTTACTGTGTCATCATTATTCTCCTGGTAGTTTCACAGCATGGAAGAAAGATTGTGCTGGCCTTGGCCTGTTTGCTCAGTGGTAGAGCATCGGCTCAGTGTGTGGAAGTCCTGGGTTCGACTCCCTGCCAGGGCACACAGGAGAAACGCCCATCTGCTTCTCAATCTTTCCCTCTCCTTTTTCTCTATCTCTCTCTTCCCCTCCTGCAGCAAAGGCTCCATTGGAGCAAAGTTAACCCAAGTGCTGAGGATGGCTCCATGGCCTCTGCCTGAGGCAGTAGAATGGCTCCAGTTGCTATAGAGAAATGCCCCAGATGGGCAGAGCATCACCCCCTAGTGGGCATGGCAAGTGGATCCTGGTCGGACACATGAGAGAGTCTGTCTCTCTGCCTACCCGCTTCTCACTTCAGAAAATAAATAAATAAATAAATAAATAAATAAATAAATAAATAAATAAATAAATAAATAAAAAAGGGACTGCGCTAATCAATGGGAGTGGTGTGCTCACCAGGCCACTTTCCTGGAACCAGGGCCTGGCTCTGAGGTCCATGAGAACTCCACAGGCATCATTGCTGGGGGTCATCACATGGACAATCTAGGAAGATGCTCCCTGAGCACACTCTGGGGCCACTCCCAGGGAAGAGCTCATCCTGACCATATCTTGGTCTCCCTTTTATTTTTTAACTGATTGATTTGAGAGAGAGAGAGAGAGAGAGAGAGAGAAGCATTCACTTGTTGTTCCACTTAGTTATGCATTCACTGGTTGCTTCCCTGTAGGTGCCCCGACCTGAGATCATATCCACAACCTTGGTGTTTCTCGCCAATGTTAGCCAACTGAGCTAACTGGCTAGGGTCCTGGTCTCCCGTTTTTGAGGGGTTTGTAATGTTTGCCATTTGACACTGAGCATCAGATTAGTTTTCAGACTTTAACAGAAAAACAGTTCTGCAGAGATAGGTGCTACTTTAGCCAAGTATGAGTATCTTCTATAGTAGGGGCCCTCAGCCTGGCAGCTGACCTGTGGACCTAAGAGTTTAGGATTAACCCCCTGCTGGTGTTCACAGTGCAACTCTGCTGCCACTCAGAACTCTAAGGTTGGTCTGGACTACCAAGTCCCAAATTGTTGGGGACCTTTTTTGGAATATAATTTCTTTATTTTTATTTTTTTAATTGAATTTATTGGAGTGACACTGGATAACATAATTATACAGGTTTCAGGTGGCTGATCCTACAACATGTCTCTGTATACTGTATTGTGTGTTCACTCTCACAATTCAAGGATTTTATATTTATTCATCACCATGTATCCCCGCTAAACCTGCCTTTACGTATCCCTCACCCCACCCATGGCAGTCCCCACACTCTTGTCCGTGTCCATGAGTTTCTTCTTTTTTGTCCTGGAGGGATTGAGGTATATAATTCTTTTCAAATCACCTCTTTTTCTCATCTAATTCAGGGACATCTTTAATAGCCCACCAACCAACCTCAAATATTCTCAGAGCTCAGACAATACCTGCAGGGTAAAATTGCTCACCGAATCGGAGGGACTGGCCATAGGAACGATACTTGGGGCTCAGCCTCATGAGAACCCCATGAAATCTGCTCCCAGGCCTCCCTCTGCTGTGCAGGACTGAATCTTCTGTGGGTAGGGTCTGCCTTTGCCCTCTAGGCCTCCTCAGGAGGCAGCGTCAGTCTCCTCAGACTCCTCTCTCAGCACTGCTTGGACCACCTGGCCACCAGTCTCCTGCAGAGCATCACAGCTGAGGTCCCAATTAGGCCTGTGAGCCATTGTCACTGCCCCTGTCTTCTGGCTGTGCCTGATTCTCACATTCTGACATACTTTCACTTGCTATTTCAAGTTCCCTGACATTAAAAAAAAAATGGTTCTCCCTTCTTATCATCTGTATCCTTTATTTGCATTTTAATTAAAATTGAATTGAACCAGCATGGGTTCATCCGTTGGGCTTACCACTGGGACTAGGCAGGAGAAAGAGATGCTGTGAGACTATCCTGGCTGTGAGGCCAAGGTGGGTCAGCTGGAGATGCAGGCATGCCATTGTGGGTGGCCAGCTGTCACCTGTGGCTCAGGTCACATGATTCAGGACTGTGCAGCCCTTTGAGAGGAGTCCTGTCATATGCATGCATTCACCCACAAGGAGCCACTCCAGTATTTTTCTTCTCTGTGGGCAAGTTTATTTAATAGGACCCCTCCAGGCTGTCAAGTGTAGTTCTCTGCTGAATGCTTCTTTGGGGTTCAAGAAAAAGTTTAGGAAAGGTCTAAGTCATTTAAACTGAGAGCCGTCTACGGCCATACCACCCTGAACGCGCCCGATCTCGTCTAAACTGAGAGCCTTTTGCTAGTGATACCCAAGTGTAAGCAATTTGGGTGTCTTTGCTTCCTGGCTTTCTGTTTTTTTCCTCAGAGATAAGGAGGACTCAAAAGATAACCAGAGTCCCTCCACCTGCCTTCTCACTTGTCTCTTCCTGCACTTTGTACGTGTGGCCATCTTGAACAGCCCCGTGTCTTGGCAATTTCTGGAAGATGATTTCATTCCCTCCTTAAGACATGATTATTAATTTTTCTAATTATAAATATAACAAATGTTTGTTGTAGAGCATTAAAAATATGGACCAAAAAATTAAGAAGAATCACCTTAATCCTTCAATTCAAAGATAAGTATTGTAAATGTTTCAATATTATTTCCTTCTACTTGCTTTTCCATGTTTATATTTATTTTTTACCTATATAATATTACTATACAAACTTTTTTTTTTTAGAAAGCAAGACAGGGTCAGAGAGAGTGACAGAGAGAGGGATAGATAGGGTAAGACAGGCAGGAAGGGAGAGAGATGAGAAGAATCAATTCTTCATTGCAGCACCTTAGTTGTTCATTGACTGCTTTCTCATATGTGCCTTGACCATGAGGCTACAGCAGAGCAAGTGACCCCTTGTTCAAGCCAACAACCTTGGGCTCAAACTTGGGCTTCAAGCCAGCATCCTTTGGGCTCAAGCCAGCAACCCCACACTCAAGCCAGCGACCCCGCATTCAAGCTGGTGAGTCCGTGCTCAAGCCAGCAACCTTGGGGATTCAAACCTGGGTCCTCTGCATTCCAGCTCAATGCTCTATCCACTGTGCCATGACCTGCTTAGAATGTATAAACTATTTTGTATCCTGTAGTTTTCACTTACAATATACCCTGGGTATTTTATCATGTTATTAAATATTTCTCTGTAACTCCATTTAAAAAAATTTTTTATTTAAAAAATTAAATTTAACAGTGACATTAATCAATAAGAGTACACCTTATATTTGTCCCTCTTTACACTCTTCTCCTTAACCCTCTCCCATGTCCCTATGTTCTCCTCTCCCTGGTAACCACTTCACTTTTATCTATGTCTATGTGTAACTTCATTTTTAATGGCTTCATTATATTTCATTTCATTGAGGTACCATAAATTGTTTTGCTAATTTCTGGTTGTTGAATATTTAGGTCTTTTTCCTCCTGCTCTTCTTTCTCTTTCTTTGGTTTTATATTATAAATAGCATTGGGATAACATAAGTCCCATTTTACATACACCTTTGACTATATCCCTAGTGGTATAAATTCACAGAACTTTAAATGCTGGATCATAATGCATGGAAGTTCTGTGCTTTTTAAAGCACCAAATTGTCCTTCAGAAAGGCTATATATTAATTTAGATATATCTCTGCTTGAAGTATGAAAGTTCATCTTGTCAAAGTTGTATTATTTAACATTTTTATATATGAAAGCTTATTTATAATAAATTTGCTAGAAAAAATATCTAGAAATTTATTGTTTTAATTGTTTCTCTGATGACAATACGTTGAACACTTAAAAAATGATTATTTCTCATCTTTTATAGCATGTCTATTAATGTCCTTTGTTTTCACTATTCCTATATTCATGCTTTATGCTTGATTTAGAAGAGCTTCTATGTAATTCATGGTATTTCTCCTTTGTCTATATTTATGATTTTCTTTATAGATTTTTTTTTGAAAAATCAAATTTTAGTCTTAAAAGTTTTCATCTCATTCCTACATTGATTTAACCAAAAAAATTTTAGATTTCACTATATGCCAAGACTATTCTAGGCAACAGAAATATACAGCAGTGATGAATGAGACAGCGACCTTTCTCCTAGATCTAATTTCTACTGGAGCGAGGAGGAGTCACACAATAAACAACTACAATATGTAAGTGTCAGATAACGATCAATGCTGAGAAGGAAAGCAAAGATGGCCATCTAGAGAAGTGTTTCAGGCAGAGGGAACAGCAGGTGTGGGAGCCCTGAGGTGGCAGCAGGCTGGGTGTGTTGCAGGTGGTAAGGAGCTCAGTGGGGCTGGAGCAGAGTGAGGTATGGACCAGAGATGAGACTGGAGGAGAAGCCAGGCAGTGGTGTGTGTGCTGGAGGCTGCTCTCCCCTGCTCGTGAGAGCCAGTTGTCAAATTTTCAGAAATTTTGCAAGCCAGTTGTTAAAAATAGCCATTATTAAAAATTAAATTATATAAACTTGTAGTTAAGTATATTGTATTAAAGATGAAGGTAGTAGGGATTCATTTCATCACTTCTTAATTGTTTTCCACATTTGACTATTTTCTCTGATCTGGAAGTTAATTGTTCTATTGCATCTGTATGTGGAGACACTATGATAACATTACTGCAATGTCATTTCATCTCTGCTTTCAGTGACATCGTGTTGGTGGCTTGAAGTTAGCCATGGTGAGAATGTTTACACCATGGAAATCAGCAAGTTTTACAAATCTGGGCTTCACTTATCATTTTGTTGATGCCTAAACTTAAAGTGGTAGAGAAAATATTAATAATGGAAATTAAATTTATATGTGGGTCATGTCTATAGCTCTTACATTATTAGTACAAAAAATTGAGGCAGTATTCCTCAAGCATTTAAAAATTATCAACAAAAAAGTTGTGTACATCATTGATGAACAAGTGGAGTTGCACCTTACCCTTTCATTGTTTCACTTTCTTCTTGCTTATTAACATAAAATAAATACATCACCCAACAACATGGGTTTTGGAACTATTCTCATTCGTCAATTGCAGCCATAGGTTCGTTAAGGATAGAAGTTTGGCAAAACAAAAACAAAAGCAATGAAAACATTTTGTGAGAATCAATTTGGTATATGAAATTTACAATGAAGAATACTGCATAGTTTACTACTACTTACGAATTGTGTGCTACACATTCATTATATCAGTAAAATTTATAATAAACTTATGGATGTGTATATGTGTGTGTGTGTGTGTGTGTGTGTGTGTGTATATATATATATATATATATATATATATATATATGGAGGGAGGGGAGGGACAGCTGGTTGTTGAACACTTACCAGTGCACCACTGGGGTCAGGGGCCAGAACAAACAAGACTTTTGTGGCCCAAAGTAAAGATTTGGGGTTTTTATTCTAAGTGTGCTTGGTAGGGTCCTGAGCGGAAGAATAATGTGGCCAGTTACTGGGTTTACAAGAATCATTCTAGCTGTCATATAGGAATATGATTGAAGGAGGTAAGAGGGGACACAGGGAGACTGGTGTGGAAGCTCTTGCGTTGTGAGGTGACAGGTCTTAGGTTAGAGTGGTGGCAGTGGAGGTGATGAGAAGTGGTTGTGTTCAAGATATATTTTAAAGGTATGTCCATAACATTTCCTAATGAATTAGATGTGAGGTTTGAGAAAAAGAGAGAGATCTAAAATGTCTCTAGGGCTTTTGATGGGAGCAACCAAAGGTATGGAGGGGGTACCCTGTTTCTAAGACTGGGGAGCTGAATGAGGGGCAGTATTGGTGGGACAATTACTTGGTTTTGGCTGAGCGACATTTTTAATACTTTAGAGACATCCAAAGAGATGTTGAGCAGGTCAATGGGCATGGGAATCTGGAGTTTGAGGAGAGATAGACGCTGAAAATAAAAAGGTGTGGTTCAGAAGCTCAGAGAAAGTATTTGAAGCCATGAACAGAAGTGAGATCATCCAGGGATGAGTGTAACAGAGAGAGTTTCAAGATGGAGCCCAGCAGTGGTCTAGCTCATAGAGCCATGATGGTGAACCTTTTTATAAAAAACGCCCACTTGGCCCTGGCTGGTTGGCTCAGTGGTAGAGCATCAGCCTGGCGTGCAGGAGTCCCGGGTTCGATTCCCGGCCAGGGCACACAGAAGAAATGCCCATCTGCTTCTCCATCCCTCCCCCTCTCCTTTCTCTCTCTTCCCCTCCCACAGCCAAGGCTCCATTGGAGC
The DNA here is from genome assembly GCF_036850765.1 of Saccopteryx bilineata. Classification (NCBI taxonomy): domain Eukaryota; kingdom Metazoa; phylum Chordata; class Mammalia; order Chiroptera; family Emballonuridae; genus Saccopteryx; species Saccopteryx bilineata. The sequence goes on along the minus strand of NC_089499.1, from coordinate 38,978,200 downwards.
AAAGTTGGCCCGGGCCCTGAGGATGGCTCTGTGGCCTCTGCCTCAGGCGCTAGAATGGCTCTGATTGCAGCAGAGTGACGCCCCATGATGGGTAGAGCATCGCCCCCTGGTGGGCGTGCCAGGTGGATCCCCGTCGGGCGCATGCGGGAGTCTGTCCATCTCCCCGTTTCCAACTTCAGAGAAATACAAAAAAGAAAAAAAAAAAATCCCGCCCACTTTTGCAGTGCTGGTCAACCACTAGTGGGCATTCCAGTTTTCATGGTGGGCGGTAGCAGAGCAACCAAACAGTGCCTCCATTGGCCCACCTTGAAAGCTGGACAGCTCACTAGTGGGTGGGAGGACCAGGTTGACCAGCACTGCAAAAGTGGGCAGTTTTTATAAAGAGATTCACCATCAGGGTCCTAGAGGTTACAGAGGTAAAGGGGTGGAGTAAAGAACCCAGAACACTAGTAGTCTTCATTCTCTTATGTAAATTCTCTTTGATGTCAGACTTTCTGAGCTATTTTTGACTAATAATGAATTATTTCATTCCTATAGCTTTATGATATACTTTAGTATCAGGTAAAGTAAGTCCATGATGTTAGTTTTCATAATTTTCCTAGGGAGTCTTTTGTGTTTATTTTCCTTATAATATTTTTATGGCTAGTCTTACATGTTTATGTTTCTAGATATTTTTAGACAATGGTGTTCAAGTTTTAAAAATTTGATGGTTGGTTTCTACATCATTTATGAGTTAATTGGTACTTTATGATGATATTAAGTCTTTCTTACTAAGGAGATGTTATTTTGCTCTGTTGATTCAAATATACTTTTATGTGCCTTTATAAAGTTTTAAAGTCTTTTTTATAAAGACCCTAAATAATTTTAAGTTTATTCATGTACATTTATTTTTTTCTATTGTAAATTGTATAATTTCTCCCCATTTTTAAAGCCAGTTATTGCTAGTATATGAAGAAGTTATTTTTGTTTACTCAGTTTGTTTGTTTGTTTTTTAGAGACAGAGAGAAAAAGAGTGACAGACAGGGATAGACAGACAGGAAGGGAGAGAGATGAGAAGCATCAACTCATAGTTGCAGCACCTTAGTTGTTCATTGATTGCTTTCACATATGTGACTTGATGGAGGGGGGGCTCCAGCTGAGCCAGTGACCCCTTGCTCAAGCCAGCAACCTTGGGCTTCAAGCCGGTGACGTCAGGGTTTTTAACCTGGGTCCTCAGAGCCCCAGGCCAATGCTCTATCCACTGCGTCCCTGCCTGGTCAGGCTGTTTACTAAATTTTTACCCAATCAACTTACTAAATGTTCTTATTCATTATGAAGGATTTTTAGTTCATTGGAGCTTACCAGATGAACATCATTCTAATAATAATAATGCTAGAACTTATTTTTAAATAATTATATCTGTTATATCTTGTTTTATTTTCTTATTTCAATAACCAAAATTTTCAGAGGTGAGGTAATTAATCAGGCTGAAAGCAGAATACCCCTTTCCCCTGTTTTTTAAGGAAAGATGTCTCTATTATTTCAGTGTTAGCTATGCCATTAGCTAGTTTGGTTTAGATTAGTGGTTGTCAAACTTTGGCATGCATATTAATTATTTTTGTTTTTGTTAAAAATGCAGAATCTGATCATTTATTTTCTGTATAGAAGTTTACAATGGGGGTTAGAATTCTACATTTTTGGCAAGCAAGCTATTCTAGTCCATATTAGACCACTCTAAGAAACATATGCCTTTTTTAAATTTAGAAAATTTGGGAAAAGTTTATTATAAGTAATGCTGCATTTGTAACCACTGACAAGGATGCAAATTGACTGATACAACAAAGTTGGAAAATAATTTGAGATTTTCTTAACGTTGAAGATAAACATCTTTTTTTTTTTTTTTTTTTTTTTTTTTTTTGTATTTTTCTGAAGCTGGAAATGGGGAGAGACAGTCAGACAGACTCCCGCATGCGCCCGACCGGGATCCACCCGGCACTCCCACCAGGGGCAACGCTCTGCCCACCAGGGGGCGATGCTCTGCCCCTCCGGGGCATCACTCTGCCACAACCAGAGCCACTCTAGCGCCTGGGGCAGAGGCCAAGGAGCCATCCCCAGCGCCTGGGCCATCTTTGCTCCAATGGAGCCTTGGCTGCGGGAGGGGAAGAGAGAGAGACAGAGAGGAAGGAGGGGGGTGGTGGAGAAGCAGATGGGTGCTTCTCCTGTGTGCCCTGGCCGGGAATCGAACCCGGGTCCCCCACACGCCAGGCGACGCTCTACCGCTGAGCCAACCGGCCAGGGCGAAGATGAACATGTCTTGCATCCTAGAAATTCCAGTCTTAAGGTAACCTTAGAAATATTTAACATGAGCCCAAAGAAAAATATGCAAGAATGTTCTTAAACATTGTTTTTAATAGCTAACCAGTTTGATATATAGTACTTTCAGCATTGTTTAGAGAATTTTTATGTTTACATTCTACAGTATACAATAAGATTAGTTCACACACTCATTACCTCATATAATTACAATTTTTTGTGTGTGGTGAGAATCTTTCAATTATGTCATCAATATTGTTAACTATAGTCCCCATGTTGAATATTAGATTTCCAGAACCTATTCTGGAGGCTAGAACTGGCCCTCAGGGCTGTTTCAGATTCCATAGCCAAGACTGACCTGACTCTGGAGGCATGAATCAGTCAGTGTCCCTGCTGCCAGGCCCCTGGGTGGGCCAGACTGTTCCCTGACCATGGCTAGAGGGGCTAGAAGCAAGAAGAGGGCCCTTTCAGGATCTCCTGAGGCATAGAACTGTCTCCCACCTGGTCTTTGCATCTACAGGACTACCTGCAGACTGCAGCTGGGAGATGAATGTAGAATCCTTTTAGGATCCTCCAAAGTACAAATAGGAGCGCCTCCCAGGGGTTCACTGAATAAGAGTACTGCTGTGCAATCAGGGCTGTAGCAAACTGTAGCTGGGAAGGGCTGAAGCCTAGTATAGGGCCCTTCAGATAGATCTATGTAGTATTATTAGAGGACAGTCTGTATAATACTGACTATTAGAAGAAATACACTTGTTTTTATGTTAAGATAACCTGCTATGCTTAGTAGAATTGTATCAAATGTTTTATCCTTCAACAAATATGAATTTTATTCTTTAATTACTGTTTTAGATTCAAATCTTGAAATAACTTCAGTTTGATTGTTGAAATAGTGCCTTTAATTGTACTTAAAATATTTTATATCTATATTGAAATATGGGGAGATTGGTTTATAGTTTATTTTGGAGGCCAATGGTGTAAGGATGTTTTTCTTTTATTATTAAAAACATTTATTTAGAAAATTAACTCTAGCATGGTGACATTGATCAATAAGAGTACATAGGTTTCAGGTGAACATTTCTAATAGCATTTGAACTGTTGATTATGTTGTATACTCATCAGCCAAAGTCAAATCATTTTCCGTCACCTTATATTTGTCCGTCTTTACACCCCTCCCCTCACCCCTTCCACATTTACCCCTCCACCATGTCCTCTTTCCCCTGGTAAACACTTTACTTTAATCTATGTCCATGAGTCTCAGTTTTATATATCACCTATGTGTGAAATCATACAGTTCTTAGCTTTTTCTGATTTATTTATTTCACTCAGTATAATGTTCTCAAAGTCCATTCATGTTGTCATAATTGTCACTGTATCATTATTTCTTATGGCTGAGTAGTATTTCATTGTATATATATATTTAGTACGTCTTCTTTTTTTTTTTTTTTTCTGGAGTGAGAAGTGGGGAGGCAGAGAGACAGAATCCCACATACGCCCAACCAGGATTCACTTGGCAAGCCCACAAGGGGGTGATGCTCTGTCCATTTGGGGCATTGCTCCATTGCAACTGGAGCCACTCTAGTGCCTGAGGTAGAGACCATGGAACCATCCTCCGTGCCTGAGCCAACTTTTGCTCCAATGGAGCCTTGGCTGTGTGAGGGGAAGAAAGAGACAGAAAGAAAAAAAGGGGGGAGAGGGGAGAAGCAGATGGGCACTTCTCCAGTGTGCCCTGGCTGGGAATCGAACCTGGGACTTCCACACGCTGGGCCAACACTCTACTACTGAGCCAACTAACCAGATCCTGTACTACATCTTCTTTATCCAATTGTCTATTGAAGGACACTTGGCTTGTTTCCATGTCATGACCGCTGTGAATAATGCTGTGATGAACATGGGGTGCATGTATCTTTACATACCAATGTTTTCAAGCTTTTGGGGTAGATACCCAGTAGAGGGACTGCTGGGTCAGATGATAATTCTATTCTTAATTTTTTGAAGATCCACCATACTTTCTTCCATAATGGTTGTACCAATTGTATTCCCACCAGCAATGAATGAGGGTTCCTTTTTCTCCATAGCTTCTTCAACACTTGTTATTACCTGTCTTGTTGATAATAGCTTACAGGTGTGAGGTGGTATGTCATTGTAGTTGTGATTTACATTTCTTGAATAGGTATTTTCATATATCTGTTGGCCATTTCTATGTTCTCTTGGGAGAAGTGTCTGTTCAAATCCTCTTTCCATTTTTTAATTGGATTTTTGCTTGCTTACTTATTGCTGAGTTTGTGAGTTCTTTAAATATTTTGGGTATTAACACTGTATTGAAGATGATGTTTGCAAATGTTATCTCCCATTTAGTTGGCTATTTGTTTTGTTGTCAGTTTCTTTTGCTGTGCAGAAGATTTTTAGTTTTATAGAGTCCCATTCATTTATTATTGCCTTTATTTCCCTTGCTTTTAGAGTCAAATTTATAAATTGTTCTCTGTAGCAAAGGTCCATGAATTAATACCTATGTTTTCTTCTATGTAATTTATTGTTTTGGACATTATATTTGATCAATTTTGAATTAATTTTTGTGCATTGGGACAAACTGTAGTCAAGTTTCATTCTTTTGCATGTGGCTTTCTAATTTTCCCAGCTCTATCTATTGAAGAGGCTCTCTTTTCTCCGTTGTGTGTTTTTGGCTCCTTTGTCAAAGACAATGTGTCCATATATATGTGTTTTTATTTCTGGGCTCTCGATTCTTTTGCATTGGTCTGCATGTCATTATTATTATTATTATTATTATTATTATTATTTGCCAATACCATGCTGTTTTGATTACCGTGGCTCAATAGTATAATTTGAAGTCAGTTAGTATGATACCTCCAGCTCCATTCTTTTTCCTCAGGAGTGCTTTGGCTATTCAGGGTTTTTTTATGGTTCCATATAAACCTGATAATTTTTGGTTCTATTTCTTTAAAAAAATGACATTAGGATTTTGATGGGGATTGCATTAAATTTGCATATTGCTTTAGGTAATATAGCCATTTAAACTAAATTGATTCTTTCAATCCATGAATATAGAATATTTTTTTCATTTCATTGTATATTTTTCTATTTCTTTTAATAATGTTTTATACTTTTCAGTATATATGTCCTTCACATCCTTTGTTAAGTTTATTCTTAGGTATTTAATTTTATTTTTTGTTGAAATTCTAAAAGGTATTGGTTTTTTTTTACTTCATTTTTCAATGTTTCATTGTTGGATTATAGGAAAGCAGTGGACTTTTGTATATTGATTTTGTATCCTATGACTTGACTGTATTGGTTTATTGTTTCTAATAGTTTTTTTGAGGAGTCTTCAGGGTTTTCTATAATCAGAATCATGTCATCTGCAAAATGTGACAACTTAATTTCTTCTTTCCTGATTTAGATGCTTTTTGTTTCTTTCTCTTGCCTGATCACTCTAAAACTTTCAGAACTATGTTGAATAAGAGTGGAGAGAGTAGGCAGCCTTGCCTTGTTACTGATTTTAGAGGAAAAACTTTCATTTTTTCCCCCATTTATTATGATATTAAATGATGGCTTGTCATATATGGCCTTTATTATGTTGAGGTGCTTTCCTTTTATTTCGATTTTATTGAGTGTTTTAAACACAAAAGGATGTTGTATCTTATCAAATGCCTTTCCACATCTATTGATAGGATCATAATTTTTGTTCCTTGTTTTGTTGCTTTGCAGTATTATGTTGATTGATTTTTGTATTGTGAATCATCCTTGTGCTCCTGGAATGAATTCCACTTCATTGTGGTGTATTATTTTTTTAATGCCTCGCTGTATTCGATTTGCTAGTATTTTGTTTAGGATTTTTGTATCTGTATTCATTAGTGATATTGGTCTGTACTTTTCTTTTACTATGTTGTTCTTGCCTGATTTTGGTATAAAGATTATGTTGGCCTCATACAATGTGTTGGGAAGTATTGCTTCTTCTTCTATATATTGGAAGACTGAGAAGGATAGATACCAAATCTTTGAATGTTTTTTAAAATTCACCAGTGTAGCCATATGGTCCTGGACTTTTGTTTTTGGGGAGGATTTTGATAATTGTTTCTATTTCCTCCCTGCTTATAGGTCTATTTAGGTTTTCCACTTCTTTATGACTCAGTTTAAGAAGATTGTATAGTTCTAGGAATTTATCCATTTCCTCTAGGTTGTTGAATTTGGAGGCATGTGATTTTTCATAATATTCTACTATGATCCCTTGTATATCTATGATGTCTGTGGTAATTTCTCCTATTTTATTTTGGATTTTGTTTAATGAATCCTTTAGCTTTCTTCCTTAGTGAGTCTAGACCAGGGGTAGTCAACCTTTTTATACCTACTGCCCACTTTTGTATCTCTGTTAGTAGTAAAATTTTCTAACCACCCATCAGTTCCACAGTAATGGTGATTTTTAAAGTAGGAAAGTAACTTTACTTTATAAAATTTATAAAGCAGAGTTACAGCAAGTTAAAGCATATAATAATAATTGCTTACCAAGTACTTTATGTCGGATTTTTCACTAAGTTTGGCAGAATAAATCTTTATAAAACAACTTACTATAGTTAAATCTATCTTTTTATTTATACTTTGGTTGCTCTGCTATCGCCCACCATGAAAGATGGAACATCCACTAGTGAGCAGTAGGGACTAGGTTGACTACCACTGGTCTAGACAGTGGTTTGTCAATTTTATTGATCTTTTCAAAGAACCAGCTCTTTGTTGTATTAATTTTTTCTATAGTTTTTTGTTCTCTATTTCATTAAGTTCTGCTCTAATTTTTATTATTTATTTTCTTCTGCTGATTTTGGGTTGCCTTTTTTTTTTTTCAAGTTCCTTAAGGTGTGATTTTAGGATGTTTACTTGAGTTCTCTCTTATTTCTTGATATAAGCCCATAATGATATAAATTTCCCTTTATTACTAGTTTCACTGCATTCCAGAGATTTTGATATGTTGCGTTGTCATTTTCATTTGTCTGAATATATCTTTTGATCTATATGCTTTTATTTCTTCTTTGAACTAGTCATTTTTTAAAAGTATATTGTTTAATTTTAAAGTTTTTTGGGTTCTTTACTTCTTTTTTACAGTTGAACTCTAATTTCAAAACCCTGCAATCAAAACCTTATGAGCTTGGTATAATTTCAATCTTCCTGAATTTGTTGATGTTAGTTGTGTGGCCCCACATATGGTTGATCCTTGAAAGTGTTTCATGCACACTGAAGAAAAATGTATAATCTGATATTTTGGGATGAAATGTCCTATAAATGTTTATTATGTCCAGAGTGTCGTTTAAAGCTGATATTTCTTTATGGATTTTCTGTTTTGATGATCTATCTAAAGCCATCAATGGTGTGTTGAAATCCCTAAGTATGATCATGTTTTAGTCTGCTTCTGTTTTTAGATCAGTTAATAGATTTCTTATATATTTTAGTGCTCCCTGGTTTGGGGCATATATATTAAGAAATGTTATGTCTTCTTGATACAATGTCCCCTTTATCATTATGAATATCCATCTTCATCTCTTGTTACCTTTGTTGTCTTGAAGTCAGCATGGTCAGATATGATATGACTACACCTGCTTTTTTTTTGGATATTATTTACTTGGAGAATTGTTTCCCAACTTTTCACTTTCAATCTATCTTTGGCCTTGCAGCTTAGATATGTCTCTCGAAGGCAGCATATGTTGGGTTTTGCTTCTTGATCCCATCTGCTATTCTGTGCCTCATTATTGGTGAGTTCAATCCATTTACATATAGGGTAATTATTGATATTTTAGGATTTCCTAAAACCATTTTATGTTTTGTTTTTTGTTAGATGTGGCTTATTTGGTTCTTCTTTTTTGTGTTTCTATCTATTGTTTTTGTTTGCTGATATTCCATACATCTTTCCAGTTTCTTCTTTTTTAAGTTGTATGTTTCAGTGGTGGCTTTTTGTGGGTAGTTATTACTAGGTTATTAAGAGAAAAATGTTTATACGTACAAGAGTCTACTGTCTTATGAGTGCTTCTGCACTCCATCCTCCTTTGTTACTGCAGATCTTTATCCTCTCTTCTTTTTTTGTTGTTGTTGTCAAAGATTATCCTTGTTTTTATTGTGACCTTGTTAGAGCTCATTACTTGTAATTTTGTTTTGTTTTGTGTCTGGTCAAATAACCTTCTTGAGTATTTCCTGCAGTGGGAGTTTTCTGGTGATAAATTCCCTCACCTTCAGTATGTCTGTAAAAGTTTTTATTTCTTCTTTATATTTGAAGGATAACTTTGATGGATCTAGTATCCTTGGCTGGTAATTCCTGTCTTTTAGTTCTTTGAATGTTTGAGTCCACTCTCTTCTGGCTTGTAGAGTTTCTGCTGAGAAGTCTGATGATAACCTAATGACCTTTTTTTTTCTATATGTTATGTTCTTCTTTTTCATAGCTGCCTTGAGGAGTTTTTCTTTGTCATTGATTTTTGCCTATTTATTATGGTCTGCCTTGGAGTAGGTCTTTTTGGGTTGTGGTAACTTGGTGTTGTGTTTGCTTCTTGGATTCAAGGCTCTATATCTTCCCATAGGCTTGGGAAATTCTTATCAATTATTTGTGAAAATGCTCTCCATTCCCTTCTTTCTCTCTTCTTTTTCTGATATACCTATTATTCTTATATTGTTCTTTCTGATGGAGTCAGACAATTCTTATAAAGCTCTCTATGTTGTTTTAATTTTTGAGTCTCTATTCTCTTCTCTTTATAGCAGTGGTCCCCAACCTTGTTTGGGCCATAGACTGGTTTAATGTCAGAAAATATTTTCACGGACCGGCCTTTAGGGTGGGACGGATAAATGTATCACGTGACCGAGGCAAGCGTCAAGAGTGAGTCTTAGATGGATATAACAGAGGGAATCTGGTCATTTTTTAAAAATAAAACATGGTTCAGACTTAAATATAAATAAAACAAAAATAATGTAAGTTATTTATTCTTTCTCTGCGGACCAGTACCAAATGGCCCATGGACTGGTACTGGTCCGTGGCCCGGGGGTTGGGGACCACTGCTTTATAGCATCTCTAGTTGCCTGTCTTCGATGTCACTGATTCTTTCCCCTATCAGGCTTGTTCTATTAGCTAAACTTGCTACTTCAATCTTCATTTTATGTATTGAATTTTTTATCTCTGTTTTTAAAGTTTCAATCTTCTTGGTGAGGTATTCATTTTGTTTATTAACTTGTTTCCTGAGCTCATTAAATTGCTTATTGGTGTCTTCTCGCATCTCATCAAATATTTTCAGAACTTCAATTTTGAATTATCTATTATTTAACTCCAAGGTTTCTATGTAATTGAGTTTTTTTCCTGAATTTTTTTCTGAACTACATTTCTGTCTGTGTAGCCATGGCATTCAAATTCTTCTTTGAGAATTTGTATTGTTACCACTTTTGAGAGTGGTATTGTTAAGAACCCTAACAAAAAAAGAACAACTAAAAAATGTAAAATTGGCCTGACCTGTGGTGGCACAGTGGATAAAACATCAACCTGGAATGCTGAGGTCGCTGGTTCAAAACCCTGGGCTTGCTTGGTCAAGGCACATATGGGAGTTGATGCTTCCTGCTGCTCCTCCCTTTCTCTCTCTCTCTCTCTCTCTCTCTCTCTCTCCTCTCTAAAATGAATAAATAATTTTTTAAATGTAAAATAAAAAATACAATAGACATATACAAATTTTAAAATTATGAAAAGTGAAAACACCACAGGGGGAAAAATCAAAAGCAAACAAAAATATCAAAAACAAAACACCACAAAAAATAAGAATAAAAAATACAAAATTTAAAAAATATGAAATTTAAAAGAAAAAGAAAGAAGTAAAAAGGGAAAAAGGCAAAAAAAAAAAAGAAAAAAATTTTGGTGTTTAGGGGTTTCTTTCAGTAGGTGTTGTTGCTTTATTATGTCTTTTAGCTCTGTGAAGTCCTGGGCTGTCCACTGCTGAGATGTTGTTGTTGCAATGATGTAGGCGGGGCCAAGTTACGTTGGCAGGTGGTAGTGTGTTGTAAGGGTTTTATGGATTCAGCCTAAGGCTTTGGCTTTACGGATCTAGCAATGGTGATCTTAGGCTTCCGGGTGCTCCTTCCCATCTCTCAACAGACCTGGGGACCCAACATGGAGCACCTCTGTTCTTCAGGGGAGAGAATGGCTCTGGAGAGCCTACTATGGTTTTTGTCTCTGCCACTCTCCATACCGCGAGATGAAGGAGGTGGGATCTTGGAGGCTGGTTGGGCCACACTTTAACTTTCTCTGTATCTACTGAGTGTAGACTACAGGCAGAACATGAGAACACTGGCCATGACCCTGCACTCTGGCCACTTTGGTTTATGTCCCCCTCTGCCCCTCTGTCTCACCACTCCTCCAGGCAGAGGGAGACCCAGTCACTCTGAGTTTCCCTCTCCATCGCTCTCAGACAAAATCCAGAGAGCCTGAGCTTCCCTCCTCCCCATAGTCCAGCAGAGGAAAAAACCAGTCACTCCAAGTTTGTCTCCTCTCCTCTCCAAAGCCCACCACGAATACTTTTTATCTTCAACCACTCTCTCTTTTCACCCCATTCTACCTTTAATATATTTAGTGTGTGGATCTTTCAGGTAAACCTGTGAGCCCAGCTGGGGTTCCTTTGCTGATTTATAGTCATTCAATTAGTTGAAATTTCCAGGGGAGAGATCAGGAGTATCTCTCATGTTGCCCTTACTCTCCAGGAATTTTTTCAAAATCAGGCTTAGTCTATTTCTTAAATGAATCAGAAATCAAAAAATGAAATATTTTATGTAACATGGAAGTTTTCTGTCTCTTAAACACCTGAAATACATTTATCTATAAAACTATCTGGACCTGATACTGTTATGTAAGGTATTCAATTATTTGAAAACATTCAGCTTTTTTTCTGGTTTATTTATTTTTTTAAGTTTTCTTCATTTTGAGTCAGTTTTTATTTATTTAGGATTTACCTTTTAATTCTTTAGCAAGAGGAGGCTTTACTTGTTTTCATTTATTTTTGTTTCATGCCGAAAGCCTTTGGGATTCATTAGTTTTTCTTTGAGATTAGTTTTGGTCTCATCCAGTATGCATTAACCTGGAGTTTTCTTAACATTGTTTTTTTCTAAATTATATGCAAATACAAATTTTATTTGTTCTTTGATCTAAGAATTATGAAGAGAGTGGATTCTAAAATCATTTCAAAGTGATTGGAGCATTTCAGTATAAACTGTGAAATTAAATTTTAGTGTATTCACTGTAGCTTGTGTAATTTTTATTTAGTTCCTTTTTATGGGCTTATTAAATATGATACATAATCAATATTTCTGAAGTATGGGATAGGCCATGGAAAAGAATGTGTAATCTGTGCTCTTGGAGTATAGAATTCAGCTATAGAGACGTCACTCATATACATAAATATGCAGAAATATATACATGAAATTTATGTTTCCTTGTAATATATTAGTCACAATACCAGTATCCTTGCTTTTCTGCTTATTTGATATGTCTTGTATTTACAAAGGTATCGTGATGGTTAATTTTATGTGTTAAATTTTTGGCTGGGGTATGGCATGCAGATATTGGGCCAAATATTATTCTAGGTATTTATGTGAAGGTCTTTTTTTTTAGATGATATTAACATTTACATTAGTAGACTTTGAGTAAAACAAATTGCCCTCCATAATGTGGATAGGCCTCATTTAATCAACTGACATCCCCCAAGGAGAAGGGAATTCTGCCAGTAGACTGCCTTTGGACTTGAAAAGCAACTCTTCCCTGGGTCTACAGTCTGCTGACCTATTCTGTAGTTTTTGGACTTGCCAACCTCTACAATTGCTTGAGCCAATTCCTAAAAATAAATCTATTTCTCTATATATTTAAATACTATTGGTTTTATTTCTCTGGAGAATTTCTATTAACACAGGTATGTTCAAATCTCCCAACTCCATTGTGCTTTTGTAAATTTATTATTCTACAAATTATGTTTCTAATAGTGTGTGCTTTATCTGTTTTGAAGCAATTATTTTCTAGTACACAAAGATTGATGCCTTGCACAATAACTTTTCTGTGTATTAATATTAAATTAATATCTTTATATCATTCAAATTAAATTCTTATCATTAATGTTGAATTTATATGTTATAATGTCTTTATTTGGCCTACTTTTTCCAATATTGATTTCTGTTTTGTCAAATATTAATATCACAGTACTTTTTAATGATTTGCATCTGCTTGTATTTTTTTGCCCCTATTTTTATTTCTACTTGTTTGGAGGATAACAGTCAAAACCACAGTATTTTGTGTTTATTTTTAATAAAATACTAATATTCTTTCCTAATAATAGGAAATTTAATCTACTTTTGTTTACAATAAATGCATTTATTCTTATTTTTTTTAATGTTCTGGGTTAGCTATACTTCTTAATTATTTTTTTACTTTGTTTTTTTTTTTTTACTAGATGGATAATAATGTTTGTACTTTTACTTGGCCTGAGATTGAGGAGGTGTTCACTCCATTTTTCTTAATTAAAGTTTTCAAAATATTCTTGAAATTTCAAGATTTCAAGATATTCTTTACTCTATTTCACTCTCTAATCATTTTTAAGAAATTTTTACCTTTTCTTTAAAATGATCATCTCAGTGTCCTTGTCTTCCCCACCCTCTAATCAGGCAAGCATGATTTGCTCTATGGTAAATATAATCTGAAATTTAATTTATATACAGGCAGTCCCCAGGTTACAAACAAGATGTGTTCTGTAGTTTTGTTCTTAAGTTGAATTTTTAAGTTGCAACAGGTACCTATTAAATGTAACTTAGATGTTTGTCTTAACATAGCGTTTATTTTTACCTTTCTGTGCATATAAAAACTTAAGCATTTTCAAAGTTACAGAACCTATCTTGTTCATTACCCAGAGACTTCCTCTATAACATTTAATTATTATTTGATATATTATAATTATTTTTTCAAGAACAATTTTTTTTTTGCATTTTTCCGAAGCTAGAAATGGGGAGACAGTCAGACAGACTCCCGCATGTGCCCGACCGGGATCCACCCGGCATGCCCACCAGGGGGCGATGCTCTGCCCATCTGGGGCATCGCTCTGTTGCATCCAGAGCCATCCTAGAGCCTGAGGCAGAGGCCACAGAGCCATCCTCAGCACCTGGACCATCTTTGCTCCAATGGAGCCTCGGCTGCAGGAGGAAAAGAGAGAGACAGAGAGGAAGGAGAGGGGGAGGGGTGGAGAAGCAGATGGGCGCTTCTCCTGTGTGCCCTGGCTGGGAATTGAACCCGGGACTCCTGCACACCAGGCTGACGCTCTACCACTGAGCCAGCCGGCCAGGGCCTTCAAGAACAATTTTTGGTATCAGTATTCAATTTTGTATATTTTCACAATTATTAAGACTTTCCTCTATTGTAACTCATTTCAATACTAACCATAAGTCCACTCCTGCCTTGCTTTCATAATTCTTGAATACTTAATCTGCTTCTAACCTCAGTTGGTAATATTATAGCTTTTAGTGTATTTTTCAAAGTTGGCACTTGTATCTCTAAGGATGTTTTCTTTTACTCTTACTCTTGCAAAACAAATTAGTTCTGAATAATAGTAGGTTAATGGTTTCCTTTCATCAAAACTCTAGCTACTACTAATTAATTTTTGGACGTTAGTGTTATAAAGGGGATATTTGAGACCAGAATGATTTTTGCTTTTGTAAGTGACCTGTGCTTTTGTCTCTAGAGGTTATTTTTCATAAAAAGTAGAAGCACATAGTTTGGAGTAAGTTACCTGGTTCAAATCCTGGTTAAGTCATTTAATAGTTGTGTCACTGTAGGCTATTTCTTAGTTTCTATGCCTCTGTTTTTTTATCTGCAGAGTATGGATAAAAGTATGTTCCTCAATGGGTTAAGGTGTGCGTGTGCACATGGACTTGTGTGTGCATGTATGATCATATGTATGTGTGTATTCAAGTATGTGTTATGCAGTATGTGTGCTTGCTTATATGTGTGCATGTTCACCTATTCACATGTGCTCACATGCGTGGAATACACCCACATGCTATGTTTGTATACACATGTGTGTGCAGGTACATGTGTTCATGTGTGTGTGTGTTGTTCTGTTGCCCATGGGTTTCCCATTGTTGACCAGGAGACCACATGGAGACACTAGCAGAGAGGCCTCTAAGGGTAACAGTTTTATGATGCTAAGACCGACTGGGACTATTCAGCTGCTTCCCCCTTCCTCCTTCACTTGTTCCTCTTGTTAATAATTTTATTTGGGCTGATTATTTTTATTTTAGTGAAAAGAAATTTAGTTCCTCTATCTATATTATTTCCTTCCTCATCTCTTGCTTTAATTACTTCAGACATTTGTTTACTTGTTTCTTGCCTCCAAGTGTCTACAGTCTCAAGGGTGATTTTTCTAAAGTGCAGAACTCTCTACAGAACATCTCTACTCCAAACTGTCCAGTGACTTGCTTTTGCCTACACATGACATTTCCAACTCTGCTTCCTCACCCACCTGTTACACTCTTCTCCCCTTCCTAGGTGTTCTTGCCACCCAGCCATGTTCCATGGACACTCTTGCTCCTTTCTCAAATTCTGGTTAATTTTTTAAAAATTGAGTCCACAGCACTCTTTCCAGGAGGCTCTCCCGTCCCCTTCTCCATCTGAATGAGGTAGGTCTCCTCTCTGTATGCTCGCATGCACCCTACCCTCATCTCTCATATATGCTCATCATAGGGTATACATGAATTGCTAAATTCCACAGAAAGTAATGAGTGGCAGAAATGCAATTGAATTCTGGCCTTCAATTTGGAGCTCAGTGATGATTAATTCAAAGCTTGGTGCTTCCCAAGCAGGTTGTGATGTTAAAAGCTGGGTTTGATGTCCTGGTGCTCAGGTGCAGAGTACCATCTGCTGCCCTGCTCCCCTTCCCCGTTCACTAAATGCTCTGCCAGGTTTCAGCAGGAGAAAGAGACCTGGGCACACTCATAAGAGGAGGTGACGGGGGTCTCCACTATAATGAGCAGTGCTAGGCTGAGCACTGGGAGGGTTAAAGGTGAGATCCCAGATGGTTCCACTGAAAATTTCAATTCAACCCACTTAATTCAGGTAGCTTGACAGGCTGAGTCAGATTGGAGCAATTACAGCTGTGGGTGTCCCTTAGGAGAGCATTAACAATGAAACTCAGCAAAAAGTACTCCAGGAGCTCTTTATTATGCCACCTCCAAGCCTTGGGGAGGGGGGGGGGATGGTCTTTGTGTCTTGGACTCAAGAAATATTTGCTCCCTCTGTTCTATCTCTGAGTCAGAAATCATTTTTTATTCTTGTTTAATAAATAATAATGATAATAATAATGCATTAGAACAGATTAACTTTACTATAAACTATAATTGGCCCCAGTTCTGTGTTGAATTCAGATTCTATTTAAGAGCTACTTTTAAGCTATTAAAGATGTTCAAATGATTAGTTTTTGGAGGATCGGAGGGAGGGTTTGTGAATTAATGACTTAGCATATAATAAAAATTCACATGTGAAATGTACTTCTCTGTGATATGTACTAGTTTTCATTCTCACAACCACCCACTAAAGTAGACTGGAAATGATTGTCAGAGTCAGAATGTGGCACATTAGGACGGAGCACGATAGGTTTTGGACATTAACTTAGAGTTGAGTCTCAGCTCTTTCCCTTCATAGCAGTGACTTGGGACAAGTTATTGACTCTGGAGGGTCACTATTATATCCTTTTTAATGGAGATGATAATATTTATTATTGGTCTTGTATGAGACAGTGCCTGATATGTGACAAGCACTCAATGAATGATATTGCTGTTATTAGTGACTTGTCCCACGTCACATAATAGTAAGTGTAGAAATGGGATTTTAATCTGAGCCCTTTGATTTCACATTTACTAGCTAACACGTCTAATTAGAATTCTTTAATCTCAACTTTTTTTCTCACCTCTTATTTTTCTAAATCTTCATTTATTCATCAAACATTTTTTGACTACTGTTACACTGGCCAGGTTCAGGGGGATAAAGAGACAGAGAACACGAAGATCTTAGAATGGTTGGTGTCTACTTAGAAACAGAAATAGATATCCAAGTGCAGGTTAATCTCACAGGAGCTGTGACTGAGTCTGCTTGGAGGACAGAGGATACACTGGGAATGTGGAGACCAAGTCAATGAATTGTCCAGGCACAGAGGTGGTGAGGCTGGTACTGGGTTTTGAGAACTGAGTTGGAAGAAATGAGGGGTAATACTGGTCAATGGGGGAGGGCTTTCTCAGCAGCAGTGTTAATGAGGTATAGGTGTGTTTGGGGCATGGAGGGAGGGAGGGGTGTGGAAAGCATGAGGCCAGTGCAGCTGGGAAAGACCAGTCCAAGAAGGGTCTCCTAAGTCCTGTTGCAAGGGCTTGTCCGGCTGTGAGGTTTGCATTTTGCACTATGAGGAATAGAAAACCATTGTGTGGATTTAACACAGCAGTGCCATGGTCAGATGAACATTTTAGAAGGCTGTGGAAGGAAGCAATGTGAAAGTTGAATCATAGGGTAGGGAGACGAGGCCAGAGAAATGAGCAAGAGGCCAGAGTCCAAGCTGGGTATACTGGACCTGAGAGCTGGGGCTCTCAGCCCCTATCCCAGGGAACTTCCAGGGGGGAGTCAAAGGAATGAGAAAGAAAGAGGCTATGAATCCAGGGCTGGTGGCTTAGAGGATCATAAATAGGAAAGGACTCAATAATCCCAAAATCCAGGGTGAGGCCACAAAATAGGCTGCAAGAGTGGAGGTTGAAAGATGTTATAAAAGGGAAGAAGAAAGGACTTTGAGGTTGATGCTCGATGTTTCATTAACAGAGACTGAAATCACTAGGATGATGGTGAACTTAAAATTGAAGTACCAAATGGAAGTCAAGGGCTGATATTTGAATGATCTTTGGGCCAACAGGCAGAAGTGATAGGAGAGGTGGGGGAGGAAAGGAGTAACTGGCAGAGGTGTCTGACTGTCCCCTTTTCATGCCGGGGAGTTGTTGTCAAGAAGAGGAACAAAATGCCCAAGGACAGCTCTGGCCCCCAAGAGGGTTAGTTTGGATGTGGGAGAATGAGCTGCCTCTCCCTTGAGAAAATTTCCCCACCAGCAGCTGTATTTTTGTAAGAAGCAGAGACCCAGACTTTAGTTGAGGCAGGAAATGCATGGAGTGACAGTAAAGACGTTGAGGCTATGGGAAAACTTGTTTATAATAAACTGGAGGTTTCAGAGGGACTTCCAACAGCTGAAGGGAAGCGCATAAAGCAGGAAAAGAAGGCAAGCCCCCAGTTTTTATTATTTACTTATTTATTTTGCCGTGATCCTTGCGCTACTTTAATGGTGTTGCATTAGTCTGACCTCGCCTTCCTTTTTGAAAATTTTTCTTTTTGTTGTCTTCCTGGCACTACTCGCTTCTGGTTCATTGTTTCTCTGACTGAGTCTCATTAATTTACATTCGTGAAATATTTATTGAAAACCTTCTTTGTGCTTCCCGGCCCCTTCTCCACTCCTCTAGTTAAAAACAAGCTCTTTTCACTGCCCTGACGCTCTTGTGGGTACTGTAAATGTTCTCATGGCTTCCATTTCCTCCTGGGCATGTGATATCTACAGCCCGCCCAGGTCTCTCTCCGAGCTCCAGATTGCATTTCAGCTTCCTCACCGGCGTCTCCACCTGGACGTCAGGTGCCCCGCACCCTCCACGGACTCCGGCTCCCTGCTCTGTCCTCAAGGCTCCTCCTCATGCATAGCACCCCACCCAGTCACCCTAAAACAGGGGGAAAAGATCAATTCTAAGAAGTCAGGGCTTTTCTCCCTTGATCACTGCTATCTCCACAGTACTAGAGCAGCGCTTTTATTTATTTAATTTTTTTTTTTTTTTTGGTATGTGACAAGTACTTAATAAATATTTGTTGGCTGAATAAATGATCGAGCTCTTGGTACCCCTCTCATCGCGGCTCACATTTAATGAGACCCAGGTTGTCTTGGTTCTGCTCGGAACCCGTGCCCCACTCTCAAGCCCGTCTAGCCTTTCATAATTCGGACCGCGTAGTTTTTCTACTGTAGCGTCCACCTTCCTGGAGCCCCCGCCAGGCGGCACTGCTGTAGTCCACCCTGCCGCCAGACAGATTTTTTTAAAAAATAGGATTGGTTCCCCAAATTGCAGAGCACCTTGGGGTAAGTACTTTACTCTCTGCAGAACATCATGAAATATTGTTTTCCTTTATACTATTATGTAACGTCAGGTCACTGTTCTTGGACTTATTTTTTTTTTTTTCCTGTATTTTTCTGAAGCCGGAAACGGGGAGAGACAGTCAGACAGACTCCCGCATGCGCCCGACTGGGATCCACCTGGCACGCCCACCAGGGGGCGATGCTCTGCCCACCAGGGGGCGATACTCTGCCCCTCCAGGGCGTCGCTCTGTTGCGACCAGAGCCACTCTAGCGCCTGGGACAGAGGCCGAGGAGCCATCCCCAGCGCCCGAGGAGCCATCCACAGCGCCCGGGCCATCTTTGCTCCAGTGGAGCCTTGACTGCGGGAGGGGAAGAGAGAGACAGAGAGGAAGGAGAGGGGGAGGGGTGGAGAAGCAGATGGGCGCTTCTCCTGTGTGCCCTAGCCGGGAATCGAACCCGGAACTTCTGCACGCCAGGCCGACGCTCTACCACTGAGCCAACTGGCCAGGGCCACTTTTCTTGGACTTTGTTGGCATTTCCTGCAGAGGGTTATGAAGAATAGAAGCCCCTGATTGTGCTCTGGCAAAGACATTTCCATGATCAAGTCTGCCTAGAAAATGAAACAATCGGTCCCCATCTCGAGGAATCACACTGCAGGTGACAGTATTAAAGATTCAATAATTCCTACAGCAAACATAAAAATTTTTAAAAAGCTTAATGTTGTTTAATTCAGTATTCTTTTCTTCCCTAATATTTTTTTAAAGCAAAAACTCTTTTTCTGGGTAATTCCAATCAGAAACTAATGGAATTAATATTCTGTGAACAATTATTTAGGAAATGCAGGACTGCATTATATTAGAGTGAGTCTTGTCTTAACCAAAAAATGCATAAGACATTTTTAGAAATTACATTTGGGCAGAATACAAGTAATAAGCATAAACCCAACAATAAAGTTTAATGTGGAGATGAGGCTGGAAGTCTAACGAAAGCTTCTGAGTTTGGATGCTAATTGGCTATTTAAGCTTCTGCTAGAGATTAGTGGCTGAGAGGCCTAGCACGCCCCAAATTTTAGGAAATGTTATGGGAGAAAATTTTCAAAATTGCATTCGTTAACTGAATTTTTTGGAAAAAGAGTATTAGTCAGCACTCTTGGATGTTAGTGGTGAACTTATTAATCTGTCTAAAAGCCCTGCAAATCATCAGGTGCATAGTGAGAGAGTAAGTACATGTACACTAAAGTTCAGACTGGACCACGTCACTGGGATGTCAAATACACAACATGACCCTGGCCTTTGTCGTTCCCCATTTCCGGAGGATTTGAGTGGGCTGGAATCTGTCCCCATAAATCAGTGACCGGCTCTTCCTGGAACTTCCCTGATTCAGTTAATCTGCCTCATTCCCTGGAACCGGGCTTTTAGCACAGAGCTGGAAGTTGGTGTGGCAAATGAAACTCATCTGCTAGAGATGCTAACGAGTTAATAGTTTCAGAGTCGCAGTGAGATCTTCCTATAAGTCCACATAGTCAGCAGATCAACTGTGTATTTAATTTACACGAAAGTCGATGTGTTTTTGCCAGGCTGTAGTGAAGATATTTTTGGAAAGGGTATTCTAAACTTCTCAAATTGAGTAACTTTCGCCAGTTCTAAATCTAGTGACTCCAAACCCTTGGGCTCCA
This sequence comes from Saccopteryx bilineata, assembly GCF_036850765.1. NCBI lineage: Eukaryota > Metazoa > Chordata > Mammalia > Chiroptera > Emballonuridae > Saccopteryx > Saccopteryx bilineata. Next base: position 38,958,040 of record NC_089499.1, on the reverse strand, counting down.
GTGATATAAGGTTGAGGGCTAGGAATTATTCCTACATTTCAGAAGGCCAAATGATAAGGCAGACGTTAGTGGATTAAGAAGCCATATCTCGGTTTTCCATCAAGACCATCACAAATTTCACACTCTTGACTTAATATCCCCAGTGCTGCAAATGAATAGCAATACTAGATAAAGTATAAAAAGAAAATAAAAATGAACACCAACTGGCTCAAACACAAGAGGAACATTCCGTGACCTTAAAGGGAACTGGAAGGCAGTGGAATGAGCCGAGCTGAAGGCACGTGCCTGCTCATCTCTGGGTCTGTGGGGAAGTCCAGAGATCATCAGCTGCATCTGGGAGGAAGTAGTTTATTAGAAAATGAGACCCCATGCAAAATGAGAGGCCAGAAAAACTCTAACTGCTTGATGCTAGGGCCCGAGGAAGGACATCCTAGCTCATAAAAAAACGTAAGATAAAAAACTGGCAAGGGTCTCCTGCCTGGACTGTTGGCCTCAGCAGCCGGCAAATCTGAGGGCAAAGGTTTTAACACAGACTCAGCCTTGGGGACAGATGTGGATCAAGCAACCCATCACCATGTGACTGGATCTTTTGTATCGCCAACTCATTCTGGGGCAGGGACTCTGAGATTTCAATGTAAGATCATAACTTCTGGGTTGGGGTCTTAGAACTGCTGGACAGGTGAGTGAAGACAGAGAAAATAATATTTCCAACAAGCCAAGCTACCCTCTTGGAGTGAAGCTAAAATCCAAAATTCTAAACCACTTGACAAAATCTAAAGCTAACAAAGACTGCCAATAATATCTATTTCAGGACAGAAATACACTCCAGGTGAAATGCCTTTAAGGGTCTGAAAAAGTGAATTGAAAAGGAGGTTTAAAAAAATCTGAGGTAATTAAATACACAATTTTAATTAATAATAAGAAATTATGACACAAAGCCAGTGAAATGAAATTATAAGAGATGCATGCAATAAAAATCAGTATAAATATTAGAAATAAAAACTATAGTTCCTGGAATAAAAACTCAGTAGATGAGATCAAATCTAAAGTGGATCTATTTGAAGAGAAGTAGAATAAATGGGAAATGAGACTGAGGAACATACTATTTGGAACCCAGGACAGAGGAAAGAAAAGACATAAAAATAAGAAAAGGAAAATTAAAAGACATGGAAGATAGTTTAAGAGTATCCAACAAGCATTTCACTCAAAGAGGGACTTAGAGAGAAAATAGAAATCATAGCAGAAAAACAACCATTGAAAAGAGCTAAGACTTAAAAGAAAGGCATGAGTCTTTAAAGCTAACTTGTCTTTGGAAAACTTAAAGAAAAATGAAATTTGAGTTCACATGGAAATGTATCACATGAAACTGAAACAAAAAGGGGTCAAAGACAATCTCAGAAGTCACTAGAAGAAAAGATAGAGCAAAAATAAGCAATAATCTGACTGACAGCAGATTTTTTTCTCAGCAAAAACAGGTGCCGGAATAAAACAATATATGCGCATTTGAAGTGCCAAACTTATTGTATGCCTAGGCCAACTTTCACTCAAGAGAGAGGACAGAATAAAGTCATTTTGAGACATCAAAAAATGAAGATAGTTTGTCAACCGCATTTCTTTATTACTTAAAAAAAAAAGGCAGATAAACCAAAAACAATGGTTGGGAGAAATAACGGGGAACACAAAAACTAGTAAGCTATGTTGGTAAACAATAAAACTAATAACTATAGAAAACAATAGGGCAGAGTTAAACAAAGTAAACTCTAAAAAACAATTTTTAAAGGACTGCTAGCAATATTGAATAATTTCACATTTTATTATAATAATTACAAATTACAGGTGTTAAATATATAGTTTGTATGGTTCCATTTTATCTTTTTTGGCTTAATAGCTTTCTTTTTCTTTTCTCTGATTGCTTTAGGATACCTTTAACTTATCACAATCTACTTTTAAGAATATTATATCACTTCAGGTATAGTACAATAACCTTACAACAGTAATTCTCCACTCTCCCTCTCTTATTCTTTGTGCTATTATTATACATTTAACTTCTGCATATCTTATAAACCCTACAACTTATTGTTAGTATTTTGCTATAAACAGTCAATTATCTATTAAGGAGAATTTGTAAAATAAGAGAATAAAGAATATTTTAGATTTGCCCACTGTATTAGCTTCCTATAATACAAATTTGCCATAACAAATATAAAAATAATTTTTTTGGTATTTTTCTGAAGCTGGAAACGAGGAGAGACAGTCAGACAGACTCCTGCATGCGCCCGACCAGGATCCACCCCGCACGCCCACCAGGGGGCGACAATCTGCCTACCAGGGGGCGATGCTCTGCCCCTCCGGGGCGTTGCTCTGTCGCCACCAGAGCCATTCTAGCGCCTGGGGCAGAGGCCGAGGAGCCATCCCCAGCGCCCGGGCCATCTTTGCTCCAATGGAGCCTCGGCTGCGGGAGGGGAAGAGAGAGACAGAGAGGAAAGAGAGGGGAGGGGTGGAGAAGCAGATGGGCGCCTCTTCTGTGTGCCCTGGCCGGGAATCGAACCTGGGACTTCTACACGCCAGGCCGACGCTCTACCACTGAGCCAACTGGCCAGGGCCAAAAATAATTTTTCATAACAAATTATCATAAGCCTTGTGGCTCAAAAGAAAAGAAATTTATTCTCTCACATTCTGAAGGCCTGAAATTGGAAACCAAGGTGTCAGCAGCAGAGCCAGACTCCCTCTGGGGGCTCTATCCTAACTCTGATGGCTGCCGGCAATGCCTGGTGGTCCCTGGCTTATTGCATCACTCCAATCCCTGCCTCTGCATGACCTTCTCTGAGTGTCTGTGTCTTCTAATTTACCTCTGCCTCACTCTTACAGGAATTTAAGGTTCACAAGGTTATCCAAAGTGATCTCATCTGGAAATCTTTAACTTAATTACACCCCTCTTCCAAATAAGGTAACATTCAGAGATTTCAGAAATCAGAATATGAATCTATATTTTTGGAGGCCACCTATCTATACAACAATGTGTGAAGATGTGAAGAAATGGGAATTATGACAAATTGTTGTGAAAATAATTCAGTAATATTTAATACACACATACATACAATATTTAATACACACATACATACATACTGTAAGGCCAGGAGCCACCATCGTGGCCATTCACATGCAGGTTCCCATTGGATTCGGGCAGACAGTAAAGAAATGGAAGAGTTGGAGGGTGGTGGGCCATTCTGTTTATTGGTGTCTCACCAAGACAGGCAAGCCACAAGAGAAGACAAGGGAAAAGCAGGTTTTCTGATCCATGAAGAGCAAAGGATCAGGGAGGCCCCTGCAATGGTGATAGCAGGAACTGAGAGAGAGCAAGCTCCCGGTCTGCCCCACTTTATATTGTAGAAATCAAAACCTTTAATCCAATATACAAACAAAGAAGTCTCTGATACAAAGTCACTTATCTGAGGCAGAATGGGATTCCTCATGAGAGTGCACCACCCCCTATCATGCAATCAGTCAAGGGTGTGGGGAAAAGCTTAGTCTTAAAACTAAGCCTTAGGCTATAGCGACCCGGCCTGCTTACAGCCTGTCCCCCACACCCAATACAAACTATAAGTGAGAAAACATATATATCATATTTACAAACTTATTTGACCAACACATACATATATATTTCTTGCACCAGAAAACAAATACGTTGATGCTGATGTCTCTTCTCACTATTCTATTTGTCCAATGTCAACCATGCTGCATACTCACTAAGTTAAAAATGACATGTCCCTTAATAACTTGGTACTTAGATTTTTTTCTACCCTTCTCTCTTTAAGCCCATGAGGCAGTGCTCTCCAAAAAAACTCATTGGTGGGGCCCTGGAGTCGCTGGCATTTCCAGGGATCTCTGTGCAAAGTCCTACAAAAATCAAACAGTCCCCCCTTTCTTTAGCTAGTATGTTCAAGGGGATTTCTGTAAGTGGAGTTTCCTTAAAGCAGGGTACAGCCGGCCATTATTACCCTGAGTAGAGCTGTCAGACCTCTCATTGGGAAGAACACTGAACAGGATGAATGAGGCAGTGTAATTGGTCCCTGAACCAGTCTGGAATCTCACAGCAGGAAAGGGGGGCCTTTCATCCGCCTTCAGCCCCGCCTCCTCACACTAGCTCGCTTGCTTGCTGGGAGACACCAGCAGTGCTGTCAAGGGCGCCCAGCCCAGAGAAGAGAGCTGGCAGAGGAGATCTGAGGCTCTTTCAAGATCCTGCATCTAATAGAGGAGGATTTCCTCTCACAGGCAAAAGACAGATGCACAGCAGGCCTGGAGAGAGACATCAGAGAGGGGGCAGTTCCCCCGCAAAGAGGGCGTTTGGGGGTGAAAGCAAGTGGGGGCACACCTCCAAACGCTGAGGCTCCCTGTGTGTCACCAGGCCCCAAATGACAGTCTGGCTATAGAATCTAAGAGTCTCATAAAGGCAGAGCCTGCAAGGGGCCCTCACTATGCACTTAACCCCAGAGGGAAAGGGATTGTCATGGGTCACACAGTAGGGTAGTAGGGTGGGCAGAGCCTCCTAAGTAGCAAAGATTCAGGCTGTTTCTATATAGGACTCCTCTCTCTTGTTCCTGCTCTCAGAGCTTAGTCTCCAGCTGCACAGAGCTGAACAGTGTATCCTGCTCCGCACCACTCCTAACCCAATATTCACAGAGAGACCGACTCCCTCCCTCCCGCTGAGAAGTCCCCTGCTCCTCTTGCCTCTCCCCAGGGCATCTGCTCCCTCTTTCAAACTGCCTCATCCAGACTCCTCTGTGTCAGTTGTGCTCTGATCCCGGGGTCCTGTTGCTATCTTCTTGGACTCTCTTGATGCCTCAATGTGATGCAATACATCGGTTAGAGGGAAGCAACTCTGGGCTTTGTCGGAAGCAACTCTGGGCTTTGTCCAAAGCACCTGAAAGAAGACACTTGAAGGTCATGGGTCCATTCCTGACCATTGCTCTGAATCTACAGACACCCTCTGATGGCTGCTGAAGCTAGCTCCGGGTGTCACTGCCCCTCACACACACACTCGTCACACTTACACCTGCACTGGTTTCTGTTTCCACCCAGAATAAAGCCCAGGCTCCTCAGCGAAACTCACAAGGCCCTTCACACTGGGGACTACTCTCCTCTTCAGCTGCGAGCCTCAACCTCTCGGATCAACGTCCACTTGGAGCCAAGAGTGCCAGTGCCTGGGAACCTATGTCCCTGCCATTCACCCTGCCTGGACCTCTCTTCCCCACACCACCCCCTTCATAGTCTGACTTCCACTCCTTCAGGGTGCCTCACCCAGAGGACAGCTTGAAGAGCCTCTTGGCCAACACACGCACTTTAAATCAGAACACTGGAGGGCAAACCCTCCATTTTGTGGGCAGAGCCAAGACGCCAGCCTCAGTTGTCCCGACCTCAAGACACTGTTCCTCATTTGTAAGGAAACTGCTGTCCCCAGTTCAAACATCTCTTCTTGACCTGTCACATCGCCCATGGGTTGGGGGAGGGGGTGTTTGAGGCTTTCTGAGCTGCCCTGGCTGGTGTTCCCCCACTGCCGAGGGCACTCGGTGGAAAGACTGTCCCATGCTCTTCCGGTTTTTTTCTCTTTCAGAAAACTTTCCTCCTATCAATATTTGATGAGGGTAATTTCAAAGACTTGTTTAGTATGATCTGCACATAGGGAGCCCTTGCGAGTATTTATCATGCTCGGGGTATAATTACATTCAAATCCTGAGACACTGTTGCTAGGTTACTGTTGCTCGAGGTTCCTCTGACTTCCATGCTCCAGGTGCTCCGCCTCCCCCTTGTGATATTAGGGGCAGGGGACTGGCAGGCAGACTAGGGCTTATGATTCCCTTTAATGGAGGTGAGAGTCTGGGGTCTCTCAACAGAGGGGAGAGGAGAGAGGGAGGGAGAGGGAGAGGGAGAGAGATTGCAAGTGAGCATATATGCATGCAGGAGCACTTTGCACACCTCCCCAGGTGGGGCTGGCAGTTCCTGTAAGCAAGACTAAAGAGGCAGGAGGGAATAAAGAGGGCAGTTCTGCCTTGAGAGACTCCCTGGAGAAATCACCTGTGAGCCTTCGCTTCCGCCAGGCCCCGAGTTCCTTTCTGAGAACTGAGCAGGCATCCTGCATCCTCCAGGGCCTCCGGAGGAGTTCCGTTCTGACAGCAGGGGGCTGCCCTTGTCCAAGGACACAGGCAGTTTCTGAGGGGAAACGCACCTGCCTTCCATACTGAGGAGCACCGGTTCCCCGAGTCAAAGGCGAGGAGCCCAAGGCCAGCATCTCTGGGCGGTTCCCCACAGTATGATCACCTGTATAAGCCGGGTGAGGGGTGGCTGGAGTCTTGAACCTGAGCTGTCTGCCCCAGAAGCAGTGGCAGGAAGCCCCTTTTTCAGGACTCAACATTAACCAAAGTTCTCGAATGTAGACTTTTGATGTTATTTCCAAATGAGGCTAAATACACAATCATTGCATTGTTGTTGGTTTTTCTTGCCACAGTTAAAGGAGTCAACTTGTTAAATGTAAGCCTCTAAAACATACCACGTGTTTATAACTGTGTTTGGCATTTACATTCCTTTTCAATCAACCAGGACCTTTCAGCATAGGAAGTGGCCCGTACCCCTGTCTGCCTCTGAAAGCCTGGTTGAATTTCTCCCTGCGTGCACGTGCGCCTGCGCCTTGCAGTAGATTGCTAATCCATGGATGTGCCTCTGTGGTTGCACACTGATTAATAGCTGGTCAGGGCTGAACCCACACATTTGTGTTTAAGGTAATACTGAGTCAGCACCACTGGCCTTAGGGAAGAAAAAAGGAAGTAAAACCCAGGCAGATGGGTTCAGGGTGCAATTTAGCATTGGATTTGCATTTCCTGACTCTGCTGCCCAATCTATTTCCCATTGGTCTTTAGAAATGTGCTAGATGGAATTGTGTTTCTTATTGCAAATTTTAAATCAGTGGATGATACAGTAGCATTACTTGCCACAATCCCCTGGGTATAGCTGCAAATATGCTTTTAAACCTCAAAGCAATTTCCCCAGTCATCATGGAGCAATAATTGCTATTAAAAAGAATATATGCACACATGATGTTTGTGGGGGAATATAAATTGCTGTCAATTTTTAATGCAAAAAAAATAATTAAAGACTTAGCATCTGTTTCAAACAATTTACAAACAAATTTATCCTCAGTGTTTATCTTCAAAACCAAAAGCTGAATCTGGACATCATAATTCTTTGAGACATCAGCCAGGTACAACACATTTTACTTCAACAATAAAAGTTTCTAAGCCTTCATGTCAAGAGATGCTGTGGAGGGTAGGTTTTCCCAGGTGTTGAGGTTAGCTAAACTGGTGAAGGCTGATTCTGTACAAAATGGTCAAGGATCTCTGGATTCTATGATACTAGAGAGTGAGAAGGTGAGGTAACATTGGTTAAGTGCAGGATTCTTTGTTTTAAGGAAGCACACATGTGACCCTTGTTTGCCAATTGGCTTCTTACCAATAAGGAGATGAGTTATGTCTGGTGTTGCTGACCTTGACTCAGTCTCTGCTCAGGAGGTCTTCCCAGTCTTGTGAGAAAAGATAAAGCCATACAGAAACAGCCATTGCTATTATCCAGGGAAGCAGGGCTCAGACCAGAGAGCTCAAGGGAGAGAGTTTGCTGTGGGAGAATAGTTATAGTGGGGCTGGAAGAACTAAAAACAAGGGATGACCAAGCAATTCAGAGATTAACAAAAGATTAGCAAGAGAAAACATTGCCACTGCCAGGCTGGTAAGGCAAAGAGAGGAGACTAATAGTGACTGGAGCCCAGGAGCTGTGGCCACCTGGTGGGAGCTGTGGCCGGGTGGGTGCAGCTCTTGCCAATGATGTCTCTCCCCAAAGCAGACAGGGGAAGAAATTCCCTGGATTCTTCCCTTCCCTTGCCTTTCAAGCTCTTCTCCTGCTTGCTCCTGGCAGACCTGGGCTGGAAACCAGTGGGCACATACACCTGAGAAATAAAGTTTGTAGTGTCAGTCTTCAGAGCAATTGGAGGGGGATGGTATGGGGCAAGAATGGCAACTGACTGGCTCACCAACTCAAACACAGTGCCAGATGTGGAGGAGGAGACAAAATAGGGAGAGAGCCTAGAGACGGGAGTGGATACTTCCAGGAGGGAAATCAAAGAAGGCTCTCTAGAAAAAGCACCACCTGAATGGGGCTTGAAGGACACAGAGGATCTCATCAAGGAAATTAAGAGTGGGAGACAGGAAGACACTGTCAACACTCATCTATAATTGAAGGTAACATTCAATATGAGGAAGCGATTGTTTTGAGATGGTCAGAGGTGGAACAAGAAGCCATGAAGTATGCAGTTGAAGAAACTATTTGAAGGCAAACAAAGAAAAGGGCTGTCACTGGTTGGGTTGTTCAGGAAGCTGACTCTGGAGATGGGTGTGCAGGGAGTTCATGAGGCTCCGCTCTCAGGTTCAGTTCAGATAAGGAGAAGATAAGGGGTCAAAATGGGCAGAGAGAGGAATGGGATTGTAAAGCAGTCACAACACGGGCCTCAGCCAACCCCGTGGGGGGCTCTGGAGCTGAGATGACCCTTCAGAATTGTCCTGAGTTGGAACAAAGGAGCTGGGACTTCACACCTCTGCATCAGCCAGTCATTGAGTGCAGGCTACCCCAGGAAGGGGTGTGACTGGCTGGGGCAATTCTCTTCTACCACGGAGAGTTCTCCCTGAGGGCAGGCAGCCCCAAGGGCATCTCTATCAGCAGAAGGAATGATGTCTCAGTCTCGGTTTGGGCAACACACCAGTGTCCATTAGCAGACGGTAGGATAAAGGAAGGAAAATACTGCGACTAAGGTACCTACTCTGCATGTGTACTTGGTACATATTACTTTACTTCCAGAAAACACCCTGTAAGGTCACTATCACTAGCCTCAGTTTACAGGTAAGGAAGCTGAGGCTCAGAGAAGGTAACTCGTCCAGTGTCCTCAGTCAGGAAGGATAGAAAGGATTTGAGCCCAAACTGCTCACAAGACTAGACAGAATTTTTTGTGGTGCAGAGACTCACATCTGCAAAGAAGTGAGGTCATGTCCAAGGGTGATGGGCCACTGTTCAGATGGGGGATGCTTTCTAGAAAGTTGAAAAAAATCAGAATTTTTTTCTGATTCTTTTGTGTGTGTGTGTGTGTGTGTGTGTGTGTGTGTGTGTGTAGTTGAACGTGATAGCAACAGAGAGGGCCCAGAGGTGAGATTGCACCGATGTTTTCTGGCACATAGTGGACTTTTTCATTCTTTTTGGCATCTTTATAAACCAAACCTTGTTATTTATGCTGAAGGATTTCCCATCTTATGAGTGCAGGTGAGAGAAGCCAAAAATGGCAGGTTGTCAGTTTACCAGCCACCCCTGCAGACAGTGGGGCCCGTGAGACAGGCTCCATGGCTCACCCACATCCACCAGCTTTGATGCTGACATGTGGTAGGGAACTGGGACCACCAGGAGCTGCCCTGGCAGCGGCAGGACTCATGTCCTTGTCCAGCCCAGTGCAGAGGTTGTGGCAGACGCTGTGGCAGGTGGCACAAGGGTTTGGAGATGGCAGTGGGACCTTGGTGGTCTACTGGGCAGCACTATTGAGCACATTTTGGACATTGTTCCTAAGCAGACAGTCCTAAGTATGGCTCTAGCCTTCCTGAAAATTCTGTGACCAATATCCTTTAGAGTGACCCAATATCCTTTAGAAAAACATAATCTTGAAATAATTTCATAAATATTACAAAAATAATAAACACATAAATCTTCCACTCAGATTCCCAAAATGTTGGCATTTACCACACTTATGTTATTTCTCTCCTATCTTCTTTATTCTGTCTATCTATCTATCTATCTATCTATCTATCTATCTATCTATCTATCATCTATCCTACTATAGTGATAATTTCAGGAAAGTTTTAGATGCTAAATTACTGAAAGAATGATGAGAAATAAGGTATTTACATAGTCTCAAAATATATTTCCTCAAATATATAGAGAAGAGAGTAACTTCACAGTGAAGACACCTGGCAGACACAACATTACTCCAGTGTTTAAACTTCACATAACAGGCAGGGGGAAAAGTGGACACCAAGTGCATCTTGAGAGAATGTGCCAGACCGGACACATCATCACTTCTGTAACATTCCTGCAACAATGCACTACCTGAACTTACCCTTCAGGGACCATCAGGAGAAATCCAGCCGAGATTTATTCTACAAAATAACTTGGCTCTTTTCCCTGATATCATTTTAGTCATTTTTTAAAATTTCTTTTACGATTCTATAATACATCATCTGTATATTGTATTGTGTGTTCACCACTTAAATCGAGTCTCCCATCAGTATTTAATCCCTATTTACTGTTTCTAGCTCTCTCATCCAACCTCTGGTAATCACCATACTATTATGTTTATGAGTTTTTTTTCACTTTGCTTAATACTTTCCATTTTTCACTCAGCCCCTCAAACTCCCTCTTCTCTGACAGCTGTCAGCCTGTTCTCCATATCCATGCTTCTGTTTCTATTTTGTTTGTCAGTTTATTTTCTTCTTTAGATTTCACATCTGAGTGAAATCATATGGAACTTGTCTTTCTCTGGCTGGCTTATTTCACTTAGCTTACTGCTCTCCATGTTCATTGTGGTTTTGATTTGCATTTCTCTGATGATTAGTGATGTTGAGCATTTTTTCATATGCCTATTGGCCATCTGTATGTCCTCTTTAGAGAAGTGTCCATTCAGGTCCTTTGCCCATTTTTTAATAGGATTGTTTGTTTTTTTGTTTTGTTTTGTTTTGTTTGTATTTTTCTGAAGCTGGAAACGGGGAGAGACAGTCAGACAGACTCCCGCATGCGCCGACCGGGATCCACCCGGCACGCCTGCCAGGGGCGACGCTCTGCCCACCAGGGGGCGATGCTCTGCCCCTCCGGGGCGTCGCTCTGCCACGACCAGAGCCACTCCAGCGCCTGGGGCAGAGGCCAAGGAGCCATCCCCAGCGCCCAGGCCATCTTTGCTCCAATGGAGCCTTGGCTGTGGGAGGGGAAGAGAGAGACAGAGAGGAAGGAGGGGGTGGGGGTGGAGAAACAAATGGGCGCTTCTCCTATGTGCCCTGGCCGGGAATTGAACCCGGGTCCCCCACACGCCAGGCCGACGCTCTACCGCTGAGCCAACCGGACAGGGCTTGTTTGGTTTTTTAATGTTGAGTTATATAAGTTCTTTATCATTGTGTTCTGTATCATTGGTGAATATGCTCTCTCATTCAATGGGTTGTCTTTTCATTTTGTTGATTATTTTATTTGTTGTGCAAAAATGTTTCAGTTTGATGTAGTCCTATTTGTTCATTTTTACTTCTGTTTCCCTTACTGGAAGAGACATATCAAAAAATATATTGCTGCAAGAAATGTACAAGATTTTGCTACCTATGTTTTCTTCTAGGATTTTTATGGTTTCAGGCATTACATTTAAGTCTTTAATCCTTCTGGATTTATTCTTATGTATGGTATAATAAGGTGTACTAGTTTGATTTTTTTTACATGTATCTGTCTAATTTCCCCAATACCACTTATTGAATATACTATCTTAACCCCATTGTATATTCTTGCCTACTTTGTTAAATATTAATTGACCATAAAGGTGTGGGTTTATTTCTGGGCTCTCTGTTCTGTTCCATTGATATTTACCTCTGTTTTTATGCCAGCACCATGCTATTTTGGTTACTGTGGCTTTGCAATATAGTTTGATATCTGGTAGCGTAATTCCACCAACTTTGTTCTTGTTTTTCAAGATTGTTGTGGCTATTTGGAGTTTTTGTAGTTCTATATACATTTTTGTAATATTTATTCTAATTCTGTGAAATATGTCATTGGTATCTTTTTGTTTTAATTTTTATTTAGAAAATTAAGTTTAACATGGTGACATTGATCAATAAGAGTACATAGGTTTCAGGTAAACATTTCTGAAGCATTTGAACTGTTCCTTATGTTGTGTACTCATCACCCAAAGTCAAATTATTTTCTGTCATCTTACTTTTGTCTCTCTTTACACCTTTCCCCACATCCCCTCCCCCCTACTCCCTATCCCATGTCTGTTTCCCCTGGTAACCACTTCACTTTTATCTATCTCCATGAGTCTCAGTTTTATATCCCACCTATGTGTGAAATCATACAGTTCTTAGTTTTTTGAGTTAGTTATTTCACTCAGTATAATGTTCTTAAGGTCTATGCATGTTGTTGTAAATGTCACTATGTCATCATTTCGTATGGCTGAGTAGTATTCCATTATATATATATATATATATATATATATATATATATATATATATATATATATGTACCACAGCTTCTTTATCCAATCCTCTATCAAAGGACACTTTGGTTGTTTCCATGTCTTTGCCACTGTGAATAATGCTGTGATGAACATGGGGGTGCATGTGTCTTTATGTACCAATGTTTGCAAGGTTTTGGGGTGAATACCCAGTAGAGGGATTGTTGGGTCATATGGTAATTCTTTTCTTAATTTTTTTGAGGAAACACTATATTTTCTTCCATAATGGTTGTACTAATTTGCATTCCCACCAGCAGTGAATGAGGATTCCTTTTTCTCCACAGCCTCTCTAACACTTCTTATTACCTGTCTTGTTGATAATAGCCAATCTAACAGGTGTGAGGGGTATCTTATTACAGTTTTGATTTGCATTTCTTGAAAAGCTAGTGAAGATGAGCATATTTTCATATATCTGTTGGTCATTTATATGTCTTCTTGGGAGAAGTATCTGTTCAGGTCTTTCCCAATTTTTTAATTGGACTGTTTGCTTGTTTGTTGCTGCGCTTTGTGGGTTAACCCCATATCGAAGATTTTGTTAGCAAATGTTTATATATTTTGAGTATTAACCCCATATCGAAGATTTTGTTAGCAAATGTCATCTCCCATTTAGTTGGCTGCCTATTTGTTTGTTGTCAGGTTTTTATTTATTTTTATTTTTTGCTGTGCAGAAGCCTCTTAGTTTAATATAATCCCATTCATTTATTGTTGCCTTTACTTCCCTTGCCTTTGGGGTCAAATTCATAAATTGTTCTCTATGGCCAAGGTCCATGAGCTTAGTACCTATGTTTTCTGTTATGTAATTTATTGTTTTTTATATTATATTTGGGCCTTTATCCATTTTGAATTAATTTTTGTGCATGGAGACAAACTGTAGTCAAGTTTCATTCTTTTGCATGTGGCTTCCCAGTTTTCCCAGAACCATTTATTGAAGAGGCTCTCTTTTCTCTACTGTGTGTTTTTGGCTCCTTTGTCAAAGATGATTTGCCCATATATATGTGTTTTTATTTCTGGGATCTCAATTCTGTTGCATTGGTTGTATGTCTTTTTTTCTTCCATTATTGTGCTGTGTTGATTATTGTGGCTCTATAGTATAATTTGAAGTCAGGTAGTGAGACATCTCTGGATTTATTCTTTTTTCTCAAGACTGCTTTGGCTATTTGTGCTTTTTTATGGTTCCATACAAACCTGCTATTTTTTTGTTTTATTTCTTTAAAAAATTGACATTGGGGTTGTGATGGGGATTGCATTAAATTTAGATATTGCTTTGGGTGATGAGGCATTTTAACAATGTTGATTCTTCCAATCCATGAACATGGAATATTTTTCCATTTCATTGTGTCTTTTTCAATTTCTTTCAATAACTTTTTATAGTCTTCAGTATATTGTTCCTTCACATTCTTTGTTAAGTTTATTCCTAGCTTTTTTTGTTGTTGTTGCAATTGTAAAAGGAACTGGTTTTTTAAGTTCATTTTCAGATGTTTCATCATTGACCTATAGGAAAGTAGTGGATTTTTGTATTTTGACTTTGTATCCTGCGACTTTAGTGTATTGGTTTATTGTTTTAATAGTTTTTTGGTGGAGTCTTTGGGGTTTTCTATATACAGGATCATGTCATCTGCGAAATGTGATACTTTTACTTCTTCTTTTCCAATATGGATGCTTTTTATTTTTTTCTTTTCCCTGATCACTCTGGCTAAAAATTTCAGAACTATGTTGAATAAGAGTGGAGAGAGTAGGCAACCTTGTCTTGTTCTTGATTTTAGAGGAAAAGCCTTAATTTTTTTCCCTTTTAGTGTGATATTATTAGCTGATGGCTTGTCATATGTGTCCTTTATTATATTGAAGTACTTTCCTTCTACTCCTATTTTCTTGAGTGTTTTAAACATAAAGAGATGTTGTATCTTATCAAATACTTTTTCTGCATCTACTGATAGAATCGTATGGTTTTTGTTCTTTGTTTTGTTGATGTGGTGATTACATTGATTGATTTCTGTATGCTGAATCATCCTTGTGCTCCCGGAATGAATCCTACTTGATTATGATGTATTATTTTTTTAATATGTTGTTGTATTTGATTTGCTAGTATTTTGTTTAGAATTTTTGCATCTGTATTTATTAGAAATATTGGTCTGTAGTTTTTGTGTGTGTGTGTGTTGTCCTTGCCAGGTTTTGGTATGAGGATTATGTTGACCTCATAAAATATTTTGAGAGTATTGCTTCTTCTATTTTTTGGAAGACTTTGAGAAGGATAGGTACCAAATCTTCTTTGAATGTTTGATAGAATTCACTAGTGTAGCCACCTAGTCCTGGATTTTTGTTTTGGGGGAGGTTTTTATAGTTGTTTCTATTTCCTCCCTGGTTATAGGTCTATTTAGGTTTTCCACTTCTTCATGACTCAGTCTAGAAAGATTGTATAGTTTTAGAAATTTATCTATTTTCTCTAGGTTGTTGAATTTGGTGGCATATAATCTCATAATATTCTACTATGATCTTTTGTATATCTATGATGTTTGTGATAATTTTTCCTCTTTTATTTTGGATTTTGTTTATATGAGTCATTTTTTTTTTCATAAGTCTTGCCAGTGGTTTGTTGATTTTACTGATCTTTTCAAAGAACCAGCTCTTTGTTGTATTATTTTTTCTATATTTTTTGTTCTCTATTTCATTTATTTCTGCTCTGATTTTTATTACTTCCTTTCTTCTGCTGAGTTTGGGTTGCTTTTTTACAGTTCCTTAAGGTGTGATATTGGGCTATTTATTTGGGTTCTCTCTTGTTTCTTGTTATAAACCTGTAATGATATAAACTTCCCTCTTATTACCACTTTTTCTGCAACCCAGAAATTTTGATATGTTGTGTTGTCATTTTCATTTGTCTGTTTATATCTTTGATCTTTGCTTTTATTTCTTCTTTGTACCAGTCATTCTGTAAAAGTATGTTGTTTAATTTCACATTTTTGGGGTTTTTTTACTTCCTTTTTACAGTTGAATTCTAATTTCAAAACTTTATGATCAGAAAATATGTTTGGTATAATTTTAATCTTTCTTAAATTAGTTGATGTTAGTTTTGTGACCCAACATATGGTCAATCCTTGAGAATGTTCCATGCACACTGGAGAAGAATGTATAATCTAAGATTTTGGGATGAAATGTCCTATAAATGTTTAGTATGTCCAGAGTGTCGTTTAAGGCTGATATTTATTGATTTTCTGTTTGGATGATCCATCTAAAGCCATCAATGGTGTATTGAAATCTCTAAGTATAATTGTGTTTTTGTCTGCTTCTATTTTTAGATAAGTTAGTAGATGTTTTATATATTTTGGTGCTCCCTGGTTCAGTGCATATACATTAAGAAGTGTTGGTGCAATGCCCCCTTTATCATTATGAAATGTCCATCTTTGTCTCTGGTTACCTTTGTTGTCTCGAAGTCAGTATTGTCAGATGTGAGTATGGCTACACCTGCTTTTCTTTGGATATTTTTTGCTTGTTTTCTAACCTTTCACTTTGAGTCTACTTTTGTTCTTGCAGCTTAAATGTGTCTCTTGAAGTCAGCATATGGTTGGTTTTGTTTTTTGATCCAATCTGCTCCTCTGTGCCTCTTTATTGGTGAGTTCAGTCTATTTACATTTAGAGTAATAATTGACATTTAAGCATTTCCTGAAGCCATTTTATGTTTTGTTTTCTGGTAGCTATGTGTCTTGTTTAGTTCTTCTCTTTTGTGTTTCTGTCAGTTGTTTTTGTTTGGTGGTTTTCTATAGTTTTTTCCCATGTTCTTTTGTTGTTTTTTTTTAAACCTGTGTGTTTCAGTAGTGGCTTTTTTGTGGGTATTTAACATTAGGTTATAAAAGGGAAAATGTTCATATGTACAAGAATCCTTTGCCTTATGATTGCTTCTACACTCCATCCTCTTCTGCTACTGCAGATCTTTATTCTTTCCCCTTTTATGTTACTGTTGTCACAGTTTATCTGTGTTTTTATTGTGACCTGGTTAGAGCTCTTTACTTGTAGTTTTGATTTGTTTTGTTCTTTGTGTCTGGTCAAATAACCTCCTTGAGTATTTTTTGTAGTGGGGGTTTTTAGGTGATAAATTCCCTCAGCTTCTGTATGTTTAGAAAAGTTTTTATTTCTCTTCCATATTTGAAGGATAACTTTAATGGATATAGTATTCTTGGCTGTTAATTCCTGTCTTTTAGTACTTTGAATGTTTGAGTTCATTCTCTTCTGGCTTATAGAGTTTCTGCTGAGAAATCTGATGATAACCTAATGGCCTTTCCTTTATATGTTATGTTCTTCTTTTCCCTAGCTGCCTTGACGTTTCTTTCTTTATCATTGATTTTTGACAATTTTTTTTACGATGCACCTTTGAGTAGGTCTGTTTGGGTTGCAGTAACTAGGTGTTCTGTTTGCTTCTTGAATTTGAGGCTCTAACTCTTTCCATAGGCTTGGGAAATTCTCATCAATTATTTGTTTGAATAAGCTCTTCATTTCCTTCTTCTTATCTTCTTTTTCTGATATATCCATTATTCTTATATTGCTCTTTGTGATTGTGTCAGACAATTCTTGTAGAGCTCTCTCTGTTTTTTGTGTTTGTTTTTTTTAAATTTGTGAGTCTCTGTCTTCTTCACTCTGTAGCATCTCTAGTTTCCTCTCTTTAATGTCACTGATTCTTTTCTTTCTCTGGCTTGTTCTATTAGCTAAACTTGCTACCTCAGTCTTCAATTCATGTATTGAGTTTGTCATCTCTGTTTTTAAAGTTTCAATTTCTTTGGTGAGGTATTTATTTTGTTCATTAATTTGTTTTCTGAGCTCATTAAGTTGCCTATTGGTGTCTTTTTGCATCTCATTGAATTTTTTAGAACTTCAATTTTAAATAGTCTATCATTTAACTCTACATTTTCCATGTGGTGGAGATTTTTTTTCTGGATTTTTTTTTACTATCTTTCTGAACTTTGTTTCTGTCTCATGTAGCCATTGTAATCAAGTTCTTCTTTCTTGCTGGCATCTGAAAGTGGTATTGTTAAGAATCCTAACCAAAAAAAAAAAAAAAAAAAACAACTAAAAAATGAAAAATTACAATAAAAAATTATAAAATTGTGACAAGTAAAGAAGAAAAACCACAAAATAAAAGATCAAAAGTAAATGAAAACATAAAAAACTACACACTTACAAATAAGAATAAAATTTATAAAAATAAAAAATGAAAATCAAAAGGGAAAAAAGAATTTAAAAAAAGAAAAAAATGGGTAAAAAAAGAAAGAAAAAGTAAATTTCAGTTTTGAGAGGTTTCTTCCATCGTGTTTCTGTCTTACATTTTTTAGCTCTGTGAAGGTCCTGGGCTATTCTCCACTGAGATGTTGCTTTCATAATGTATGAAATGTATGCGGGGCTGCAGTTGCATTGCTGGGTGGGGCATGTTGTGAGAGCTTTAGGGCTTTGGCTTTCTGACTTTCCAGCTCTAGCAATGGCAATCTAAGGCTTCCTAGCACTCCTCCCCACATCTCAACATACCTGGGGACCGGATGTGGAGCATCTCTGTTCTTCAGAGGAGAGAGTGGCTCTGGAGAGCTAGCTGTGGGGTTTGTCTCTGTCACTCTTGAAGGCAGTACCTGGGAGGCTGGGGGGCTACACTTTAGCTTTCTCTATCTCTACCAAGTTTGGGCTGCAGGTAGACTGTGGGAACACTGGCCATAACCCTGTGCTCTGGTTGCTTTGGTTTATCTCCCTCTTTGTCCCTCTATCTCACCGTTCCATCCAGAAGAAGGAGATCCAGTCACTCTGAGTTTCTCTCTCTGTACCCCTCAGCCAAAACCCAGAGAGCCCGAGCTTCTCTCCTTGCCTTAGTCCAGCAGAGAAAAAATAAATCTTAGTCACTCCAGGTTTGTCTCTTCTCCTCTCCAAAGCCCACAGCAAATGTGCTTTATCTTCTGCCCCCCTTTTCACCGTGTCCCACCTTTAGCCCATTTGGTGTTTCAGGTGCATCTGCAGGTTCAGCTGGGGTTCCTTCACTGTGTTATACTTGTTCAATCTGTTGAAATTTCAAGGTGAGAGTTTAGGAGTATCTCTTATGCTGCCATCAGTCTGACATCATCTAGTGTTTTCCTCATTGGTATCTTGATGGGAATTGCATTTAATCTATAGATCATTTTGGGTAGTATGGATATTTTAACAATGTTAATTCTTCCTATTTGTGAATATGGAATATGGTTTCATCTATTTGTATCTTCTTCAGTTCCTTCCCTTAGTGTCTTATAATTTCTCAAGTATAGGTTTTTTACATCTTTGATTAAATTTACTCCTAGTTGTTTTATGTATTTATTTTTGATACAATTGTAAATCAGATTGTTTTTTTAGTTTGTTTTTCTGAGAGTTCATTTTTGGTGTATAAAAATGCAACTGATTTCTGGATTTTTTTATTTTGTATCCTGCTACTTTAATGAATTCATTTATTCTAGTAGTTTTTATTTTTTGATGGAATCTTTAGGGTCTCTATACGCAGCATCATATCATTTGCAAATAATGACAGTTTTACTTTTTTCTTTCCAATTTGGATGCATTTCCTTTTTCTTCTTGTTTGATTGCTGTGGTTGGAACTTCCAATACTATGTTGAATATGAGTGGTGAAAGGGGACATCCTTCTCTTATTTCTGATCTTGAGGAAAACACTTGCAGTTTTGCCCTTTAAGTATGATGTTTTCTGGGGGGTTGTCATATAGGTCTTTATTATTTTGAGGTGTTCACTCTACTCTCCCTTTGCTAAGAGTTTTTGTTATAAACGGGTACTGGATTTTATCAAATGCTTTTTCTGCATCTATTGATATGACCGTGTGATTTTTATCTTTCATTGTGGTTATGTGGTGTATCATGTTTACTGATTTGTGGATATTGTACCAACTTTGCATCCTTGAAATAAAACCAACTTGATTATGGTGTGCGATCTTTTTAAAAGTATTGTTGGATCTGGTTTGCCAATATATTGTTGAGGATTTTAGCATTAATGTTTATCAGGAATATTGACCTACAAGTTTCTTCCTTTGTAGTTTCTTTATCTGGTTTTGAATAGGATAATGCTGGCCTTTTAAAATGAGCTTGGGAGTCCTCCCTTCTCTTGAATTTTTTGGAGTAGTTTGAGAAGGGTAAGTGTTAGTTCTTCTTTGCAGTGGTGTAGTGAACATAACTGGCGCCTGGGGCACGACACTTTATTGGCACCCCCTCCCCCCTAACTAGCTTCTACTTTGCTTTCCTTGTTTGTCTTGGAGACCATTTGGCGCCCCTCTGCGAGTGGTGCCCGGGGCATGATAGACCCCCTTGCCCTCCCCTCGCTATGCCACTGCTTCTTTGAATGTTTGGTAAAATTCTCTGTGTTTGTTGGGAGTTTTTTGATTACTGCTTCAATTTCATTAGTTGCAATTGTCTATTCAGATTTTTTATTTCTTCCTGATTCAGTTTTGGAAGATTGTTTCTAAAAATGGATTCATTTTGTCCAGATTGTCCAATTTGCTGGCATATATTTGTTTGCAATATTTTCTTACAATCCTTTGTATTTCTTTGGTGTCACTTACTACTTCTTCTGATTTATTTATGATTTTATTTATCTGGGTACTTTCTCTCTCTCTTTTTTTTTTTTTTTTTTTTGGTGAGTCTGGTTAAAAACTTGTCAATCTTGTTTATGTTTCGAAGAACCTGTTTTTGTTTTCTTTGATATTTTAATTTCTTTTAGACTCTATCTTGTTTATTTCTGATCTGATCTTTATTATCTCCTTTCTTCTATTCACTTTGGGCTATTTTTTTCTAGTTACTTGATTTTTAACTTTTAAGGCAATATTCTATTTAAGTAGTTTATGACCTTCATAGCACCAAACCAATGTAAGATCATTCTTGTAGTTTTTGCTTCGATGAGGTCTATGCTGGTGAGGAAAACGCCTGAATGAGGCACTATTCCAGGGACCATCAAATTGCAATAGGGAAAGAAAATAGACCGAGAGGGAGCAAAGACAGGCAAGGAATGCTGAGGGATGAAGTTTTAGACACAGTGTTCAACATTGAGCCCTCAGCTGATGATTTTGTGTCTCAGCCTTCCACACACACCTGTGCTCCATGGGTGCAAAATTATAGCATATTTGTTCTTTCTTTTTTCTAGCAGTGAAGGTGATTCATGGCAAAGACATTGGCAGGAGATGAACACTTTCTGAGCACTAACTGTGTGCCCAACACTGTACTTGCGTGGTAGATTGTATTCTCCTTGTTATGAGCTAGTGTGTGATTAAGTGCTCAGCTTTTGAATAAGTTTCTCCATCCATAAAATGGGGATAGTAAAAATGCATAGTTCATAGGAATAATATAGGAAGTAAATGAAATAGACAGTGTAAGGTATTTAGCACTGGTGCTCAGCTCACCGTGAACACATAAATGTTGGGTATGAGTGTGGTTGGATTAGAGGCTATGCTTGATATCACTTGACTC
The DNA here is from genome assembly GCF_036850765.1 of Saccopteryx bilineata. NCBI lineage: Eukaryota > Metazoa > Chordata > Mammalia > Chiroptera > Emballonuridae > Saccopteryx > Saccopteryx bilineata. The sequence continues at coordinate 38,937,243 of NC_089499.1, read as the reverse complement.
TGGGAAATGAAACAGAGGTTGAGCACATGCTTACATTTTCCATATCAACATCCCCTTTCATGTGAAAGCATGGAGAAATGAGGACTAGCAGAGGGGGCTTGGACTGGAGATCAAATGTCCATTTCACAGATACAGAAGCCAAGGGATAAGGGAGGACTCTAGGTGCCCCCAGGTCAGTGCTGGCTTCTGCTCTCACATTCCTTCTCTTCTGCCAGGTTTCCCCATCACCTCCAGTTGTATTAACCTTGATGCTCAGGGATTTGGCAGAGAGCTCATAACTCCATAATTGCCTGTTGGATTTAATGAGACCATATAACAGTGTGCTGTGCAAACTTTTATGAGTATTTATTTTACAATGTCTATTGAAGCCATTAACACTTTCATTAGCCAGATTCAAGGACCATGGGAGGCTTGGCTTCTTTACTAAGATCTATTTTATCTGTGGATATTAAATAAAAGTTTATGAAAATATTGCCTGCTCACCCTAAAGCACAAAGGTATTCTCAGTGGTTCACAGACCCTGATGGAATTGGAAACCCATGATCAACTATATATCTTTATAAATTCTGTGCTGGCTAGAAGGAGACAAATGAAGATTTCTAGACCAGTCAGTCCGTAATATCTATTACTTCTCCTTGAAACCCAGATTCTACCCTCAAAGGTGATCTCCAGGTGACCTCATGCCTTCAGAGAGGGCACTGTCATGGTTTCTGGTAGGTAGGAGATTAAGCATGTGGTACCAAGAAAGATAAAAATAAAATTTCTAACTCCCTTGAAATATGTGGCTGAACATTATAGGAGACTATACCTAATAATATTAGGATACTATCTTTAATGTACTTAAACTCTAGGTAAAACCTCAGAGTGGTTTATCAGATTTTTTTAAAAAGTACTGGCCCTGGCTGGTTGGCTCAGCAGTAGAATGTCAACCCAGCATGTGGAAGTCCTGGGTTTGATTCCCAGTCAGGGCACATGGGAGAAACAATCATCTGCTTCTCCACCCTTCCATTAGCCTTTTCTCTCTCTCTCTCTCTCTCTCTCTCTCTCTCTCTCTCTCTCTCTCTCTCTCTCTCTTTCTCTCTTCCCTTCCAGCAGCCATGGCTGGAATGGTTAGAGCTAGTTGGCCCTGGGCACTGAGGATAGCTCCATGGCCTTGCCTCAGGCGCTAAAATGGCTTGATTGCTGAGCAATGGAGCAGCAGCCCAGATGGGCAGAGCATCCCCCAGTAGGGGGCTTGCCGGGCACATGAAGGAATCTCTCTCTCTCTCTCTCTCTCTGCCTCCCTGCCTCTCACTTATTAATAAAAACAAACAAACAAAAAGTATTGTTGTAAGCTCAAGTTGTAAAGAGGACAACTGTGTTTGAGTGAGGTATTTGTTAGCAAGAGGTGATCAGGTACCTGGGAGCCTGTCTCCACCCAATAGGGTGAGCTGAGGACATGGATGGTGTATTTCCTCAGTGCTGAGCCATGTCATAGAGCTTACCTGACTCAAATAAATGCAGGATTTGCACATTGATTGATTTCCTCAGTAAAATACAAGGAAATGCTGTAAGAACTATGAAAGAGATACACAAACTTGTCTGGGAGACAAGTTGTTCTGTTATTGTTTGTTTGTTTCTTACAGATGGAGCTTATCCTCCTGAGAGCATGGCCCACTCATCACTATTGGCGCACACCCAAGCCCTTCTCTTTTTTTATTTATGTTTCCCTTTTATTTTACCACTTTCCCATTTCTATTCTCCCCACAGGCAACTGCAGTTTTGCATTTGATGCCTATCTTTTCTGCTTACATATATTTTTATAAAATGTTTACTATTTTGCTGCATGTATTTTTAATGCAGGTAAGTGGTAATACATCGTATCATCTCATTTCATTTCTCTTCGCACTATACACACTGTTTTTAAGATTGCCTCATGTTGCTGTGCTTAACTCTAATCTGTGGCTTCTAATTGCTGCATGATATGCTCCATTAGATTTTATTTGTGTGTAAGAGTAGGCTATTTTGAGGAAGAAGTCTAGCTGAACTTCAGGAAAATAATCCTGCATGTTCTGAAGAAAACAGACTAGAGTCACTGGGAGGTGAGGCAGTGAGGAAACAACTTTTATCGTCCAAATGAAATGTAACCTGGGCCTGGTATGGAACAGAAAAGAGAGTGTGTTAGGCCTCTTTAGCGGTAGACCTGGTATATTTTGACTATGTACAGCATAGAAGAAGAGAAAGGTAGACAGAGTCAAAGGTAGTATTAGGGTTTTAACCTGAGGGGTGGGGTGGTTTCACATACTAATGATAGAGGAGGAAATACACAATGGAAGGCTTGGGTCTGGTGGGGAAGAGTAGTGGAGGATATGATGGTGTCAACTTGGATGTTCATTTGTCCTTTCACTCAACATTTATTGAGTACCTGTTATATGCCTAACATTGAACTAGCCTGCTGGGAAAACAGGTCAGGGGTGGGGCATATAGTGATCTCTGCCTCCATAGAATGGAAGACAGACATTAACAAAAGATCTGCAAAGTCAAAACATTATTGCAAGTTTTTCCAGGGGCCTCAGGAAGATAAAGGGTCCTGAATTGAGGTAGAAAACCAAGAGCATGTCCTATGGCACCATCACATGTCAGCTAGAACCTTGGTGAGTAGAAGTTACCTGGTGACAAAAGAAGGGAACAGCATTCTGCACTGAGGAACAGCATGAGCAAAAAGTAAGCATGAAGTAGGGAAAACCTTGGGGCACGTGACATCCTGAAAGAGGGCCAGGGCTGCTGAGACATCGGTAGCAAGGGAAGGCCTGACACAGGCTAGATTCAACCACATCTCCTAGGCCATGTCCCACTTTTTGAACTTCAACCTAAGAGAAATGTGAAGTATTCAAGAGTGTTACTCAAGGGCTGCCATGCTCAGCTGAGCAGTTCAAAGCAGATCTGTGGGAAAATTGAGAGAGGCAGTGTTGGAAGGTGGGGAGGAGCTTTGGGTTCAGGGGCTGTGTTCAGGCATAGGGATGACATGTGGAAAGTCCTAGGGGTGGCAGATAGCTTGTCCTGTGGGAGGAGCTGAAAGAAGTGAGTGTAACTGAAGTGTGGAGAATAAGGGGATGACCAGGCAGAGTGGTGACCAAAGTCAGATCACATCAGGGGTTGTCACCCTGTAGACTGAGAAATAACATCCAAAAAGGATTTATTTGGGAAAAGGAAGGAGTTGCAACCATGTGCATGCAGATCTGGCTAGCCACATGCTCACTCTGGCCTGCATGCCAAAATGGAGGGGTATTTTATAGAAGGGAAAGGGAAAAAAAGGAAGGGGACGTTAGAACCATAGATCTTTATTTATAAACACGGAGTTATTTCTGAAGAGTTCTTGGGTGTAGGGTTCCCACGATGATGTAGAGTGCAGGAACTTCCAGTAGCCCTAGCTCCTCCCACAGACCCCAGCCCTCACCCACAAACAATGTTTCCTTAGAGTTCCAGTTAGTCTGTATCAGGCCACACGATGAAGTTTAGACACAATTCTGAAGGGAAGTGGTTGGAAGGATTTAAGCAAGAGTGACCCTGTTTGATATGGGGTAGAGGATACAATCTCATTTAGGCTCCTGTGGGGAGCATAGGTTGGAGAGTAAGTAGGAGACTTTCAGGAGAGCTTGAAGGTTTCCCAATGAGGGGTGGGGAGGCTTGGTTGGGGGGGGTGGCAAAGGAGATGGGGAGAAGGATTGATTTGAGAGGCTTTGAGGTCAAGTTGACTGGGCTTGATGATGGATTAGACTGGTGGGGGCAGGGGGCTGCGTGTCAATGGTGGCAGGTTGAGCTTGAGCTGCCTGTCAGATATGCAAATGCAGATGTCCAGGGATCACTTGGATATGACACTTTGATATGTAGGAGATGGTTTAGAGGCTGTGAGATCAATTTCAGAATCACCTTTGCTGTGGGGAAAGGGGAAGGAAACCATGAGAACAGGAGAGATCATCAAGGAAGATTGGGCAGGGACATAAATTGAGAAATGCCTATTTGGAAGATAAATTTTTATTGGTGGTTTTAAAATTTGTTATTCATTTTGAGACATTAAAAATGCAATAGCAAGCAGAGAAAAATATAGCATAATCTCACATTCTCATCATCATGAGTATATTTGGTATGATCTGCTACTTCAGGATAAAAAAGAAATAAAACATTACAACCCCAACTCCCCATTTCCTGGCAAGCACACTCATGAGTTTAGTGGCAGGATACATTTTTGAGATACGGGTTCATTTTTTTTCTTTGTGCTTTTCCATCCCCGATCCAGGCAGGTCACAGAGTCTGGTTTGCAGGCCGCGGGAGGCAGGGCTCTGGATATTTATGAGGTCAAGGCTGTCTGAAGAAGATGGAGAGAGTAGAAAGAAGGAGGATTGGAGAGAGTTCCCTGGGCGAGTTTCGTGGTCCTGGAGTGGAGCAGCAGGGTCCCATACCCTCCCCTTGGCTGTACTTGGAGAACTGGCAGGTCCTCACAGTGGGTGGCCCACAATGCTTGGGCCAGCAGACCTTCCAGAGCTTCCCCTGTGTGAACTTGGTGGGGAAGGAGGAGGGCCACACAGAGCCTCATAGCCTGGAGCAGTGGTACTCTCCATGGCAATCCAAAGTGGATCAATGTCCTCTTGTCACAGAGGCTTCCTTTTATGTCCTCGCCCTGTGTCCAGCCTTAGACATGGCACAACCCCCCAGGGGTGGAAAAGAAGCTCAGGAATGACTGAAGCTGAAATTTCTCACCAACCCAGCAGGATGAGAGCTCAGATTTGAAATCCAGTTAATGAACAGAAACTAAAGAATTGAGATGCTTCTCAAACACTTGAGTTTATGGACAGAAATTCATAACCAATATACGTCCACTTAACAAGAGAGGACAATGTTGGAGACTGAGGAGGACAAGGATGAGGATGAGAGCTGACACCTCCCGGGGAAGAGGCAGCTCGAGAGGGTAGAGTGGCCTGCTGTGTGATGGTGGCAGGTCGGAGGACAGCCCCCCCACACACACGGAGGGTCCCTGGGGCAGGGTGGCAGACCTGCAGGAATGGGAAGCCTCTGGAAGTACAGGGGGCACAGGTTCAGAAACTGAGAAGAGAATGGGAAGAGAAACTTGCGTAGACTTCATTTAAGTAGCTTGTTAGTGAAGAGAAGGGAAGAGAAAGATTGGAAACTTTCTCGTTTTGCTTAGGGCTAGAAGAGACTGGAGGCAATTTCAGTCCTGAGATGGAAGGAGACACGGAAGAGTCCAAATTAAAAAAGCTGAAAGGAGCAAGAAGAACAAATTGGCAGTTAAAAATAGTCACGGAGATGTAGAGTACAGCATAGAGAAGAGAGTCAATAATATTGTAATAACTGCGCAGGGTGTCAGGTAGGTGCTGGGCTTATCAGGGGATCACGTGTAAGTTGTAGAAATGTCTAGCCACTATACTGTACTCCTGAAACTAATATAATATTGAATTTCAATTGTAATTGAAAAAAGTAAAAAATAAAAGAATTTTTAAAAATGTCTTAAAAGAAGAAAGAGTAGATCAGCAGTGGAAGAAGGTGCCTGAGCTCCCAGCAGACAAGATGGTCTGAAGAAGAGGGCCTGGCCTTGTATGGAGACAGGGGCCACCCTTCTGGGCCTGCAAAAAGGAAGACAGGATGGCTGCATATTGAGGACCTTTAATGTATAGAGAGGGTACCGAGAAAGCAATGGTGGATGGCCTTGATCTTTATAACAAAGCACGTGGAAAAATCAATGTCTGCTCCTCAAAGACTTGGGAATAATAGAAATGTTTTAAGGCCTATACAGAGAAGAACGAAATAAGAAATCATTAAGGCTGAATATAAGTGCAATCATAATAAAATTACCATTATGATTGAATACTATATGGCAGGCACTATTCCATGTCCATACTAATTCATACAACTAGTATAATTCTTAGGTATTATTAGTATTATTATCCCTACTTTGTTAATGAGGAAATTGAGGCATAGAAATGTTAGATAACATAACCTCAGTAAATAATATAACTCTGTGGTCATTTAACAAGGAGATCACAGAGTTAGGCTTTTAACCAGTCTACTGGACACCAAAGTTAGCCTTAACCCTCTGCTGTCCTGGACAAACAGCGGTGCAGGCCTGAGGCTGAAGTTAGTAAGCTGAGTCACAAGGTATTCTCCAGCAGTTTGAGGTCAGGGGTATTATTGGCAGCTGGGGAAACTGGTTTAGGATTTCCCTGACACTCAGATCTTAAGACATATGAATGGACCATAAGTGTGATGGATGTGGGACCCCTGCCAGGTTGGTTAGAGACCAGATGGCATGGCAGAATAAAAAATGTGAAGAAGTGGAAGAACTGGAAGCCATGGCTGAAGGTGGATTTCAGAGTTGGTCTGTGCGGAGGTGGAGGGGGGAGCCATGAGGCCGATGGGCTTGCCAAAGGAGAGAGTTCAGAGAGTGGGGAAGAAGAGACTTGAGATCAGGTCTTGAGGAATTCCAATATGAAGTAGTCAATAACAGGAGGGGAAACTTTTAAAGGAGATGGGGAACATATTGTTAAGAAATCTAAAAGTGGAATGATAGGAAAGACGGTGAGTATCAAGAAGTAAGGAGTGTCCCCCACTGAGAACCCGGCAGGTACAGTGAGATGAGTTCCAAAACATGCCCATTGGATTTGGGACAGGGAGGTCTCCGGTGACCCAAGCAAGAGCTGTTTCAGTGGAACGACGGGGACTGAAGCCAGCCAGGAGTAGGTTGAGGAGTGAGATGAGTGACGAGCTGTAAATAGGAAGTATGAAGCAACCTTTTCAGAAAGTTTGGCATAAAGGGTAAAGTCAGAGAGAGGGAAAAGCTGGAGGGATATGCAAGGTTGAGAGAAGGCAGTTTAAAATGGAAAAGATGTATGCACACTGAAATGTCATTGGGAGAAACCCATTTGAGGGGGAGCTAGAGAAAGAAGGGCCTGTGGATAATGCACAGTTCCTGACAAGGCAGCAGAAGATAGGTCTTAAGTCATATGGATGAACCAGCCTTAGTTGGTAGGAGGCAGAAAAGGCCAAGGAACAGGCGGAGGGGGTGGGCATGCGTGCTGGTTGGTGGGTGGGTGAGAGAGTCCCACGTAGCAGACTCAGCGTTCCCTGAGAAATAGGAGGCAGGGTTGTAAGGCAGGAGTGAGGAAAGAAGTGGGGGAGCCACAGATTGGAAGAGGGCAGAAGAGGTCAGAAGCATGGTACAGAGCAGATAAGAGAAATGGGGTATGTCTGCTGGGCAGTGTTGAGTCCACCTGAGAACAGTTATCACGGACACGTTGTGATATTGATTTTCAACATTGTGATATTTTTCTCAGTAAAACTCAGCAGTGTGTGCTCTGCTTCAGAACACACAAGAGTTGGGTCCATTCAGAATTAGCTTTCTGCAAGATGGCTGTGATAAAAAGACAGGGTGGCAGAGAAGTTTCGAGTTCTATAAAAAGTGTTATGGAGTGATGAGTTACAAGATCTAAGTTTTATAAGGAGGAGAGTGAGGAGAGAAGCTAGCTGATGGATTGGTGGAGAGTGAAGGGGTTAATGGACCATAGGCTCCAATGAGGTGCAAAAACCTTTTGAGGAAAGTTGGCCGAGCTAACTGGATAGGAAGTTGAGACTACGCACAAAATAAATCATAATGACAAGATTTAAGTAGTTTGGGGAGTAAGTGACAAATGCATAACAGACAAAAAGGTCTCTGGGGATGGGAAGTCAAGGGACTAAGAGTCTATGGTGTTAGATGGTAAATCATGTGACCCTGAAGTCACATGATTCAGGGCCCAAAGGCATCTATGAAAGGCAGCATTACTGAGGAGGTGATGCAGGTAGTACATCCAATAGCCCTGGGCAGGGACTATATGCCCAGCTGCAATGAATTGAGGCTACGCTTAAGCCTGAAATGCCACAATTTGAGATTCCTTTTTTGACTTAGGGTGTCATCCCCTTTAGGGTGCAAAGGTTCTGAGGAGGAGTAATAAACAAAACCTTGTGAATCATTTACTCTTCGGTAAAAATGAGTTTCTCAGTAGTTAACAGAGAATACATTTTGGCCAAGAGAACTAAAAAGGCATATGGAGTGAGAGGGAAAGACTAAGCCTAGAAAATGTCATCACAGCCAGTCTTAGGAACCAACACAGGGCGATCGGCTCAGTGTGCCAGGAAAGTGGTGATCCGCAGGTGCAGTTCCACTGGCTCTCAACAGCTCTGAGAGCAAGCAGGAGGCACTGTGAGACGTGGTGCAAGGCTTTCTATCTCCTTGGCTGGACTCATTTGAAGAGATCTGTGCAGAGATCCTGGACAACTCAGAAGATCACAACTTGCCCAAATGAAGATAATTTTTAGGCTACTGGCTGCTGACCCCATAGCTATAGACTTTCTAATTGGAAAGGTAGGAGTGTACAGACTTGGTTATTAAATGAGGTCACCTCTTATTATAGAAAGCCAAACACATACACATATTTCGAGAAGCTGATAATATAGTACTTGTAATGTCTAGTCATCCATCCATCCATCCATCCATCCATTCAAAACCAAACATTTATTGATGGATTTCTATATGCAGGCCCTTTGGGATGCAAGGATATGAATAAGACATGATCTCATTCTTCAAAGAGATCATCATCTGGGCAAGGGAGAGAAAGATAAGTTAGACAAATAATTAAAATGCTCTTTGATAAATTGCACAATAGCAAATCATACAAAAAAGCTGGGGAACATTGCAAAAGAAGTAAATAACTATAAATACATTTTGTTTTGTTCTAAATCAGGTATTGACCAACTAAAACATCAGTCACAAATGTCCAATGATAATCAGTGCCTGTTTGGGTGGGTAGTAAGACATATTGCCTTCTTAAAATTGCTAAAAATAAAGAGGTTTCAGAAAGTCCCAACATCTGGACAGTTGTCCTATGAAAGGGATGTGTTTTTCTGTGGTTTTGGGGTGAAAAATATTCTAAATCAGGGGTCGGGAACCTATGGCTCATGAGCCAGATGTGGCTCTTTTGATGGCTGCATCTGGCTCGCAGACAAATCTTTAATAAAGAAAATAATAACATTTAAAATATAAAGCATTCTCATGTATTACAATCCATTCATTTCCTACTGCTCATGTTCATGGTTGCGGGTGCAATCACAGCTGTCCTCCGGGACAACACCAATTTTTTTATAGGATGATGCCTAACGTACACAGGTCATTGTATGGCTTTCACAGAATTACATTTTAAAATATGTGGAGTTCATGGCTCTCTCAGCCAAAAAGGTTCCCGACCCCTGTTCTAAGTTAATAGCAGGAGTATTTTGAGAGTTAGAGTACCTATACAACAAAGAAGATCCAAGAAAAATCATAGGGGGATTTTCTTCCTCCTTGGAGACCTGTCCAAGTGTCCTGGAGGCTGGTAGGGAAGGGATCCCAAAGAAATCCTTGTCCTCTCTCTTTGGGACATAGAGCCTGAGGTTTCTAGAGGGTCTGGAACCCTAGGAGCTTTCCCATCACTGGCTCTTTTATTTGTCTAAAACCATGGTTTTCAACTTGATGTCACAGCACAAAATGTGCGGTTACATCTATAATAACAAAATAACTCACGTGCCCCCACAACAATAGTTTCAAAGTTATTTATATAACGATACAACTCTCATTCAAATTTTAGGGTTTTTTTTTTCCAGTGGCATAGAAGAGGGTGGATTTACAGCTCTGGAAGGAAATTATTCTGCATGGCCTGCCACCTGTCATATTTCTATCACATCTTTCCTACCATTGCTATCGAGCAGCTAACTCCCAAGGATCACACAGGCAAAGTCCAGTGGGGATCGAGTGGGTACTGTGATGCTTCTTCTCCAGGTGTAAACATCTCAGTGACAGTGCTTGTGATCCAGTCAGTCACGATTCTTCTATAAAGAGAAAGGTTTTGATTTTTATTTTTAAAGAAACCAGTGTGCGTTAATTAACGTTGCCGCATCAGAGGTGAATAAGTTCAGGGTCTCAACGGGGGTCTAGAAAAAGAATAGAATGGTGAGGTGCAGACTGGTGCCTTTGGACAGAAATTGTCTTTAATTGCTTCTCGACCTAAGGTTCCCTCTTATCCTCCAGAAGCCCTTTTAATGCTCTTCCTAACCCTTGTCTGTCCACGGCCCTCTGGTCCCTATCCCATCAGCCATGACCTTTGCTTGGGATCTCTGCTTCCTCATGTCTGTCCAAGTCCCTTTCAGAGACAATTGACTTTTTGTGGTCAGAGCACAAAGAAAGTGAACAGCTCCTGTGGTTCACAGTCTGGTTCCCTTCCAATCGGGCTGTGGTGAACTGATAACCGAGTCACTGACACGGGAAGTCCCTGCTCTCCGGCCCTGCCCGCTCCTTCTACCTGCCCGCAATGCCTTTCCAGATGAATAGACCCTCAGACTCACAAAAGACTCAGCCTGGAGCCTGCCGTGTGCCAGATCGCACAGCCTTCTTCTGACAGCCCTTTTCTTAAAGAAGCCAGACTCTTTTGGCCTTTCCAAATTTTTAAATATAGCTTAAATATGCCAGAGCATGTGTTAAGCAGAGCTATGTAGTAGTTTTCATATATCCAAGTTACTAATTTTCTGGGGCCTGCCAACAGTCCCATTTTAGGCTTATAAGATTAAAAAGAATAATTTGAAAATATATCAAAATTTAAAATTTTTCATACAGGCCCCGGATGTAGATCATCAAGGGGTTGGGCTGTGTGGTCCCTGGGCTATTTTTCTTTTCTCCCCCCCCCCCCCGGTGGGTTGCCACCTTTTGTCCATTTACTAGAGGGTAGAGGATGTAAAGGACAAACTCACAGCAGTCTGCGAATTTTAGACAAGTAATGGACTCAGAGAGAATGGAAGAGAGGAAGATACAAAACAATGGGCTGAGATCAGGTGGTGCTTACAGCTACATTGCACCGAAGAAGTTCTAAGGGCTGAGGAACGCGCTGAGAGGGGTCAGGCGGTGCCTCTCCATGCTGCCCCCGAGGAAGGCGTGCGCCCCGGGAAGCGCAGTGCACCCCCACCCTGTGCTTGATCGCCCCTCAGCTCGCACCTCCATTTGTCAGTGCTTTTCTCACAACACACATGCTCACATCCTCACACACACATGACACTCCCTCATCATCTCTCACCCCTGCTCACATACACAGACGAACCCGCACTCACACCCTCTCCTATTCACAGTAACTCTCACATCCACACCGAGCACACTCGCTCATACGTACGCACTTAACACACGTGCACATATACACCTTCTCAGAGTGCGATCCAGAAGGCAGAGCACTGTCTGGAGCAGATTGGAGTGGAGAGGACCCTGGACTGGGAATGAGAAGATTTAATTAGCTGTGTGACCTTGGGCAGGCCCTTCACCCCACTGGGGCCTCAGTTTTCTCGCCTGAAACATTAAGGGTGTGGACCATGTGATGCCTAAGATGCTGTGGGCCCCGGGGCAAGCAGGTAGAGACTCCCCGATTCTTCTTCCCTCCACGGGTGCCCCCACTGCTCCTGTGCTGAGGGCTTCTCGAAAACCACAAGTGCTGAGATGGTTAATGAGGGAACAGAGGCGAAACCATTTCTGCCTTCTCAGGTAAGGATCCTGTAACTTGCTGAGCCGGTCTGGCACTTTGTGGTCTGTTATTCAGAGTGGCTTTGTGTCGGTCTTTTTCAGACTTCCGAACAATTCCCCTTGACATGGCATCCATCCCTCCCTTCTACTTGCGCTGTCTGGCCCGCCGGGATGGCATTGCCGGCCAGTTCCGCAGGCCCACACTCAGGACCATTTGGAGATGCTGAGGCTGCCACTCTGGCTGCCAACACCAGAGGGATGAGTCACCTTGGGGCGCTGACCTTGGAGGGAGAGTCTGCCAGTGACTGCTTCCCAGCGGCACCTCTAAAGGCCCTGATGCACGGCCACGCCCCTTTCCACACCACCTCGCTGCAGGCAATGCACGTCCACCCCTATTAATTACTTCATTTGGTTCTGACAAGTGCTCTAAAAAGAAGAAAGTTCAAATATTCTTGTTGCAATTTTTGATAAAAGGTTAAGTGACTTGCTTTATGGTCATGGCTAATGAGGAGCAGAGGTGAGGCTGCATATGGGTTTTCTTCTGATTGACAGACCAGGGCCTCTCCTGGAGCTTTTTATCATCTCTTGAGAATATGGATGTCTGCTCCTCATCCAGTGAGGAGTGGGCTCAGGGGCTTAGCATGGAGGATGAGAACCCAGTTTGTTAGCTGGCTCCCCAGGGGATTCTGAAACACCCCAGGTTTGGGGGTCCCAGGTGTATGTCATTCAGAGGATAGGACAAGCTTGCTATAGTAAATAAGCTATGATGTATGGAAGGACATTGTGGCTGTAATGCTGAGGCCTGGCTTGAAATTCTGTGTGATGCTGGACTTGCCCTTTAATCACTCTCAGTCTTAGTGTTGTCACTTGATCATGAGACTAATGAAGCCAGGGATAGTCCCTCCTCCTCCGAATACACACACACACACACACACACACACACACACTCTCTTCCGAGTATTAGCTCAGGAAGGTAATGTCTGAAAAAAACCTCATTATGTACATGAGGAGTTGTATTAGTTAGCTTTTGTGTGACAAGCAGCCCCGATCTTTCACACACTTAATTCTTGCTGATTTTCCATGAGGGCTGCGGGTTGGGGTAGTTTTACTGGGCTCCACATGAAGACTGAAAGGGATACACTTTCTGGGGCAGGTGGAGGTATTATAGAAACAAAAAGGGCAGAGCCCTATCCCCCAAGCATATTGAAAACTTCTCTTCAGACATGACTTGCATCACATCTCTACACTCACCATTAGCCAAAGTAAATCTCTTGGCCAAACCTCGGAGAATTACATACTCTATTTACAGGGAACCATAGCCTGGGAGGAGAGGGAGTAAATAGTTGTCAACATATAATGCAGTTTAGCAGAAGGGTTATTATATTGCCCACAGTTACAGAACTCATGAGCTTCAACTCCAGTGGCTGAATCAAGTTCTTCATTGTCTGGCTGGGTGATTATTTTCTAGTCTGTGTGGCTTTGATCCTATCCTGGCCTTTTTGAGGCTAACTCTCTGTCTTCATGTCTCTTGCAGATCCCTCCTCCCCTCTATCTTCTGTCTCGGAAGTGCTTGTGTCCTGAAGAGAAAGCTCTCAGAGACCATGAAATAGAAATGCAAACAAAGAGAGGCAGCCATAAATCTCAAGGGCCTTCTTAAGTGCTTTGGCATTCCTGTCACTCAGGTTGGCATAGGCAAATGCACTCATGTCTCTCTTCTTCAAGAAGGATACCTGCAAGGTGAGAGATCACAGACAGAGAGGAAACTAGCATGCAGGACTCCAAGGAGAAACTGAGTGTAATTAAGGAGGGCCAGAGGCTTGCAAAGATTTCAATGAGAGAAAGAAAAATATTGCTAATATGAATTCTCCTACCCACTGTTTCAAGGACACAGTCTTCCAGGATGAGGAGGAGGCCCCATGGCTGGGATCCACAGCACATGTGGTTATTTAAGGAGGCCTGAGCTGTCCACGTTCAGAGCCCAGTGAGGGATCGTATGTTGAAGGGCTCAGTATTCTACAAATAGCTTCATCCTTGTGTGGCAGTATGATCCCTTCACTGGGTTACATAATCATTGGGCATGTTGTTACTGAAAAAACTCTGATCCCATACCTAATATCACCATTTCAAGAAGTCATATCCAGTGATACCTGTGGATTGGGCCCACCTCCGAGGATATGGGGATGAACAAGCCCCAAGCACTGACCCAAGGGGCTCACAGTCCATGAACCAAACTTTAGATCCCAGCAGAGGCCACCAGAGATGCATGAGTATTGTCATGAGTCATGCAGACAAGTCACTTCTCTAGCCGCCTTATCTCTTTTTTTTTCCATAATGATAATAAAAACTAGCACATCTAGAGCACTTTAGTATCTTTATTTCATTTTCTTTCTATAAACAACCCTTATGCCAATGTACTGGGCAGAAGAGCAGCATGAGTTGTAAACAGTCTTGGCATTCTAATCCTGGCTCTGCCACTTACTAGCTGTGTGACCCTGCATGAGTGATGGAGCCTCATTTCATCAATGACAAAAGTGGGAATATAATGTCATCTTTTTAGATATCTTGTGAAGATTACAGCAGAAACATTCACATGGACTAGACCAGTCTCTGGACAATCTTTAGATAGCATCTACTTTCAAAATGCTGCTACTTTTGCATGCAAGAAAGACGTTTATTTAGGGGGACCAGGAGTGGGATGTAATGGAATGAATATTCATACCTTCCTCAAATTCATATCCCTACCCCCAATGTGATGATATTGGGAAATGAGGGCTCTGGTGGGCTATTAAGTTTAGATGAGGCCATGAAGATTGGATCCTAATGATGGCATTAGTGCTCTTATAAAAAGAGACCAGAGAGTTAGCTCTCTCTTTCTCTACCATGTGAGGACACAATAATAAGAAGGCCAGGAAGAAAGACCCCATCAGGAATTGAATTAACCAGCACCCAGGTTGTGGAAATTTCCATCTTCTGGAACTGCTGTCCAAGTTACCCAGTCTGTATAGTATTCTGTTATAGCAACCTGAACAGACTAAGACACGACCCGAGGGCCAGACGAGGAAGCCCTTTTAAGTTATAGATTTTTCTATAAATGCACTTTGTCAGATCAAAGAAGTGCCCTTTGTTTTGGAGTTTGCCCATCGTCTTTATCATGAACAGGAAAATGAATCTAAAACCTTGTATATTCACACAATAGAATACTTTCAGCAGTAAAAAAGCTACTAATACATACAAAAACATGGATGAATCTCAAAAACATATTGAATTGAAGAAGACAGATCTTAGAATACCTACTTTTTGATCTCATTTTAATGTAGTTTAAAAATAAACAAAACTAACCCATAGTAATAGAAATTCAATAGTGTTTCCTTCTGGGTAGGGAGATTGACTAGAAAGGGGCATGAAAACGCTTTCAAGAGAATAGAAATGTGCTCTATTTTGTTATGGATCTTGTCAAATTTTATTGCTAAACATGGATCTGTGTGTATGTTTGAAACTTTATTACAGTGTGCCCAGGTTTGGTTTTCTTTGTGGTTAATGCTACTTTTGATTCATAACACTTCTTGCATCTGAAACCCAATGTTGGTTGCCACACTTGAAAACTCTCAGTCATGGCCCTGGCAGGTTGGCTCAGTGGCAGAGTGTTGACTCAGCATGTGGATGTCCCAAGTTCAATTCCTAGTCAGAACACACAGGAGAAGTGCCCATCTGCTTCTCCAATCCTTCTCCTCTTGCTTCTCTCTCTCTCTTCCGCTTCTGAAACCATGGCTCAATTGGAGCAAGTTGGCCCAAGATACTGAGGATGGCTCTATGACCTCTGCCTCAGGTGTTAAGAAAAGCTTGGTTGCTGAGCAACAGAGCAACACCCCAGATGGGCAGAGCATCACTTCCTAGTGGTTAGGGTGCATGCAGGAGTCTGTCTCTGCCAACCCTCCTCTCACTGATAAAAAAAAAAAAGAAAAGAAAACTCTCAGTCACTACGCCCTCAGATATTTGCTTCTGACCAATTTTCTTTCTCTTCTCCTTCTGAAATCATAGTTAAATACATGTTAAAGGTGGAGGGGCCCAAAGCAGAACTCCTTCAGGTTAAACTGTCTTTGTTCCTTTTTACTCAATTTCTTCTTTGTCTCTGGGGAGCCCACAGACCTTCAGGTCTTCATTTCAGGAGTGGAGGTAGCCACCTCGCCTTCCTCCTTAATTTAAAAAGTAGCTTTCCATATGGTCTAAATAAAGTAATGTTTAGAGAGCATCAATCCATACCTAATTCACAAATGTGACAAGTGAGGCTCAGAGTGCCTCCTGCGTGCTGAGTTCCTCTTGGGTCTAATACAAAAGCCACAAGTTCTCATCACACTGCAGTTCCCTAGAGTAATAGAGTCGGTAAGTAATTCTGACCGAGTTAGATTCTTCTAACTCAAACATTTCTTCCCTCCTTTTTATTTCCCACTTTTCCCAGGTTTTTTTTTTATTAAGAAAACAATAGTATAAGGATAAAGAAAAGAAAAAAAGAGGAAGAAAGAAAAAGAAAGTAAATTTACATGTACTTCAATCATCCTAAATCAACTATTTTAATTTTCCTGTCTCCTTCAAGTCTCTATCCACATGTCTGCATATTTTACGTAGCCTTAATCACAGTCCCTCCTCCCACCCCCACCCACCACGGCTTGGCTATCACCCTGGTCTGCTTTCCTATCCTGATGTTACATCATGGATGTTTCCCCATGTCATTGTCCTAAATGTAACCATGCTCAATGGCTGGAGATTGTTCTGGTAGGAACCTTAAACTTCCTCTGCTCCGGCCCTCCCATTCCACCTTGTCCCCCAGCCTCCCCACAGTTGAACAGCAGACTCCAAGCTGAGGGCTCCATGTTTTTCTGTGTGTTTAGAAAGGGATGTGATGCTGAGAAAGCTTTTTTCTTAAAAATTCAAATTTGAGCATCAAATAAGAACGAATATGCCTGCTGTTAAAGCAGTGATTTTTAAGGGCTGATCATCAACAGGTGAATTTATGTAAATCCATGCTCTAAACTGCTATATTGGAGTCCAGGATGGAATGGAAGGTAACGACTTTCTAATGCCTTCCTTTGCCCGGACATTCAGCAGGAACAGCAATTTCATTTAAGAGAGAATTTCAGCAGAAATCAATTTTTCTAAATCAAACTCAAGGGTCACTGACTGTTGAGGCAACCATGAGTATGCTAATGCCACTATTTATAGTTTGGTTAATACCTATGCATAAGAAGAGAAAATTATTTACAGAGATGATGAATTTAATATTGGGAGTGAAGCAGATTTACAGCCTGGAAAATATAATTGCTTCTTGATATCAATTAAAGGCCTGTTTCCAAAATCAATAAGAATTTTTAAAGAATAACGTGAGCCTGAATGAATGATAAGTAACTTGGAAGCAATTTGAAAACCTTACAGTGAACAAGTCTCTTGAGCCCCATGAAGGACTTTATGGGCCTTTGAGGAATAAGGTAAGATTTTTTAAAACTTCCATTGATTCAAAATGAAAGCATAGCTTGCACACACCACTGAACTGCCACTTGTGTCGCTACATAAAGCTATGTTGGACATGGAGCTCTGGGAGTGATGAATCAGAAGGAATCAGAGAGCTTGGAAGCAGGTGCCTTACAGGCTAGAGCCAGATAAAGAAACACTGCCAAGCCTGGGGAGGGGAACAAGGCCTGCCCCGGGGGGAGGAATGGACAGCCTGTCAGCCCCAGAGCTGAGCAGTGGAAAAGGGGGTGGGCAAGAGAGACCAAAGGATGAAAGGCATACAATTTTGTCACTCTGAAGACATCTAGCAGGCACCTCCTGGGTGTGGACACCTTGATGGGCTCTAAAGAGACAGAGGTGAATAAGAAAGAATGTTGTCATTGAGGGTTTCATGGACCACAAGAAAATGCAGCTGCACAAAGAGCAAGAAGGCAATACCACATTTGTTCCCCATTATGAACTCACTACGTGATGGGCAGTGCCCCCAAGCATTTGACATGCACTATATTATTCCATTCCCACATGGAAATGCCATTTTACAGATTTTTAAAACTGACTCAGATATTTATTGAGGTTATATAACTTGCAACGGTCATCTAATCTGCAAGTGCAAGACCTAGAAATGAAACCTAAGAAGCATCCTGCATGTGTTAAAGTTGCTAACACTGCTTTCAATGGGCTTTGAGTCATGGAACTTTGCTGCATGGTAAACAACGGCCACAACACTGAGGAGAATACACCCATAAAGGCGAATGCCCAGTGCTCTTGGGCAGTCCAAGAGAAAGGGGCTCACTTTGCCTCAGGGAAATAGAGAAAGGCTCAGCCAGCAGGATTCCTCAAAGCAATGACATTTAATCAACTATTCAAAACGAATGGACATGCGGTAAGCAAGAAACATCAAGAAAGATATTTTACAAGGGCAGAACTGTAATGTATGCCAGAAGGCAAATACAGACCATGAGATGGCCCTACTACTTGCAGAAAAACTTCCTCAGATCATTTCAAACAAAGGCTGCCGTGCCTGTTTTTAATGATTTCCCATGGCATTTGACTGTGACAAAGTCCATTGCAGTGACTGTGCATCCGGAAGGTGACTGTGCCTGAGTTTCAACTGAGTTGCAGCTCAGGAGTCCAAAGGCCAGGGAGAGAGTTTCACCACTTCCTCACTGTGTAACCACGGGCAAGTTACAAACCTCGCTGAATCTCAGTTTCCCTATTTGCGAAATGAGGATGTCATACCTACCTCTAATCATGTTTGTTGTGAGGTTTAACATACAAGACTGAATCCAAAGTGTCTGATATGAAGCCTGGAACAGCATAAGGCTAAATAATTCTAAGTATCTGTATCTATATCAATATCTGTGTCCCTATGCATATTTATCTCTATCTTTTATTACTTGACCCAAAGAACATTATGAATCATAGTTGCCATGACAAAACCAAGCCCCGACCGTGTGATGAACTAATGTGGAGAACCGTAGGATGCTACGGACTTGGGGCTGGGGACCTCTAAGATATTATATGGCTCAGGCTTCGGGGTGGTCTCTGACTTAGCTGAGCATGCTTTCCAGTACACCACGTCACACTCAGATTCAATGAAACTTTTAAACAACAAGCAGAAAAGACACATGTGTCCTGATTAGGTACTTGGGCATGGAATAAGTATGCCAAGGCTGAATCTTGGGTCTATTCCCAGCTATCTCTGAAAGCTTGTACAATTTAGTAAACTTCATCGTGCCTTAATATTTTCAACTTTAAAATGGAAATAGCAATGATACCCACCCACCTCCTCAGATTTTTGGGAGGATTAAAGAGAGAATGCGTGTGCATCTCCGTAGTAAGTGTCCAAAAAAAAATCTTAGTGTGAACATCAAAGCACTGCTATGTTGCAACAGGTAGTTTACTTTTTCCAATGGGTCATCCACCCAAGCAGTATGACCCTACAAGCAGGACCAAAAAGTATGTGATCAATGGTGTAGAATTTTCAGCAAGAGGGTGTGGCCTATATTTTGTTTTACTCATGTGCTTTCAGAACAGAACTTTCATTGATCCAGAACAGATTTAGACAAATGCCACTGGTTCAGAAATTAATCTTGTGATTGCTGCTTTGTCTCCCATTATGATGTCACCCAGACAAAATCAGCATCATCTTGGGATGGAAGAGTAGGAAGCTCAATTCTAAAACAGCTGTAAAGAAAACCCAGGAAACAAGTTATGCTGGGGATAGCCTCACACATCTGAAAGAGCTGATAAAGCTATCAGGTAGGCGACTGGGTCTGGAGGCACCATGGGCACGTGCTCTTGCTTTGCTCTGCCTCAAATAACTCATTTGTGAAGTGGGGATAATTGTAATGTATAATCCATAAGCTCGTTGTAAAGATTAAATACCTGTGCATAGAAAGAATTTAGAAGCTAACACATTCAGACGACTCATCAGATATTATTGATAATGCGTGGATCAAGTGCAGTAAGCCTAAATGTAGCTCCACGGGGGTAGGAGTTGGAAAGAAGAAGATGAAAATGCTCACTTCTTTGTCTCTTTTTCTCAACATTCTAATAACATCACATTATATTAGTCCAGTCCCTTGCAGAAAGCATCTACTAAGGGCCAGATGTGAGCCTAGCACGGTGCAAGATCTTGTAAGAGACCTACAGGGAGGAACAGACGCAGCAGCCATCATTTCCACCCCTAAAGGGCTCTCCATCTGAAAGAAAGACATTTCTGTGCACTGTATACTTACCTGCTGTAAACACTGGGTGTTACAACAGCTCAGGCGAGGAGCGAGCAGGGGCTGGATATTCACTCTGTTCTAAGAAGTGATCCAGGATGGCTAGAGGGCAGTCCAAGAAAGAAGACATGCAGAGCAAAGTCAGAGACACTTGGCCTAGTGGGGTAAATTGGGGTGGTGGTGGTGGTGGTGGTGGTGGTGGTGGTGGTGGTGGTGAGGAGACCAATTGGCTGGAAGCAGAGGATTCAACGCAAGAGGTTGCTGTAACTAAAGTTTTAAGCTGGTCCAAGATTCAGCTGGTGCCTGTCATAGGGCTACACTGGTTGTTCAAGTACTGCAATCTCCACATACTGTCATCAACCTGAGACAACCTTCTCCCCTCCCCAGCCTACACACAAGTCCCCTAAACCCAGAAGTAAAGACTAATTAATGCCCAGCACTACAAGTGACCTCTAGGGCCAAGCTGGGCAGATTGTTGTGCTTTATTCTGGAGACCACAGAAACCCACTGACAGTCTGCTGTTCTTAAAAATTCTCTTTATCATGGAAAGGTATAGTGGGGGCTTCTTCTCCTGCTGCAGGGGCATTTGCCCAGTCCAGACTCAACTGCAGGCATTTGCTCTTCCCCACGGGACTTCCTGGGGCTCTCTGGGCCTGGTCAGCCATGCCATTGCTGCCCACACTAAGGTCCTCACATCAGCACAGGGCAAGAGAGCTGCTCACCTGTCCTTCCTGGATCCCAGGTTCACCACTCTGATGGTTAAGCCGTCACCTCTCCTATCTAGGACGAATACCGGCCTTCACTTTGATCTGCCTCTGCTACTTCCTTTCCCTGTACAAATACTTGATTTGTCTTGCTCATTGTTTTCTCAGCAATTTCTCTTGTTTGTTGTTTTGTCTCTCCAACCCATCTCCCTGACTGGTTCTCTACAAACCTCTTGAGCAGTTAGCACATCCTCTTAGCATCTGCCACTTTGATCTTGTCTTCTAACCTCCCTGGGGGGATAGGGGACAGAGAGGGTGTGGTGAGAGTCTAGGGGCAACAAGCTGAAGATTTGTTGATGAGGAGGATGCTCTCAGACATTGTCAGTGCGCTAGAGACCAGCTTGGGCCCACTGGGACAGCTTTCGTGAGGACAAAATTGGGAATTGATTCCTGATATTTTCAAATTGGAACAGGAAAGCATTCCTTGTTATCTTTAAATAAGTCTGGGTAATTTTATCAAGGAAGTTGATTATATTGGAAAGTTTGATTGATTCGGAAACATAATTATTTCAATTCAAAAATATACAGAATGACATTGGTTAAAACATTCATTTTCCTGTCTTGCATTTAAACAGATTATAGGATTCTTTGTGTCTCTTCTCTGTAGATGGTTATTAAGCAAAACCCGCATCTTCCAGCTGCTTGACTTGCCTCCTTTGCAGACTCAGGGCACACACACGATGCTGTTTCCTTTCTGTCTGGCATGTCAGGGCCAAGAAGTTTGAAGAAGTCTGCACTAGAGCTTTCTGCCAGATTCTGTGAAGAACCAATGAAAGCATGACCAGAAGCCATCACCCAGGGGAATAGAGGACCCAGGAAGAAGATGAGGATGGGTCACATGATTGTCTTCATTTACCAAGCATGAAGTTTTCTGACTCTATCATTTCTCTTCACGGACCCAGTTACCTCCCCAACACAGTCCCTATCTCCTGAATTCTATCTGAGCCTAAGTGTTTTCAGCTACTTTTCCCATATTGGCTCTCATTTTTCCCCCCTGTACGTTAATCATATTACCCTAATCCACTTATCCTAATCCTTGAGGTCTAAAAGCTCTATCCCACCAACGTACTGAAGGAAGTGGTTCACAGGCTGTCCATGACAGTGTGATTGTTGGCATTTCCACTGATGGGAAACGGTCCCTGTTGAAGGGAGCTCAATCCAAGGAGATTGGCGTTATGTGTTTAACCACTGAGGCCAATGGAAAAGATCACTGCTTTGCTGCAATTATATTGTTACTGTCGTTGTATAAACAGATGACTGAGGGTTTGCCTCTACACATCCATCGCTTTGGAAAGCTGACATTGGTAATCTGAGCAGGTGCCAAGGAGACATTACTGGGTGCTCCAGGGGACAGCCTGCCCAGGCAGATGAAGGGAGACTCAAGCCCTGAGAGGTCCAGTTGCTTGCTTTTGAATCCTGATTCTGTCATTGACTTTCTGAGTAAAATTGGCAATGTTTTTAGATGTTCCTTTGCTTCAGAATAAATGATCAAAAAATGGTACGGGGGATGGAGAACTCTACGGATGGAAATTATTGCTGACTTCCCTTTGCAAAAGGGAACTGGGGCCCAATCTGCTAGTATCTAGACACTGGTTTTTCTGTTCCTCTGGCGAAACCAATCAGATCTCTGCTTCACAAGCCTCACGGAGGTCTGCTTCAGTGTTTGTGTCTTGGGGATGGCCACACGCACAGTCTTTAGCAGAGGCCTCTTGTTAGAGGTGAGATGGTACAGTCAAAGAGTTATAGGCTAGGAGTCACGACACAGACCTGCCTCTGGAGACCTGGGCACCCTCTGTAGTTCTCTGAGATCCAATTGCCTTCACCCACTAAACCCTCACCACAACCAAAATAACAGACTTGGCATCACCCCCCAAATTACCTGCTGCCTCTTGGTACCCTTTCCCTCTCCCTGCAGTCACCCCTAGACAACCACGGATTTGCTTTATGTCGCTATAGATTATTTTGCATTTTCTAGGTTTTTATATAAATGCGTCCATACATTATATGCTCTTTTAAAAAAAATCTGGCTTCTTTCTTTTGGTATAATTATTTTCAGTTTCATCCAAGTTATTATGTGGATCGACAATTGATTAGTTTTTATTACTGAATAAATAGTATTCCACTGTGTTAATGTATCACATCTGTTTAGCCAAATATGGATAGACATTTGGGGTATTTCCAGGGTTTTTTTTGCTTATGCAAATAAAGCTTCCATGAATATTTCTATATAAGTCTTTTATTTTTATGTATATTTTCATTTTTCTTGGGTAAATACCTAAAGGTAGAGTGCCTGGGTCATAGGGTAGGTATATGCTACACTTTTTAAGAAACTGCCAAACTATTTTATTCCCAGTAACAGCCTATAGGAGTTCTAGTTTCTCCACATCTGATCTAACACTGGTATGGTCAGTCCTTTAATTTAGCCCTTCTAATGGGTATCTAATGCTATAGATATTTCATGGTGGTTTTAATCTGTATTTTTCTGATGATTAATAATGTCAAGCATCTTTTTACGTGTTTATTGGCTATTTGGGTATCTTCTTTGGAGAAGTGACTGTTCATATGTTTTGCCCATTTTATTACTGGTTTGTTTGTCTTAATATTGAGTTGTAAGAATTCTCTAATCTGAATTCAAGTTCTTTGATATATATGTTGTAAATATTTTCTTCCAGTACATGGCTTGCCTTTTTGTTTTGTTAATACTGTTTTTCAAGGAGCAGAAAGTTTTGATTTTGATGATGTTTGAATTACCTTTTTTTTTTTTTTTTTTTAGGTTATGATTTTTGTGCTCTGAGAAACCTTTGTATAACCCAAGGTTATAAAGATATTCTCCCAAGTTTTATTCTAGATATTTTGTACTGTGGGGCTATGCATTTAAGTTTATGATCCATTTTGAGTTAATTATTTTATATGGTGTGAGAGAAAAATCAATGCCTAATTCCTTTTCCATGTACCTATCTAGACATTATTTTTGAAAGAATTTCCTTTCCCAGTTGAATTGCTTTAGAATCTTTGTCAGATACCAGTTGGTCAAATGTGTGTAGTATATTTCTGGACTAAATGTTATGCTTCTTTGATGTATATGTCTATCTTTTCATCAATATCAAATTGTCTTGATAACTGAAGCTTGATCATTGAAATTAGGTAAGTCCTCCAATGTTGTTCTTCTTAAAAATTGCTTTAGCCATCCTAGGTGTTTTGCATTTCCACATAAATTTTAGGGTTTATATTAATTTATATGGAATTGTCATACACATTGTAGCTTGTCAATATCTACAAAAATGCCTACTGGAATTTTGATTAAGACTGCATTGACTATGGGAAGGATTGCCATTTAATAATACTGAACTTCTATCCACAGAATAAAACAATATATTTTTTCATTTATTTAGGTTTCTCAGTTTCTCTTAGTATTATTTTGTAGTTTCAGCATAGAGGTCTTGAACCTTTTTGTTAGACTTATTCCTACATATCACCTATTTTGGTGCTGCTCTAAATGGATTTTTAAAAATTTCACTTTCCACATGGTTGTAGTAGGCAGATAAGCATAAAATTGTTTTGTTTTGTTTTTGCATATTAACCTTATAACCTACAACCTTACTAAATTTTTTCATTATTTTAGTAATAATTTTTGTAGCTTCTTTGGTATTTTTACATGAATAGTCATATTATATGCAAATAGGGAGAATTTGTAACCTCTCTCTCTCTCTCTCTCTCTCTTCAGTCTGTATTGATTTTATTTTCTTGCCTTAATACAACAGCTAGAACGTGCAGAAAAATGTGAATAGCTGTGGTGAACTTGGGAATTCTTGCATTGTTCCTGGGTCTTAGAAGGTAAAGCAATCAGTCTCTCACCATTAAGTATGATTTTAGCTAGTTTTTGTTTGCTTTGTTTATATTTTCTTATTTATTTTATTTTTAAGAGGACATAAATGTGTTTATTTTTAATTTATTGAATAAAAACATTTATAAGAACAAGTGGAATCCAAGATGTAAAGGAGTCCTAAAAGAGTTGATGTAAGCAACGTGGTTGTCTGGAATTCCATGTTATGACCCTTGGTGACAGGTAGCTATTGCCTTGAGCAGGTGTCAGTGTAGAGTTAAATGTTGAGCACTTCCTCTCTCTTATGTCATCCCTTCTGGCTTGAAAATTTCTTCCACCAGATATCTATTTGGCTAAATCCTTCACATCCTTGAGATCTTTGCTCATATCTCCCCTTCTCTAGGAGAGTTACTCCTCAAGCTGGCTCCTTTGTTTTTTTGACATATTCCCCTGTTTTTTTAGCACTTTTATAATTTCTGGCATAAGAAGCTGCACCAGGTTCACCTCATACTTTTCCTTCAGATGCTCTCTCTCACTCTTCATTAATGTGCTGGGCACCTGTATTATTCAGTGTATGGATATTGTTTGCTTTGTTTTTAGACACAGATGCTTATCTTGAAAAAGTCCTCTTCCATTCCTAGTTTAAAGAGAGATTTAAAAAAAAATAATCATGAATAAGTATTGAATTTTGGCAATTCTTTTTTGCATCTAATGAAATAGTCATGTTTTATTTCCTTAATTTTGTTAACATGGGAAATTGTGTTGATTGATTTGTATATGTTAAACCAATTGTTGTATTCTTGGGATAAGCCCTACTTGGTTATGATGCATTTTCCTTTTTTATGTCCTGTTTTATGTATTGTTGGATTCAACTTGCTACTATTTTGTTAAGAAGTTTTGCCTCTGTATTCATGGGAGATATTGGTCTGCAATGTTCCTTTCTTTTTTATGTCCAGCTGCTGGAGTCTGCCTACATTCTTTGGTCCATAGCCCCTCCCACTTTCAAAGTCTGCAGTGGCCCGTTGAGTCTTTCTCAGATTAGGTCTCTCTGATATTGATGTTTCTGTCTCTTACAGTTAAGAATCCTTTTGGTTACTTTGGGTCCACCTGGCTAATCCAGGGTGTTTTCTCCACCTGAAGTTCAGGTGACTAGAAACATTAATTTTATCTGCTACATTAATTCTCTTTTGCTATAACATATTCACAAATTTCAAGATCAATATGCAGACATCTTTGGAAACCCATTATTATGCCTACCCTGTCATCTCAGCCTGGAGTTTTCTTTGTAGGATGGATTAAAAAAAATTTTTAAAGTTTCTTTGAAAGCTATATCAGATTTATTTGTTTCTTCTTTTGTCAATTTAGGTAAGCTGTATTCAAAACGTATTTTTTTTTTTTTTGTATTTTTCTGAAGCTGGAAACGGGGAGAGACAGTCAGACAGACTCCCACATGCGTCAGGGGCGATGCTCTGCCCACCAGGGGGCAATAATCTGCCCATCCTGGGCGTCGCCATGTTGTGACCAGAGCCACTCTAGTGCCTGGGGCAGAGGCCAAGGAGCCATCCCCAGTGCCTGGGCCATCCTTGCTCCAATGGAGCCTTGGCTGCGGGAGGGGAAGAGAGAGACAGAGAGGAAGGAGGGGGTGGGGGTACAGAAGCAAATGGGTGCTTCTCCTATGTGCCCTGGCCGGGAATTGAACCCGGGTCCCCCGCACGCCAGGCCGACGCTCTACCGCTGAGCCAACCGGCCAGGGCCAAAAACGTATCTTTTACTTCACCTAAATTGTCAGATTTGTTGACCTAAAGTTGTTCATAGTATTCTTGTATTATATTTTTCATGTATGTAAGATCTGTGGTAATAAACCTTTTTCATGACCAAATTGGTGACATGTGTTCTTTTTCTTTTCTGCTTGACCTATTTAGAGTTTAACTTATCAAAGGATTAGCTTTTGGCTGTGTTCATTTTTTCTACTTTCTGCCTGCATTTTATTTCATTAATATCTGCTTTTGGCCTTTATTCCCCTTCTTCTATTTTGTGTTTATTTTGCCCTTCTTTTTCTAGTTTCTTTTGTTAAACCTCTAGGTCAGTGGTCAGCAAACTCATTAGTCAACAGAGCCAAATATCAATAGTACCATGATTGAAATTTCTTTTAAGAGCCATCTTTTTTTTACAGGGACAGAGAGAGTCAAAGAGAGGGATAGATAGGGACAGACAGACAGGAACGGAGAGAGATGAGAAGCATCAATCATTAGTTTTTCGTTGTGCATCGCGACACCTTAGTTGTTCATTAATTGCTTTCTCATATGTGCCTTGACCGCGGGCTTCAGCAGACCGAGTAACCCCTTGCTCGAGCCAGTGACCTTGGGTCCAAGCTGGTGAGCTTTTTTTCTCTTCTTTTCTTTTTTTTTTTTGCTCAAGCCAGATGAGCCCGTGCTCAAGCTGGCGACCTCGGGGTCTCGAACCTGGGTCCTCTGCATCCAAGTCAGACGCTTTATCCACTGCACTACTGCCTGGTCAGGCAAGAGCCAAATTTTTTAAACTTAAACTATATAGGTAGGTACATTCCTTATCGAGGTAGCACCCGCGTCTGGTATTTTGTAGAAGAGCTGCACTCAAGGGGCTAAAGAGCCGCATGTGGCTCACGAGCCACGGTTTGCCCACCACTGCTCTAGGTGATTGATTTTAAGGTTTTTTTCTAAGTACAGCTTCACCTACATGTGATAAATTTTGCTGTTTGTATTTCTTTTGTTTTCAAACAATGTCATTATATTTGTTGGATAATATAGATCCCTGGTCTCCTTAAGATACTTCTTAAAAACTGAAATCTGAAACAGGGTATGGCTGCACCCAAAGACATTTTAGAATGGAACCATTACCTTGAACTTGAAAAACCCCAATAACAACAAACAAACAAAGAAAAAACGCCAGCCCTTCAACAGAGGCCTTAGTACAATGGCTTTTATTTCTTTGTCCCCAATATCTTTTTTTGAGAATTCTGTAATTGTTTTTAAGTATGCTCCAAGCCTAAGTTGGATGGAAATCACATCTTGAATAGTCTACTTTCCTTCTAACAAGGGAGAATTATGAGAATCTACTAGTTTCTCTTCAATTTATATATTACCAGCTCAGCTAGAACTGACTTTGTTTTTCCTGGTCGCTATTTGGATTCCTTCACCGTGCTGAATGGGGTATTCATGTACTCCTAGAGTATGCATGTATGTGCTGAGACAGAATGGTGCAAAGCAGAGCCTGTTGGAAGCAGAATGTCCTGAGTAGAAAAGGTATAAAGCAGAGGGAAGCATATGGGACCAGAAGTCAGCATCTCTGTTTTATCACAGATCTTCACAGTAAGGACAAGCAAGTCCTTTGTTTTCAGACTGTCTTGTCAAGAGCTTGGGCCGTCTGGCCTTCAGAGCAGATATGGACATAAAAGTCTCTTAAGGATATAATGTGCTGGCATGACTATTGTCTGGCATAGTTCTCTGCTTTAACCTCCCACCTCTTGACTCTATTTCTATAATAGATCTTATATTTTCTTTCTTACCTGCAGGGCTAGCTTCATGCGTATGTGATCTGTACAGTTGTGCAGGACTCCACAGAGTGGCCTGAACTCGATTTAATGCTTTGCTGTCACTGTTTTTAAATTCTTAATAATATTTTTAGCAAGGAGCTCACTTTGTCATTTTGCATAGGGCCCTACAAATTCTGTAGCTAATCCTGTGTACCTGGAAGGCCCCTTGAAGACAAGATCGTGACTTAGCAAGGAAAAGGAACATAGCAAATCTGCAGGGGGGAAACTCACAGTGGTCATGGACATGACCAGTTATTGGGGAAGGTGTGTCTCCTTTCTGTGCCTCCAAAAACAACTTCCAGAAGCCCCTCCCCCATCCTAGACCTCCTTGTAAGGGGAATTTTTGTAAAAGTAAATCATATTTTTCCTGGATATACTTCATCATCCACCTGCCCCAGCAACTCCCCCAGCATTCATTCACATCCAGCAACCCAAGAATCAACAGCATCCATATGGTGCATTTTCTATAAATGATAACTCTTTTAATTAGTGATGGGACACCTCAAATTATTTCAGCAGATGCTTCCATTTCATGCAAACAGGCATATGTCTTTGCAATTGGGCAATATTGTTCTAATTATATCATAGCCTGCAGCCCAAATGGGCCTCTCTCTCAGAAAGTCTCTCTGAGGGAAAGTACGTGGGTGGGGGGAGATCTATTTTATTCTCTCCCGCACACACACACCGTGATGTCTTCTTTCAAAATTTAATGTTCAAAAACTGTTTTTGGTTTTGTTTTGTTGTTTACTACTTTGTTTTCCACATGCTTTCTAGTCAGAAGAGGAGGAAAGGGGAGGACATAATTATTTGGCACTAGAATGGATGAGAAGAGGAAGCTCTAGAATGTTCCTTTTAAAAATAACTTCCTTAAAAAGAACGGGTCTACTTCTTCCAGGAGGTTGTGGAGCAGACTGTGATTCAGAGATTCTCTCACTCTCCCCAATATCCCAAGATTCTGTGAAAGAGATAACAGGGCATTGCTATAATTTTTTTTTCTTTTTATTCAGTGAGAGGAGGGGAGGCAGAGAGACAGACTCCTGCATGCACCCCGGCTGGGATCCACCCAGAAAGCCCACTAGGGCGCGATGCTCTACCTATCTAGGGCCATGTTCACAATCAAGCTCTTCTTAGCACCTGAGGTGAGGGCCATGGGGCCATCCACAGTGCTGGGACCAACTCATTCCAATAGAGCCATGGCTGCAGGAGGGGAAGGGAGAGAGAAAGAGAGAGAGAGAGAGAGAGAGAGAGAGAGAGAGAGAGGAAGAGAAGTGAGAGGGGGAGGGGTAGAGAAGAAAGATAGGCGCTTTTTCTGTATGCCTTAACAGGGAATTGAACCCGGGACATCCATATGCATGGTCAACTCTCTACCACTGAGACAACTGGCCAGGGCCATTTGCTATAATTAAAGCTCTTCTTGGGGAGGTAGAAGAGAGTGTGCTCTCTGAACAGATTGGATTTGTATCTGGAGGCATTGGCATAGTTCTACATATTTCTTAGCACACCATGTTAGAGTGACCTATAGGAGTGTCATCCTTGGGAAGGTATGTTGTCCAGGTCCACAAGATGTTGGTTGTGGCTGTTCACTAAATCTTTCTAGCTCACCTTGCACCTTCTGAGAGCACATAATAGGACCATGCTTCTGTCCTCTGAGAGCTTCTCTATGGGGCTATATTTTCTTCTATATGGGGTTGTATAATGTAATTTGAGCAATGAAATGTGAGTAATAATGAACTGTGTCCCTTACAAGTGGAAGACTTCAAGAATAGGATTTCCTTCTCACTGCTGCAGTGGCCATGGAAACATATGTCAAGAAGAAAACTCTGTCACCTTGGGTTCCTGAGTATCTAATCTCAATTCCTATGGGCTTACAATGCTTCCATTGGGTTACACCACTGATATTTTGAAATTGCTTGTTGGTGCAGCAAAACCTAGCCTATACTGACTAATACAATAGGGACTGAAGCTAGCCCAGGTTTACTCTCTGGGGAGTTTCCAAAGGGCCACTTTGAAATGAAAAAGAGAAGGGTTCCCAGAGAACAATCTGGGGATTGGCAAGACTGGAACAAGCAAGAGAAAAACCTCTTAACACTGGTCTTGGGAAAACTCATCTTCCATTCTGGTACACAGGAATAGTCAGCCATGAAGCCTTCAGGCTATTTTTAGGTAAGGAAAAGCAGCTAGAATCTGGAGAAAGGAGGCACAGATAGGATGACTCATGCCAAGCTGGGGAACAACTGAATGAAACTACAGTTGAAGCTATTTCAGGAGAACCCAAAGTCTCAAGGTAGACCAGATAGACTTTTTCCGCCCTGGTGACCAAAAAAAGGTTCTGCTCTTTGTGCTTTAGTCTTGCATTCAGGCCAGGCTGCATTGAGTCACTGCAAAAACACCTGGAAGATGCACCTAGATGTCTCCCTTTGGTAGAGATGTCTTGAGGATGCCCTAGTTTGTTTCCTTTCCCTCTTGTTTGTGTATGTTCAGGATTACTTGGTGACTAGTCTACCAAACTGGTAGACTCGCTTGCTTTCCCGGCCAACCTCTGATGGCTCCCAGGGCCTAAGGCAAGCTCAAGACTAAACTTTCCCACTAAGAGAAAATGTCATCTGGGTCTCAAACAATCAGTTGAACAAGAGAGTGTTTTGAGCATTTCTCCATCTGTAAAATGGGGAGCCTTGTGAGGATTTATAATATTCCTTGAGTACCTCAAAAAACATTTTTAAGAACAGGCATATAAATCAGTTCATTGTGTTCATTAGATTCCACATATAAGTGAGATCATATCATATTTGTCTTTCTCTGCCTGGCTTATTTCACTTAGCATAATAATCTTCAGGTCCATCCATGCTGTCCCAAAAGGTAAGATTTTCTTTCTTTTTTTAAGGCCACATAGTATTCCACTGTATAAATGTACCAAGCTTTTTTATCCATTCATTCACTGATGGACACTTAGGTTGTTTCCAGATATTGACTATTGCAAACAATGTGGCTACCACCTCATACCTGTTAGATTAGCTATTATTAACAAGACATGTAATAGCAAATGTTGGAGAGGCTGTGGAGAAAAAGGAACCCTCATACACTGTTGGTGGGAATGTAAAGTAGTACAACCATTATGGAAGAAAGTATGGTGGTTCCTCAAAAAACTGAAAATGACCCAGCAATCCCTCTACTGGGTATATACCCCAAAAACTCAGAAACATTGATACGTAAAGACACATGCAGCCCCATGTTCATTGCAGCATTGTTCACAGTGGCCAGGACATGGAAACAACCAAAAAGCCCATCAATAGATGACTGGATAAAGAAGATGTGGCACATATACACTATGAAATACTACTCAGCCATAAGAAATGATGACATCGGATCATTTACAGCAAAATGGTGGGATCTTGATAACATGATACGAAGCGAAATAAGTAAATCAGAAAAAACCAGGAACTGCATTATTCCATACGTAGGTGGGATATAAAAGCAAGACTAAGAGACATTGATAAGAGTGTGGTGGTTACTGGGGGAGGGGGGAGAGGGAGAAGGAAAGGGGGAGGGGGAGGGGCACAAAGAAAACTAGATAGAAGGTGACAGAGGACAATCTGACTTTGGGTGATGGGTAAGCAACATAATTGATTGACAAGATAACCTGGACATGTTATCTTTGAACATATGTACCCTGATTTATTGATGTCACCCTAGTAAAATTAATTTTAAAAAACCCCAAAAAACAATGTGGCAATGAACATGGGGGTGCATATCTTCTTTTAAATTAGTGTTTAGGATTCTTAGGATATATTTCTAGAAGTGGGATAGCTGGGTCATAAGGCAGTTCCATTTTTTTTTAATTTTATTTGAAAACTAAATTTAACAAGGTGACATTGATCAATAAGAGTACATAAGTTTCAGATAAATATTTCTATAGCATTTGAACTGTTATGTTGTATATCCATCACCCAAAGTCAAATCATTTTCTGTCACCTTATATATGTTCTTCTTTACACCCTTTCCCCCACCCCTCCCCTATTCCTTTCCCCCATATCCCGTTCCCCCTGGTAACCACTTCACTTTTATCTATGTCCATGTGTCTCAGTTTTATATCTCACCTGTATGTTAAATCATACAGTTCTTAGCTTTCTCTGATTTACTTATTTCACTCAGTATAATGTTCTCAAGGTCCATCCATGTTGTAAATGGCACTATGTCACTATTTCTTATGTCTGAGTAGTATTCCTCAAAAAAACATTTTTTAACCAAAGCAGGATATAAACAAAAATGAGGGACAATAAGAAAGAAAGGAAGCTTCTTATTTCAAAACTCCCACCACACACTTGAATCTGCATTTTTACCAACATAGTAAAAGTAACGGGGTTAAATTTAGGTAAAAGCAAGGAGACACGGTAACTTTTAAGTGGCATGTAATGTTATTTAAAATAGTTTCTCTGGATGAATAATGTAGGCTGAGTCTCACCCAGTCCAGAGAACGCCTCGTTCTGCCCCCTGACAGTGGGATGCTGGGAGAAGGGCTCTACGATCAGCATGGGCACCACCCACCAGCGTCTGATCTGTATCCTCTCCATACAGGCTTAGGGGAACTGACAAATTATTGTAAAAAGGAGCCCAAAAGCCTCCCTCAGTCCTGCTTGGAGGCAGGAGTCTCTGGATGAGATGACCTCTCCAGGGATCTTCCAGCCTGAATAAATAATGCATCATTAGAATTAAATCAACAACAACAACAAAAACAGAAAACTGTAAGAATTTAAACTGTCATGCATTTCCTGTCAGAGGTAGGAATCAAGAAGATAAATTGGGGCAACGCCCAAGTGACTAAAAATATTGATATTTGGCGTATGTGCAGTATGGGCGTGGATACACGCTAATGATTTCAGGGTCTCATCGCCAGTGAGTTTCTTTGGCACGTGGTCTCCGCTGTTGGAAGCTCACTGTGGTGGGGAGACCGACATATACATTTCAGAACTGCTGAGGGCCGTGTTGGGGATGTGCACTGCTCTACTGTGGGGCAGGGGTTCTGACTCGGGGTGGATGGGCCTCAGGCTGGATCTTGCTAGAAACAGAAACAACATGACAAGGCTGGGAGAGAGTGGCATCCCTGGTCTTGCAGAAGCTTTTTCCTGGCAGGTGGGACCCTGGAAGGGAAGTGGCAGAACGGGGAACTGGAAAGGGCCAGGGGTCACGGACAGAGGCCGAATAGGCAGTGAGGGAGTGTAGATTTTACCCAGAAACAGTGGAAAGCTGGGGAAGATTAATGCAGGGGAGAAGCGTGGTCAGATGAGAGAGAGATATCTCTCTCTAACTTTGGATGGAGAATGCGGAAGGATAGCAGCACTGAAGAAGGTTAATTCTAGAGGAAGCTCTTGCTCAAGACCAGATGAGAAAAGGCCAGGCCTAGGGGTTGGGCAGGGAAGCGGGAACAGATTCTGGGGATCCAGGGTAAAGGGTGAGCAAATCATTTTGGCTTTTTTTTTTCCCTCAGGGAAGAGGCACGCCTGAGTAGCAAGCCTGGATGTGCTGCCCCCTAACAAACGCATCTGTGGGACTTTGCCCTCAGCCCACTCACTCTCTGAGCTGCCCCTGAGGCTCTCTCCCCACTGTCCTGTGATAGGGTCCCCAATGACTGCTGTGCTGCTCTTACGCTCTGGGCTTTAGCTCTGTGTTCCAGCTGCCACTCTGCCATCTGGATGGTCAACCTGCCGATCTCCAATCTTCCTGGAGGAAGCTTCTCAGAAGAAGCAGCAAACGGTCGTGCTGAATGAATGACTGTGGAGGTCAGGAAACTGGGTGCCCATCCCGAATACCATAACTGTCCTTATCCCTGGGCCTGGCTTTGCATTTCAGGGAAATGGGAAGCTCAGCCTAATACTCCCACCAGGATTCGAGTACAGTGATTCTCAAACTACGGCATGCATCAGAATCTTCTTGGGCTGGTTAAAACAGATGGTTGGGCTTCCCCTCAGAGTTTCAGATTCACTAGGTGAGCTGGGGCCTGAGAAGCCGCATTTCTAACTAGTTCCCAGAGGATGCTGATGCTGCCAGTTGGGGAGCAAACTTTGAGAACCACGTTTACTACGTCGCATTCTCTGAGCGCAGTTTATAGTCATGCCATCGACTCCCTCAGTCCTTTAACACAGAGAAGGCAGAGGGACTGTTCTATTTCCACTGGCCAAGGCAGGATCCTGGTTGATTGTCACACATGGGTGTTAAGCAGGGATCTCCCGGCTTCTGGACTTGGGAATGCTCTGGGGGACATGGTCATGGCTGTGAGAGGCTGGGGAAGCCTGGGAAACCGAGGTGACGTCAGGGTAGATGTGTGCCCTGTGGTCTCCTGGACCGACCCGCAGAGCTGCGGGTCACTGCGCCTCTGCATGCTCTTCCATGTGCCATTCTGTCTCCTCTCTGCTGATATGTGGAAAAATCAATGCCTGCAAGGTATTAGAAAAGCCATCGAATTGCCCTTACCTGCCACCAGGTGACACCTGATATTGATTTAGCTTATGAAAGTGATTCACAGGTTTGCTGAAGCCTGGAAAAGATCATATGTTACGAGCCTCATGATCCCATCTTCCTTCTCTGCTTCGCAGCAAACACCAGAGGAGGTAATAGGGAAATAATAGACCGAAGAAGCTTTTTTCGGTGTGTTCACAGGGAGGACAAAATGCAGGAGAATAATTTCATTGGGAGAGAAGGGATTTTAGTATCATTCGTTTTTATTTAGGGCAATTTTCTCTTTAAAGTGCAACATCCTCCAGACTTACCCATTATAGAACAACAATTTTAACACAACCAGTAAATCAAAGAAAAAATTACCGTGGAGGGAAGCTTTTTACAGATGTTCCAGTGGTTATGTGCCGGGCAGGTAGCACAGAGACGGGAAAGGCCAGAGTCAGTGCTGAGGCTGCCCGGCCCTTGGAGGACACGCTCTTTTAATAGGAGAAGTACTGGTAATAAGACAAATATTTACTGGCTTGTGACTTCAGGCAATTTCAACCTAAACTTATTTGGTAGGGTCATTGTGCAAACTGAAATATTGAAAAATGGCCAATGCCTGATAGCAAGAGTTAGATGTTGCCATTATTGTTATGGCTTTAGACGCAACAGCAGTGGAAATAGCAGCTGTAGAAGGAGGGAAGTTCCCATTTATTGAATGCTGTAGCACCACGGTGATATGTGGTCTTCATACTGTTTGTCTTCTGGGACACACGGGAAGGACCACATGCCCCAGCTGTCTTTGCTGTTGGATTAGAACCACACGACAAAAGTGTGACCAGTGGGATGCAAGTGGAAGTGATGTTAAAAGCTGGTTCTTAGCACACATGTACAAACATTTTACAAAACCTTCCAAACCTTGCTTTCCTAGCTGCATTGTCCTGGAGATCACATGTTCGTTGTGTTTTAGCTACAAGGTGGAGGAGAACTACCAGACCGGCATTGCAATTTTTTTTTTTATTCATCTTAGAGAGCAGAGGGAGAGACAGAGGGACAGAGAGAGAGGAGAGACAGAGAGAGAGAAGGGGGAAAGGAACTGGAAGCATCAACTCCCATATGTGCCTTGACCAGGCAAGCCCAGGGTTTCAAACCAGCGACCTCAGCATTTCCAGGTTGACGCTTTATCCACTGCGCCACCACAGGTCAGGCCCGGCATTGCAATTTATGTGAGTATGTAATACGCAAACCTTTTCATGTTAAGACCCTGAGACTTGGGAGGTTCATTTATTACTGAAGCATTGCTTATATACTATTATGGGCCACATAACAACATTTTGGTTAACCAAGGGCCTATAAGGTTATACTGGAGCTGAAAAATTCTATCACTCGTGGCATAGTTATCATAATGTCATAGTAGAATGCCTTACTTACATGTTTTTGGTGATGCTGCTGTAAACATTTACTGCACTGCCAGTCATATGACAGTATAGAAGATACATTTCCAGTACTAGGCTGTCCTACCTAGGTTTGTGTACGTACACTCTACAGTGTTTGCACAATGACAAAATAACCTAATGACATTTGTCAGTATATCCCTCCTGCACATGACTGTCCTGTCATGATAAACACAAATGTCTACGATGTATTAAATAGTAAATTAGATACATGAATAAATAATATGACCTAATTTACTAGGATCAAA
Source organism: Saccopteryx bilineata (assembly GCF_036850765.1). NCBI lineage: Eukaryota > Metazoa > Chordata > Mammalia > Chiroptera > Emballonuridae > Saccopteryx > Saccopteryx bilineata. The sequence goes on along the minus strand of NC_089499.1, from coordinate 38,901,160 downwards.
ATGAGTTCCATTGAAGTTTGGAAATCTCACTTCCATTTAGATCCTGTTACTATCTACATTCTTAACTGGCATTTTCTTGGGCATGAGATGCTATCATAATTTTTGTTCCAATCATCCAATTATGATTTCTAAAACTCATGAGGAAACATCTATTGTATATACCCATAATTCTTCTCCTTCTACATTTTTCTACTCTCAAACTCGAAGACTTTGTCTTTTTTTGTTTCCATTTTGTTTGAAGAAATTTCTTTAGCCAATCTTTAAGAATATGTTTGCTGAGGACAAAGTTTTAAATTTTTCCTTTGTCTTAGAATATTTTTATTTTGCCTTTCTTCCTGAAGGGTTAGTTTCAGCAAATATTGAATGTTCAGTTTGCAATTCTTTTCCTTCAGTACTTAAAAAATATCGTGCCGCTTCTTTCTAATCTCCCTGGTGTCAGCTGAGAAACCCAGTTATTCAGATGGGTTTTCCCCTGCAGATAATGTGTTCTTTTTCTCTGGCTGTTTTCAAGGTTTTTTTTCTCGTTATTTTTTAAAAGTTTCATTTTGATGTGTCTTGGCATGGATTCCTTTGGATTTATCCTTTTGGAGTTTACTTATCTGTACATTTGTGTCTTTCACCAACTTTGGAAAGTTCCCAGCCATTATTTCTTCAGAGACTCTCGTACAGCCCACAGTCTTTCTCCTCTACATCTTGGATGGCAGTCACCTGGTTTCGGTTTATCATGCAGATCTTGCCCTGCTCTCATAAACTGTGGTTCTAAAGGCAGATTAATTTTCAAACCTGTAGGGTATTATTTTGGTCTGCATAGTGTATCTAGTGCCACTGGGGTTTCCACTGGTCCTTGTTGGTTTTACCTTAGGGGAATAAAAGGGGCTCCTCAGATGGGGTCACCACGTGTCTCTAAGTGGGGAAAGGGTATATTGGGTTCCCCCATACCAGTGTCATCTCACTCTTCACTTTCCCATCCATCTCCAGGTGTTTCTGGTAGGGAAGGAGAGTCGGGCTTATGTGGACAAAGAAGCTTCCCGAATAAGCTCACCTATTGTAACTGTGTCTCTTGCTGGCTCCACTTGCCCATTTCTTGTATCTCTATCTAAGAAAGGGGAATCTCAGGCAAGAGGAGGAAAGAGGATGCTTATTCTGGTGGGGCTCACGATCAGTTCCCCTTGCCAGCGGTGATGCGCTTGCCTGATGTCAAAGGGATTCCCATTGGATCCAGGGGAAGAATGAACCTACCTGGGTTTCCATCTATTGCTAGATTAGGGTTGAGAAATGCCAGGTCTGGGTAGTGTTTCTTTGTTGGCATTAGGGGGAGTGCAAAATGCCTTGTCTCTGTGTTTTGCTCTAGTCTTGAAGTTCCTGACTTCAAGACTTTCTTTTCACCTTTCTCTTACCACCTTGCAGAGTTCCTTGGTTGTCTGTGGCTCCATTTCCAGGACTTATAGCTGTGCCTATCAGGGCAGAGGAGGGAAGAACAAGCTCACACCATCTTGTTTAGACTGGAAGTGATTCCACCATTTTTCTTTGATAATTCCCTCATCTTCATTGACATTGGTCTCTCCTATTGGAATTCCTATTAAATGTATTTTAGACTCTGTTTCCTTCCTTCACTCTAGAAAATCTTTACTCTTATATTTTCCATCTCTATCTTTTTACTATGAAAGAGTTCCTTATCTTCCCATTCACTATCCCCATCTTTATTTATGTTCATTCCACTTTTCTGCCCTGCTATTTAATTTTTTATTTCAATATTCAGATTTTAAATTTTCAATCGTTTTTTTCCCCTCTATCACACCTTTTCAGTATTTCCTCAAATGGCTCTAAGAATTCAAATAAGAAGGACCATTTTTTAAATTGCTTTGTCTTCCTTGTTTTCTTTCCTTAACTTCTTTTATTTGTTTTGTTTTGGTTTTGGTTCATTTTGTTTTCCTGTTTCCTGCTGTTGATTTTCCTTAAAGGTCTGGTGATCCCCAGCTGACTTTCCACATTGAGAAATGAAAGACAGGGCTGCTTAGTGCGAGCGGCCCAGGAGAACCCCGTCGCTGGCCTGCAAGGTCTTGTGAGGTGGGCTGGTGTAGCCCTGGTGGACAAGCAGGGTCATGATTCCCACCACCGCTTAAATCCACTGACCCTGGCTGTTGTCACAGCTCTTGACTGTATTTCATTCATACGTGGAGCGGCCTCTGTTTCTGTTTGTTAGTCTGCTGGAAAAGGTTTGAAGGTGTCGTCGTTCCTCTCCACTTCCTGGAACATTAACAGTGTGGGCTCAGGGCCCAGCCAGGTGCAGATGCTACAGCCAGCTTCTTTGTGACTCAGGACAGTACAGGGCCAGCTGACCCAGAGGGTAACACCACAGGGGATGCTGGTAGGTGTGCTCTGCTTGAGGGATGAGCAAGTGGATCCATCGGGTGGGCAAAACAAAAAAACAAAAACAAACAAAAAAAACCCATAGAACTTTCACTGACATAAATTTTAACTAAGATATGAAAGACAGTAATACTTTTGATTTTAATATATGAATTTTCATTCCTGAGGTAAGAATAGGAGTGCCATAATCCACTTGTTTGCTTGTTTGCTTATCTTGTGATGAATTGCAGTTTATATCATCTTGGTTAAGGAGATTTATGGGTAATATATTCTATTTTTTAAAAAAAACCTAATCCTTGCCAATGGTTAAGTGATTAAAATTCTGGCATAGAAAATGTGAATCAAAGATAATTCAAAAATGCCAACACTAGTAAACAACCGGAGAACAGCAAAGCGAATGCTTCTAAACTTTCCTTCACTCCATTATACGAGGAGAATAATGATGATTTCATGAGCTATGATGAAAATTCGGTCCCTGAAGTTCAAAACTGTCATGAAGACTATTGGGAAGATGAATCCTTACTCATGATCATTCATGATTAATCTCACCTAAATATAAATTGTGTTGAGATATTTGTTAATGAGTATCTTATAGGTATATAATTAATGGAAAAATAAATTTGCATAAATTGTGGATGTGTGCTTCATTTTTTAAAAAAAATAATAATAAGAGTGTGTGACTGAAAACAATCTTGAAATCACTGCTACAGATAGTTCCCCGACTAATGATACTAATTATCACTCGCAGCCGGTTTCAGCTGGGGGGCCCTCTGGGGCTTCCTGGGAGGCACCACCCTTTCTGCTGCCAGAGGCTTCTCCCTCGTGGCCTTGAGTCGCAACAATCCAGTCACATCTGTGTTCTATGGTCCATAAATTTTTTATCATTTCTGTTCCATCGATGACACATCTCCTTATATTTAAGTGCTACTGAGGCTTTATTTATTTATTTACTTATTGAGCCAAATGTCAGTGACATGCCTGTGGAATGTTGCAGGCATAAGGGGGAGGGCAATGCATATATGCATGGGCCACCAGCTTAAATCTAAAGCCTACAGGTTGGCTATTGAACTTGAAGAACAAGACATTCCTTGCTGAATGTCTCCTCTGTAAACAACACTTTCTTTTTATTTTCTCTTGGTATTTATTAAAACAAAAGTCAAAACAAACAAAAGCAGCCTGGCTCAGGAATCTGGGGATAGAGTGTGCAAGCTTAGATTCTGTAATGAACAGAGAACTCCTGGGGCTTGCGTGTCGCTTTGGTGTGTCGTCCAAGAGAAGGCGAGGCTATGGAGGGACGGGCAGGTAGTTATTATCTTTGGGGGGGGGGTGTTATTTAAAGGATATATTTATATAGGGAAAATTATTTCTTGCTAACTAAAAATATCTCTCTATCAGTGTGGGGCTGACAGCAGAATGAGAACCAAGCATCCCCCACCCCGACTGAAATGAGTCATCTCCTGGTGCCCTCTTCTGCTTATGTCCTCAGACGCTCCTGTGTCGGCTTTTAATGAGTAAAGCTGTTTCCTTACAACGAGGACCTCCTATTGCTTAACTTTAGGATGCACAAACTACCTCCTAAATAAGTCATGTAGCACATTCAACATGAAGATGAATTTAAATTAATTGGGTTTGAGATTCCTTTTCAGAGAATTTTATGAGGCCCTTTGAAATAACGGAAGTGTCACAAACACAGGCTGGGAAACAGACATCAGGTACAAAGAGTATGCTAGAGGAAGACACAGTTGTCAAAAAGGTATATTTCCCCCCTGCAGTGACAGGTGGCTCTGACAGCTCTGGTTTGTCAGCAGGCAGACACACGAGGATGAGGGGATCAGAAATGAAAGATGCCAGTGAAAATAATTCCTTCCGTGGCTGTGAGGTGATCATGACATTGCTGTATCATAACATGGTGCTGAAGACAGGATCAAAATGACATCTCTCCACCTGCAGGAAGAAATTTCTACCTGATAATGCCCTCTCTCCAGCCCTTTATATTTTTACTGGTGTCCCCTGATGGTGACTGAAAAGATGATCTGTTCGCGTCCATGGAGGCTGGTGCCTGCTTCTGATGGGATGTGGGTTCTAGGCTTGGGTCCCTGAGAGAATGGTCCCAGGGAAGCTGGGTACAGGAAGCACCTGTGGAGTGTGAGGGGAGGTTGTAGTGCCCAGGGCCTAGCACAAGGGGGAGACCTACTTCCCAAATCACTGCTCACAGACACAGCCCTTTCCATCTCCTGGGGGTTGCGGACCTTGTGTTGACACGGTTTCAAGTGTCCCACTCAATATCACACCCAAGAGTGTTCACTTTCTTAGGAAAGAAAGTCTTCGAGAAATACTCTTTTTTCAAGCCTTCTGGAAATAGCTGAGGGCTGCTGAAGCTAATTTCCCAAATGAACAGAAGCTGAGGGCCATAGCTGAGAACATAGAAGACACAGAGTCCTGGATTAAGCTTACCTAGACAATGGGATACTTCTTCCATCTACTAGCCATAACGATGGAAAACTTCTTGTGGGGTGTAAGTTGAGATGGCTGTGGCCAAGAGCCTGAGAGGGACTTTTGGGTATTAGGCTCAGAACATGGGGGGGTGCACAGGAACCAAGGGCTGTGGTGGAGAAAGATGGGCTCCTGGGTGGGTCCCAAATGCCTGCTGCCTTATGTGATCTAACACAGAGCTGCTTCCCAAGGTTTTCCTAAACATTTGGGAAACAGTTATATTTAAATCAATAGTCTGTACCAATTTTGTGATAATGAATTTCCTAAGATCACAATCTAAAGTAGACAGAAGTTTTATATATATATATATACCTTCTGATTTAAGGCCTAGCATCTCAGTCTACTGCTCTGGAGTTTGGGGAAAAGTTTATACCCACCCTATCACTGTAAATTTTAGAAAACTTGGCAAGTCTGCACGCTCCCAGTTCTAAACTTAGGTATTGATCAAGCCATTATTTTATCTATTTAAAAAAAAGGGGATCCTCTCCAAACTCCTACTAAAATGATATAAAAAGGGCATAAACCTTCAAGAACTAAAAGACTATGAAAGGAGCAGCAATAACGTTTTTGAAAGCTGGATTGCAAGTGTACGAGTCACATTTGACATAGCAGGAAGAAAGCTAGGTCTCAAGTCACGGTGGGGAGAGTTGAAAAGCAAACCCGTTTCCAACTCTGGATTCTCAAAAGGCTCAGGACTCATCGGTACTAGTACCCCTGGAGTGGGAATAAAAACGAACCTAAAATCAGAATTAATGTGGTTTTCTAGATCTCTCTCAGGCCAAAAAACATGAAAAACTGCCCCTTCTCCACCTTTCTAGAATACCGGATGTTTATTTTCTAGAGAGAGAAGAAGAAGGGGCAGAGGATCTCTGCTTAGGCAGCATCAGGTTCATGTGAAAGCAAAGTCACCATAATGGAGAGAGGTCACATGCAAGCTTACGTACTGAATGTTGAGGCCGCCGGCACCCTTCATGCTCAGATCCTGCTACTCCGGCAGCCAGATCTGATATTCCAGGAAGGGGATCAGGAGAATCTGCTCTGAGGAATCTGACCAGCCTAGGAGGATGGACCTAAGAAGAATAAAATCAAAGTTTCCCAAAGCAAAGCTCAGCTAGCCCTCCATCATGTGACATCCATAATAGGAAAGCCCAAGCCACTTACACAGAGATCTAATCAGAGCTTCAGTTTCCTAATCTTTAACATTAGTGAACAGTCAAGGATCACCAGAAAATTGAAGAAGTCTTGTAACTTAAAACATAAAGATCAAAACAAGTAGAATAAAAGGAAACTTGAAGGAAAGGCAGGGATAAAAAACAAACAAACAAAACAACCCTACCATTAATATCATTTGATAGCTAATAGAAGATATTTTCTCCATGCAACAGAAAAAGAAGAGTGTATAAACATTAAGTAAAAATATGCTCTTGAAAATTAAAAGTATAATGACAAAAGTGAAAAACGCAATAGAAGGGTTAGAAGATAAACTTAAAGATACCTCCGAGAAAATAGAAACAAAAAGAAAAAAAGAAAGAGATGGGAGTGGAATTGTAGAACATTTCAGGGATATCTCAAAGACCCAAAATCTAAACAAAAGCAATTCCCAAAAGAGAGCACACAGAAAATGGAAGGGAGGCATTCATTAAAAAAGAAATTAAAGAAACTTCCCTGACTTGAAGGGCATGTCTTTCAGATTAAAAAGACCAACTGACTACTCAGCATAAAAGAGAACCAAATCACCATCATCATCAAATCATCACCACCACCACCACCATCATCATTACCCATAAAAGTGACCAAACACCTGTGATTAATTACAGCATTAGACAATAGGCAGAGCCAAACTACCATCCTCAAGAGAAGGGAAACTCAACATGAGCTGGCCTTAAGTTCACCTGGCTTTCTGTCTGGGGTCACTTTTCCTACCAGAATGCAGAGAGGTGGAGCCCAGGTGAAGCATTCGCTCACCAAACAGGTAAGTATCGGAGTTTGAAGCTGAGAAAATGGCTTGGAGGAAGAAAAGGCCGTGAACACAGCCGAGCACCTGTGATGCCTGACCGAGCAGATGCTGCAGACAAAAGCTGATGGAGGTATCAGTAAGATACTCTGGGCAAGTGAGAGTTATCTCAGGAATGCAAGTTGGTTTCACATTTAAAAAATAATGCAGTTTTACCACATTAACAAAATAAAGAGAAAACTGGATTATTTTTAACAGATACAGCAATAAATATTTGACAAAACTCAACAACTATTCATGATAAAAATTTTAAGAAACTAGGAATAGAAGGGAATTGCCTCAGTGTGATAAAGAACATCTACACTAAAAACCCTACCGATAATCGTTACACTTGACGATGAAATACTCAGCACTTCCCACCTAGGATTGGCATCAAGGCAAGGATCATCTCCTATCACTTCCATTCAACATTGCATTGGAGGGTCTAATCATCGGAATAAAGCAAGATATAGAAATAAAGTTATAAGACTGGGAAAAAAGAAGTAAAACTGTCTTTAGTTACAATGTAACTGTTTACATAGACAACCTTAAGGAATCTACACACCAAACACACACACACACACACAACCTTACAGAATCTAATTTATGAACTTCAAAAGTACAAAATAGAAAGTCAATATAAAATGCAAATTAAATCTATATAATAGCAGTAAACAGTAGGAAACTGAAATCACAATATGCATACAATATAATTTAAACTTTGAGACATGATAGATGATAGATAAATAATAAACACAGATGAAAGATAATAGATTACACATAGAGATAAAAGGTACTAGAGGGTAGGGAAGAATAGATGGCAGAAATGTACAAGGTTGGCAAAAGTAGGTGTACAGTTGTTTGTATGAAAAACAATACAATAATTGATATATAATGACACAAGAATAAACTGTTTCACATATTCACAACTCTAAACCTACTTTTTCCCACCCTTGATATGAATGTTTCCCCCATGAACAGAACTATTTACCCAGTAACTTAAGCCAGAAGTAGCTCAAGTTAGAAGTCATTCCTGACTGTCCTTCTCTCTCAAGCACCACAGCCACACAATTGCCAAGTTCTGGCAATTCTTCCTCCAGAGACAGCTTTAATCTGTATACTTGTCTCCTTCTGGGTTGCAATCACCCTAGTCTAAGCCATTATCATTTCTCACTGGGACTGTCTCTTTAATCCTTTCCCCAAATCCAACACATTTCCACAGAACAATTATAGTGATTTTTTAAAAAAATTAAACTGATGTCCCCCCTGCTTCACATCTTTCAAAGGCTTCCAATTGCCTCAAAAGCAATCCAAATTGGCCCTGGCCGGTTGGCTCAGTGGTAGAGCGTCGGCCTGGCGTGCAGAAGTCCCGGGTTTGATTCCCGGCCAGGGCACATAGGAGAAGCACCCATCTGCTTCTCCACCTCTCCCCCTCTCCTTCCTCTCTGTCTCTCTCTTCTCCTCCCGCAGCCGAGGCTCCATTGGAGCAAAGATGGCCTGGGAGCTGGGGATGGCTCCTTGGCCTCTGCCCCAGGCGCTAGAGTGGCTCTGGTCGCGACAGAGCGATGCCCCGGAGGGGCAGAGCATCGCCCTCTGGTGGGCAGAGCGTCGCCCCCTGGTGGGCGTGCCGGGTGGATCCCGGTCGGGCGCATGCGGGAGTCTGGCTGTCTCTCCCCATTTCCAGCTTCGGAAAAATACAAAAAAAAAAAAAAAAAAAAAAAAAAAGGCAATAGAAATTATTAGGGTTACTTCCTGAGACCAAGAGAAAGGGGGGAGTCCTTGGCTTTCCCCTTCTTCTCTCCCTCCAACACCCTGTCAGTGCCTCCCACTGGCCCCAGCCCAGTTCTCTTTAACTCCACTGCCGCCTCCTGGCCTGCACGGCTGCAGCCGCCTCTCCAGGGTCTCCCTGCCTCCCTACTTGACCTGGACCATGCCAGGTCAAAGAATGGTTCTCACCTGAGCTCAATGGAGTCATCAACCACCCCCTCTCCAGGGCACTCTGCTTCTCTTAATTCACCTTTGTATCTCACTTTCCTGATTGTCAAAGGGGGATAAAAATGGTACTTACTTCACAGGGTTCCTTGCCAGTTAAAGTAGATAATCCATGTAAAGTATTTAACACCTGCCTAAAAGTGGTTAACCAACGTAGTCTGGACCAACCTCTGGAGCCTGAGACAGAGATTCACTGGCAGAAGATTCTAGGGGGAGAGTGATGGCATAGAATAGGAACAGGGGACTGTGGGGCTCACATATCTGGCAAGAGTGAAACGAGACAAGGCCAGCACGTGGGTGTACTCCTGAGTTGGTCACCATTGTTGCCGGTTAGTTGAATTCTCCTGTGATCCTTGGCACAGCAGAGTATCTAGAATTGTCTGCCTGAGGGACGGCAAGGAAGAGCATTTATTGTTGCCGATTGATCAAAGATGGCCTTCTTGTGTGTTAACTTCCTCACACTTTCTAAGTGCATGTGGAAGAGACAGCAGGTTCTCAAAATGTCCCACACTGAGGAGCCTGAGGATCCCTCCAAAGCAAGAGAGACAACCAGGTGTAGCTGGAGCAAGGTGCCAACAGGTTACACTTGAATCAAGTAGCGGTAAGTGGCATCCGGTAAGTCTTTGTGCTCGATAGTGGTTAATAAGTCTTTGTTATTTTTCTTCCTATTAGCATCACCAAAATGAATGCAATTCCAAAGTCACATTCACTCATTGTCAGCCAGCCACATGCTGGTCCTGGGCATTCTGTTGGCACAGAGCTAGGTTTCTCCAATCACCTCAGAGCTGCACAAAGTGACCTCTACTGTCTCTCAGTAATGACTTCATACAAACTGCATACTCAGCAGAACATTCTGATATCCCTCTCCCGTGGACTTTCTCTGTGACCCTAAGGTATCCTGTGCTTACTAATTTTGAGCTTCCTAATTTATAAAATGAGTGGTTAGGGTTATGAAGGCAGCATCACAGAGCCCTTTCCTAGGTTGGAGAAAATGGCTTTTCTCAGGCACCAAACAAGGTGGGGCACCCTCCCTTTGTCAGTGGTCCCAGAGTACACAGACAGTCTCTCTGGATTATGGAGAGGATGGCTAAGGGGCCTCAGCTCTGTCACCGCAGAGGTGGACCCCGAGGGAGAAGTTAACACTCTCAGGAAGGTAGTTTGGCACACTGACCACTGGCTGATATAGCCCAGAGGCATGGGACATACTGCTCGGTGCAGATGAGAAATACGAGGACAAGTGAGAGGCCAGACTGTTACCTCTCCTCCTTGCTTCAATTCCCCCTGGCCAAAGCCTGGCCTCTAACGAGGAACGGGAATCTAACATTGCAATCTAGACTGGACATGATCTGAAGGCCCAGGCCTGCCCAAAGTAAACCTGAAAGATGCGGAGGGGAGATTTGCCAAAGCACAACTGAAGGCAGAGATAGAAGGGAAACCCTGTGGGGTCTATCTGTGGAGCCGAGGACCAGAGCGGACCACTGTGGGCCAATTCACAGCATGCCCGCACCTCTGACTTACTTTCCTCCGAACAGTCCACGGAACATCATGTTTGATTGTCTTCATTCCTTTCCTGGAAATGATGCTGAGTACGAATCAGATGGAGCTGCTGTCTCCTACTTTTGTGTAATTTCACCCAGGAAGGCGACTGGCCAGGGCGGGTAATTACCCCTGGCCTTCCCATCTGTGCTGGAGATGAGGCCTGGCACTCAGCCATGAGTGCTCCAGTCTGTGCTCCAGGCAAAGGAGCTCCTGACAAGCAAACTGACACTCCCATTGCTCTCGTGCCAGCACCAGGCACAACTTTAATTAAATGGGGTTACTTAAAGCTGCGGCAGAAGAGCCGGGACACAGACAACCTCTTCTGCTATGACATCACCCTGCTTGCAGGCATTCTTCCTCCTTTCCTTCGGACTATTCTTCCCCCTGACAGCCGGGGTTCTCTGATTTCAGACCACGGAAGTTTCTTTAACTTCTGCCTTCAAAGCTCTTTGCAAAAATAAACTCCGAGACCTGATCTGGTGGGTTGTGGGGGCAGAAAGAGCTTCCTCTCTGTGGGTTGCCCCTTTGGAAAGAGTGATGGTTTCTGTTCCCTGTCCTGCCACCCCTGCTCCTGTCTGGTTATATATGTTTAGTAAGAGCCAGAAGTGCGGCCCTGGCCGGTTAGCTCAGTGGTAGAGCATTGACCTGGCGTACGAGAGTCCCGGGTTCAATTCCTGGCCAGGGCACACAGGAGAGGCACCCATCTGCTTCTCCACCCTTCCCCCCTCTCCTTCCTCTCTGTCTCTCTCTTCCCCTCCCACAGCCAAGGCTCCACTGGAGCACAGTTTGCCCGGGCGCTGAGGGTGGCTCTGTGGCCTCTGCCTCAGGCGCTAGAATGACTCTGATTGCGGCAGAGGGGCAGAGCATCGCCCCCTGGTGGGCGTGCCGGGTGGATCCCGGTCAGGCGCATGCGGGAGTCTGTCTGACTGCTTCCCCGTTTCCAACTTCAGAAAAACACACACACAAAAAAAGAGCCAGAAGTGCGAATGTCCAGTTGAGCAGATGCCATTGTCTAAAAGGCATCTCATTTGCTTATATTCTATAAGCATGGGTACAACTCATGGGAAAAGTAAGTCTCTCAGGCACCACGTTGCTGTGATGTCCGCAGGAGCTTGGAGAGTCCCTCCAGGGCAGAGCTGAGGGGAGAACCTAGTTCCTGGGGACCTCGGGGACCTCAGACTCAGGCTGCTTCCTCAGCACACTAGTGGAGAAAAGCAGGAAGGAACAGGGGACTGGGAGGAAGGCACTGTCACATTTCCACATAGGTCTGGCCAGGATCCAGCTGGCCAGCCTCCCGTGTACCATGGCCAGACACTGCCCGGTAGAAACGAGACCGGGGCTTTATTTATTTTTATATTTAGTTGTTTGAAAAGGAGGTCTCTCTTTGCTTGGCAGTGGGGATGTCTTCTCCCTTTAAGTGGGATATTTAATTCCCTTTAAGTAGAATATTGAATGTTCTGGTTTCTTGAAGTCGATCTTTGGTGGGCTGCCATATTTAAAGGAAGGAGAAAGAAAAACCAAATAAATAATCTCACTGTGCTTGATAGCGAGGTGTCAGAGATGGATGGGGTGGATAAAGGCCTATTCCTGGCGACTTACTGCCGGTAGGAAATTTGTCAGGACAGGGAGGAAAGCCTTGGAGCGAACGTGTCACGAGAGGGAGCCGTGAGCGACAGCACTTAGCACCGCCACCTTCTCGGCGTGATCCCGGCGAACGGAAAACGGCGCCTTGCTCCGCTCCTCTTAACTGTTTTTTTTGTTTGTTTGGTTTTGTTTTGTTTTTAATTTTTAAGTGCATTAAAATTCTTTTTAAATAAGTGAAGAGTTCTGAAGATTTTTTTTTAATAACTCTGACTTGACTAAAAGTTGGATTAAGAACGTCATTTTTTTTTTTTTGGAAATTTTCCCCAACCTTTGAAGTACTCCCAACTTTATTCTCCCTTCAGAGAGAAAATGGTTGTTTTGAAAGTTGCCTTTTAAGCAGCAATGATGTTTTTTTCTCTTCTGAGAGCTGCTCTTGTGCACTTCAAAAGCAGCGCGTGTCAGCCTTCTCCGCCCGCTTCTCCCCTTTGAAGTCCGTGTGGGGGCAGCGCTGTCTCCGCGCGCTCTCCCGCGTTTCCAGGGCGCTTCCCCAGTTTCAAAGCTCTTTCACAGCCATTAGCAAATTTGATCTGCACAACCACCTCCGAGGTCGGACAGGCCAGGTATCTTTATCCCCATTTTGCAGATGAGAAATCCAGGGCTCAGAGAGATGGAGATTTGTCCCAAGGTAACGGGACACCCCAAACTGAGGACAGTGGAGCAGGAGCGAACCGCTGATGGCCATTTCAGGGCTCTTTCTACTTTCTACCAACTTGCACTGCGTGTGCTGTTGGCATTTTGGGGGACCAGAGATTGAGAAGCTGCGGTAATGGGGACTCTGGCAGTTGGCTCTGTCTGGTGTGTAAGATGCATGTGCTGTCTCTCTCTCTGTGTGCAGTTCAGGAGGCTAGGCTAAGGAGAGACCCACAGAGACTTCCCCTGCTACAGTGGAGCAGAACAAAGTCAGGAATAAAGCTGAACATTGATAGATCTTGTGCCCTGCTCCATAAATTCCAGCAGCTACCTGTATACGCAAGTAACTGAATCTTACAGAAATTTATTTCAGTGGGGACTCTTAAAGCTCGAGATACTTCATTTGTTCATTTTATCGATTGGTTTATCCAACAAGCACCTTATGCACAGTCACTGCCCCTGAGACTTTGGCACAGAAATGAGTGAGTCCAGTGCAAAAAGAGACAATGGTGCTTTAGGGTAGTGGTGCCTGGTGGGTAAGGAGCCCATGTGCTGTGACCATCTCAGCCTAGATCTGGGAGTCAGAGATGGCTTCCCAGGGAAGGCAAAACCTGATCTAGCTCCTGAAATATGAGTAGATGTAGGCAAAGATGTCGTGGGAAAGGATCTTGAGGGAGGAGAGGGGGTCATTCTTAGGGGAAGAAGCAACAAGCAAAATGTCAGAAGGTGAGGGGATCATGCATTGTTAAAGGGTATAGAGCAGTGGTCCCCAACCTTTTTTGGGCCACGGACAGGTTTTTGTTTTTTTTTTTTAAATAATTTATTTTTTTAATTTTTTTTATTATTTATTCATTTTAGAGAGGAGAGAGAGAGAGTCAGAGAGAGAGAGAGAGAGGAGAGAGAGACAGGGGGAAGGAGCTGGAAGCATCAACTCCCATATGTGCCTTGACCAGGTAAGCCCAGGGTTTCGAACCGGCGACCTCAGCATTTCTAGGTCGAGGCTTTATCCACTGCGCCACCACAGGTCAGGCATGGACAGGTTTAATGTCAGAAAATATTTTCACCACCGGCCTTAAGGGTGGGATGGATAAATGTATCATATGACCGAGACAAGTGTCAAGAGTGAGTCTTAGACAGATGTAACAGAGGGAATCTGGTCATTTTTTAAAAATAAAACATTATTCAGACTTAAATATAAATAAAACAGAAATAATATAAGTTATTTATTCTTTCTCTGCAGACCAGTATCAAATGGCCCACGGACCAGTACCGGTCCGTGGCCCGGGGGTTGGGGACCACTGGTGTAGAGGGAGCTAATGGCAGCTCAGTTTGACAGAGCATAGAGTTTGGGGAAGATGAGAGGGTCATATATAAGTCCAGAGTGTGAGGGCTTAGTCATAAAGGAATACATTAAAAGTGTTGGACTATATCCCAAAGGCAATGTGCATCTTTAATAAGGGTTTTTAAGCAGTATAATGTCATGCTCAGATTTGCATTTTAGGAAGATTATTATAGTTGCAGTCTAGAGGATCCAGCCCAGATACACAGAGACCCAGCCATTCCTATGTCTTAAGGCCTGCTCAAGACATGGGCAGTTTGAGAGGGACAGTTGGAACAGCAGGCTAGTTCCCAGTTTTCTTGGATTCTCTAAGCTCTACTCTTATTTAGCAACGTCATCAGAAACCAAAATGCTTGGCCTGGGCTGTCTTAATTCCTCCACAGACGTGCCATTGCTGAGCTAGAATTAAATGATATTTCATTTATGTAAAAAATATTCATCTGGAAAAAAACTCTGTGTTCTTGTCAAACTGAAGTTAAAGACATTTTTCCATCAAATAATCAATATTCTTTATTTGAGGAGCCTCCTTTTTAGAACTTTGTTTTATTGAACACCAAAAAAAATTTTTCAATATGACTTTCCTATATGCAATATGTGGGTCATGTGTTTACCTTTCTGGGCTTCCTAGACTGCAGAATACTTGGATCCTCTTGGGCATTAGATAAGCACCAGATAACTTCTCAGGATTTACATGTAACCTTTCATTCTAGGAGGCAGTAGAAGAAAAGGGGCTGGGAGCCAGACACCAGCTCTGAGCTCAGATCCTGGCTCCAGCACTTTCTATACCTGAGACCATGAACAAGGTGTTTCATGTCACCTCTGCTTTCTTATCTCCTACTCTTGGAAAGTAATACTCACAGCACTGAATTACTGAGAAGAGAGTGAATGAAATAACACATGGAAATTGCTTGCCATGTAGTTGGCTCTGAATGAATATCAATACCTTCTTTCTACAAACAAGCCAGTGGGCTTCGTCTCACCAGAGTGTGGGGATTACATCAATCAGCTAGTTTCTCTTTCCTTCCTTTCTGTTGGGAAACTCAGAGCTCACTCAGGGCTCAACTGCTGTCTTCTGCCAGCATTCATGCTAGTGCTCCTTTGTTCAGATTTTGTTTTGTGTTCATTTTGCATTGTTCTACTTTGTTTGTGTTTATATTTTAAAACCACTCAAATATACCCTTGAAGCTGGCAGATATAAGTCCATAGTAGGTTTATTACATTAATTTATTTGGTCATGAGCATCTCGTTAGTAAGTGCCAGCTCCTCCGGGATTTGATCCTTCTATGGAGAATGGACCAATGTGCTGGTCTTTGTCCATAAATGTGCAATTCTGCCTTAGCCATAAGTGTAATGGGAGGAGAAATGGTGGATGGTCTCCTGTAGAAATAGCCATTCCTTTTGTAACAGATCCTACTGTTTGGTGGTAGATCTCAGAAGTAACGTGGTGAGTAGTTATCCAAACCCAGTGCACACTGGCCCAACAAAAAGGGTGTCTAAGATGGGGGAACTGTTCTGTGATAATGCTGATTTTAGGCAAAGCTTGATTGGGGTTCATACAATGTCATTAGGGTCTGGATTGTCTGTCTCAGCTCTGCTCTTTCATGTGGTGACCGAGAATCAAGTTCCAGGGAAATACTGGTTGTAGTTCCAGCCTACAGATTTTCATGATCACCTTAAGTTTCTTTCTGTTGTCCTAGAAATCTTAGGAAAGTCTTCATGCTTCTCACTCACTCTCATTGAATTTGTTATGTTGCCTCTGAGTTTTTTCTCATTGTGAAAAGTGCTACGTGATGCTCTGCTTGGCTTAAACCCACTAAACCTTAACTCTGAAGCTGGAAGTGGCTCGTTTTACCTAATTTTCGTGGACTGAGGATAAGAAAAAAAAAAAGGGTTTCCCAAAATGCAATGGTTTTTCTTTATCCTGGAGAAGGTGAATGGATGCTGTATGGCAAAATGCATGAATGAATGAAGCAACACCAGCCACACCTGCATTCACATTCACGTACTGCCTCTCTTCTCCAAGACCACTCTTTCACACTTTGCTCTGTGATGCTGGGCCTAAGACCCTGCAAACTGTACTTCCCAGACTCCCTCGTCTGCTGGCTTCCTGTTAAGTGCCACCAATGGGAGCCACTGCAGGAAAACTGGAGAAGAGAAGAGGGAAAGGGGAAATTTCTTTTGGTTTTCCATTTTTTCATCTTCCCTCCAATAACAGCAGAAGGTTGGCTCAAGTCCCAGCTTCTTTTGGCCCTTCCACCACCTTCCTCTAGTTTCTTGCTCTCCTTGTTTCTGGACATATATCTAGAGTTAGATTACATGTTCCAAAGGACAGGTGCAAAGTCTTTCCCAGAGGGAAATAGCTGATATACCCAAATAGCTGCAAGACTTTGCTAATTTATATAAGCAGAGACCTGGAAAATAGTCTGGGGATGATTTATAAGGTGATAGAGCAGGAAGGATCGTCTATAACAGCAGATAAGGCTGAATTTATCTGTATGATTCTTGGTTAGTTGACTGAAACCCGAGTTCAGTGAGGCTGAGATGCTCAAACTTCTCTGGCATAATATAGAGGATGGAATCAAAATGCTTAAGAAAATAAGACTGTTGAGGTCGATTTATCCTGTGTGAGTGCCACACTTACTCAGCCTCGCTAAATCCACTGAAATATTCCAGGTTGGACTTCTTTAATGAAGGTATTGTAAAGAGCATTAGTGAGGGAACCGGAAATCTTGAATCGCTGTGTTAGTGGCCATCTGTAGGCTGGGAGGTGCTGCCATTGGGATGGTCTCCAGAATTCTGAAGTATCAGACTCCAAGTGATAACACCAAACTGCCAGGCAACAAGGTGGACGGAGTTACCACAATGAGCAGCATGGATGAAGTGGTCATTGTCATTTGTGCCATTTTAACCTGCAAAAATTTTTGGCATTGAATGGTTAATCACAAAGTCCTTAAGAATGAAATACATGGGTAGCCTATTTAAATGTTTCTCAATGTATAAAACAGGAAAAACTATTGTCTGGTGGTCAGAAACCTGGAAAGATATGCCAACATAGAGACGACTGGTCTTCCCCCCTCCAACACCCTCCCCTCATCCCCAGTTTCAAAGCTGTAGTATGTTCGCAGACCCAGAGCCCCTTGATTGCAGGGAAGAGAGTTCTTTGGAGACAGATTCCTATAACACAACCTCCACATAGGTCTCCACAAAGTCTCCAAAGGGATATAAAGCCATTTACTAGGATGATTGTACACAGGTTAATGGGTAATACTGAGACCTTTCAAGAATTAACTAGACACTGGCTCTGATTTAATGTGAATCTTTAAGGATCCAGATGCCACAGTGGTCCACCGGCAGAGCAGAGCTTATGGAGGTTTGGTGATAAATTGGGCCCACTGTCTCATAGTAATCTGATTGGTCTATGGATCTTCCTTGTGTTTATTTTCCCATTTTTTAAAGAACATAATTAAAATAGACTTATTCAGCAACTAGTAGAATGCCCCTATTGGTTCCCTGAACCAAGAAATTAGGATCTTTGTGGCAGGGAAGACCAAACACAAACCCTTAGAATTTGTTCCCCCTACTAAGATAATAAGCCAAAAGGAAAATCGTGGCTCTGGTGAAAGTATTTATACATAGATAGTGTCACTTTTAAAGACTGGAAAAATGCCCAGGTGGTCATTCTTCTGCTCAAATCCTACTGAATTGGGTCTGCTTAGTTTGTATTTTTTTTTTTTTAGATTTTATTTATTTATTTTTAGAGAGAGAAGAAAGAGATAGAGAGAGAAGAGGGGAGGAGCAGGAATCATCAACTCCCATATGTGCCTTGACCAGCCAAGCCCAGGGTTTCGAACTGGTGACCTCAGCATTCAAGGTCGACACTTTACCCACTGTGCCACCACAGGTCTGCTTAGTTTGTGCAGAAGGTAAATGGATCTTGGAGAATGACCATGGTATAATATGAGTATAGTCAGAGCTAACACTAATTACAGCTGCTGTTCCAGATGTAGAATCTCTCCTTGAACAAATCAATACAACTGCTGGAACCTGTTCCACAGCCATTTGTGTAGCAAATGCTTTTAGCACTGTATCTTTTTTTTTTAATAAATAAATTTTTATTTTAATGGGGTGACATCAATAAATCAGGGTACATACATTCAAAGAAAACATTTCCAGGTTATCTTGTCATTTAGTTCTGTTGCATACCCATCACCCGAAGAGAGATCATCCTCCGCCACCCTCCATCCAGTTCTCTCTGTACCCCTCTCCCTCTCCCTCTCCCTCCTTCCCTCCCCCCACCCCCCATAACCACCACACTCCTGTCCATGCCTCTTAGTCTCACTTTTATGTCCCACCAATGTATGGAATCCTGCAGTTCATGTTTTTTTCTGATTCGCTTATTTCACCCCGCACAATGCTACCAAGACTCCACCATTCCGCTGTAAGTGATCCGATGTCATCATTTCTCCTAGCTGAATAGTATACCATGGTGTATATGTGTCCCATCTTCTTCATCTAGTCCTCTATTTTTTTTTTTACAGTAGCACTATATCATTTTATAATGGCTGGAAGAAGCGGTTCTCTTTCACTGGCAGAGACCAGAGTACACCTTCATTGTTTCCCTCAGACTACATCACTTCTCTTACTCTTTGCTGTAATCTAATCTAGAGATATTAATCATTTTGACAATCCACAAAACATGACACTGGTCACTGCTGGTCCTGAAAATCAAAGTATCAAGTACCTAAGAAGTTTTAGTAAGTGCCAGAGGATTGGAAATGAATCTCAAAATTCCAAGAGCTAACAACCCTGGCAACACATCTTAAGTTCCTATGACCTACATGGGCTATGTCTTTCCATGGGACAGACGAGTGCCTGCACCTTGTACTCTCTGCCACTAAGAAGATGGAACCACATTTGGGGGGCTTCTTTGAATTTTGGAGGCAACATATACCACATTTGAATGTGATGTTCAGGCCCACTTATCAAGCAAACTGAAAGTTTTGAGTTGGTCTCAGGGAAAAAGAAAGCTCTGCAGAAGTCTGGGCTTCAGGGTGAGTGATTTTGCCACAAGGTCACTATGACTTAGCAGACCCACCATCACACAAGGTATCTGAGGTTTTATGTGTCTTCTAGCAAGAATCACTGTGGAGAGCCTTAGAAAGCTTGGAGAAAAACTCGTCTCTTCTGCAGATAGATATTCCTTTGAGAAATAGCTTTTGGCTTGTTGTGTGGCCCTGGTAGTGCCTGAATGCTTGGCCATGGGACTCCAAGTGATCTGAGCTGCTCATCATGGATTGTTGCTAGCCTTTTTATGCCATAGGTTAGACATGCATAGAAGCAATTCATTATCAAATGAAAATATAAATGAGGAAGCTCCAACAGGTCCTGTAGGAAGAAGTAAATTGATTTCACAGATGACTCAGACTCCTACAGCAGATAGTCCAGCTGCATTGCCTCTGTTCCCTCAAGATATATCTAAGCCACCATGGGAAATTTTCCATGAACAATTGACCCCTCCTCTGCACTCTCCCAAATCAGGGCTTAATTTACTGATAGTTCCACATGATATGCTGAAACCCACAGGAAGCAGACTGCTATAATTTTACCATCTAGATAGCTTACATTACTCTTCTACCAAATATTTTGGCTCATAGTCTTGTTTAGAAGTAGACAGTCTAAGACTTATACCTGACAGTGGCAAGATGGCCGCTGCCCTTCCAAACATCATTCACAATCAAGTAAGAAATGATAAAGAAAGTGCCTGCTGGCTTTCCCATTAGTGAACAAAACAACCTTCCAGAAAACTTCTGCTTAGGTCTCCTTAACTGTGTAGTATGACCACCTCAGCTGTGGCAGAAGATGGGGAAATACTGAACCATATTCTTGTGGTGAGAAATGGCAAGGGAGAAGGGGATTCGGCATGGCGGCTGGGCTCGCCAACCAGCAGCGTCTGCCACAGGCGTGCCCAGTCGTCAGCTGTTCTTGCTGCAGGGACAGCTTTGTGAAACCCCACCTGGGAATGAAATCCCACCTTTAGACACAGACACGGGCCATCTCTTTCTGTTTTAAGAAACAAAAGTGAATTCAAGTAATCTGAAAGCATCAGAGTGTAGAGCACAGATTTTATTTTTTTTTTTTTATGTCATTGGTAATTCTGTGAGAAATAAGGGCATTCCTTACAGTCTGAGTCCTGCATTCAAATTTTTGAAGGAGAGCTAAATAGGTTTAGGTCAATAATGAGGTTGTACAACTCGGGCCAGTTTTGATTTCTGTCTGTGATGTAAACAGTTGATGACAAGATCAATACGTGCTTCCAGGTCTTGAGTTATCTTTACTTGCATTTCCAGTTAGGGGAAAGGAATCTCCCAGAGTATTTTAGGTTGAAGTACATAAGCTTACAGTTCATCTGAAACAAAGCTGGCAACAAATCTGAGGACACATTCAATGGGATGATGTATTTAAAATTTGAGGAAGCCAGGGATTACCCTCTTTACATTTAGTAAAAAGAGTTGGGGCTTTTTCTTGCCCAATTATCTGGAGTATTATTTTAGAATTGCAGTTCATAACCCAGGGAAGATTTAAGGGAATCTTGGAATCAGAATTCATTTCAAAAGCCTTTTTTTTTTTTTTTTGGTCTAGGCAATTAATTAGATGTGTCAGCACTGGGAGAAGTCTGTGTTCCACGTGGCATGGACTGAGCATCATATTGCCACAAATCAAGGAATCACATAGCACCCAGACATTCTATATCAGTGGTCTCCAACCTTTTTTGGGCCACGGACAGGTTTAATGTCAGAAAATATTTTCACGGACCGGCCTTTAGGGTGGGATGGATAAATGTATCATGTGACCGAAACAAGCGTCAAGAGTGAGTCTTAGACGGATATAACAGAGGGAATCTGGTCATTTTTAAAAAATAAAACATTGTTCAGACTTAAATATAAATAAAATGGAAATAATGTAAGCTATTTATTCTTCCTCTGCAGACCGGTACCAAATGGCCCATGGACCGGTACTGGTCTGCGGCCCAGGGGGTTGGGGACCACTGTTCTACATGACCACTGTTTTGGAGGTCGTCCTATAAGCTACCTTTTTTGTGTGTGTACATGTGTAGCAACATTTTAGTAATTTTTAAAAACTGAAGTATAACACACATATAGAAGAAAGAATCACAACTAATGAAGGTCTAGTTGGGTGAATTTTAATTATTGGGACACATGCATGTAAACTGCACTCAGATTAAGACACAGAATAATACTAGCCTCCTAGAAGTTACCTTCTTTCTGTTAGCCCTCCTTGTGAATTCTATCCCTTCCAATGGTGACCACTCCTTGATTTGTTCCTCCAGGTTTATTGAGCTATAATTGACATATAACTTTGCATAAGTTTAAAGTATATAATATAATGATTTATGTATGTATATATTGTAAAGTTTTCACCACAATAAGTTTAACTAATATCCATCACCTTACATAGTTCCAACTGTTTTTTTCTTATGATGAGAATTTTTAAGATCTACTATCTTAACAACTTTTAAAACTCATATGTAGATATGAGTTTATACTGTGTCTGTCTTTCTCTGTCCGATTTATTTTGCTTAGCATAATGCCCTCAAGGCTCATCCATGTTGCAACAAATGACAGGATTTCCTTCTGTATTTATGGCTGAATAATATATCATTGTATTTATGTATCACAATTTTTATCCATTCATCAACACTCTCTTGACCTTTAACAACGTATCTGTAAACTGTTTTTGAAGCTTATGTAAAAAGAATCAAAGAGCATGTAGTCCTTTGTGTCTGGCTTCTTTTACTCATCATTATAATGATGGGATTCATCATGTAAAAGCATGTGGCTGTAGTTCATTCATTCTCATTGAGGTACCATAATCTATTATATGAATACTCCATTATTACTTTACTCATTCTTCTGGTATTGGTCCTTTGAGTAGCTTCAAGTTTTAGGCTATCATGTACAGTGTGGCTACAAATAACCTTGTACATGATTTTTCATATTTTTATGGACATGTTTCTGTTGTATAAAATTACTGTGTCATGAGGTATGTGTACATTCACCTTTAGTTAGACATAGCTGCTTCTTTCCCAGGATTAACATTTGTCCAGAATCCATGGCCACTCTTAAGCCTTGGGGACTCCAGACTGGGCCGTCCTCTGGGAGCAGCTGTGCCTCTGGCTATTGCTAGGGAAAAAGAACTTCTGACAAAAAGCGTAATGAGTTCATAGCATGTTCCTACCAATTCCTCTTGAGTTCCACGGTGCTAATTTTCCTGAGATTTTAAATTATTAGATGTTTCTTAGAAATTCTCATTTAACCAGTCTCACTACTGACTATATTTGGTACAGTCATGTGTCTAAACATGTGCTAGGCATGGATAGGTGCTTAACCTATTTTTCTACATTAAACTTTATAGCAAGACTCTGAAGAAGCTTAGTTTCTTTGATAGGTAGAAAAACCCAAGCTCGGAAAGGAGGACTGTAGAGCATGAATGGACACAAGGCTAGTCAGTCTGCTTGTCTCTCTCAGTTGCTTCCCCAATTATTCTGATACATGACTTGAAAAATTTTGGAATTTACTAAAATCAGAAAGATGTATTTCATAACTCTTCTCCCAACCTGCTGTGTGTGTGTGTGTGTGTGTGTGTGTGTGTGTGTGTGTGTGACAGAGACAAATAAGGACAGACAGGAAGGGAGAGAGATGAGAAGCATCAATTCTTCATTGAAGCACCTTAGTTGTTCATTGATTGCTTTCTCACATGTGCCTTGACTGGGGGCTAAGCAGAGCGAGTGACCCCCTTGCTCAAGCCAGCGACCTTTGGGCTCAAGCCAGTGACCACGGGGTCATGTCTATGATCCCATGCTCAAGCCAGCAACCCCACGCTCAAGCTAGCGAGCCCGTGCTTAAGCTGGTGATCTCATGCTCAAGCTGGTGACCTCTGGGTTTCAAAACTGGGTCCTTCACATCACAGCCTGACACTCTATCCACTCACTGTGCCCCCGCCTGGCCAGGCCCTGCTGTCCTCTGCTAACAGAGACAGTGCAGGAAAAGTGCTGGTTAAAGTTAAAGCTTTGACCTTATTTGAGAATCTGAAAAGTGGCATCAGGGGAAGAAAAGAGAGGAGGCTCTATAAAGCCAGCAGTGTAGATCCAGTTAGACTGAAAAAGGGAGACCGTGCTTGTGCAGGTCCTTGCACTGGGTCCTGGATCATGACATTATCCTGAGCATGCACCCGTGCTGCTCCACCCATGCACCTTTCCTTCAACAAATGTTCTGAATGGCTTTCATGTCAAGCACTAGGTTGGGCCCTCAGATAGAGACATGCATGGTGTCTGTCCTGGAGGAGCTCACAATGTACTAGAGAAGGCAGGCAGTTAAGCAAAAAATTGCAAAAAAAACTCTAAGGTGTTATAAAAAAAAATGGAGATAGACTAGGGCATTGAAAACTTACCAATTCTCCTGGGGAGAGGAGCTGAGGATGTGGTTAAGAAGGATCTAAAGAGCATGAGCTTGAAAGAGAAATGGTGGATGGCATGGGAGTCAAGTGTGACGGGAAGAACGAGGCTAAAATGTAGACAGGGACCAGGAATGGAGGTGGGGAACCACTGCAGGACTTGAGCAGGAAAGTCACAGGTCAGATATTGTTGACTGAGCCCATGGCGTGAAGGAAACGTCAAGTTGCAGATTCCTAGGCTGGGTTTCAGGATGAGCGTGAAGACTGTTCTGCCCTGTCCTAGGATGTTCGTTAGGTCGTCGTGAGGCAGAATATTGCTGGTCAGACAAGCGAACCACTGGAAACGTACAGGACTGTTGGCCATGAACAGTTGCCAATAGTCTTTCAACCTAGGATGCAGAGTCTTATGAGCGTTTATCCTCCAAAGTCTAGTGCTCCCTGGAGCCCAGTCTTCCCTGTGCTGTATCTGAGGAGATGCATTTCGTCAGTGAAGTGAGCTTTCACACTCCCAGAGAGGTAATTTCATACCCATAGTGACCTCAAATGGGGTTCAGTCTTCCTGAGAGAGGCTGCCGCTGGTAAAGTGTTGAGAGGGTTTGAGTGATATCCACCCTTTTGCCAAGTATGCTAAGGAGATTCACCCAGGGGCATCTTAATTTCATGTAATAGAAATAGAGAAGGGTATCTTTCCTGTCTATGATCTACTAACAGAGAGGGCAAAGAGAGAGCCCGAATCTCTGCCCCTGCATCTAGGGGAAGAATCCTGCCTGGCCTGGCTCCTTCCTCCAGGCTCTTGCCATGCCTGAGAAACCTGGGCTGTAAACGGAGACCGAGGAATTAGGGGGACCGATGAAGAGAGGCTCACAGGAATTACTTCAGGGAAAAACCAGGACAAGGAGCCCAATGGTCCTTGTGTCTACATCTCAGAGATACAGATGTTTCCTCTGGAAAAGGAGCTTGTTTATTTCCAGGCGGCCTTCTCCCCCAACTCCTGCCACCCGCAAACTGGCTCAGTGGGAAGAATGTTCAGAGGAAAGGAGCTTTGTGGTCTTGGGCTAAGTGAAGCAGTTGAGGCTTTCCTACATGGACACCCATTTCTGCTCCTTCTGCTAGTAACAGACTCCGACTCTTTCCAGGACTAGAGGAGACACGTGGTCTACACTTACCAATCTTATATCTTATCCTGGGGAATAGAATTCTGGGGCAAAGGAAAATGAAGGGTTATAAATATGTCACTTGAGACAGTCTCCTAGTTCCTGCTACTGCTGAAATGTGTGGAACAGCATTGTCCCTGAGACCCCAAGTTCCCAGGCCAGCCTCTCACTCCGTAATTCTGTGAGCTACCTCAGGATCCTTCCAATTAATCACACAGACTCCCCTCTTTCCCCATGGTTTCTTCCCCTTGCTTAAGGCAGTGAGAATTGGTTTCTCTTATTACAGCAGAATCTTGGCTGATGTCGAAATTGGTTCCAGAAATTAGCTGTAGACAGCCGGCCCCGGGCTATGTGGAATTGGTCGTGGCCCAAATGGAATGTATAAATATACAGAGAAGGAGCAGCTGCTCAGTTACCAGTTGTGCTCACCTGAGATGACCATGATCCCAGTGAGTGTGCAATGCTGGGGCCAGCAGCCCTTCCATGGAGCCCATAACGGAATGAGGGGTGGGGATGATGGGTCCTTTGAGACCATTTGATAGAAAATGGTCTCATGAAAATAAGCCCAAACATCAAAAATCTCTCCTAAAAAAATAGGATTTTCAGTCAAAATGGCAACATAGGTAATTGTGGTACTCACCTTCTCCTACAACCACATCAGAAATTACAACTAAACTATAGACTTCCTACAACTAGGGCAGCGTTTCTCAACCTGTGGGTCGCGATCCCGGCGGGGGTCGAACGACCAAAACACAGGGGTTGCCTAAAGCCATTGGAAAGCGACCCCTGTGTTTTGGTCATTCGACCTCCGCCGGGGTCACGACCCACAGGTTGAGAACCGCTGAACTAGGGAATTGAAGAAGAAACCACACTGAGACTGGTAGGTGGGGCAGAGGCATAGACCCGGCTGGTCTTAATTATAGCAGAGAAAAATCTCAAGGAATATCTTGGCTGAAGATGTTCTCTCTGAGGAGCTAGGGATCCCAGCACCACACCAGGCCCCCATCCCAGGGTTTCAGTGCCAGGAAGAGAAGTCCCCATAACTTCTAGCTGTAAAACACATCAGGGATTGAGGCTGAGAAAAATGAAGGGTGAAGGGTGGTGGGAGTCCCAAGCAGCTGCTCTTAAAGGACCTGTGCACAGACTTATGTGGACTCATTCCTTCTGAGCTTCAGTTCTGAGGCAGCAGCTTTGAAAGGCACCTGAGACATATGGGGAGAAACTGAACTGTCCAGCATCAGAGTAAGAACTGGCGGGGGCAGCTTTCTCCCAGATAGAAGTGTTGGCAGAGGTCATTGTTCCTTTGATGAGCCCTCCCCCCACAGAGGCGGCAGGTGGGTGCCATATCTGACTCAACCTGGCTCACACTGTTTGCCCTGCCCTGGTGATTCCTGAGGCCCTGCCCCACCCGACCTCTGCCTTACCAAAGCTATTTTCATTAGCTTTTCCATTCAGCCAGAAAGGCTAGTCTTGGCTCACGCTTCAGATTTTCCTAAAGTTTCTCAAACAAGCAGCATCTGACCTCAGTCCCTTCTGTCCCTCTCACCAAGTGGCTCCAGGCCCAGCACGAGCAGCAGCTAGCTTTGGTTCACTGGTTGGCCTCACCTGGGCACCTATAACCACAGCACAAGTGGCAGACATCTGAAGGTTGCTTTGAAGCTCATGCTGGGGCCCCCAGGCAGAACACAGGTAGCTGCTTAACTTGGCCCTTACCCTCTGGAAGGCCCCCAAACCAGCACTCCCAGTAGACAGCTTCAGACAGCATTCAAGCACTAACACCCAATCACCTCTGCAAGCAACACACTCACAGGGCAAACTGAGTGGATACCAGAGCCCCAGTGAAGTAAGCCCTGCTGTGCAAGATGGGCCCCTGCACCACTGATCCTCCATGGCGGTCAGCATTCAGTAGTCCGTAGTCATAGCCAGTCCTTGCAGCTGATTGGCCTGGGAATAAATTCCTCCCATTGATGTGCCAACAGCAATCAAAGCTTAATTACAACAGAAGGATGTATGCAGCCACACAGGGGGCACACCTGGAGTGTTCTGCTCAGGTAACGGGGAGGCTGTTCCACTGGATCTTAGAGAACACCTACTATGTTAGGCCACTTTACCAAGCCTGGGAGATTTATCAGCTCTACCTAATATTGTACATAGACACCAATACAGGGAGGCTGTCAAAATGAGGAGACAAAAACAGAACAAACAAACAAACAAACAAACATGTCTCAAATGAAAGAACAGAACAAAACTTCACAAAAAGAACTAAACAAAATAGAGACAAGTAATTGACTAGATGCAGAGTTCAAAACACTGGTTATAAGGATTCTCAGTGAACTTAGGGGAAGAATAGAATAAATTTAGTGGAAATTTTGACAAAGAGCTAGGAAACATAAGAACAGAGATAGAAAACATATAGAAGGACCAGTCAGAAATGAAAAATACACTGACTGAAATGAAGAATACATTACAGGGAATAAACAGTGGAGTAGATTAAGCAGAGGTTCAAACCAGAGATTTGGAAGATAAAAAAGCAGAAGATACCCTATCAGAAGAGCAAAAAGAAAAAAGAATACAGAAAAAATGAGGATAGTAGAAGGAACCTCTGAGACAACTTAAGGTGTATGAACATTAGCATCATGGGGGTGCCAGAAGGAGAAGAAAGAGAGCAAGAAATTGAAAACCTATTTGAAAAAATAATGACAGAAAACTTCCTTAATTTGGTGAAGGAAATAGACATAAAAGTTCAGGAGGTACATAGAGTCACAAACAAGATGAACCCAGAGACTGATAGCAAGATACATCATAATTAAAATGCAAAAGGTAAAAGACAAAAAAAGAATCTTAAAAGCAGCCAGAGAAAAGCAATTTTTTACCTACAAGGAAGCTCCTATAAGACTGTCAGCTGATTTCTCAACAGAAACTTTGCAGGCCAGAAGGGATCAGCAAGAAATATTCAAAGTGATGAAAAGCAAGAACCTACTAACCAAGATTACTCTACCCAGCAAAGCTATCATTTACAATAGGACAGGTAAAGAACTTTCCAGACAGGAAAAATTTTTAAAAATTTATCATCACCCAAACAGTATTATATGAAATGTTAAAGGGTCTTTTTTAAGAACAAAAGAAAAATAAAAGTTAAAAAATATGAACAATAAAATGACAATACATATCAACCATTGAACTAAAAAGCAAAATAAACAAACAAACAGAACAGAAACAGATACATAGGTACAGAGAACATTTTGATGGTTGCCAGATGGGAGGGGGGCTAGGTGGAAAAGGTGAAAGGATTAAAAGTACAAATTGGTAGTTACAGAACAGTCACGAGGAGGTAAAGTACAGCACAGGGAACATAGTCAAGAATTTTTTTAAATTTTATTTAGAAAATTAACTTTAACAAGGTGACATTGATCAATAAGAGTACAGAGGTTTCAGGCAAACGTTTCTATAGCATTTGAACTGTTTATTATGTTGTATATCCAAAGTCAAATCATTTTCCATCACTTTCTATTTGTCCTTCTTTACATCCTTGCCCCCTCTTCCTTCTCCACATTCCTCTCTTCCTGGTAGCCACTTCACTTTTATCTATGTCCACAAGTCTCAGTTTTATATCCCACCGATGTGTGAAATCATACAAGAATTTTCTAATAACTATGTATGGCAGGGGTCCCCAAACTACGGCCCGCGGGCCACATGCGGCCCCCTGAGGCCATTTATCCAGCCCCCGCTGCACTTCCGGAAGGGGCACCTCTTTCATTGGTGGTCAATGAAAGGAGCACATTGACCATCTCATTAGCCAAAAGCAGGCCCATAGTTCCCATGAAATACTGGTCAGTTTCTTGATTTAAATTTACTTGTTTTTTATTTTAAATATTGTATTTATTCCCATTTTGTTTTTTTACTTTAAAATAAGATATGTGCAGTGTGCATAGGGATTTGTTCATAGTTTTTTTTATAGTCCGGCCCTCCAATGGTCTGAGGGACAGTGAACTGGCCCCCTGTGTAAAAAGTTTGGAGACCCCTGATGTATGGCATCAGATGAGTGTGAGATTTATCAGGATGATCACTTAGTAAGTAATGTACTGCCTAATCATTGGGTACTAATATAGTAATGCATGTCAACTGTACAGGCAGTTCATGAGTTACATATGAGATGGGTTTGGTAGGTTTGAAAATGTTTAAGTATTTATATGCACAGAGGGTAAAAACAAATACTATGTTCATACGAACATCTGTCTAAGTTGCATTTAATAGGGAAATGTACCTGTTCCAATTTACATACAAATTCAACTTAAGAACATACCTATAGAACTTATCTTGTTTATAATCTAGGGAACACCTGTAAGTGAAAAATTTTTAAATGATTTAAATTTAAAAAAAACAACACCTCTCCTTAAAGTAAATAATCTCTCATTACTTGTGGCTGTTGGGCTGATATTCCTTTAAAGTTTTTAGGGATTGAGTCTTCAGGTTTCTGAATGACAACACTAGCTAATTCACAACCTCATCAACCAGGTACAGGTGGATGGGGCTTGCAATACTGGGAAGGGGACGTCTGTGAGCATTGGAGTACTTCAGGACTGTGCCTCTCTAAACCCCTCTGAAGTACTCCTCTTGCCCCTTTCTTGCCTACAAAAGTGGCTGACACTCTGCCCCGCCTCACTGTCATTCTCTGAATAAGAGTTGGACTCAACATTGCCTACAAAGTGAAATGAATAACCAAGATAAAGAAAAAAAGTTGTGCCTGAAAGTAACTACAGGTCCATCATCTGGAGCAATTTAAGAGTCATGTACTTTGAGAGTGCTTAACTAATGAGGATGAAATGTAACTTTAAATGAGGCAGAAGCTATCGTTATAGGTGAGATCATCCGACACTCTTATGTATCTGCTTGGAAAGTCAGCTGGGTTCCAATAATTGGATGCTTTCATTAGGAAAGTTTCTACTGAAGACTGTCCCATTCTAAGAGAGGCAAAAAGGCCAGAAAGCTCTGAGTAGTGTGGAGAATGGAAGTCAAAGATATATATTCCTTGATAGGGCCCAAAGACTCTTCTATCTCCTTGCCTTGAGAAAGAGATGATAAGGAAAATGTCAGAATATTCTTTAAGTACTCTAATGCTCTACTGATAGTCCCTTCTGGGCCAAGAATACTGTGGATGGGGCTCACTCAAAATGGGCTGTTGGTATCTTCGAAGATGAAAAACTATTCGAGTGACATGGCCCAGGGCACAGCTAGAAGCGAAGCAGTTTTGGATCCCATAATAGGCAATTTTGTAAGTGTGGTAGTTGGGACTCTGAACAGTGTTACATGCAGTGTCAATGAGCTGTGATCAATCAATCATGTGCCTCCAGAGACTGTAACATCTCAGAATTTGTGTCACTCGGGTCAAGCAAGGTTATGTATAGTAACAAATAACTCCTGTAATATCAATGACTTAAAATAATAAAGATTTACCATATTTCTCCATGTATAAAACACACCTTAATTTTGGGGCCCAAATTTTGAAAAAAAAAAAAGTATTACATAAAGTTATTGAACTCAAGTTTTATTCATCATAAAATTCATACAACTCCTCATCACTGTCAAAACTCCCATCTGTTAGCTTGTCCTCATCTGTGCCTGATGACGAATCACTGTCTTCATATATTGCCTCATTCTCAGTTCCATCTATGGTGTTTGATATGCCACAACCACTGTATAAGCTGCATCCAGTTATTAGACCCCAAAATTTTCAGAATAAAAGGTACAACTTATACATGGGGAAATATGCTAAATCTCTCTCACTCAACACCATCTTTGACTGAGAGTTAGTTGAAAGAGGGAGCTGGGGATGGCTATGGTCCTCATGGTCACGAAGGGGGCCAAGTTAATCACACTCAAAGGGAGAGAAAGATAGGGTGGGTCTTACACCAGGAATTAAATACTCTACACCAGCAATAAATACTCAGCCACAAAGGAGGAGCATGTGATTTCTCACTGGGTAGATGTAGTTCCATCATCCCACCCAACCAAAAGGAAGCCAGGAAATACAGTCTACTGTGTACCTGAAAGTAGAGAGCTAAAAATATTTGGGAGTTAAAACTAATTCCTGACTATCATACTATCCTCTTGAATATCACATAGCACCTATGACTGCATGAAAAAGTTCTCTGTGACATTTTACATAACAATGGTAAAAAATCAGAGCTTGACTTTCAGGTGGTTCCAACAGTATCTGTCAGCCACCAAGAAGTGACTGCTGGGGAGTTACACCTCTACTCGGAGATGGTTTGAAACACCACTGGGCAAGAGAAGTGCTCCTGGGAGGCTAGTTCTGCCTGGAAGGAGAGATGAGCTGCCATAGCCTCTGTACAGCTCCTGACAGTGGCTGCTAAACTGGTGGGTGGTTAGAGTCTTAGAAGGAGCAAGACCGGAAGGTTGCAGATAAAGAAATGGATAAGCTCTCCATGTGGCCCAAGAACCTACAAATAACCACACACACCAGAAGCCTGAATTATGTCTTCATCCATAATCCAGAAGCAGGCAAATGAGCAGGGATGGCTTGTTGAAGACTCCATTTTGACACCAGCTGGGAGGTGACACCCTGCAAGAGGTAGGCTCTATCCTGCAATTTACAGCGTAGTGCAAAAGTAGATTTGCAGTTGTTTATATGGAAAATAATACAATAATTAATAAATAATAATATGAGAATAATCTCTGTTTCATGTACTCATCACAGTAAACCTACTTTTGTCCCACCTTGTATGGTCCATATGCTATTTCTGTGAAATCTCAATTACACGGGTTCAGGAAGCAAAAGAATGGACTACTTACAAGTCTTTAGTTTTGCTTCTCATACTTATGATTCAAAGCTCTGTTATATTTAAATGTTTGTTGCATACTAAAAAATTCACTCTTCAAGGTGTAGCATTTTATGGGTTTTCACCAATGTGGAGTTCTTTATCCACCACCCTGGTCATTGTATTGAATATCTCTAGCACCCCAAATTTCCCTTATGCTTCTCCCCTTCTGCTAGGTGTTTTGCTGTTCAAAGGAAGAAAGCTTCTACTAGAAAACATAGTAATGGTCCTCCTGTGCTGACCTGGGACTAGGGCGGGGATTCTCATAACAACTCATTCATAATTCTCTTCTCTCAAGACTGGTGGGATTAGCCTAGGTTATGAGTGGGCTTCCTATGTCTGGGATGAGAATGGAGAAAAGATCAAGAAATTGACCATATTCCCAAAGACGGCCAAGGGCAAGGCAAGCCTGGAACCCATAGCTGATCCTCAAATTCATTTGAGAGGCCAGCTGAGCCTCAGGCCAGGGAGACAAGTCTGCGGGCGACCGAGCTCAGGCCCATTCAGTTAATACCCAGCCAAAACAGGGCTGTGATAAAAGGCTTGGCCTCCTTCCAGACTGATGAGCCCTGGCCACACTGACTGGTCTGTGTCTTAAATGTGCTGCCTTCTCTGAGCTACACACATAGCTGGAGTTGCTAGGGCCCACCTATCTTCCCCACACTCTGCCTAAAGGAGGCCCCATCACTTCAGCACTCTCACAGCCTATTGTGCCACTGTGTGGTACAGGAAATAGTAAAATTAATGGGTCTCAAAATGAACAATTAACCTCATTTGCCACCACAGACCACTATTCAGCTTGGCCTGAACAGTGAATAAAGAACCCCTTTCTCGTGGCATTTGAAGACATATAATGACAGAGGAGAGAAAAGAGATGCTTAATGTAGGGGTGGGTGGAACTGAAGCTGCTGTAGGCATCTGTGATGTGTGTGTGTATGTGTAGGAGAATTGAGCTAGTTGGGAGGTGTGTGTGTGTGTGTGTGTGTGTGTAGGGGATTGAGCTAGTTGGGAGGTGTGTGTGTGTGTGTGTAGGGGATTGAGCTAGTTGGGAGGTGTGTGTGTGTGTGTGTAGGGGATTGAGCTAGTTGGGAGGTGTGTGTGTGTGTGTGTGTGTGTGTGTGTGTGTGTAGGGGATTGAGCTAGTTGGGAGGTGTGTGTGTGTGTGTGTGTGTAGGGGATTGAGCTAGTTGGGAGGTGTGTGTGTGTGTGTGTGTGTAGGGGATTGAGCTAGTTGGGAGGTGTGTGTGTGTGTGTGTGTGTGTGTGTGTGTGTGTGTGTGTGTGTAGGGGATTGAGCTAGTTGGGAGGAAGGAGAAAGGAAGCAGGATAAACAGGATAAACTGAGTTGACAGTGCAGAGACGACTCTCTCACACTGGCCTTTGGAAGGAGAAAAGCTGCCTCAAGCCTTGAGAGAGAGAGACAGAGACCTCTCTTGTTGGGTGATCAATGAATGAGACATAAATCCCTGATTAATTATTTGGTAATAGTGGCTAGAGATACTGCTTTTCTTTCATTAGGGCACACCAATGTCCTACCAAGATCTAGATACCGAGAACAATAAATAAATAAATAAATAAATAAATAAATAAATAAATAAATAAAGCCTTTCCTTTTCCAGACACTTATTCTTGGCAAAAAACTTTCATAGATATGAATGCTTCCTATTCATGTGTTTCTGCATCTCTTCATTCATTCATGAATTCATCCCTCAGCCTGTGGAGCCCTTCCCCAGAGCTAGGCTCTCACTATACTTAGATGACTAAGATTAGGCGTCACCTTCCAGAACCACACATTTTTTGGGTTGTCCCAGCAGGGTCCAGCCCTTGGGGAAGAGATTGATGGTGTCATGTCCAGGCCAGGTTGTCAACCCACTATGGGGAAGGGGTCTTCTCTGTCCCTTGCTTGGCTGAGTTGGGATTAGTCCAGAGCCAGGCAGTGGGGGAAAGTGGAAGGACCCATGCTGGGGTTCAGACCTGTAGTTTCCTACCCAGGGGATAAGGAACCTTTAGAGATCTTTAAGGAGGGAATAGAGATTTCTAGATTGGTGTCTCAATTCCTTAAGGCTGACTGTTGGGTTGCTTGCTCTTCATAGTGAGGAAATTGTCTTCACAGCCTGCTAAGAACAACGGCCCCACAAGGCATGATTTCTGACCTGAAGGTTCCCTTGGTAAAGCTCAGACTGCTGTCCTACCATGTCCACTTCTCGAAGCCACTTCAGCTTCAGGGAGAAGAGCCTGTCACAGTGAACACAAAGTCTGGGGTGGCCTGTGGGAAGGTCATGACCTCGTGATGCGTGCTGTCAGCCAGCTCCTGAGTGGCACACACCAAGGGCAAGAAGCAAAAAACAAAACAAAACAAAACAAAAAAAAAACTGGCCCAGGTCAACCGGAGATTGATTTACTTGACATGTCCATGTTATCTGTCTACTGGATTTCCACAGATGGCTGATCTTCAGTTGATATCACACTGTACAGAATGAGAATGATGAGATGGGCCGCCTGCTTGGATCCTGACTCTGGCACCTCCCAGCCCTGTAACCAGAGTATTTAACCCTTTCTGGCAGGCACTGCCTCCCAGTCTAAGGAGAATGTCTGCTCTAGGCAGGTGTTCTGTAAGGAACCTGGCATCTGTGACTCATTGACTCAGGTTATGATACCGTCTCAGGTATCCTGAATTATAGAACCCAGGCATTCATCCCTTTTCTAGAATCAACCTCTCTTTTTAGCTTTATATGACCCTGAGGACTCTGGCCTCATCCTCTATGGTGAAACCTCTGTCTCTGGGTTCCAGGTCCCCCTGAACTATGGCAGGTCCTGGTTAACGTGAAGCCTTCCAGAGATTTGTCCTGCCCTTGAGTCTGTGTCTAGGACCCAAACATCTCTAAGCATTTGTCTTGTTTTCAGTCTTTATCCCCTCTTACCGCCACCTGCAGGTTCCATCTATCCCTCAACCTAGCTGTTATACCCCTAAACACTGTGCATACCTTCCAGGGTCTCTTTTTGCTTCAGCCTTATGTGCCCATCCTGATGTTAAATGTCTGCTCAGATTACATCTTGGAATGCTATACCCACTGGACATGTGTTTTTCATCGTCTAAGCTCCCAGTTCCTAGTGGGTGGTTCAGTGCTACCTCCTCACCTCTTCCCATGGTCCTGCCTGCCTGCTGGAAATATTGGCAAGGCCTCCTCCCACTCTGTGCAGCCCCATGATTAATGAGCTTGTGCTGTGCCCTGTGCCGGTCAGTTGGGCCTGAAGGGTAAGGCGATCCTTCTGGACAGTCACCCAGAGACCAGCTTTAAATAGGCCAGATAGGGAAGGAACACCATGTGCTTCTCTAGAGGTACCAAATGGGACCATATTTTATACTAAGAGAGCTAAGCGTGTGCTTCTGTGTTTTCGGGGATGCTTTGATGGTCTCCACCGGAAGGATGAAGACCAGCCAGCAGGAAGGACTGGGGCTATGAGCTCTCAAAAGTTGACTCTATTTTGTAATCAATTACCTAATACCATGTTATAAACATTTGTAGAGCACCTACCATGTTAAAAACAAATGTGGCCACATGACAGCAAGGAAGGATGGGGTGGTATCTTAATCAGCAAGATATTCTTGTTCTAACCGAATGGCCTGGCTTTAGCCATATGAGGTAAGGTTCAGACCACCTGAAACAGCTGGCGGTGACATCTGTGAGATCCTACAGGGAAGCAGAGCCTTGGGGGTGAGAATATGGGAGGCCTGGTTCCACTATCCCTCCTCCTTGGGGCCACCGTCTTACTGGCTGGTAACGGTAGAGTGATTACCAACAGGCACTTTGAATGCAGTTGAATCTGAGTTACAGACTCACCTCCATCATTCCCCAGCTTTATGATCATGGATAATTTACTTAACCTCTCTATTCCTTAGTTTCCTCACTTGTAAAGTAAAAATCCTAATACTTACATCACAGGATTATTACAGCAATTAATTGAGATAATGTATGCAAAATAGCACAGAGCTTGAACATTATAAATTCTCCATACATGGCTTCTATTAAAGTGAATCTATTTCCCGCCTTGAGTGACAAGAGTTTGCTTTTATTCAGGAAGGGGGCAATTCCCCTTTATTACCCTGCTTGGTCATTCCTCTGTTGCCTGATGCTTGGACCTGCACCTCGCTAGAGCCTAAGGACTGGTCTACTCTCTGTGTCCTGGCCAATCCACTGTGTGGCCCTTTCCTTTACCCACCAGGCCCCGGTTCTGGAAGACGCCACAGACCAAACCACACACAGAGTGTACAAGACCCTTCCCTCGATGCTCTCTGTCCCAAGATGTCTTAAAATTACATTTGAGCTCTACCATAGCAGTCATTTGAACTTTGTAAACTTTCTGTCGAGGAAAACAATAATAATAAAGTGAATGTGCATATTGATAGTGGTGGGGAAACAATAAAATAAAAACTCTGACAAATGGGAAATCAGGCTGACACCTACCTCTATTTCCCCTTTAACAAAGAGTCTGATTTTATAGCTCCAGCTTCATTCTCTTGCTGCGTCTAAGCTGGGCCTAACGCAATCTTTCCCACTCAATACTAATTAGATGTGTATGTGAACTATCGTTTTCACACCCTCTCTTTTATCCAAATTCAGCATTTAATTGTCTAATGAGCATGTCTGTAAGATACTCAAGGCCAGGGAGGGCTGGAGGAAGGACTCAGAGCCTAACAGTAATTGGAACATGCAGTGGGGTACTGGCAAGCTCTTCCACCCCAACAGAGCATGCCCACCACAAGATTTAAGCTAGAGTGCCACCTGGCCAGCAGCTCAACGCACAAGCCCAGCTCAGAACTCCTTCAGGCTGGATTAGGTTTTAGCTAAGGATTACTCTCCTCTTCTTTCTTTTTTCTTTTCTCTCACATCTTTCTCCTTCCCTTTAAGGAAATCAATTGAATAGAAGGTTTTCATGTTATATCTTTGCAGGGCTTTGTATTCGTTCATGAAACAAATGTCCATCAAGAACCTACTCTGTTCCAAGACTAGTGGTTACATCAAGGCAAGTCGCTTTGAGCTGAGGGCTGCATATATTTTGACTGCATTGGGTACAGAGAAGAGTAGAATACATGTTCAAGAAATACCTTCGGCTGATTTACCTAACGTTCCTGTGTTTAGGACTTGAGAGAAATGGTAATCATTTCTCAGATGGTAATGAAAAGAAGGCCCACCCAATAAGCTGATCCACTGTTACGAGGGTGGGCGTTTACCGTGCGACAGACCCTGTGCTGCTGAGTTCTGCACTGCTATTCTCCTTTCTCCTCTTGGCCCTTTCTTGCCCTTCCCTTTCATCCGTAGTCACTCAAGATTTTATTGAGAACCAGCTCTGTGGGGGCACGGAACCACACACTTGGGATACAAGATGAATACCTGCTCTTAGAGACTCATCACTAGAACATAGACATGTGGAAAACTGTCCACCCAACCCAGCCCCGGGGCAGGGCAGAAGGGCGTAGTGTGCTTCCTACTTTCTTGTGATCTCTGTCACATAGTATCTGTGAACCACACATAATGTGGTTTTTCACTTTCCTGACACTGTCTTCTTATTCTAGCACCTTAGAGAGCACACAGAAAAGCATTAGTCTTGAGTTCTAATTCTACAAAGCATCTCACTATTCTCATGCCCAGCTTGTCTCAGAGCAAAAAATGACAAATGGCAGGAAAAGGTTCTGCCTTGTAGGTTTTGTGCTGAGTTAAGGAGAGATGGTTCTGGAATTAAAAAGATAGTTGTCTCTCAGGACAAAAGTGGTCCTGCTGTAGGATATCACTGACAGAGGGTCTCTCCTATGACAATCCCCTGCCCCCAGGCCAGACTCAATGATTCTAGAATAGCTCCTTCTCTGCCGGCTTTAGGGGCACTGCTCCAACTCAGAACTTGAGCTGCCTTTGAAGCCCTCCTACTTATTACCTGCATGCTTCCCCTAACTCTTTTGCCTTTCAGAAGTCGCTTAAGGACCCTAATAAACTCAGCTTCCAAGCAGAACTGGGACAGGAAATCTGTGCTCTTCCTTTCCCACAGATGCACAACTGTTCCTGCTCGGCGGGTGGAGAGCCAGGCCCGCCACTTGCAGAGAGGAGAAAGCTTAGGTGCCACTGACTTCTGCCAGTGAGAGGACGAGATGTCTATATCCCATTGAAGGACATGCCCAGATCCTTCCTGGCCACGTGGTGAGCAGAAATCTGTCACCAAAGTCTGCTGCCTTGGCAGTCTACAGGCTGCAAGTTCATGGAGAGACCAAGAGCCAGTAAATGAGTTAGAAAACAGTGTGACTGCAGGCAGACTTGAAGAGTCTGGCACTGTGAAGGACTTGGAGGCAGAACCATCCTGCCAGGAGACAAGGTCTCACTACCTACTCAAGGCAGAAGAAGGCCCAGCTAGATCTCAGAGGGACATGAAGGATATCATGGGGACTCCGGGGCCCCTTGACATTCAGGGGACTTGTTTCCTCTTCACGGGCTCTCTTGGAAGAACCCTTCAAGATGCCTCTGCAAGAGTGGAAATTCATTCCCCAAACCCTTTGCTTTGCTGAAGGGTATCAGCATTGTCACTGGGGTAATGGGTTGGGCCAGTGATGTTCGTTCACAGAGCCCTAGAACTATGGAGATAAAAAGGACCAATAAGAAAGTTCTTCCTTATATGGAAACAACATTTTTCTTTCCTACGACTTCTATCCATTAGTCTGGAGGTCCAAAAAATTGGGCTTCTCTTTGAGTGACAGTCTTCCAAGTGTCTGAAGTCATTCAAGAGTCACAACATTTACTCAGGCGAATTACCTGTTTCTCCAATAATGTTCTACGGTCCTCTTTATGCTCCTGTTTTCATTAGATATTTATAACTTGTTATTCAAAGTTTAGTCCATGGACCAACAGCATTAGCATCCCCCGGGAATTTGCTGGAAATGCACAATCTCAGTGGTCATCCTGTACCTCTTGAACTAGAATCTGCATTTTAACAGGTTCCCTAGGTTATGTATATACACATTAAAGTCTGAGAGTACTGGTTTATAGCAATCTTCATAGCAATGCGCACACTTCTATGCTAAACAATAGAATGACTAATTAAATGATGACATATTTAGGCTATGCAATATCATGCATTGTGCATAGAAACTATATAGAAACTACATAGAAACCTGAAGAAGAGCCAAGCCAATGCTAATAACTAACATTTAAAGAGAGCACTGATTATACCCCAGGCTGTGTGTGTTCAGAGCATTTTGGTGATTACCTCCTTGAATCATCACAATAACCCCACAAGGTAGATAACATTGTTATTCCCTTTTTTAAACTGATAAAAGAGGCCCAGAGAGGGTGAGCTACTTGCCTGTGGTCATTTAGCTAGAGCCCAGGCAGTTAAATTCCAGACCACTGCTAAAGTCAAATGATTTTAGATGTCACAGAATTGTGTGTAAGCTACGATGGCAACTAGGCAAATATATATTGCACATTCTCTAATGATGTCATATTGTGCTATTGTAATAAACATAATTAAAACACAGCATGCCTTAAATGGAGCACAGTTTTATCCAGCAGGATTTCTATCATCTCACTTACATTTTTTAAAAATTTAAACAATGTGTACAATACAAAAATAATGTCACGATAAAAAGTTTTTCTTACACAAAAAAGAATATAAAATGAAAATTAAAGTACTCCCTCTGCAAAGCCCTCCTCCACTTTGAGATAACCACTGTTAGCAGTTTTTTGTATATCTTTCAAAAAGTGTGTTCTGCATTTAAAATAACGAGCACACGCACATACATATATAATGCACACACAATCTACTCTTAACTCAGCTATAGCTGTTAAAGCAGCCTTGTGATTGGCTCTGGTTTTATTTATGATAAATTGGAATACCCAGATCTTTCACACATGAAGTGTTAAGTTTTCATCTCCATCTTGTACAGTTTTTTTTTTTTCTCATCTAAATGTAGGATGTTTCATGTCTTCTTGCTGAGTTTCACATAGCTGGTGGTTTAATAGCATTCCAACAAATTAAATCTTTCTTGCTTCTGACTGTAATGCATAGAAGCTTTCTCCTTCACAAGTCTAATAGGTATGTATACCTTGCTTTTCCAAGCCCAAGGGAATGACTGCAGGGCCAGAGAGGGGGAAGGGAGGAGCAGAGGTGGTTTACGAGGGTCACTACTAACAGTGAAACAAAAAATTACACCAAAATGTTAGTCGAGACTGTCACCGGATGCTAGAGATTTTATTTTCACTTTTTACTGTTCTATATTTCCCAAGTGTTTAATAATGGGTATGGGCTAATTTTCTTAGTTAAAAAAAAAAAAGAAAGAAATGAAAGCTAGAGTTTTATAGATTGGATTATTGTTTCTACCTCTTCACTGTCCTCCTGAAAGAGAGGACACATCCATTCTCTCTGTTGGGAAACTGTGGTGGCCCCCAGTAGAGTAAGCAGTGTCTATATGCCAGATGCATTGACATTAGGTTTGACCATGTGACTGGCTATGTCCAAGATGATGTTAGCTGCTGGAACAGGAGCAGAGGCTTCAATTTGAGTGTTTGGTTTGATCACTTGTGTTTCTGCAACCCACCATCCACCCACCATGAGAAGAGCATGCATGCCCTAGGCCAATAGACGGGACCCTATGGCTCACAAGCCAGATGTGGCTCTTTAAATGGCTGCATCTGGCTCGCAGACAAATCTTTAATAAAAAAAACAATAACGTTAAAAATATAAAACATTCTCATGTATTACAATCCATTCATTCTCTACCGCTCCTGTTCATGGTTGCGGGTGGCTGGAGCCAATCACAGCTGTCCTCCGGGACAACACCAAATTTTTATTAGATAATGCATAACGTACACGGGTCGTTATATGGCTGTCATGGAATTACATTTTAAAATATGTGGTGTTCATGGCTCTCTCAGCCAAAAAATGTTCCCGACCCCTGCCCTAGGCCACTGTGGGTCCTAGAATTGAGAGCCCTGGGAGCAGATGTGAACCTGGTCCTGAGCCCAAGGCAGAGATCCCCATCAGCCCCCTGAACCCTGAGTGAGAATAATAAATGTCATTTGGGAAGTTTTCTTCTGTAGTGCATAATTAGAGTAATAAGTGACGGGAAGAGAGAGCCAGCTCGTCCCCTGCTTTGCTGGTGTGTCCTGATTGTAGTCACACACCTCCTCCAACTGCTGCAGCTGCCTTTCCTTGCTTTCGCCTCCCACACCACTCACTCCAGCTATGCTTACCCATTTCTGACCGAAGTCACCTGCTTCCTACCATGACTTACATTGCAGTTAAGAAGGTGGAAGCCACACTTCCTGGCTGGGCTTAATACTCCTTCTTCCTGAAGTTCTTATACTGTGGAGGAAGAAGGGCTCCAACTACAGCTTAATTACGAGTTGCTATGAGTTGAATTATATCCTTTCAATATTCACATATTGAATTCCTATCCCTAAGTACCTCAGAATGTGCCCTTATTTGGAGATAGGGTCATTGATGTTACAATTAGTTTAGATGAAGTCATAATGGAATAGGGTGGCCCCTTAATCCAATATGACTGGTGTCCTTATAAAAAAGTGACAGTTGGACATAGAAACAGACATGGACACAGGGAGAATGCCAATGAACATGAAGACAGAAATAGGAGTAAAAACTAAGGAATAGCAAACATTGCCAGCAAACTACCAGAAGTGAGGAGAGAAGCATGAAACAGATTCTCCTTCCAAGCCTCAGGGGGAAACAACCCTGCCCACATTTTGACCTCAGACTTCCAGACCCCCAAAATGTGAGACAATATATTTTGGTTGTTTAAGCCATCCAGTTTGAGGTACTTTGTTATGGCAGCTCTAGGGAACTAAGCCACAAGGCCAGCTCAGATTCTGCATCCAGTTACAACATGTGGGTATCTTTTCCACACCAAACAATTCTCTGACACCAGCTGGGTGTCCTACAATTCAACTCCACTCTGCAGTTGGTGTCAGATTCACATGGTAAGATTCTGGAGGTTGTCACCTGGGCTTCTGGTTGACAAGCCAGAGGTAGGAACTTCCAACGATCCCCTCCTTCCATTCAATTAACTTGCTAGAATGGCTCACAGACTTCAGAGAAACATTTTGCTTACCGGATTACTGGTTTATTATGAAAGGATGTACCTCAGAAAGGGATAGGTGGGAGAGATGCACAGGGCAGGCAGGAGGAAAGGGTGTGGAGCTCCCGTGCTCTCACTCTCCCAGAACCTCCACGTGTTCACCTACCCAGAACTCTCCAAATCCCGTCCTTTTGGGGTTTTATGGAGGCTTGTTACATGGGCATGATTGATTATATCACTGCCATTGGTAATTGATTCAACCTCCATGTAAAGCGGACATACTATAAACATGATTTATCACTGTTGATGTTAATCTTGATCACCTGGCTGAGCCAATCAGTTTTCTTAACCTTAAAGTTGCCCTTTTTCCCCCTTTCCACACCTTATTCTTTGGGAGAAAGTCACCTAGGCACAGCCCATGCTTAAGGAGCAGGAGACTTGGACTTAATGCTTCTTCTTGAAACAATATCTTCTTGGATTATTGGGAATTCTGCATGACAGATTTGTCTATTCTCTCCCATTTATGATCTATGTGGATATATACATTTGTTTATTTCTTCAATGTTTATTTATGTCAGTAATAAATTTTATTTTAAATCTTGGTTTATAATCCAATACTATTTTGTTTTGTTGCTCAAATTGTTCTGGTTTGAAAATTGGGAATTCTTTTAGCTGGCTCCCATGTCCCTTTGACATACCCTCATCATTGTGTGTGTGTTTTTAAGCACTTCTTTACTACAAGTTTCCCTAGCCTTATCTTGGATATTTCCTGTCCCAATCCTAGAACCCATTTCTGTAATGATCCCTATTCCTCTGACCAGAAATTGGTATAAAAAACCAAGGTATGTGTATGTCCTCTTTGGAGAAGTGTCTATTCATCTCTTTTGCCCATTTTTGGATTGGATTGTTTGTCTTCCTGGTGTTGAGATTTACAAGTTCTTTATAAATTTTGGTTATTAACCCCTTATCAGACGTATTGTCAAATATATTCTCCCATTGTGTAGTTTGTCTTTTTATTCTGTTCTTGTTGTCTTTAGCTGTGCAAAAGCTTTTTAGTTTGATATAGTCCCATTTGTTTATCCTGTCTTTTATTTCACTTCCCCGTGGAGATAAATCAGCAAATATATTGCTCCGAGAGATGTCCGAGAGCTTACTGCCTATGTTTTCTTCTAAGATGCTTATGGTTTCACGGTCTACATTTAAGTCTTTTATCCATTTTGAGTTTATTTTTGTGAGTGATGTAAACTGGTGATCTAGTTTCATTTTTTTGCAGGTAGCTGTCCAATTTTCCCAACACCATTTGTTTAAGAGGCTGTCTTTACTCCATTCTATTTCCTTACCTCCTTTGTCAAATATCAGTTGTACATAGAACTGTGGGTTTATTTCTGGGTTCCCTGTTCTGTTTCATTGATCTATATGCCTGTTCTTATGCCAGTACCAGGCTGTTTTGAGTACAATGGCCTTGTAGTATAACTTGATATCAGGAAGTGTAAAGAGGACATACAGATGGCCAATAGGCATATGAAAAAATGCTCAACATCACTAATCATTAGAGAAATGCAAATTAAAACCACAATGAGATATCACCTCACACCAGTCAGAATGGCGCTCATCAACAAAACAACACAGAATAAGTGCTGGCGAGGATGTGGAGAAAAGGGAACCCTCTTGCACTGCTGGTGGGAATGCAGACTGGGTAGCCACTGTGGAAAACAGTATGGAGATTCCTCAAAAAACTGAAAATCAAACTGCCTTTTGACCCAGCTATCCTACTTTTAGGAATATACCCCAAGGACACCATAGAACGGCTCCAAAAGGAGAAATGCACCCCCATGTTTATGGCAGCATTGTTCACAATAGCGAAGATCTGGAAACAGCCCAAGTGTCCGTCAGAGGACGTGTGGATTAAAAAGCTTTGGTACATATATACTATGGAATACTACTCAGCCATAAGAAATGATGACATCGGATCATTTACAATAACATGGATGGACCTTGATAACATTTATGGAGTGAAATAAGTAAATCAGAAAAAAAACTAAGAACTATATGAATCCATACATAGAAGGGACATAAAAACGAGACTCAGAGACATGAACAAGAATGTGATGGAAACAGGGGTGGGGGGTGGGGGAAGGGGGATGGGATGAAGAAGGAGAGAGGGGTTGGGGGAGGGGAGGGGCACAAAGAAAACCAAATAGAAGGTGACAGAAGACAATTTAGCTTTGGGGGAGGG
Source organism: Saccopteryx bilineata (assembly GCF_036850765.1). Classification (NCBI taxonomy): domain Eukaryota; kingdom Metazoa; phylum Chordata; class Mammalia; order Chiroptera; family Emballonuridae; genus Saccopteryx; species Saccopteryx bilineata. Next base: position 38,857,383 of record NC_089499.1, on the reverse strand, counting down.
GTACACAGCACAATCAAATGTCAAAATAATCTAGAGATGTTTTCTCTCAACATATGTATCCTGATTTATCAATGTCACTGCATTAAATTTAATAAATAAATTAAAAAAAAAAAAGAACAAGAGCTTACCTCTAAAAAAAAAACAAAAAAACAAAAAAAAACCCAAGGTATGAATTCTGAGTGTGCTCATGTTCACTGGACTGTCATTGCTTCTCAACCCTGTCAGCATATAATTCATATATGCACACATATCTACAAATATTTCTACATATAGCCATAATAATCTATGTTTATCTAAATATGAGTTGTTCATATTGTTGTCTCTAATTATAATCAACATGGCTTTTTCCAGCTTCCCCCCTTACTTATAAGTTAATCCTATTCTAACAGCAAGAAACCTGGCTCTCACCATGTCATCCTTTTCCTCAATTGTTCAATCCCAGTGTTTTCAGAATTGTTAACCTGTACACCCATGGGAAAACACAACACCAGCTGGTGTAAAGTGTTTAATTACAGACTAGATCCTTTTGCTTTAGTCGTACAGATTCTACTTATTTCTAAAATAATTAGATCGACACCTTCTTCTCCTCCTCTTCAATGAGGTTGTTCCATGCATTTGTAATACAATTATATTTCCTTTGTCACATTTACTTTCCATTCTAGGACACCATCCCTCTCCAACCAATCTCCTAAATGGCTCTTTAAATTTTGCCTATGTTAAGGTTTACTCTTTGTGCTATAAATGTCCATGGATTTTGACAAATGCATAGTGTCAGATAGCCATCATTATACTGTCATACAGAATTGAGTTTTATTACTCTAAAATACCCTTTGCTTCACCTATTTAACACTCTCTCTCTGACCTCAACCACCAGCATCTGACCTATTCACCATCTCTATAGTTTTGCCCTTTACAGAATGTAATATAAATGAAATAACACAGTGTGTAGTCTTTTCAGACTGGCATCTTTCACTTAGAGATATGCATTGAATATTTATTTATGTCTGTATGTAGCATAATAGTTCATCCCTTTTTATCACTGAGCAGTATTTCATTATATGAATGTACCGCAGTTAGTTTATCCATTCACCTATCGAAGGATATCTCAGTCACTTCCAGTTTGAGGTTATTATGAAGAAAACGGCCTATATATATATATATATATATATATATATATATATATATATATATATATATATATGGGTTATAATACATACATACATACATATATATATATGGGTTTTTGTGTAGACATAAGTTTTCAAATCGCTTACGTAAATATCTAGGAGTGTGACTATTGTATTATATAATAAGAATATGTTTGGCTCCATAAGAAACTGCCAAACCATCTTCCAAAATGGCTGTATCACTTTAAATTCCCAACATCAATAAATGAGAGTTCCTCTTACTCCATATCCTTGTCAGAAATCAATATTGTCGGGCTTCTTTTTTTTTTATTTTAGTCATTCTAATAGGTATGTAGTGGTATCTCATTGTTGTTTTAATTTGCACTTCCCTAATGACAAATAATGGTGAACATATTTTCAATTGTTTATTTACCATCTGTATATCTTCTTCGGTAAAGTGTTTATTTAGATCTTTGGTTCATTTTTAAATTGGGTTGAGTGTTTTCTTATAGCCGAGTTTTAAGAGTTCTTTGTGTATTTTGGACATTAGCCCTTTATTAAGTATGTGTTTGCAAATATTTTCTCTCTGTCCCTGAATAGGACTTGTCTTATTCAGTCTCTTCACAGTGCTTTTTGTAGAGCAGACATTTTTCACTTTAATAAAATTCAATGTATCTATTTTTTATTTCATGTGTCATACACATTGTATCTAAAAACTCACCACAAAGCTCAAGATCATGTGGATTTTATCCCATATTTTCTTTTAGAAGTTTTGTAATTTTTTTTTACATTAGGTCTATAATCCATTTTGAGTAATTTTTGTGAAAGGTATAAGGTCTGTGTTTATTTTCTTTTATCTTTCCTTTGTTTTTTCACATATGGACGTCTATTACTTCCAACCCTATTTGTTGCAAAGATTATTTTTTCTCTGTCCTTTGTCAAAGATCAGTTGACAACACTGTTATCTTAAATTCTTTTTATGGTTTTAGAATTATCAATTTTTTTAAACTGTCTAGTTTCGTGATGAGTACATAAAAACATTAATGTTTCAAGATCATTTTTAAAAATTCTTTCATGTCTTTGCATAGGACTTTTATGTCTTTGCTTAGCATTTTATACATTTAAATTTTTGATCCAAATGTAATTTACATAAATGTAAAGTGTGAAGAAAAGATTTAAACATACTTTCTTCTGAAGGTTTCTGAATTGCTGAATACCATGTATTTAAAAATCCATCTTTTCTATACTGATACACCCTTCTCATACACAAAAAGTTGAAATGAATATTAAGTCTATTTCTTCATTCCCTCTTCTGTTCCACTCATCAATTTTGCTGTCATGTTAATAGCACACTATTTAATTACTGTATCTTTAAAAATATTCTAATATTTGCAAAACTAATTTCCTTTTATTACTTTTATTTTTTATTATTTTTTAAAAGATTCAGGCATGGTTATGTTTCTATATCAACATATGATTCAACTTATCTACTTCAAAAATAATGTATAGTTTTATAGGGATCAAATTAAATTTAGATACTAAATAAGGAATAACTGAAATCTTTATAATATTGATATTTCTATCCAAAAACACAGTGGCCTTTCCACTCTTAAGAACTTATTTTGTGTCTCTAAATAGTATTTTAAAGTTGCCTTCGTAACAGTATCATTCAATAATCACATCAAATGCAAATGCTTTAACCACCCTAATTACAAAGTGGAATTATCGGATGGATTAGAAAACAAGGACGACCTACTTGCTGCCTTTAAGGAATGCACCTTAAATATAAAGACATAAATCAGTGAAAAAATGAAAAGATGAAAAATTATACAGCATGCTAACATTACTCAGAGCAAAGAATATTACCAGAGACAAAGAGGGTCATATTACAATAATAAAGGTAGCACTGCATCAAGAGAATATAACAACCCTGAATGTTTATAACCCCAAGAACAGACCTTCAAAATACGCAAGCAAAACTGACAAGCTGCAAAAAGAAATAGATGAAGCAAACAATTACTGTTGAAAACTTCAACATTCCTCTCTTGATGATCGTCAGAACAACTAGACAGAAAACTGGTAAAGATAGAAAAGATTTGCACAACACTACAAAGCACGCTGGCTTATTTGACATTTAGAGAATACTCACCCAACAACTATGTAATACATCTTTTTTTTCAAGTGCACATGGAATATTTACCAAGATAACCCATATAATGAGCCATAAAATAAGTACTAATAAATTTAAAAGGATTCAAATGACAAAAAGTTTGTCTTTTGACCCATATAGAATTATGTTAGAAATCAATACAAGAAAAATATCAAGAAAATTCCTAATTATTTGGAAGTAAATAATACACTTAAAATCCTAAATTTATTATCTCAGCTTCCATCTAGAAACTAGAACAAGAAGAGAAAATTAAATTCAAGTAAGCAGAAGAAACAATAAAAATCAAAGTGGAAATCAATGAAATAGAAAATAGAAAAACAAAGAAAATCAATGAAAACAAAAACTGTTTTTTAAAGGAGATTTTGAAAAAATAGATAAGCCTAACCTGTGGTGGTGCAGTGGGTAAAGAGTCAACCTAGAATTCTGAGGTCGCTGGTTCAAAACCCCAGGCTTGCCCAGTCAAGGCATATATTGATATTAGAAGCAACTACTATGAGTTAATGCTTCCCTCTTCTCCTCTCTTCTCTCTCTCTCCTCTTTCTAAAATCAATAAATAAAATCTTTAAAAAAATGGATAGACTTTTAACCAAACATATTATGAAAAAGGGTGAGAAGATACCAATTGTAAATATAGGAATTAAATATGCAGTAATACAGATTCTATAGCTATAAACATATTTCAAAGAAAATGTTATAAGTAGAGAGTTTTTATTAATAATATTTTTAAAAACTTAGATGAAATAACAATTTTTTTTTTTAAATACACAAACCACAAAAGATTTCTCTTTCTTTCTTTCTTTCTTTTTTTATAGAGGAGAGGACAGAGGGAAAGAAGAGACAGCAAGGGAGAGAGATGAGAAGCATCAACTTGTATTTGTGTCACTTTAGTTATTCATTGAAACCACCGAAGCTTTTTTAATAAGTAGAAATAAACTCATTGATACAAAGAGAAAATTTTGATGGTTTCCAGATGAGAGGGGGTGAGGGAATAAGTGAAAAGGGGTAAGAGAGTAAGAAGTACAAAATTGCCTGTTATAGAAACAGTCACAGGATGTAAAATACAGCATAGGAAATACAGTCAATAATATTGTAATAACTATGTTTGGTGTCAGATGGGTACTAGACTTATTGGGATGATCAATCCATAAGTTATATAAATGTAATCACTATATTGTATATCTGAACCTAATATAATATTGTATGTCAACTGTAATTGAAAAATTTTAAAAATAGCCCCATATTATTTAGGAAATTGAATCTGTAGTTAAAACCCTTCCCACAAACAACCTCCGGCTTAGGTGACATCAATAAGGAATTCCACTAACCATATAAAAAATAAAAATACCAACTCTGGACAAATGTTTTTGAATATTTAAGAGAAAGGAATACTTCCTAACTAATTTTAGGTGGCCAGCATTGTACTAATAACAAAACAAGACAAAGACATTACAAAAATAATAAACATCAGACTAATATATCTATCATAAACATAGACATAAATTTTTTTAACAAGACTGTAGCAACCTGAATATATAAAAAGGGCAATACATCACAACCAAACTGGATTTATGCCAGGAATGTGAGGCTGGTTTAACATTAGAATAGTAAATGATACAATTCGCCATATGACTGACTAGAAAAAGAGAATAGATGCAGAAAAAACATTGACAAAGTTTAATATCTATCATGATAAAAGCATTCATCAAACTAGAAAAAGAAGTGAACTCCCTCAGCCTAATAAAGAGCAGCTGGAAAGATCTTACAGCGAACATCACACTTAGTGTGAGAGACGGAGCACTTTCCCCCTGAGATCAGGAACAAGGCAATGGTGTCCAGTCTCATCTCATCACTTCTACTCAGCATTTCACTGCAGGTTCTAGCCAGGGTAGTAAGGAAATAAAAGTACAGATTGAAAAAAAATAAAAGAGTCTTTATTCAGATAACATGAGTGTCTACAGAGAAAATCCCCAAGGATGTAAAAGAGCTCCTGAGGGGTACATGTAAAAAATTAATTGTAGTTTTATATATTATACTGAGAGGACCACTTGGAAATACAAATAAAACAATCCCACTTACAATAACATCGTAAACACAAAATATTAACAAAATAGATCCCAAGTCTTATATGCTAAAACTATAAAACACTAATGAAAGTTATGAAAGGACTAAATAAATGGAAAGTTGTACCTACAAGTCTATAAATTCAAAGCAACCTTATTCAAAATACCAGTAGGTCTTTTTGAAGAAATCAGACAGCTGATTCTAACATCTATATGGACAAGTAAAGAAATTAAAATAGCTAAAACAATTTTTAAAAGAACAGAGAGAATACCTACTCTTTCATTTTAACACTTATTATAACACTACAGTAATTAAGGCAAGTATAATATTTGTGAAAAGTTAGACATACTGCTAAATGGATCAAACAGAGATAGCAGAAATAGATTCAAATATTTATGTTCAATTGACTTTCAGTGAAGTTCCCAATAAAATTTAATACATAAAGGATATAGTCTTTTCAGCAAATTATAATAGAACAGTTGGGTATACACATGCATAAAAAAACAAACTTCAACTTGTATCCTGTGTCTTATACAACACTTACTCAAAATGCATCATAATCCTAAATTTTAAAAATGTAAGACATTAGGGTGATGTCAGCAGTTCAAATGCTGTAGAGATGTTTACCTGAAACCTATGTACTCTTATTGATCAATGTCACCCAGTAAAATTTAATTTTCTAAATAAAAAAAATATATAAGACATTAACAAAAAATATATTTTTTACTTTTAGTTAGGCAAAAGATTCACTAGAGAGGACACAAAAGCACAAACCATAAAATATTATAAAAAGAGTTAAATCAGTTTCTTTGAATGTTGAGAAAATAGAAAGTCAAGCCACAGGCTAGAAGAAAATGTCTAAAAAAAAAAAAAATGAAAGAAAGAAAGAAAAAGAAGGTCAAGTAGGAGAAGTCCATCCAGAATATGTAAAGAATTTTCAAAGCTCAATAAGAAAAAAAAATCATTAAAAAAATGGAAAAAAGACTTGAACATATGCTTCTTCAAATAAATTACACAAAATGATTCATAAGCATATGAAAAGATGCTTGACATCATTAATCATTAAGAAAGACAAATTAAAAGTGTAATGGTATATCACTAAACACCCCATAAGAGTGACCAAAATTAAAAAAGGAGGCCTTGGCCAGTTGGCTCAGCGGTAGAGCGTCGGCATGGCGTGTGGGGGACCTGGGTGCGATTACCGGCCAGGGCACATAGGCCAGGGCACATAGGAGAAGCACCCATTTGCTTCTCCACCCCCCCTCCTTCCTCTCTGTCTCTCTCTTCCCCTCCCGCAGCCAAGGCTCCATTGGAGTAAAGATGGCCCGGGCGCTGGGGATGGCTCCTTGGCCTCTGCCCCAGGTGCTAGAGTGGCTCTGGTCGAGGCAGAGCAACGCCCAGGAGGGGCAGAGCATCGCCCCCTGGTGGGCAGAGTGTCGCCCCTGGTGGGCGTGCCGGGTGGATCCCGGTCGGGCGCATGCGGGAGTCTGTCTGACTGTCTCTCCCCATTTCCAGCTTCAGGAGAAAAAAAAAAAAAAAAGGAAAACTCTATGTCAAGTGGGAGGATGTGAAATATTTCCTCCATTGCTGTTAGGAATGAAAAAGGTACAATCACTTAAGAAAACGGAGTTAGTTTTATTCCCCTTTTTATTGAATTTATTGGGGTGACACTAGTTAATAAAATTATACACATTTCAGGTGCACAATTCCACAGCACAGCACCTGTACACAGTATTGTGTGTTCATCGCCCCTAGTCTAGCCTCCTCCCATCACTAGTTTCCCTCCCTATCCTCTTTTCCGCCTCTGCCCACACTATCTCCACCCGGCAATCACAACACTGTTGTCTGTCTGGGTGAGGTGGGGATTGTTGAGCAAAAAAAAAAAAAGTTAGTTTTTTTAAAAGTTAAATTACCCAAAATTCTATTCCAGACTAATTACTCAATGGAAATGAAAACATATGTTTAAACAAAGACTTGTATATTGGTGTTTATAGCATATTTATTCATAACAGTCAAAAAGTGGAAACAATCCAAATGTTCATTAACTGGTGAATGGATAAAGAAATCATTGTACATACATACAATGGAATTCTATTCAGCAATAGAAATAAATGAGCTTGCCTTGGCCAGATAGCTCAGTTGGTTAGAGTGTTTTCCCGATACACCAAGCTTGTGGGTTCAATTCCCAGTCAGGGCACATATAAAAATCAAACAATGAATGCATAAATAAGTGGAACAACAAATCTCTCTCTCTCTCTCTCTCTCTCTCTCTCTCTCTCTCTATATATATATATATATATATATATATATATATATATACACCTTCCTTCCTTTCTAAAGTCAATAAATAAATTTAAATTTTAAAAATGAATAAATAAAAATAAAATAACTACTGATACATGCATTGCCATGGATTAATCTCGAAAGCATTGTGCTAAGTAGAGAAAGCCAGGCATAAATGGCTATATTTTTTATTTCATTTATATAACACTCTGGAAAAGGTGAAATTATAGAGACCCAAATCTGGTCAGTGGCTGCCAGAGGCTGAGGGTAGAGGTAGAAATTGATGACAAAGGAGCACAAGGGTATTGGGGGGGGAACGATAACTATTCTGTATTGATTATAGTAATGATTATACGACTGCATACGTTTTTCAAAACTAATAGGACTGTATACTTCAAAGGGGAAACTTTATGGAAATTAGACTTATTGAAAGATAACTCTTCATGGATTTTCTTGCATGTGCTGTAGGTAAGGCAATGATGGCCCCTTGTTCTGGATTACCTTTTCAAGAATGTTTGCATAGCAAATAGACTTGGTAGACAGACAGTGTCACCCTCTGGAGCAAAGTGCAGGCACACTTACTGTCTAGTAAAATAAAGATAATATCTTCCTCTGGAACCAAAGGCAAACTTACTGTTGAATAAGTTTGGGGTTTCTCTTCTTCAATGCAACACACTGCATGTGCAGGTGTCGCGACTCAGGGAACTGGTCCAAAAATTATGACACTCTGGTTACTGTTATTTCTGTGAATAATAAGCAGTCCTTCACCTCTGACCTAGGAACAGCATCCATTAAGCAGTAGGAGGGTGACTTGTTAACTTGCAAGTAGAGTAAAAATTCTGACCCTCCACAGGTTTGACACTTTCGTTGGTCATATTGACCAACATATGTGTTCAATCAGGCAATAAATTGTCTTCCACTGTGTTGCCTGATAATGAGAAGAAATTGAGGAGGAACTACAGGTCAAATATTGATACTAGGAAAGAGGTTTAAAGACAACTGTCTGAACTCAGACTATGCATGTTGCAAATCTCCTCTAGTTGGGGAACTCTTTGACAGCTTGGTGGTCAGTTTCAAGTTCTCCCTATTATATTAACTAATATTAAGATTTTTTTTCCTGAGGGAGGCAGGAAGATGAAGGTTCTATCTCTATCAAAGAACAGTTACAAAAACACTGTGCATACTGAGCATGAAAGGAGGGAAGTTTGTAAGCACTCCGGGCAGCAAACAGGAGAATCTATGTAGCTTTGGTTGTTCGTGTGGGAGGTGAAGAAGGTGAGATGCACAATGCTTATACAGAACGGAAACACTGGATCCTCTTAAGGCTCAGCCCCTCCCACTCTCAATCATGTCAACTGCCTGTCTATTTGGAGATGGCAGTTAAAGGTTTAGAGGTTATTTTGGTTTTGTTTTCTTTTGTTTTGTTTTGTTTTGTTTTGCTTTGCTTTGTTTTGCAGTAGGTACTGGCTGCAATAGGGCATTTTCTCTAAAAACAAACTCCCCTGGGAAACTATGAGGCATTGACTAGTACTGAGGGTCTTACTGCCTTGGATTAGATTTACAATAATGATGAAAGTGACCCAGAGCAGAATGAGAAACTGACCCAAAGAAATCTAGATAAATGTTTTCTGTCAGCCCTGCCACCCTGGAAAATTTCTCTAGCCCTTATGTGGAAATCGAATAAGAACTTAGGAGGTGTTATCTTAGTAATGGGAAATGATGCCTCAGATTAAGGTGGACTCCTCAAAGGTTACTGCTGTGTGAGACAAGCCTGAGTCAAGCAGAGCGCACACACCCCAGGGCTCGTCTGGAAATCAATGAGGCTGTGGCTGCTGAGTCAAGGGGTTCCCAAGAATGAAGTAAGGGTGTCAGCCATGAGGACGTCACCATTCCATATAGTATTGGGTAGGCCAAAAAGAGTGGAAGTTCATTTGGCTGAGCTGAGAGCAGCAGCTGCACTGCTCAAAATAAAAAGTAAATACGCCTTGCTTACTGTGTGGGGCTGTTCTCTCTCTAGTCCCCTTTACTCATCTATCCCCCTTCATCTCAGTTACTTTAAGGAGAAACGGGGCTGAGAGCTCCTCCTGTCCCCAGGAGTACCTAAGGCAATATAAACCTATCTGTGTGTGCTAAAGAACTTCAAAGATGAAAAGACTCAAATTTTTATGGTTTTGTCGGACACAGGTACCAAAGTCACCATCAAACCCATTGCCTGCATTCAGCTAGTAGGGTTTGGGCAAGATTCAGAGTGGGGCAAGGAAGTTAATGCAATTTTGTGGTGGGGACCTTTCTGGCCAATTGAATGTAATATGGTTGTGGCTTCTACTGCTGAGTTTATAATTAATCTTGGTGTTTTACATGCATATTTGGTGAATGCCCATAAACCCAGAGGAGAGTCTCCTGATCAGAAGAGAAGTATTCAATGAACACTTAGGATTTTTTCCATGGGCACCTATATTGCACTTTGATTTGCCACCAGTGAGTAAGTCGGGTTTTAGCACAAGTGTCTACTCCCCTATGCTCAAAGCCTTCACTTAACTAAATGATGTTTTGTTGCTTGGCAAACCAAAGCCTGGGTCATAGTGAGTTTGACTGGTGTGATCACATCTCTGCCAGTAAGAGAATCTGATAAACCCTGACAAAATTCAAACTCTGCTCTCTGAGTAAAGTTTCTTGGGGCTATGAAAATGAATTTCAATGCTTCAGTATACCCCTTTCTTAATTAATCTATTAATTAAAAAATTAATTTTAATAGAATGACATTGATCAATAAACGTACATAGATTTCAGGCCTTTTGAAAAGTGTCTGTTATCTTGCTTTTGTGGAAAGATCATGAAGTCTTTATGACCCAGGCTCAATGATTAACAAATTGGGGACTGTCCAGTGAGCCACACTTGTCAAATGGAAATAATGTATTCAAGTGCACAGCAAGGTTGGCCCAACAGCATTTTGGATTTACATGAAAAAGTGACAGCTTTCTCCTTGGGAGAAACGTGATCTCTCATGCCATCACTTTGAAAAACTATTTGAGCCCTGGCCAGTTGGCTCAGTGGTAGAACGTCAGCCTGGCATGCAGGAGTCCGGGGTTCGATTCCCAGCCAGGGCACACAGGAGAAGCGCCCATCTGCTTCTCCACCCCTCCCTCTCTCCTTCCTCTCTGTCTCTCTCTTCCCCTCCCACAGCCAAGGCTCCATTGGAGCAAAGATGGCCCAGGTGCTGAGGATGGCTCTGTTGCCTCTGCCTTAGGTGCTAGGATGGCTCTGGATGCAACAGAGCGACGCCCCAGAGGGGCAGAGCATCACCCCCTGGTGGGCATGCCGGGTGGATCCCGGTCCGGTGCATGTGGGAGTCTGTCTGACTGCCTCCCCGTTTCCAGCTTCGGAAAAATGGGGGGGGGGGAAGAAAAACTATTTGAAAACACTTATTAAAGTAGTGTAGATAGATACCTTCTGACCCAACAATTTTACCTGTGGGTATATATTAACAGAAATGCATACATGTATATATCAAGACATTTAACCCAATGACATGTATGAGAATATTCATAGTATAATTATTATAATAAAAAACTGGAATAAGAACAAATATATAAGAATAGAGTAAATAAGCAAATTGTGGTACATTAATATAAAAGAATATTATACTGCTATTAAAATGAATGAATTAGGCCCTGGCCAGTTGGCTCAGTGGTAGAGCGTCGGCCTGGCGTGCAGAAGTCCCGGGTTCGATTTCCAGCCAGGGCACACAGGAGAAGCGCCCATCTGCTTCTTCACCCCTCCCCCTCTCCTTCCTCTCTGTCTCTCTCTTCCTCTCCCGCAGCCAAGGCTCCATTGGAGCAAAGATGGCCCGGGCGCTGGGGATGGCTCCTTGGCCTCTGCCCCAGGTGCTAGAGTGGCTCTGGTCGCGGCAGAGCGACGCCCCAGAGGGGCAGAGCATCGCCCCCTGGTGGGCAGAGCGTCGCCCCTTGGTGGGCGTGCCGGGTGGATCCCAGTCGGGCGCATGCGGGAGTCTGTCTGACTGTCTCTCCCCGTTTCCAGCTATAGAAAAAAAAATACAATGAATGAATTAAAATGATAAGAACATAAAAAAATTGCACAAATATAAACTGAGCAAAACAAATTAGGCACAAAATAAATACTATGTTATTCCATTTATATAAAGTTCAAAAGACTGCAAAAACAATCTATAGTTTTACAAGTTAGGAGAATTACCTGTTTACTTTTTCAAGGCTGGGTGCAAGATGACTGGAGGAGAGCTTGAGGCTAATGGCTTTCTCATTTCCTGATCTGAGTGGTGGTTACGTGAGCAAGTGTGCTTTATGAAAATTCATCAAGCTCTTGACTTATAATTTGGGCAACTTTTCTCTCTATGTTATATTTTAATAAGAATGACAATTAAATAATCAGGGTCATTGATAATATAATACTGAAAAGGCTAGCACAAATACACAAACAATAACCTACACATTAATCATTTTTATTAGTACAGAAACAAGAATCCCAAGTTAAATTGCTAATCATTTTTACTAGTACAGGAACAAGAATCCCAAGTTAAATTGCAACATATCAGATCCACAAGTAAATTAAAATACACCATGATGAAGGAGACTTTATTTCAGGTATACAAGTCAGGTTCAATATACTATCTTCACCCTGGCTGGTTGGCTCAGTAGTAGAGCATCAGCCTGGTGTGTGGAAGTCTCGGATTCAATTCTCAGTCAGGGCACACAGGAGAAGCAACCATCTGCTTCTCCACCCTCCCCTTTATCTCTCTCTCTCTCTTCTCCTCCTGCAGCCATGGCTCCAATGGTTCAAGCAAAGTTGGCCCCAGGTGCTGAGGTTGGCTCCATGGCCTTGGCTTCAGGTGCTAAAAGAATAGCTTGGTTGCTGAGCAACAGAACTGTGCTCCAGCCAGGCAGAGCATGATCTGTTAGGGGCTTGCCAGGTGGATCTGGTTGGGGCACATGCAGGAGTCTGTCTCTGCCTCCCTGCCTCTAACTTTAAATATATATATATATATATATATATATATATATATATATATATATATTCTTCTCCTTAGATGTTAAAATGAATATCTATGTAATAGCAGCAACCAATATCAAACTTTACTGTGAAATAATAGATATTTCCATTTAAATAAAAATAAATCAAATATGTTTGCCAATACTATTATTGTATATGTTTCTAGCTCTGGCTGGATTGTGCAGTTGGTTAGAGTGTTGTCTGGATTCACCAAGATTGTGAGTTCAATTCCTTGTCAGGGCACATATAAGAATAAACCGATAAATGCATAAATAAGGAAAACAAAAAATCTCTCTCTCTCTCTCTCTCTCTCTCCCTTTCTTTCTCTCTAAAATCAATAAATAAAAATTTAAAAAGGTTTTGGCCCAAAAATATTGATAACTTGGAATACTCTCCTTTATTCAAGACTATATTATGTGCCTGAATAAAAAACAAAGAAACAAAATAATAAATGTTATTGAAGAAGTATTTAATAATAATAATGCTCAACATATTAGGTATTTATAAAATATACATTAACCATCAAAAAGTATAATAAAAAAGATTCTTGCCTACAACAAAATATAAATTACAGGAATTTTTAGCAAGAAGTATACAATATCTGTAAGAAAGATAGAAAATTTTGCAGAGAATTATAAAAGACTACTTGAGAAATGAAGAAAAATGTCATATTTATAAACTAGAAGATATAAATGGTAAAGAGTGCTACTCTCATATTGATTTAATATTTAGAGTTACACCAATAAAAATACTGATATTTTGGAACTTTACAAAATTATCCTACAATTCAACTGGAAAAATACACAGGTGAAAATAGTTATGAGAATTATAGAAGTGAATAAGGATGGATGACTCACGTTGCACAACATTAAAATGTGCAATGAGGCTGCAATAATTAAGATAGTACTGGCAGAGTAATGAAACATCTCAGATGTCCAGAAACAGATACACACATACATAAACCTAGTTTAAAAGGAGCACGTGAAATAAGTGGGGCATGAGTAGACCATCCCCACTATTTCCAAGCCCAAGAAATCATTCTATTATATTCAATGCAGATACTCTGGTTATACATATTCTCTAATATAGGTATTGTTATATTATATGCCCATTCTAGTTCTTGCTTTATTCACTCAGCCCTTTGATCTCAAAATCCATGCAGAATGCTATGTGAAAATCTAGTAGTCCATTTTCTGGAATACAAACAGTCCACGGTGTCTTTCACCGCATTTGGCTATCGAATCCCTCAGCAACTGGTACCTCAATTCCTTACCATCCAACAGCTTTTGGTAGAGTGTTGTAAAATCAGTCATCTGAGGCTGAAGATTTGAAATTACTCAGAATGGATGCTTTTTCCTTGACTCTTTGTAATTGTCTAGGACTCCACTTTCTCCTGGCTTTATCTTTCCTCTATGTCCTTGCTAAACTCTGTCTCTCTTTCCACTGCTTTGAGGGCATTTATTTCTCTTCTGTAACTTAGAATCAGGAGCCTGTGAAGAAAGCAGTCCCACATCCCATTACCTAACATCCTGAATCCCAGGCTGGATTTCTGTACTCTCCTTGTACTCTTCTCCTCTCTCCAATGTTTTTTGTTGTTTTTTTTTTGTATTTTTTGTATTTTTCTGAAGTTGGAAATGGGGAGGCAGTCAGACAGACTCCTGCATGCGCCCGACCGGGATCCACCTGGCACACCCACCAGGGGGGCGCTGCTCTGCCCCTCTGGGGCGTCGTTCTGTTACAACCAGAGCCATTCTATCACCTGAGGCAGAGGCCATGGAGCCATCCTCAGTGCCCGGGCCAACTTTGCTCCAATGGAGCCTTGGCTGCGGGAGAGGAAGAGAGAGACAGAGAGGAAGGAGAGGGGGAGGGGTGGAGAAGCAGATGGACGCTTCTCCTGTGTGCCCTGGCTGGGAATCGAACCCGGGACTCCCGCGTGCCAGGCTGACGCTCTACCACTGAGCCAACCAGCCAGGGCCTCCAATGCTTTTTTCTAGTGTGAGTCCATTCCCCTTGGCAGAGAGGCATCTGCCCTGCCTAAAGGCTGGGCGGTATTTGTGTTGGTTTTGCTGTGAAGTCTGTGCCTACTGGCCGTGAAGCAATGGAAGGCAAGGTAGGTTTTAGAAAATAAGGTGTGGGATCAGTCCAGTCGGGATTGGAATCCCACCTCTCTGCAGCCCACTTTCGGGACAGCCTTAACCAAGCCATGTAGCCTTCCTAAGCCTCCGTCTTTACATCAGTGAAATGTTAGTAACCCCGGTGCATTAAGGCAGTGGTCCCCAACCTTTTTTGGGCCATGGACCGGTTTAATGTCAGAAAATATTTTCACAGACCGGCCTTTAGGGTGGGACGAATAAATGTATCACGTGACCGAGACAAGCATCAAGAGTGAATCTTATGAGATGTAACAGAGGGAATCTGGTCATTTTTTAAAAATAAAAATCGTTCAGACTGAAATATAAATAAAACGGAAATAATGTAAGTTATTTATTCTTTCTCTGCAGATCGGTACCAAATGGCCCATGGACTGGTACCGGTCCGCGGCCCGGGGGTTGGGGACCACTGCATTAGGGCATAGTGAGGCATACATGAGATAGCATATGGAAATTCTGTTTGCTGTTCTTTGAAGACACCCAGTCATTTCTATAGAAGTGTTTGCCTGCAAGAATTCCATCCTGACTCACACCTTTATCTGTTTTAAATATGTTTTTGTTAAATCCCATCTTGTCAGTATGTTATATTCTCATCACCTTAACTAAAATGTCAAACTTTTCTACTGTCAAATTTTCTTTTTTCCACAGCACTTTCACCTTCAGAGATGTTCAACAATTTATTTACATTCATGTTTATTATTACTTAACCGTTTCCCCTTGCTGGATCCTGGGGAAGACCTAGATCTGTGTTTCGTTTACTGTTGGATCCTAAGCATTTGGGAACACTGCCTGTTTCCAGGTGGCTTGGAGTTCCTACTTAGTAAACATTTGTTAAATAAATAGTTATATTTAACTTTGCTAAAATCAGAACAGTTCTAAGAGCCTACCTAAGAATGTGCCAGAATGGTTGCTTGAGAGTCTTTGGAGAAGGCAAATACCAGGCTGAGAGCTGGTGGGGCTGGGCTCTCTTAGCAGGGGTCCTATTCTCAACCACTACCGGGAGATCAGAGGCCCTCGGCAGGGAGCAAACCAGCCCAGTCATCTCTGCATGGAGCATATACTCAATCAAGGTCTATTGGCTGGATTTGGAGACAGCATGCATTTTTAACTTTAAAGACAGGGACAGTTATGCCTTAGGCATCAAGAGCTCCATGACTAAATGAGAAATACCCTTGCTTGTTGTCAGTTGGCCTGACAACTCGGAAAAGAGCTCAACTTGATCTAAAATTCAGCCTGGAAGCTGAACTTCCTGGTAACTAAAATGAAACTGTAGGGCCCATTGGAAAGGCTGCTCAGGAGCCCCTGTGAGCAAAGCAGGAACACTGTCCCCATTTTTCAGACCAGTGAAATGACGTGCATCCTCCTCTGGTGTTGGGAGAAGCCTGGTATAGCTGCCAGTTCTTGGTGGCATGGAGCTCAGCTCCACTGTGGAAAAGAGAAGGGAGGCTGGTGCTGCTGTCTGTGGGTCAGTGGAAGAGTCACCCATGGGCTATCTGAAAACACGTTGAGTCTGAGTGAAGGGACAGAGGTCTGGGGTCCCACAGACTCTGTCACGTTTCCCTTTTCTCTTCTGAGCCGCCTCCTTTGCTGCCATTGCCTCCTCCTCCTCCTTGCTTCCTTCTCTCTTCTTTTCCTTCCTCTGTTTTGGGTGCTCTGCTCTGTTCTAGATCAGTGATCCTTACACTTTAGCAAGCATCACAGTCGCTGGGAAGGCTCATAAAATCACAGATGGTGGGCCCTGCCCCTCAGAGTTTCTGATCCAGTCCTTCTGAGCTGAGGCCTGAGAACTTCCCTTTCTCACGAGTTTCCCCGTGCTGCCTCAGCCGCTGCCGCCGGTCTGGGGTCCACACTTTGAGAAGCGCTGCCTCCCTACTCCTCAGCTCCTTACCATGTTTCCCTCTCTACCCCCTGCCTCTCAGTCTCCCCTCTCCCACTGTCTGTACCTTTCCTGAGTGTCCTCACTGAGCTCTCTGTCTCTCTTCCCGCTGCTCGAAGGTCACTTATCTCTCTTCTGTAACTTAGAATCAGGAGCCGGTGGAGAAGGTAGCCCGTACCCCCTTACCCAGCATCCTGCACCCCAGGCTGGAACTCTGTTCCCTCCTCTTCCCTCCACTGTTCTCGAAAGCCGTTGGGCTAGAGCCTTCGTGCCCGTGACTGTAACACCCTGACAGCCACAGGGGGGACTAAAGCCCAGGTCCTTCCGTACGGCAGCCTGTGCCTCGGCTCCCCTCTGCCACGGAGAATGCCTAGGAATCTTCAAAGACCATAGGAGCAGGGGGATGGGGGAGATGAGAGAAAGTGAATCCATTAAAAGGCGTAAAAACTGACAGTTTCAAAAATAATGATCCGGGTTTTCTCTTATTTAAAACTACCCGGCTGCCCTGCTGCTTTCATTGCTGCTGCAACTGACACTCAGTGATGTTTGGAATTAAAAATACATAAGTGTTTTCTGAAAAAGCTGCTAATTTGAAGGTCATTAGCAGCCAAAAACATATTTCTCTTATTTAGAAAAAAAAAAAAAAAAGGGCACGCAATAAAGCTATTAATATTTTTCTTCTCCCTGAGCTTGGGCGTGCTTACTCACTCCAGCATAAGCTAAGCTCCCTGCCTTGCCCTGGCCCCCAGCAAAGGGCCCTGCAGGTGGCCTTCTTCACCTCCTTACACCTGCCCTGTCCCTGACACCTGCCCAGTGGCCTCCGACTCCCAGAGAAGCCGTGACTTGCAGCACACTGACTGGGAGGCATGTAAATTGCCACGAGAGTTGGTGGAATGGCCCTGTCTTCTAGGGAGAGGGCACTTCCGGCAGTTAAGCGCTCGTGGGTTCAGAAGAACTTGCCTTGGTAATGAGGATATTTGGGATAATTTCCCCTGTGGCTGCAGCCTGTGTGCTCACTCCCTCTGGTCTGTGTGGCAGCGCACTTTTCCTGGGGGCGCTGTGATGGCCAACAGTCGTGTCAGGCCTTGGCCCACCGTCGCTGCACATCTGGAGGGAGCCTTCCACACCTCACTCACCCCTCCGGCCCAGGCTGAGGCTCACCTGGCTTCCCATTGCTGTCAACCACTGTAGTCAGGACTCTTTCTTTGCATGCATCTCCCTCTGTCTTTCTCTGTCCCCTGGTGGCTTCCCTGAGCTGGCCCCACAACACAGCCCCGCCTCCCATCTCCCTCTCCTCAGCTGTTTGTTTATGAGGGAAATTACTAGCAGCCTGTCAGCAGCTTCCCTGCAAATCCTACTGCAAAAGGGAGAGGGGAGGTGGGGAGAAAAGCCAGGGGGGAGGGCAATGAGACTGGGGTGTGGTTGCCATAGAAATAGAGAAATGGAACTGACAACTGAAAAGCATTCCACAGAGCAAAGGAGAAGGAGGAGCGTGAGGGTGCGCCAGGGGCGAAATCGCGCTGAGAGGAGCCGCTGATCGACAGGCAGTTACATTAAATATGTTCAGGGGAAGGACCGTGTAGAGACAGGGCCTGGCCCGGGAGTGCAGCTGCTACCCGAGGGCAGGGCCGAGATAAGGATGCAATCTCTAGGCCTGGAACTAGAGAAGCAAGCAGCACAGTCTACAGAAATGTGTCCCAGCACACAGAGACCCCAAGACCCTCCCCCCCCCACACACACACACGCAGTGGGATAAGCAGCCCTCTGGGTCAGGCCATGTGGTCAGGCCATGTGGACCCTTATGTTGGCTGGGTGACCTTGTGATTCCTTCTGAAAACCTGACGTGTAACAAAAGGAAACATACAGTGGTGTCCTCTGCTTGATGTAGTTTCTTTTCCCTGAGATTTATTCCTTCATTATTTTTTTTTTTAAAGTCATTTCGGGCTTACTTAACCAATTTTCTCTCACTGCTCTTATTTCTTCTAATTACATGCGTAAGACAGCCGATTACGCTTGCTGCTCATTGTGGGCTGGAGGAGAGACCGCTTCCCTGTGGTATTAGAGGGCAATAAATCTTATCGAGCCCCCAGGAGCACTTGGGGGGGCTCAGTGGCCACAGAGGTGGGCTGCTGGCTCTGTGAGCCACAGTGAGGGACAGGCAGCAACTGGGTCATCAGGGCCATTTCCATCAGAACCAAAGACAGAGGACGCAGGGAGTAAAGGTGCCGGCAGAGGGGGGCCAAGCTGCTCAAGCCAGCCTCTCTCTGGAGCAGATCTCCCAGCCTGTTATAGGCAGCAAGGGCTTGTCTGGAAATGCTCACCTTGTTTCCTGCCAGATCCCCCACTGGAGAAGCCCAACCTCCATACATCAGCCTCCCCCGCCCTCCCTCAGGACTCCTGCCTCTAGGGCAGCACACAAATTACTTCTCTTTGCTCCCCTAAGAGACTGTGAGTGCCATTAGAGTGCAGACTGTGCTTGGCACATATAGGTATTTAGTAAAGATTTATGAATGAATGTATGCATGCATGAATAAATAAATAATCTGTAATCTCTCAGAGGCTCTCTTTGAGTCTTCATAGCCACTACCCTCTCCCGAATCACCTGCTTGTATGTCCCTCCTTTCTCCTGACTCTTGGTTTGTCTCCTGAAGAAGGTCCATCATGTGCCATAATCAGACAAAGGGACAGATTCCCTGGTGGCTAAGAGTTCCCTTTTCTGATCTTTGGTCCAGGATCACAGCCATTTTGACACTGACCATGAGCCGTCTGTTTTCACCACTCACAGTAGTAGCTGAGTAACTTGCTTTGTTTCTACCTTTCTATAACAGGCTGGTAACAAGCAAGGTTTTAGTACAAGAAGATTTTCCTGAACTGGCTTTCAGGAAGCCATTGGTTACGACTGCCTGCCAAGATGGGTCAGACAGGCCCAGGATCGGGATTTAGTCAGTGAGGCTTTTATAAAATATTTTGGATTCCTGAACTTTGCCACAGTCTCCCTGACTCAAGGCAATGCCCCTCCTGCCTTCCTCAGGCAGGTTGTATCCAGGTTGGCCGGACTCCAGAGCAGGAGCGCTTAAGCACAAGTTAGACCTGGCTCATCAAATTAAGCAGCTCTTCACCAGTTTCTGTAAATAAAGTTTAATAGGAACATAGCCACACCCAATCATGTGGATATCATCACATCTGCTTTCACCCTACAACGGCAGAGGTGAATAGTTGCTACTGAAACCATACTGCCCACAAGTCTAAAATATTTATCATCTGGTCCCGTACAGAAAAGTTTTTCCATCCCCTGGATTATATCTGCTGTATCAGAGTTTGGAAGAGATGCTAGATTTTCTCATTCTGCAGTTAGCTGCAAGATCCAGAACACAAGGAGTTAACCAAAACTCAGCCCCATATGACAGTTTGCAAATAGGACCAAAGAAATGATGTTCATTCAAATGAAATCAGCTGTACAGTTATGCCCCCTGGGCCAGACAAGTTAATGCTTGGCAAACTGCCCTCTCTATGATACATCCCGGCAGGAGCTGAGCCCCATGGTGGGGAAAAAACAATAAAAAATGGTTAATTGTTAAATTGGATGTCAGAGGGAGTATCTTTCAAAGTTACAGAAGGCACTTTGCATTTGGAAAATATCAGATTGTGAGTAAGGCTGGAGGTCACTGATAGGCAGCCCTTCTGCCACTGGGCAAAGTGGATGCGAGGCTTGGTGCCATCTGCTCTGTTCTGCAGGGAGACCCTCCACCAGGTTCTCTGCTCAGCTGCTGCCTCTTCCTTTAGCAGAAGCACACACTAAACCATGTGAGCAGGGTGATACAAACATGGTTTTAAAAGAATTGTAGTAAAACATGACCCAACCTTGAGCCTGAGGTGCAGTAACTTCAAGAAAAATCGATGAAACCAAAGAGTATTGTTGGTCCTTTAGTTTGTTTGGTTGAAGGTGAGGGATGGAAAATTTGCATGGATTCAATGATTACCTCACTTATTCAACAGATATATTGTGGGATGATGAGGGCCCAGGCCAGAAAGTTCAGCCATGAGTAAGACATGCTCTCCGACTTGGCAAAGCTCTCAGTCTGTGGGGGGTGGGATACAGGCCCATAAACAGACCATTCCAATAAAAAGAGCAAACATCACAATGGTGAGGAGCACAGGGAGCTGAGGAGCCTCAGAGGATATGCAGCTGACCTGCTGGGAGGACCTGGGGATGAATGACTTCAAGTGAGGCATCAGCTCACAGGAGGGCCACGGAGCAGCCAGGTGGAAAGGGGCAGATCCCAGGGCACTGTCCTAGTCAGAACTCCAGGGCAAGGGACAGAACCATGGGGACAGTGGGTGCCCTGGCATGTGCTAGAGTAAGGGTTGCGAAATGCAAAGAAAAGCGGAATGCACTCGTAAGTTTTCAAATTTCTGTTTTTCAATTTTTTTCTTCAGGATTTTTGGCCCTATCCACATATGAAATGTACTCTCATTTAGTTACTTTTTTTCCCCCCCTGAAAACCAAGACATGATTTTACTTTAATAAAATTATTTTAAAAGAAGACTTTATTATATCTGTGAAATAATGTGTGCATTTTACATGTTGGGTATAATTTTCTCTAATATACATTTAAATAAATATATAACTTATGATTTAAATGAGTTGCACACATACACCCTAAAACCATCTTGTCCGCTGATGGTAGACTCAGCAGGCTTGGAAACCCAGCACATTGAGCCCTGAGGATGGCTCTTCAATCACAGGAAAATCTATGAACAGTTGTTAGCTGAAGAAAGCTCTTCATAGTGACTGATAGATCCAGAGATTGGTCTTCAGTCCAAAGGAAAGAGTTGGTTTGGCACCAGGAAAGACAGCAAAAATAAGCAAGCAATGTGCTTATGCAACATATTGTAGAATCCTCCAGTAACCAGTGCTTCAATATGACAGGCAGCTTGGGAAACCACCTACAAGCAAGGCAAAACTCAACTCCAATCTCTGCAAACATCCAAGGTGAAGGGCAGAAATGATTAAGATGACAGGTACATGCAACTGTGAAGTTCACAAAACCCCAAATCTGCAGAGGTTAAGGATTGACCTTTATCAGAAGGCAAGAAGACTTTTTACAACAAACCTCAGACACTGATTTGCTTTCTATTTTTAGGCTATGTTCCCAAATCCCTAGAAGTAAAATAAACTAGCTGAGGCTAGCCAGCATTTATTGAGTCCTCTCTAAGGGAACTACATAATTTATATATGGCCCCTCATTTCACCCTCACAAAAACCTTGTGGAGTAAATAATACAACCCTCATTTTATAGGCTCAAGCCTCAGAGTATAAATAAGTTACCTGTGCTGTATGACAGGACTGAGATAGCCAGTAGGAATAGGACTCTGTAGAAGAAGACAAGTTCAGGAGGTAGTATGCTTCACAATTCAGGCAAATAACCTAGATTCAAATTCTGATTCATCAGCTTGATCTAGAACAATTGCCTGAACTTCTCTGAGCCTTACTAGCTAATTCATCTTCAAAACTGGTATAGTAATACCAGTTGTATAAGCACTTGGCATGCCTGGCTCATAGGAAGAACTCAGGAAAAAAAGAGAAAAGAGAGAGAGAAAGAGTAATGGCAGTATGAGAGATACTCCTGATCTCTTCCCTTGATATTTGAAAAAATTGAACCACTATAATGCAGTGAAGGAACACCAGCAGGGCTCGCAGGCGTACCTGAAATATGTATACACCGAATGGACTGAAGAACAGAGGTACTCCACATCTGGTCCCAAGGTTTGTTGAGATGTGGGAAGGAGCACCTGAAAGCCTGAGATCACCTTTGCTAGAGCCATAAAGCTGAAGCTATTAGGCTGAAACCATAAAACTCTCACAACAAACTCCACCCACCAACACAACTGTGGCCCCACCTAAATCATTGCAACAGCAACATCTCAGTAGAGGACAACCCTAACACTTCACGGAGCTAAAAATTGTAATAGAACAATACCTACTGGAAGAAATCTCTCAAAACAGCTATTTATTTTTCCTTTCTTTTCCCCTTTTTTTCTTCTCATTTGTCTTTTCTCTTTTGAATTTTATTTTCTCTAATTTTTATAGTTTTTATTCTTATTTTTTGTGGGTGTTTTATTTTCAAATTTTTTATTTGCTTTTGATCTTATTTCCTGTGGATTTTCTTCTTTACCTGTCATAATTTAAAAAAATATTTTATTGTATCTTTTACTTTAATTTTCCATTTTCTTAATTGTTTGGGGTTTTTTTGTTTAAAATTCTTAACAATATCACTCTCAAATGCCATCAAGGAAGAAGAAATTAAATACTATGGCTACACAAGACAGAAGTAGTTCTAAAAGAAAATGAAAAATCTCCAGGGAAAAAAAAATCTCAATCCCACAGAAAACTTGGAGTTAAATGATAGAGAATTCAAAACTGAAGTTCTGAAAATGCTCAATGAGATGAGAAAAGACACCAATAGGCAACTTAATGAACTCAGAAAACAAATTAATGAACAAAACAAAGTCCACACCAAGGAGATTAAAACTTTAAAAACAGAGATGAAGAACTCAATACATGAATTGAAGACTAAGGCAGCAAGTTTAGCTAATAGAAATTGCCAGATAGAGGAAAGAATTAGTGACATCAAAGACAGGCAACTAGAGGTGCTACAGAGAGAAGAGGAGAGAGACTCACAGATTAAAAAAACAGAGAGCTCTATAAGAATTGTTGGACTTCATCAGAAAGAACAATATAATAATAATGGGTACATCAGAAGAAGAGAGGGAGAAAGGATTGGACAACCTATTAAAACAAGTAATTGATGAGAATTTCCCAAGTCTATAGAAAGAGATAGAGCCTTGAATCTGTGAAGCAAAGAGAATGCTTAGTTACCTTAACCCAAACAGATCTACTCCAAGGTGCATCATAATAAAATTGTAAAAATCAATAACAAAGAAAGAATCTTCACAGCAGCTAGGGAAAAGAACATAACATAAAGGAAAGCTCATTAGGTTCCAACTTCTCAGTAGAAACTCTAAAAACAAGAAGAGAGTGGACCCAAACATTCAAAGTACTGATAGATAAGAATTACCAGCCAAGAATACTATATACATCAAATTTATTCCTCAAATATGAAGGAGAAATAAAATTTTTTACAGGCATATGGTAGCTGAGGGAATTCATCATCAGAAAATCTCCACTGCAAGAAATACTCAAGAGAGTTATTTGACCAGATACAAAGAACAAAACAAATCAATACTACAAGTAAATGCTTCAATAAGGTCACAATAAAAACAAGGATAATCTGCAACAACAACAACATAAAAGGTGAAAGGATATAGATCTGCAGTAGCAAAGAAGAATGGAATGGAGTAGCACTCATAAGACAAAGAACTCTCATACATATGAACATTTTTCCTTTAATACCCTAATGGTAACCACACATGAAAAGCCACTACTAAATACACAGCCTAAAAAAGAAGAAACAGGGGAAAGAAGTATGGAATACTACTGAACAAAAACAACTGACAGAAACAGAAAAAGAGAAGAACCAAACAAGACACACAGCTACCAGAAAACAAAACATAAAATGGCTATAGGAAATCCTCAAATGTCAAAAATTATCCTAAATGTAAATGGACTAAACTCACCAATAAAAAGGCATTAAGTAGCAGATTGGATCAAAAAGCAAAACCAAACCATATGTTGCCTTCAAGAGATACATCTAAGCTGCAAGGACAAAAGTAGATTCAAAATGAAAAGTTGGAAAACGTTTCTCCAAGCAAATAATATCCAAAGAAAAGCAGGTATAACCATTCTCATATCTGACAATGCTGACTTCAAGACAACAAAGGTAACCAGAGACAAAGATGGACATTACATAATGATAAAGAGGACACTGTATCAAGAAGACATAACACTTCTTAATACATATGCACTGAGCCAGGGAGCACCAAAATATATAAGACATCTACTAACTGATCTAAAAATGGAAGCAGACAAAAACACAATCATACTTGGAGATTTCAACACACCATTGACAGCTTTATTTATTTTTTATATTTTAGCTATTTTTTTCTTTTTTTTTTATTCATTTTAGAGAGGAGAGGGAGAGATAGAGAGAGAGAGAGGAGAGACAGAGAGAGAGAAAGGGGGAGGAGCTAAAAGCATCATCTCCCATATGTGCCTTGACCAGGCAAGCCCAGGGTTTCAAACCGGCAACCTCAGCGTTTCCAGGTCGACGCTTTATCCACTGCGCCACCACAGGTCAGGCACCATTGACAGCTTTAGATAGATCATCCAAACAGAAAATCAATACAGAAATATTGGCCTTAAACGACACTCTGGACCAAGTGGAAATAATAGACATTTATAGGACATTTCATCACAAAACATCAGATTATACATTATTCTCCAGTGTACATGGAACATTCTCATGGATAGACCATATGTTGGGCAAAAAACTAACTTCAAGTTCAAAAAGACTGAAATTATACTGAGCATATTCAACTATAAAAATGAAGTAAAGAAACCCACAAAAATGTGGGAATTAAACAACATATTTCTTTGTGTGTGTGTGTGTGTGTGTGTGTGTGTGTGAGAGAGAGAGAGAGAGAGAGAGAGAGAGAGTGAGAGAGAGAGAGAGAGAGAGAGAGAGAGATGGACAAGAGGGACAGACAGACCGGAAGGGAGAGAGATGGGAAGCATCAATTCTTTGTTGCAGCACCTTAGTTTCTCATTGATTGCTTTCTCATGCAAATCAAAACAACAATGAGATACCACCTCACAGCTGTTAGATTGGCTATTTTGAACAAGACAGGTAATAACAAATGTTGGAGAGGCTGTGGAGAAAAAAAAACCCTCATTCACTGCTGCTGAGCATGCAAATTGGTACAACCATTATGGAAGAAATTATGGTGGTTCCTCAAAAAGTTAAGAACACAATTACCATCTGACCCAGCAATCCCCCTACTGGGTATCTATCCCCAAATTTGAAAGCATTAGTATGTAAACACATGCACCCCCATGTTCATCGCAGCATTGTTCACAGTGGCCAAGACATGGAAACAACCAAAGTGTCCCTCGATAGAAGATTGGATAAAGAAGCTGTGGTACATATATACAATGGAATACTACTCAGCCATAAGAAATGATGACATAGTGACATTTATGGATGGACCCTGAGAATATTATACTGAGTAAAATAAGTAAATCAGAAAAAGCTAAGAACTGTATGATTTCACACATAGGTGGGATATAAAACTGAGATTCACGAACATAGATAAAACTGAAGTGGTTACCAGGGGATAGAGACATGGGGAGGAGGGGAGGAGGGAGGGGAGGGGAATAAAGCTGGACAAATATAAGGTGATGGAAAATTATTTGACTTTGGGTGATGGATATAGAACATAATCAGCAGTTCAAATGCTATAGAAATGTTTACCTGAAACCTATGTACTCTTATTGATCAATGTCACCCTGTTAAATTTAATTTTCTAAATAAAATTTTAAAATTAAAAAATAAAAAGTGTAGCAACTGCTATTGCCAATTAAATCATTGAATTTGTGATGATTATTTTCAAGAACTTCTCAAGTGATCATATTTCCAGCCCCCACCTCCTCTAATTAGAAAGACACACTTTAAATTCTATATGCAGAATACTTCCTGCTCTCACTCTTACATGAAACCTGGTGTGGGAGCCCTAATCAGCTTATCTGCCTCTAGAAATCTTTTGGCTATGGTTAGAGATCTCCAACGTGTCTGTAAACAAACAGGTGGCATACCAAATCCCACTGGTCTTGAATACTGGGCATTTGTGTTCTCTACCTCGTGGGTCCTGACCTTTCCCAGTGGGTGCCGGGGGAGTAGGGCTGGGCTGTCATCGAGTCCTATTGCTCCAGCATTGGGTAGGGGACTCAGAGAGTGAACACAGAACCAAGCAATCCAGAAAAAAGTGGGCTAACTGCTCAGATGTGTAAGCAGTGTGTCTGTTCATATAGCTTAGACATGGGACACTTTCTGAGGCTTCATTTCCTGCCCGTGCCCCTGACTTAGTCAGACAGAGCCCCAAGCTGACACTTAGCTGCCCATTTGTTCATTCAACGGATGCTACAGCATCTGACAGGTGTACAATCAAGATTGTGACCCACAGTAGCAAAGTTGTTTCTGTCCTGTGCGAGTGCTGAGGAAGCCGCAATTGAGGCCGCTGAGCAGCCCAAGCATACATCAAGCTTGAGTGGAAAAGCCAAGCGTCCTCTCTGACTTGCCTTCCTGGCCTGGCAGCAGTTTCATGCATGTTGACTGAACGACCAAGTGGAATCTTCCTTTGCTATTACCAGTCTCTGCTCCCCACATCCCTACCCTGGTTCCTGAAATTATGGCATCCCAATGTGGGTTCTGTCCTATGGCTCAGAACCTAACTACAAAGCATAGACCTTCTAATCCCACTGCTTGCCTGGTTGGTCCTGTTGTTGGGCCCTTCCATTCATTAGGATGTCCATAAACTTCCCCTGGACTTTGCAGTGGTGACTCCTGCATGCATGGTGCCCGCCTCTGCCTGTGGCTTCTCCCTGTGGCACACCTTCCATTCTCTGTGGCTGAGCCTCTCCTATCTTATTCTCAGATGTTATTTATTTCTTGACCCCAACTCTCCCAGAATGTTACTCGCTTCTGGGCTTAGTCTCCCTGGGCCTGACCATGCCTTCCTCCCATGAAGAATGATTATGTGTGGGCCTTGTGCTCAAGGCTGGAGATACACAGATGAATATTCTATAAGGAGCTCACAGACTAGAAGGTGGAATATGATGGAAGTAAGGACAGTTGTTTAGGGGATAGAGGAGGTGACTCACTGCAGACTGGGCCACCCACAAGACCCTTGACATTTGAGCTGGGGCCTGATGGACCTGAAGGGCTTGAATAGGCTGGGGAGAGGTGGGGATCCCAGCACAGGGGCAGCCACGAATACAGAAATAAAGGTACAAAGGGTCTGGGCAGGCAGCAGGTGTTGTCTGGTGGAAAGTTGGGCTGGAGAGGCAGACATGAGCCTCCTTTCTATGATCAGGAATTTGGACTGCGTCCCATTGGGGCTGGGTAGCTGCAGGGGGATTCTGAGCAGGAAATGGGCCTATGATGCTTCCTGTTGTTTCTCACCAGGTATTCTCACTGTCCACTCATCCATTTCATCAGAAGTGTCTGTGCTGGCCTTGTTACTCTAGCACTGAGACAGCAAGGCCCAGGGGTTCAACCATAGCTCTTCGATGGTCTGAATAAGGGGCTACAGAAACTAAGTGATTGGATTGGAAGGAAATGGGCCGATGAGCTGGTGTTCTGCTAGACACTCATTCACCCCTCATTTCATTCATCCTCCAAACCCAGTTAGAAGGGCTGTTCTCTCAGCTGCACCCTCCCTCCTGCTGGACGCCCTGCCTTCTGTGTGGGTCTGACCCTCTGGGTGGTCACTTTCCTTTTTTCTCAATGGAGTCTGTCTAAACACGCTCATGTCTTTCCCACTAAAATACACCAAAACAACAACTAAAAGGAGCCTCCTCCAGCTCCATCCCTGTTTCTTCTCCTTTTCAAAGTCCAGCTTTTTGAAAGATGGTGATGGCCTCTCCTTCCTCATTCTATCCAGTGTCTTCTGCTGCCACCTCTCTGCTGAAACTGCTTTAACCAAAGTCACCTGAGACGTCCTGTGGCTACACCCAGGTGCAGTTTGCAATCCTCATTCACAGTGGCCCTCCCTGGCAGCACCAGGCCCCGGGACCGCTGTTACCTCTCAGAAAGGCCTTCGTTTGTCTCCATGGCCACCGCACACTTTTGGCTTTTCTGCATTCCCTGCAGGGGCTCTCTACTGACTGTCCTGTAAATCTCCCTGACCCTGACACATTTGAAATATAAATGTTCCTCAGGGGTCTGGGTGGGCCCACTTGTCTCTCTATATTCTCACTTTCTCCTACAGCAAATTCTTCCACTCCCGTGACTTTAGCTACCATCGAGAAAAAGCATGACTCCAAATCTATATCATCACCCCAAGCTTCTTTGCTGAATTACGGCCTCCTGTATCCAAGGGCCTGTGGGCCACTCACGTTCCCATTATTCCACCCCCATCACCAATTTCTTCTTCCTTTTGTATCTCTTATTTCAATGAATGGTATCAAAACCCACTCAGTTGCCCAAACCAAAAGCTTGGGGTGTCATCTTTGACTCCTCCTTATTCTCCTCCAACAGCAGATCCACCTCCACTCCTGCTGATCTGATATCACTCATATTTACTTGATCAGCCCGCTTGGCCCCAGCCCCACGGCGACTGCACACCCTCACCCAGGTCATCGCCGTACTTTGTCCATATTGTAATACCAGCCTTTAAACTGGCCTCCCAGAACTGAGTCTGGTAACCCCCACTCCAGGGGCCATTTTGTGGCCAGAGGGATTCATATCAAATACAGTTTCCTTGTTTCAACCCACTGTCCATTAATTGCATGCAGAATAATACCCAGCCAGCTTCCTGATGCTCTAAAGACCCCTCGTGTGCAAGCCCCTGCCAGCCCTCATTCACCTGGGCAACCTTGTCCAGCACTCCATTCTCCAGCCCCGCCAAACAGTCTACCATCCCACAAACATGCCATCTGCCTATGGCTTTTGAACCTTTGTCCACGCTGTTCCCTCGGTCTACAACACTAGTCCCACCACTAACATCTCCCCTCCCTAATTTGATAAGTCCTTTCACACCTCAGGTTCCGTTTTAGCAGATGCCTCTCAGAGATGCCTTCTTTGACCCCTTCGGACAATGGCAGTGCCCTTCTCTGTGACCCCACAACTCTGTTGATGTCCCTGTTGAAGTTACATGCAAAGCTGAGTTCTGTTGTAAAGACGGCAGCTGGGACTTTTCATCATATCATATTTGGTGTCAGAAAGCCATTTCCAGGGCTACAGCGGTTCCTAATGTACATGCAAATATGAATTTAAAGACCAGAAGTAGAAATCAAAGCCTCCTCCAGGAGAAGAGACCCTTCTTTCTTTTAAGAGACAGAGCAACCCAGACTCGGCATCTCAGGATCTTGGAAGTGGCTTCTTCCCCCCTAATTTTGTTTTGTTTTCTTCAATTTTGTTTTTCTTCTGGTGAGTGGATGGCTCAGGAAATCTTGGAATAGGGGGCTTCCTCAAGGTGAAACAACTCTTGGAAGAAAGTCACAGGGAGTGGCGAAGACGCAATGAAGTTTTCCTGCTGGGGAAGTCCTGCCTGTCCGCTCTGCCCAGCCAATGTTGCCCTGGCTCTGTTTTCAGAAGAATGGGTCACCCGCTGCCCATCGCTGCCCTTCTGATTTGCCTCTATTGTGCCAGGGACGGTGCCACATTCATTGCTGCTTGGGGAGTTTTCGCAATGACTGATGCTCAGTGGGATGTTGCTTTTCCCAGTCCTTGCTCTGGGAAAGATGGTGACATCATGTTAAAGATGCAGATGAGGTTAAAATGGGGACCGCTTAACTTTAAAATGTTAAACTTTACAAAACTAAAATTAGAATAATTTACAATTGATAGCAGTAAAGAAAAAGTGAGAAAGATTCTAACCAAATACCTAGGGACTCATTTCTTTAAAAGTACACCATTTAAGGTCACGGCCTTCTGTAGGTGAAATAAAGATACGTTAAACTTTTTCAACTTGAGCTTAGTTAAGTCACCAAATATGTATTGAGTGGCTTCCGTGTGTTTGTCAGGATGTTGGCTGCTAGGTACAGAGGTGAAAAGGGCATGATCTGTCTGCACTCTTACTCCGGGGATCTAGAAAGTTCTGGCTGGAATGCTGTGTGTGCCAAGTCATGACTCCCAGAAACACAGGAACCGACCAGGGGCCTGTAATAAAAAGGTCAGCCCAGAGGCCTGCACGAGGTGGGAGAAAGGAGAGGAGGGCTCTCCTTTTCTCTCGGGTGTGTGAGGGCGGTCCATGCACCACTGCCCAAAGCTGTCTATCCCACCCACTCTTAGTAAGCAAGGTCTGCAGGACACACTGCCCACCCTACCCCCCTCAGCACCAGGGCCAGTGCTCTCTGAGATGGACTAAGAATTTGTTCTCAGACCTCTGGGCACCTCATTTATTCTCATTTGGAAATTGCTGGTCTCAAGAGACTCCCTGGTGACAGTTGCCATTAGACCTCAATCAACTTGAATGACCTTCCAGTGTGATACCGCCATCCTCTTCCCCTTTGACAACCTTTCTGTGACCTCAGCAATTTCCCTCTACTACCACTACCAACGGCAGCCCTGTTCCCAGTGGTTTTCAACCTTTTTACACTTGAGGACTGGAGGAAATAGAATTATTTCAGAGACCACTAAGGCAGAAGTCACCCTCAGCATAAGCAAACTTGACTAAGATCAATGGCTCTGTAATCTTCATACAACATCAGGATGGTTGACTTTTTTGTGGACCATCATGAAATGTCTGGTGGACTGGTCCATGGACCAGTGGTTGAAAAACACTGTGACTTAGACAATACAAAACTGCTGGCTACTTTTGAAAATGACCCTGTCACTCCTATATGAACTGCAGGGCATCACAGCGAGAGCTGAGCTCACTCTGACATGAATCTCAAGTGAAGCTCGTCTGAGCCTTCGTCCTGGTGATCGAGAACACTGGATGTCACCCACTGGCTGCTGGTTCCCCATCATGGCTGCTCTTCTCCCTTGTTTCACATGCCAGGGATGTAATCATGCTCTTAGTCAGTGGGTGGCAGAGTCATTATCATTTCTGAAATGATAATGAGGTTCCCAGACTAGCCCACAAAGACCTTCTCAGAACAAAATGAAGCTGTTGGACTCTTGTTTTTAACTAATACTGTGCAGACTGTCACCCTCCTGCTGATGTCTCTCTCACTCTTCCTGTCCCCGGTATTTCTGAAGTTCTCCTCCTGAGTCCTTCCAAGTCAGGGCTCGTTTTTAGTCCTCACTTGGTTTCAGTTACCCGAGGGACCTCAGTGCAAGTTCAGTGACCTAGCTGCACACGGAACTCTGGGGAGAGGGGAGAGAGTGGTGGCAGGTAGAGGAGGCATATCATTGCAGTATTATGTGTGCCTGGTTGACATTGGGGAGCTTCGGTGATCTCCGGATGACACGGTGTACACCTGCTCTGTAGACACAGCTGCTTTACGTTCCATTCCTATCTTCGAGTATCAGGGTGGGGAGGGCACAGAGAGGTGGGTCATCATCTCCAAGGCCTTCCCACAGAGAGCCTCCATTCCCACTCCCCCTGACCCAGGGACATTAATCAACCATCTCCCAATGTCTCCTCTGCACTGTCCACCCACTTGACTCTCGGTGGGTGCCAGTATGCCTGGCAGAGGCCTTCTCTCTGTGAGCCTTCCCCCGGGCTGCACATCGCCTTAGCCTGGCTCCCAGGGCTGGAGGCCCCTGACCACCATGCCAAGAGGATTTTTAAGACAGAATCTGAATTAGAACTAGTCCTCTGCCAGAAAAGAACGTAGCAGGTCACACTGGAATTTGGAAGATTGGGGACTGGCGGCCAGTAAGCCTTCTCCCCAGGGAGTTGTTTTGAAGGTGTAAGTCAAGTCCCCTGGTCCTAACGTCAGTGAGAATAGATGCCTCTGTGCATGCCCAGAAGGGTTCACTGCCCTCTTCCTGGTGAGTTTGAGCACCCCAGTGACTGTCACTCTTAGTCCGGGGCTTTCTATCTATCATCACCTACAGCAGGAAGCTAGGTGAGTGTCCTGCAGCATATCTCCAGGTGTGGTCTCTGGACCAGCAGCATCAGCACCACCTGCCAGCTTGCAAGAAGCACAGATGCTTGGTTTCCACTCCCCATCAGCTGACTCAGAACACCTGAACACAGGGTCCCATGACCTGTGTCTCAACACACCCTCCAGGTGATGCTGATGCATGGTCAACCGTGAGCCCCACTAGGATGGTGGCTGGGAGCATGGAGTCAGATCACCTGAGTCAAAACCTCACTCTACCACTGTTTTATCTAGGCAAAGTCTTTGTTGCTCAGTTTTCTCATCTGAGAATTGGGGACAATACAGTATCTGGTAGGACTTCACAAAATAATGGTGAGGAAGAGAGTTAATACATGTAAAGGACTCAGACCACACCTAGCATAGAGACCTGCTCAGCAATGTTAGTCTCCATCAAAGGCGGTTATCACTATCTGAGTATACACACGAGGAAACGAAGGCTCAGACAGGGGACCGACTGGCTCCCTGCCACCAAGGGGAGGCATGCTGTCCCGGTCACGAGAGACCTTGTGGGGGGTGGGGGTGGGGAAGCCTGGCCTGTGAAGCCACACGGGGCATCTGTGGAGGTTGAGGGTGTGTCAAGAGCTTTGTCATGCCCCTCCCACTGAGAACGAGGCTTGGTGGTCCCGGCCTTGGCTCTGCTGACCCTTCATGCTTTTCCCTCGTGCACTTTGGGTTCTCTCTCTCTCTGGGGGTCTTAAGGTAAAACCAAGCCAAATGGTATGGCATAACCTTCACCTTGACTTTGCTTTTTCTGCAGCTGGAATTTTCATGGGCTGGCATTGGTGGAGGCTCAGTGAGGATTTCGGGTTGAGGATGCTGTCTGAGTAATTTGATGACAAATTAAAATTCATTCCTGTGGAAAATTGAGAGTAGATTAGCAGAATTGCCTAGGCTTGTAAGACACTTCACGGATTGAGGTCTTTGGGGTAATTAGCAAACAGTGCATGGAATTGGTAAGTTATTAGTTAGGGGAAATTTTCTTTCCTACCCACTCTGTGGCTGGAGTGGGGCCCCTTGCAACCATATGTGAATCTACCAAGACAGTTCTGACCTTCTCCTGCTGTCCCCCAGGGGTTCAGCACAAGGGTGATGCTTTAAGACAGGGCTCCGCTGCTTTGGAGCTTCCCCCTAGGCCTGCGAGCCTCTTTGAAGAGGCTTCAGAAGGTAAGCACCTCTCCAAGTACAAAGTTACCTAGGCCTGGGGAAAAGGCTCACCTGGCCTAAGTATGCATTCAGTAAGCTACTTAAGAACTGTAGCTCCTTGTACTGCCTCACACCCTCCCCTCCAAACGCACGTACACAGATCCACCACGATAATCCTCAGGGGCTCTTACTAAATTGACCCGGATGCAAACTTCCCAAATGCAATATGTGAATCGAAATCAGGGCTAATTGTGTATTATTGGTGATTGTTTATGTGTATTTGAGAGTGACGTCTCAAAGCTGCACATCTGAGGCTTCAGAGCCTCATATTTATTGGTTCTTCCTTTGGGTCGCATCAGTGAGAGCGACTGACTACTACATTCTGCTTCTCAGGCGTCACAGGGGCCGGATGTGTACCTCCCTGCCATCACAGGCAAGAAGGACGTTGGTATAAAGGGTTCCCCAGTAACTCGGACACAGACCCAGTGGGGTCCAGGAACACACACTCGGACACCGTTCTATGTAAACCCAGACATGCTTCTGCTCTTTTTAATTAGACAGATAAAATTAGCAAGGAGATTAAGGTAAAAGGAGAAATTAAAAATATTTAAATGTTAAGCGGAATTTACAAAAGTGAATCAAACAATGAGGTACAAGAAGGAATGCAGAGAGACACAGACACACTTGAAACGTTCCTCGGATGCCACGGGGCTTAAGCCAGTCCACGGATAAGGTCAGAAGAATTCTCCCTTGCCACCTCTTGAATGGCAGATTCCAGCATGTGAAAGAACATTCTCCAGAAACACTTTTCTTCGCCTTCTCTTCAGATGTTACCAAGAATAATTAATCAGTCAGTATCATTCTAGAATGGCCCACACTGCATTCAATTCAAACCACTCACCTGTTTCCTGTCTGAATTTGCAAGCTCTTAAGAGTTTTCCCCCCATTTCATTTTATTTTTCTCCCTACCCTTTCTCCCCATTGAGCCACTAGGCCAACTGGGCCAAACAGAAAACCAAACCAACAGCTTGTTATTGGCCCTCTTGAATTTCCCGGGGCCAAGCCCTCCCCCTCCCAGATCTTTCTTTCTTGTTTGCATCTATTATGAACAAGCACAGTCATCTTATAACGCAGACGTACATATGCGAGCTCTCGCACACGGAAACAGGTTTTTCTACCCCCTCCGCCCCCCCAATTTGTGGTTTCTTTTTTCCGTTTTGCAGAAAATGCAAACAAAAGAAAAACAAGGTTTTCAATTGAAGGTACATCTCTTCTTCAATATGAAGACATTAATTGAATTGGTCGGATCCCCCATGCAGTGGTCAGCGAAGTCCTTTGGCAACTGACAGAACGACATCTGGAGACTCAGGAGCTGGGGTTTGTTTGAAGAAACTTCCCTACATGAGTCGTGAGCAAAGGGAAATGGATGTGGGAGAGGGGAGAGGACTCTTGGGGAGGAGTACAGAAGGAGAAAAGAAAAGAATGTCATTGGTGAGGGAGCAAATGGAAGGCGGCTGTTTCTTCCCTCCACCTCCTTTCCTTCCTTCCTTCCTGTGGACAGATGACTCCAGGCCACGGAGGGGGAGCGAGCTTACTCTTGAAACCCCGACGCATACTGTTGTGTCTTCACTTCCATCGAACATCACCTATTTGTCTTTTTATTATTAGCTATCTGTGTTCCCACGGCATCTTAAACAGGCTTCTGTCACTGAGAAATGAAGGTTGACTGTGAGCAGCAGGTCCAGTCTATTCTTCACCAATGTGATGCATTTCTCAGCGGAGAAGCCAGTCTCTCCAGAACATTCCACAGGGTTCAACCTCCGGTTCCCCCTTGAGTCTTGTCCTTTTCCTTCCTCTCCTTCCCCCAGAAAATGAAGTTCTCATGCCATTGCCGTTGGTGACTGACTCATCTGGACCCTCATAGAATGAATGCTGTTCAGGATTTTCTTCTGATGGCCTGCCAGGGTGATCCCTATTCTCAGGAGGTCTCTAGGAGGGAAAAAGCCACAGAGGAAGGCATGTTAGGGCAGCTTTTCAGGGATCAAAACTCATCATAGAAGGCAAATAAAAGTGTTGGAAAATCCAAGGATCCCAAGTTTAAGAGTATTTGGCAAATGCCTACCTAGATATTTCCTAGGTAGGAATGCCCCAGATGTTCAACCTCATTTTATCTATGCAGTAGCCCTTGTCTCCAAATGTCCTCTCCAACTTAGACAATCCTGGAAGGTTCTGGAGCAACCCCTTCATTCTGTGCATGACCCTAGGTGAACTAGAACTTTTCCTCTGCCTTTTTTTTTTTCTTTTTAACACCCCAAGCACACACTGTATGGGGCTTCAGTGATTCGGTGGTTTTCTGCCTAAATTAGTCATCACCCACTGTGATTGAAAAGACGTGGGGCTCGCTTGAGTTTCTGATGTGTTTCCCTTGAGTTTCCATTTTCCGCCTCTGTGTGAATTTTAATATCATGAAATTTTAAGAAGGGTGATCTCAAAATAACTTTCAAATATCTGCCTAAGCAGGAATCCAAGGACGATGTTTAGGATAGGGGTTTGGTTTAGATTCATCTTGGAGCTGAGTCTTAATATGAACAAGTTCGTGGCTTATTTTTGACTTTGGGGAGACCCACACTCCTTTCCTTAGTTAATAATAATAATAATAATTAATAATAATAATAATAATAATAAATGACATTGCTTGAATATTGTTCATGTACCATACACAATCTCATTTATACCCATGGAAGCAGTCTGTAAAAATTGACCAACCATTCAAATTCAATGTTATTAATTTAACAGCAATCATTTCTTGTGTGCATCCTGTAGGCAAGGAAATAGGCAATAGGCCAAGTGCTTAGCATTTGCTGTTCCATGTACCTCTCAACACCAATGAAATGAGCACTATTATTATATGAATTTTCTGTTAATTTTATTTATTGATTTTACAGAGAGAGGAGAGGAGAGAACAAGAAGCATCAAGTCATAGTTGCTTCACTTTAGTTTTTCATTGATTGCTTGTTGTATGTGCCTTGACCAGGCAAGCCTAGGGTTTTGAACCGGCAACCTCAGCATTCCAAGTCAATGCTTTATCCACTGCGCCACCACAGGTCAGGCTATTATCTGCATTTTTACAGAGAAGGCAAATATGGCCCAGAGAAGTTAAGCAACTTGCTCTAGACCACTCAGTGGGGATGCAGTGGGGGTGCTGTGGTTCAAATTCAAGACTACTGGGCTCTCAGCCATCCTGCAGGGCTGCTCTCAAACTCTTCTAAGTTCCTAACTGTGCTCCCCTCAAAGCCCTGGTCCCCAGCACACACAGAAGATCGCTTTGTGCACTGCGGCCAGACCCTTAGGAAGACCCTGTGCTGGCTCTCCATCCACGATGCCATCGCTTTCCCGATGCTCTCCCTGCTGCTGGCAGTCAGGCCCCCACAGGCTGCAGCTGGTTTAGATTGTTAAGTTGGCCACGTCTTTTTAGCAAACACTTTTTTGAGAGGCATACTTGAATTTCAAATTCACAAATTGTCCCACAATCTATTTTACTTATTCAGTTGCTCATGTCCTTTTTTCATCTTTTATCTTTCAGAAATAAATTGAATTGCTGTAATAGTATGTGGATATTTTTTTTTACTTTGAACTAAATTCCTTAATTTTTAGTTTCATTTTCCTTTGTTCTTTTTTCACATGGCTATTCCTGGACGCAGGGAATTATTCCCCTGGATTCCTTCTATTTGTGGGGGATCAGGTGACAATGGCCCCCATACTCAGCCAGAACACAGTGGAGAAGCAGAAAATAGCCTCATTTTCATGAACACCCACTTCTGTCCCTGCACCCAGGCCCCCAATCATCTAAGACATCCATATTAATGTGGCAAGATGGGGAAGCTCATTTTCCACTAGTAAATGCTTCTTTTTTTATTTTTTGGTGTCTCACAATAATTCATAATGTCAGGGACTATCTCTTTTAAGCATCACCAGGAAATGAACCTAGATTTAAGAGAAATAAAGTCTGAAGTTTAGTGGACCCAAGATTAGATGCACATTCATGTCATCTCCCTTGAGGAAGTGGAGGTGCTGTCATTTCTGGCAAGAACGGACCTCAGAGGGGTGGAGCTGGACTCCAAGAAGATGGACTCCAAAGCAGGAGTTGGGGACCAAGGCCAGGTGTCAAAAAGCCGTCCCTCTGGGTCTTAATTGCTGGGGGTGGGTGACCACCCCTCCCTTGGGACTCAGCAACCGGCCCATCCCAGGAGGGAAGCCCCATATCTACTACTGTCCCTGATCAATAAATGTTTGTCAACTGCTTGTGGACTGATTGATCCTCTACCATGGAAAGTGTGTTACAGGCCACCAATCCTGGTGATATCAGTACACGTTTAGCCTAGGAAGCCAATGAGGTCCCCTCTGGGGGAGGGCGGTGCACATGGGTGCGTGTGTGTGCATGTGTGTGCATTTGTGTGTGTATTCAACATTTGACCAACTTTAGACCAACTTTAGTTCAGTGCTTCCCAAACTTGGCTGCATTATATATCTCCTGGGTAGTTTTTAAAATCCTAAAACCCAAGTCTCACTAAAAACCAATTAAATCAGAATTTCAAGCATGGGAATCAGGCATCAATATGTTTAAAGATCCCTGGTTGATCCTGGTCTGCAGTAAAGTTTGGGCACTGCAGTGGCCATGGCGTGGATGGGGAGAAGGGTGTGGAGCTGGCGGGCAGGAAGGCAGGCGAAGGCTTCAGCCCCGGTTTGCCAATCACGAGCCAGAATCTTCAGGAACTAACTTCACCTACTTTCCTACTTTCTAAATCCATTGAATGAAAAGGGTGTAACTAGATAAATATTTCCCAAACTACAGTTCCACAAACCCTGCCTCTCAAAAATAAGGCTCCACAGTACTTCATAATTCTAAATGGGTTTATTTCAAGATTTCACACAGCCTTTACAATGCTAACACACATCATGAATCTCCCAGAGAGTGAAAAAACGCACAGCATTTCCCCCACTTATTTGACTGGGGTACCTTTTTCCCCAGGAGAACCTATTAACATTTCCCAGAGCAGGTGCACCTCAGAACACTCCTGGGGAAATGCTGGACTACATGGCTCTTGAAGACCTTTCCTGGCTCTCATTGTATGCAAATAATTTTAGTTTGTGTATTCTTCCATAGTCCTGTGGAGACTGCAGACTGGTAAATAATCCGAGGGGGATGGAAATGGATACTAATTTACACGTGCTATGTGGGTACAAACGCAAGCTCCCCAACATCTGAAACTGCTGCTGAGTCAGTGCAATGCCTCCGCCCGCTATGTTGTTTAAAGTGCTGGCTGGCTGTGTTCTTTCCATCTGGGTGCTCCCTTTGATGGGCTGAGTTTAAAAACTTAAATGGAGGAGCGACTCTCGGTGATTAGGCAAATGACATATGGCTATGACTGGCTGACTCTCATTTGGGGCTCGAAACAACCTCATCCTCCCACACCACCACCATCCTCCCCTCCATCTCTCCACGGCGCTTCCCCAGCAGGCCTGTTCCATACAGAGGTGGAGATTTGGGGCCGAGGCCATGGGCAATGGCAGGGAAGGAGTCTT
Source organism: Saccopteryx bilineata (assembly GCF_036850765.1). Classification (NCBI taxonomy): domain Eukaryota; kingdom Metazoa; phylum Chordata; class Mammalia; order Chiroptera; family Emballonuridae; genus Saccopteryx; species Saccopteryx bilineata. The sequence continues at coordinate 38,818,232 of NC_089499.1, read as the reverse complement.
TGTCTTCCCCCGCCCCCACCCACAGGCTGGACAGAGACGATTCCCATCACTTACTCTGATGTCATCTGGGTGACCAGCTGGAGGGAGGTGAAGCCGGCGGTGAGGAAGCTGTCCCTGTACTGAACCATTTTGATGGCACTGAGCCAGTCATCCACGGTGGTAAAGGCCGTGAAGTCTGGGATGGAGCGGTCTAGGAGGGGCTGGGAAGGCCTGCGAGACAGAGAGGAGCAGGTGACCCCACCGCTGCAGCAGTATGCAGAGAGCCACGCTCTGGGTGACGACAGACTTCATGGAGAGTCATATCCCTGGCAGGGGGAGGCTGACAGTGGAGCCTGTGCTCATCTTTCCTTCTTTACAGAATCCTGAGTTGGTAGCTGGCATGGTTTCCCGGGGCCAGGTGGCCAGTCCCTCTGCCTTTGGGCACTGTCACATGTCAGTCAGCTCAGACAGACTGATTAACCAGCATACAGTTTAAAGCCCCATGACTCCTTTATACACTGAAATCTAAGAGCTTTTAAAACTATTCAGTTCACCCTGGCCGGTTTGTTCAGTAGTAGAGCATCGGTCCAGCATGTGGAAGCCCTAGGTTCGACTGCCAGTCAGGGCACACAGGAGAAGTGACCAGCTGCTCTCCACCCCACCCCCTTCTCTCTCTCTCTCTCTCTCTCTCTCTCTCTCTCTCTCTCTCTCTCTTTCTCTCACTCTCTCCTCTGTCTCTCTCTTCCCTTCCTGCACCCATGGCTCAGTTTGAGTAAGTTGGCCCTGGGCACTGAGGATGGCTCCATAGGCGCTAAAATGGCTCGGTTGCTGAGCAATGGTGCAGCAGCCCAAGATGGGCAGAGCATTGCCCCATAGAGGCTTGCTGGGTGGATCCTGGTTCGGGCTGTATGCAGGAGTCTCTCTGCCTCCCCACTTCTCACTTAATAAAACAAACAAAAAAACTATACAGTTCACTGAATCCTCCCCAAATGTATTGGTAACACTTTTTTTTCCCTGATTCCATCCTCAGCTAATCAAAATAAATGGAACAGAGCAGTCATTTTGATCTTCTCTGGCAAATTCTCAGAGCAAACACCCTTGCCCGCAACCCCAAAACCAGGGTGCCATCTTGACATCTCCCTCACCCTCAGCACCCATTACTGATCCTTCACCAGCTTGTAAAGATTTGACCTTCAAAATCACTCAGACTCCTCCGTATCATCCACCTGACTTAAGACCCTGTCTTCTCTGTTATGATTACCACCATGCACTCCTACCTGTCTTTCTTCATGAGTGCTGGTTCCCCCCAACCTACGTTCCACACTGTTGCCTGGTGCTCTTTTACAAATGCAGATGTGATCGTGTCAATAGTCCTCACCTGACACTGCTTCATGTCAGACCCTTCAGTGGGTGCCCATTGCTCTGAAGATCAAGCCCAGAATTCTTAATGAGGCCTGAAGGTTCTGAGTATCTGACCCTTGCCCACCTTGTCAGCCTCAGCCACCGCCCAGTCCCCTCACAAACTCCCAACAGCCTGGCCCTGTCCTTTCCACTCTCAGGCCTCTGCTGGCATGGCCCCAGGAAACCATGCCAGCTGTCTCCTAGGCCTGGAGCCCTTGCCCCTCTAATCCCATCTTCCTTTCACTCCGTTAGTGAACTCTCTCCCTTCAGCTCTCATCAAGGGTGCCTCCATGACAACAGAAGGTCTACGTTCTCCAAACATCATACACCTCCCTGCCACACTGGCTATCTTTGGGTGATCCTCTGCTTAATGGTTGCTGTCCCTAAATGATTCAAAGCTCCATAAGGGCAGGGGCCATATCTATATTGTTCATTCTGTTGTGCCATAAATGGGCACAGTGCTTAGCACACATGCACCTTTTGGTTAAAAGGATGAATAACAGAAGAGTTAACACTGCAAATGTACAACTGACAGTTGCTGACAGTAGTCGACAGTTGTTCTGTTCATTTCCTCATAACAAATCAAATTGCTTTGTATTTCTTTTCCTCCAGCAATCAGGGACTTTACCTGCTAATAGGTTGGTCAAGGATCCAAGTCTGCAGTTCTACCTGCCTAGCAGATAGGTGTGGTTAACAAAAATGGTGCCTTCTGGAAACAAGGTTGCCCAGAAGTGAGGCCTCATACCAATAAGATCAAATACACTCAACTATTAGAGATCCCAATGTCCAGTCTGTCTGGGAGGTAGAGACCCAGACAGGGTTCTTAACATCTGTCTACAGCCCATGCTGGAGTCAGGAAATATTTTAGAGAGAACCAAGAAAAAAAGGAGAAGAAGACTCTTGGAACTTCTTCCGTTAGTAGATAAGCTCAGTCACCTGCCCCTTGCTCTTAACGGACCAAAAGGCTAGCAGTCTTGGCATTGGTCTTGCATCTGACTATGAGACCACCCACACCTAGAAACCACTAGACTCACACGGCGGTGATGGTTGCCACAGTCTTGAGACTTGCCGGGTTCCGAATCATCTTGTCCAGCGTGTTGACAATCTCAGCAAAGCGGGGCCGGCTGTTACGGTCCTTCTGCCAACAGTCCAGCATGAGCTGGTGTAGAGCAGCTGGGCAGTCCATGGGAGGGGGCAGCCGGTAGTCCTGCTCAATGGCATTGATGACCTGCAGTGACATACATGGGAACACGTGTGACTGAGTGACAGACCATCAGCCAGTCATTCATGAATTAATCCCCCAGAATGGAGCCTCCCTGAGCCAGGTGCCCTCATTCTGTGCTCAGGGTTTCTTTCCCTAGATTGTGGTCTCCTACAAAGCTGGGACCACATCTTATTATTGGTCCTTTGTGTCCCCAGCACCGGTACTGGCCAGACACACTCTAGACCTCTGTAATTGTTTATTGATGAATGCGCCAGTGAGTAGTGAGAGCTCATCCTCTAAGAGGACATTGACTCAAGTCGGCCTTCCTGGCAGCTGGTGGTGCCGGGGCAGATGAAACAATGGCACCCATGAAACCTTGTAAACCTTCCAAAGTCTCTGGTGGCCTCTTCCTGTCACTGCTAAGGAAAGAAATGGAGGGGAGGAATGAGCACTTGATGAGCCCACTCCCTGCTAGGGACTTTCTGGTGCTTCCCAGGCATTTCTGCCTTAATCTTCATGAGGCAGCAGCAGGAATGGGGTCGAAGATAACTTCGGGTAAACAAACTGGTTCAGCACAATGAAAATGGCCAAAACAACAAGGTGATCTCCAATCAGTATCTCCAATCAGGTTTTGGTAATTTTGCAGACTCCAGGAGATACAAAGATTTTAGGATCTTCCCGTACTTTTGTCTGTTTTCCAGATTGCTGTGGTTTTCACTTTATTTTTCCTTTTTTTTTTTTATGGTAAGAAGTGGGAAGATAGGCAGACTTCTGCATGTGCCTGACCAGGATCTACCTGGCAACCCCATCAGGGGCTGATGCTCAAGTACCAAGCTATTTTTAGTGCCTGAGGCTGATGAGCTCCAGTGGAGCCATCCTTAGTGCTGGTGTCATGCTTGAACTAACAGAGCCACTGGTTACAGGAGGAAAAGGAGGAGAGAAGGTGGTGATGGAGGAGTGAGAGAAGCATATGGTCACTTCTGTGTGTCCTGACTGGGAATCAAACCCGAGACATCTATACACCAGGCCAACACTCTATTCACTGAGCCACTGGCTAGAGCCTATATTCCCCCTTTTATTTCTTAATTTCCAATTCATTTACATCACTTATGCCTGCTCAATGCTTTTTATAGTAGAAAAAAATTGTAAGTGACGCAGTTATAAGCATACAACTATATCATGGTATACTCATAACACAATAAAAAGACTGGAATACATTGTAGGCCTTAAAACGATGTTACAAAAATGTACCTATTGAAATAGAAATATACTCGAATTATAATATTAGGCAAAAGAGCAGGCTGCATAACTGCAGGTATGGTATAATACTGCTTTTACAACAAACAAAAATCAAAACAAAGTTAAAAACAATTAGATGCACACATAGAAAAGACCTTGGAAAGATACACAGAACAGAGTTAAAGGGGGTTGCCTGCAGGCAGGTAGCAACGTGAATGCTCTTTATATTTTTCTTTTTGCTTGTTTGTAAATTTATTTTCTGTAATAATTATGCATTGATTTTATAGTAAAATAATCGGTTAAAGCACCTTAAGCAACAAAAAAAATCATTTGGAGTTCCGGAATTTTCAGGTGTTTTTGTCTCTACTTTGAAAAATGTCAGATTCATTTCAACTGATTATACCTGTAGGTTGTTTTTTTTTTCCTTTTACTTTGTGAATTGGTCAGAAAATGAATAATGTCAATCAGTTGATATTTTTACAAATTCTGTGCCCAGTGGTATGAGATATGAGATGGGGCATGAGATAGTATGATACCTTGAAGTTATTAGACATAATCAAGGGGTATTATTCCTTCTGTTCAATGTGACAGAAAAACAAACAAGCATACAAACGATACCAGTATTATCACTTCATAAAAATCAGTGACTGGAAACATTCCCTTTTTATTTTTGTAGAAACATTTGAATAATATGTTGCACCACCAATTAACTTTTCTCCCTGCCAAACTGTTGTCAATTGAACTACCTGTTATCCTCTTAGGAGGGCATCTTAGCCCTATTGTCCCCATGAGGAAAAGGAGGGAGGAACAGTGACGTGACCTGCTTGAGGGTGCACAGCTGGTAACTGACAGGGCTGGGAATAAATCCCAGCAGTGACTGGTTTTACGTTCTGAATGTCCCGAAGCCCACTTTCCCTATGCCACAGTGGGGTTGCTATTGTAATCTCAGCCCGAGAGCTGTAGAAGGTCCTCCTAGCAGGAAAAGGGGCATTGGTCTAAACCAAGTAATCTATGAGGATGAACCTATGGGCAGCTTCCCATCAGCCTGGTTTCAAAACCAGGGCCCTTTCCCAGCTCCGTCCAGGCAGCCAGATCAAAGGACCGTGGCAGAGTCCCTACTTACTGTAAAGGCAAGCAGGATTACCCATTGAAGGGACCCACAGGCTTTTTCTGGGTTGCCTAAGGACAAGCTAGCTGGGGCCAGCAGGAGGAGTTAGTGTCCAAATTCAACTTCTCACAGGGCGGGCAGTCTTCCAGGCCAGAGCAACTCATGTTGCCTTAAACTGCTGGCATCTCTTCTCCAATTACTTGATGCCAGAGCCCCACTGACAAGATGACTCTCCCATCTGCCTTTAACAGGAAGGGGCACTGGAGTCCGGACCCAGCTGGCCACGCACTCCCGGCAGAGCACTGAGACCGGGGGCCCCATGCAGCATGGATGCTTCCGCCCGTGAGCTGCACACTGAACGCAGCTTAGCTGGTTTCCCCTGGCTCCTCTGCAGGCCACCTCACTGGAGTTTTTGGAAGACTGTCCTGGTGTGTGTTTTTACATTTCCTCTGTTTGGGCTGCCTTGCTAGAGGGAAGGTGAGAGTGAGGTTGTGGGCCATGAGAGAACCTGTCGAAACAACTGTCACCTGAGCAGGTTGCTGACTCATTTTGAATGGTCTGCAGTGACTGTTTGGTTCATCCTGAAGGTCAGTGTAAGCCAATGCCCTGGGGCCTAAAGGGGCAGGGGCAGGATCGGACAAGGGGCTGCCTTTGTTTGCATAGCTATACTCAGAGATGGCACGTATGGGGGCTGGGTGGCGACAGGAGCATGTGGTCTGACCGCAGGTACCTTGGGCACCTGAGGAAGTGACTGGCACTCTTCTGGGAAATGATCAGAGCCCTCCCCCTTGCCCTGGCGTCCTCAGAGGAGGATCCAGACCACCTCCCCACATGCATTTCCCATTAGTGAGCGGGGCAGCAGGCGGTACCTGGAGAGTGAAGTGGAGGAGCTCACAGCCGTGGAGAAACCAGGGCAGAGGGGGTTAAGTTCAGCTCTGATGTTTCAATAAAATAGCAGCTCCTCTCCACAGACACTGCCACTCTCATTATCTCTGTCAATCAGATCCAAGCAGCAGAACTTCCAAGTTCTCTCTCTGGCTGACAAACTCTCTGTACATGTTCAAAGACCTTCCTGGGCTCTGGAAGCCCAATTACCAGCACTCCGACTTGCCTCTGCAATTCTCTTTCTTAAAGCCCTTCAATTGTCATCTGTAAAACCCGTTCCTGCCACCACCCCAGCAGTTTCTGATGAGTGGGGCTGCAGCCAAGCAGCTGGAAGCCCCTCCCGGCTCCCTCGCAGGCTGGGTCCTAAGACGATTTCTGAATGGGCAAAAGTCACCTCCCCCCTTCCATCGAGGGCAGATGGCACTTGGGACACTGCTCGGGGGTCTTTATTTGAAGAACTACAACAAAATTAGAATAAAGTGTTACTTTGCAGATGTTCCTATTCCCTTTGAGGCCCAGCTCAAGCGTCAAGTATCTGGGAAGCCTTCTCTCACCCAAACGTCCCACAACCCTATGTATGTGCTGCTGGACTGTAAACCCCCATGAATAGAACCAGGAAGCACAGGGCTTTGTCACAGCATACAATGAGTGTTTGTTGAATAACTGATTTGGAAATTCGGGAAGTCTAATATCAGAAATTCCATTTGTTTCCAGCATAGGTGAATGCATTTGCTGAGAGTATCTTGAATGTCAAATCTTGCCTGTCAGACAGTTTCATAATCCATTCTATGTGTGCTGAATTGTTCTTAATCGGATTAAAGTCTCAGGGAAAGACAAAATGGGTCTGCTTTTTCTGGCTAAGATTTATTATTCATCTAGCTGACGTTACGGACGAAACCAGGGTGCAACTGATTTCGTGAAGCAGCCTCGGCATTAATTCCGATGCTTACTGATTCGACATGCTACAGGCGCAGAGGCGAAGCGTGGATAATTGTAGATAATAGAGGACCCAGGTGCCACATATGGTTGGCATCGGGGCCTGGTTTAGGATGCGACCACTTCACCCACTCTGGGCTGAAGCCACTCTACCCATGGGAGTGAGGAATACTGTCATAGCAACACCCAGCTCCTCTTTTGTCTCATTGGAAAAGGCTTTCTGGGCCCCCAGATCACCACCCTTCTCAGTCTTCTGAGCCAGGGCTCCGAATCTGGCTGGACAGAGGGCTGGCGGAGGGCAGACTCCTCACTCCTCAGAGCCCATCCACACACGGAGGTAGGTACCCACGGCGGGGCTAGCTGCCCCATCCAGACAAATGAATTGAGAATAGCCCTGCTTTTTTTTCCCTTTTTTTTTTTTTTTTTTTTTTTTTTTTTTGCTGCTTGTAAACTGAGACAGATAATAACAGTCCCCCACCCCAAGGTGATAGGGAGAGCAAGCAGAGAACAGAGGCATGCCCAGGTCCAAGACGGTGTGGAAATCCAGGTAGGACTTTTGTTTGGGGCTTTATCAAAGTGAATCATTCTCAAAAGGTTTCCAACCTCTTAGTAATTATGAAGCCAAGGGTCCCATCTGGACTACCCTCAATGCCTCTACTTATAGCATCTCCGATGACCCATCTCTTTTCTTCCGACCCTTGTCCCTTGAGGGCAGCCTGGACTCAGACAGGGTTCTCCTCCCAGGCCTGTCCGAATCTGTCCAGCTTTGGGAAGCTTGCTCAGTTCCTCTTTCACTGATAGGTGACACAGGCTCCTAGAAAAGTATATTCTCAGGAAAAAAGGGCCCTTTCCAATTCCTCTCGTTAAAGCTGAGAGGTGCGAGTCCCAGAGGCAGGGCGGCTCTAGAGGCCGTCCCTGGACCCTCCACCTCGCATGGTGAGAGGAGCACACACGCTGGGTACTCGGAGGCACAGTAGAATCTTTTGCTTTATTTTGGGCCTAATTTATGCATGGTCCACAGCCATTCAGAACCAGCCCGTTGTCTCCTAGATCGGCCTGGGTACCACGACAGGGATTGAGGTTATGGCGACAGTCGTCACATCTACATGCTGGGCTCTTTGATCATTTCCAGCACTGGTGCCCTGGGTCCCCTGACCTGAACACCTCTGGTTCAGGTGAAGAGGCTCTGAGCTAAGAACAATCAGGAGGGTATGATATGCTGCTCCCTGCAGGACCCCTTGGATGGTTGTGGCAACCAGGTGCCACTGACACTCACATCTTGGTTGGACATATCCCAGTAGGGTCTCTCTCCAAATGACATGACCTCCCACATGACAATCCCGTAGCTCCAGACATCACTGGCTGACGTGAACTTGCGGTAGGCGATGGCCTCTGGAGCCGTCCATCTCACGGGGATCTTCCCTCCCTGGAAGGAGAAGCCTGGTCAGCCCAATGTCAGGTTTCAGGTTGAAGATAGGCAGAAATAAACTCGGCATCCACATCTTTCCACTGCTCCCCCCACACACACATCTCCTGAATTAGGACAGCCAGGACAGTCCGTGGGCCGTGGGCAGGCTTCCACTACTCAGCCCAGGGGCCTCAAGAAGCATCTGTGTGGCTTGTGCTGGCCTCTCACCACACGTGAGGCAACGGCTGCACCGAAGCCTTGTTTGCCCCCTCACTCCTTACATACTATTCTAATGTCATCATTGGGTGGGAGGAGTGTAACTGTCATAAACATACCACAACAGTAAATTCCATACAACATGAGACTGGCTACATGAGCTACACAATTTGGGTCAGGAGGAAGCAAAACAGACAAAAAATAAAAAATGAAAGGACAGCCCTGGCCTGTGTCTGTAGATGCCTGCTGTCCTCGCCCCTGCCCTGCGGGGGAGGAACACGTTTTTAGAAAGCTGCCTTAGGCCTATGTCTCCTTCTTGCCCTGCAACCCACCCTGAAATTCCAACTTAGCTCTCTGCTTGGCCCTCCGTCTGCCGCCGCCTAAAGGATGATACCCATTCACTCATTCATTTGCCCCATCAACAAATAGGCAAGGAGCAGTGCTTTGTGCCAGGCCCTTCCCGAGAAGCTGACGTTCCGAAGATGAGCCAGCCAGGGGCCCTGCCCTCAGGCTGCACAGGTAATGGAGAAGCAGACCAAAAACAAAGAACCCAGAAATTCAAAATGTATTCTTAACCAGATGGAAAGTGACAAGGGATAAGGGTGTTTTGAGAACCAGGGGAGACGCCTTCACACAGGAGAAGAGCATGAACCGTGGCCAGCAGAGAGTTACTTTCCTGGAATCTTTGGTCAAGTGTGGATCCCAGCAGTGCCCCATTCTACCTGGGTAGCGAGATACCTGGCCTCTCTGGGCCTCGGTTTCTCACTGGCAACAGGGGGTGATGATCACAGCAACAGTCAGGCTGTTGTGAGGACTAGGCGGGTTACCATCCCCACAGTGCTTGGGGCAGGGCCTGGGGTGCAGGGGGAGCACTCGGCACGATCACTACCGTTTCACTACGCTCAGTCCGAGGTTGATCAGGCAAAGTGAGATGAGGAGGGAAGTCCAGGCGGAGGAGCACGTGCGGACGCTGGGGTGATGGAGAGGGCGCTAGCGGCCGGGAAGCCGGGATGGCTGAAGCATGGATTCCAAAGGGCTGTGAACAGAGGGCAGGGCTTACTCTGTAGGACACTGGTGCCACTTACAGGGGTAAGGGGGCACGTGCCAAGGCTGCCCTCCAAAACTCATCATAGAACAAGTCTGCTCCTCGTATTCAGTTCTTCAGGCAGACGCCAGGGCCTCACTCCCGTGGCCCGTGGCGCTGCCCGGGCTCTGGCCTCCATAATCGTGAAGCCTGCAGCTCCCTCGCCTTGCACCCTTCTCCTGCGCCTTGCACTTTGGCTGAAGGAGGCTATTTTTATTCTGACTGTTCTCACGATCTGCTCGAACCAACGAGAGATACATGTCGGACTTTAGCTAAAATACCTTTAAAAACGTCTAAGTGGTTAATCTGAGCATGAGGACAGAGAAGGGAGCAAATGGCACAGTATATTTTTATCTGAACTCCTACCCAGGGTCAGGGAGGGAGAAAGGTGATCGCAGGACCTCCCTAGGCACGCATCCAGCTTTCTGAAAAGAAGACAGCCCTGATTTCCCCCGAGCACCACGCAGGCTTTTGTGGTAGGAGATGTCCTCAGCTCAAATGCCAGCTACCAGCAACATGACAAATGCCTGGAGAGCAGGCTCGAGCAGCTCAGCGACAGGACACGCTGTTCTCACCCCCACCCACCCCCACCCCCCTCCCGCACACACAGGAATGAATTTACTGCTTTCATCTACATGATGTCCGCAGCTGTGGGAAAAAAGTGGAAGATACATCCAGTGAACCAGGAGTTGTCAAATGCCTGGAGGCCGGGGCCCAATAGCTCAGGGGCCCCGTGGCGTATGCCGCCATTAGGGGAAGGGTTGTTGCCACACCTGGAGAGTGTCTGGCCTAGAAGAGGAGAGGGCTTTCTGCTCCCTTATTGTTTTTTTAAAGTGAGAGGAGGGGAGAGAGACCGACTCCCGCATGCGCCTTGACCGGGATCCACCTGGCAACCCCTGTCTGGGGCTGATGCTGGAATCAGCCGAGCCATCCTCAGTCCCAGGGGCCGACACTCAGACCAACTGAGCCACTGGCTGTGGGAGAGGAAGAGAGAGAGAAAAGGGAGAGGGAGGGGAAGAATAGCAGAGGGTCACTTCTCATGTGTGCCCTGACCGGGGATTGAACCCGGGATGTCTGCATGCTGGGCCAAAGCTCTATCCACTGAAGCAACTGGCCAGGGCCTATGCTCTCTATAATACCTGGGTTAAATGAGGTAGGAGAGAGCAGCAGTTTAATTAGTGTGTGGGGAGGGGGAAAGAGAAAGAAGAGGGGAAGAGATGAAAGAGAACTTACCAATATGAGATGAGAGTGAGGGACAGAGAGAAAACTTGGCCTTGTAGGCCGGTGAGTAAAAGATAGGGTTTATCACACGCGCGTGCTCATGCATGCATGCGTGTGTGTGTGTGTGTGTGTGCATGTGTGTGTCAGAGAAAGGGGGCGAGGGGGACAAAAGTGAGGTTCTTCTGAATTTCAAAGAGGGTATCTGGGCGTCTGAAGGTGTCCTCTCTGCCAAGTCTGGAGCATACCCCCAGGGCTGCCAGTGACAGCTGTTGAGCTGCTCCCTCTTGCATGCAAAGTGGCCGTGCCAGGCTCGCTGGCGGGGCGCCTCAGCCCTCCTGCCACCTCGCGCTGCTGGGCCTCACTGAACACGGAGCTGGGCCTGTCACTGCCACCTCCCAACCCAGCAGGTGGCAGAGCCTTCGAGAAGAGCCGCTCTGGACAGGCAGGTGACAGCTTGTCACGGCCAGCTCCCCCACTCTGCCACGAGAGCAGGGGGTGCTGACCTCTGAGGCAGAACCAAAGGCAGGCCGGAGTCAGGGGACGGGTGTCTTCCTTCCTTGGAATTTTAAACTTTCTTCCCAGCTTTGAAATATTCTACCATCAGCCTCATCTTTGGATGCTCAGAGGTAGTTACAGTGATTATTTAGCTTGCCTCCAATTATGTGAAAGGGTTTGTATTAATTTAGAGGATGGCGACCAGCCACGTGGACAGGGCTGGAAGGAAAGGACGTGGGATGGTGCTGTAGCAGGCAAGGTTTCTGCTGGCGAGGAGGGTCCTCCTACTGGAAGACCAGAAGGCCGAAGGCTGACGCATTCATATGACTGCAAAGTGCTCTAAGAGTCCCCTGGGCTGGCATGAGGAGGGGGCACAGAGGAGGGGTTTGTTCTGTTGGATGGGAAAGAATACGAGGGAAGAATTCTGAAGGGGTGTGGGTGAGGAACAGGTGAGGCTCACTGGGAAGGAATCTGTGTGCACGTGAGCAATGAGGGGCTGGTCATTGTCCCCTGCCTAGAGTTCTTCCAAGCACCAGATGACACGCTTGCCCCAGGGTGCCGAGGGCACAGTCTGCATTCTGCAGGGACCAGGTTTCCCTAGAGCCATGGCAGAAGGTCACTGCTGGGGCACGGGGGAAAGGAGAAGGGGAGTGGAGGGGGAGGCACCTCACCACCATCAGGGCTCTGAACTCCAAATGACCTCACACTGACTTTCCACAGACGGCTGGGCATTGAATGGTTGTGCTGCCAAGACAGTCTCCAGAAGTTTGAAATTCGTTGCTTCAGAATAATCATGTCTTCACTCAGGAATAAGACAAACTATAAAGATTGTGTGTGTGTGTGTGTGAGTGTGTAATTTGATAAACAGAAGCTATCTGATAGCAGATTAATTCTAATACAGCCACCTTCAGGGTTACCTGCTGATAATCCACACCCACACCTGCCAGCAGGTGTGATGCCAACAAGTGGATCCAACATGATAATAATGTAAATCACCCAGGGTATGAATGTTACTAGTAAATAAGAATTAATGTATTAGATCGTGTCCCCCAACAGATATGTGCAAGTTCTAACCTCCTGCACCAGTGAATATGACCTTATTTGGAAATTTGGTCTTCGAAGATATAAACAAATAAGATGAGGCCATACTGGATTAGAGTGTGTCCTAAGTCCAATGACTGGCATCCATGTAAGAAGGTCATGTGAAGACAAAGAGACACATAGTAAAGAATAATTTATGGAGATGGAGAAAGAGATTGGAATGATGCATCTAACAGCCAAGGAATGCCAAGGATCGACAACCATCAGAAACACGGAGAGAAGCATGGAACAGATTCCTCCTGAGAGCCTCAGGAGAAAGCCCCACCTAGTCCACACTGTGACTTTGGACTTACAGCCCCCAAAACTGAAAGATCAAATTCCTGTTGTTTAAGCCATCCAATTTGTGCTACTTTGTTACAGTAATCATAGGAAACTAATACATTGAGTATATAAAATGTTATCAGGCACTATTTTAAAAATACGTTGTTAAATTCCCAGATGGCAGAGCCACCATGAACTACTAGAGGGAACTGGGCTTTGGGAGTGAGGGACATCTCGAACATTTAGGTTGGAACCCAGCAAATAAACCACAGATGCCCCTGGGACATTTGCTCAGTGCTATTGACCAGACCCAGGCTGGACCACACCTTGAAGGACTGCCCTTCGCCTAAGTGACGTGAGAGTTGTGGGGTGAGGACTCAAGGGGCAGCACCAAGGCATGGCCACTGATGTGGCCATGAGGACAACAGTCCAGGGGCAGCTCTAATGATGGGTGATGCTGTTGGTGTCACCACGGCTACTCCTCCTCACTGAAGAGGCAAGGCATGCCTGAGGGAGAACCCCACCAGCCACATCCCAGACAGGCAGCCACTCCAAGCCTGGGAGCTGCAGGCAGTCTCATTACACCTTCTTCTGGAAAGACCCAGAAAACCCAGCCTGGTGGTCCTCAAGCTTGGCTGCCCGTCGGAACCACACTGGGGAAGTTAATTCATTCAGAACCTCTGACAGTGGTGTGCAAGCATTGGTAGGCTTTCACATGCTTCAGGTAATCCTAATGTGCAGTCATTAGTCATGATCATTGGCCAGGAGCTGTGCTTTCCAAGTTTGAATGTGCGTCAGAACCTCCCGGAAAGCTTGTTAAAACACATCACAGGGCCATAACCCAGACTTTTGAATGTACTAGTTCTGGAGTAGGGTTTGAGAATGTACATTTCTAACACATTTCCTGTCGGTTCCCACACATTGAGAACCACTGGCACAGATCAACCTTAGAGTAAGTAAGTGCTAAGTTACCTACAATAAGTAACCTGTGGATCAACAGGCATAAGTCATAGATTGAGTGAAGTCTCATCTTGAATACTAGCGCTGGTCATTGTTAGTGGCTGGGTTGAGAGGGATTCTGAGGCTTCCTCTGGGCTCAACAAGGAAGAGCATCAGCGACCAATGGGCAATGTCCACCCAGAGTCAGGGAAGGGGTGGTTGTATATACGGCAAATATTTGCCAACACCGCACTGAAGCTCAAAATATCTCACAATGATGGGGAAAAGAGGCAGGGCTGACTTCCTCAAAGTTTCCATCAGCATGTGTGTGGCCCAAAGGAAATGAGAGGAAAACTCAGGTTCACTGTGCATAGCAAGCATCCCTCCGGAGTGGTCGTCGTAGCCCCCCCTTGGAGCAGTGGCAACCCTTGCTGTGTGACTGACCGGCCTTGGTTAAGCATCTGCCCTTTGAGGGGCTCTGCTCTGCCCTTTGTAGACAGTTCAGACACAGATGGCCCTGCCCTCAGGGTGCACCATGGGACATGCCCTCCTCTGTTCCCAGGCACCATCCACTGCCCTGGACTGAGAGGTCTAAGGTGGCTCTAAGAGTTAAATCAAGAATGGATGTCTCTATTTAAAAGCATTCTGAAAGTACACTGACCCATTTTCCCCAACCTAATCAGCCAAGTGATTTTTTCCAGATAAAGCCCGTATCAGCCAAGAAGGAAAAGAAGTTTCTGCCTAACAGGTTATCTTTCTCCGACTGCTACCAGCTTTTAACAGCCAGTGGAAATGGCTTCTGGCTGCTGAATCACAACTGAGCCTATATAATAAAGAGGCTGTTCCTAGTTCCCCAGGATGCCCGGAATTTGCATGAAAACAGTCTCTCCATCTTCCCAAAGAGTTCATCTGGCCCCTCTGCATCTTTTTTTTGCAGAAGCCACAATCTTGAGGGTGACACTATAATTTATTACCATGCTAAGGATTATGATGCGACATACCAAGAATTAGAACTTTAGGTGAGAAACAGGCTGCAGGAACAGGTGAGCTTCTGGAGAGGATGGTCTTATTTGTCATGCAAATAGCACACAGAACAGAAAAAGGCTGGGAGAAAAGACAACTCCCAAAGACACCCTGCATTGGCTGCAGACAAAATTGTTTCTAAATAGAATATTTTTTCAAAGCTTTTCTCAAGCATTAGCTGCTCCTCCAGAATGAATGGCATAATGTATTTCGTACTAGTAATAAAATATGTGATTTGAATAAATACAAATGCAGAGATTTACACTCAACGGGGTCCTCACTGCCTTTTTCTCTGAGTTTTGTGGGCACTGAAACCCTTCTGTGAGATGCCGGGGAAGGTAATTGCAGCCCAAGCATCATTTTCCATCAGCTAGAGAAAGGCCTATTTGGACATAAATTAACTAAAAATATGCGGATGATAGTGTGTGTTTCATGTGTGAAGAAGAGAAAGGCCACTTGGTGATGTTTCCCAGCTGGGGGAATAAAAAGCAAAACAAAAACCCTGTTCAACCAACCAGACGTTGTTTCTCCGCATTACACTATTACACTGCCAGGGCAGACAGCTGTCTTTTACTACTCACCCCCAAAATAGCTCCTGATGGCTGCAATGTGGGCTTTGTTATTATTATTTTATCACGCAGCACGTCTTGAGTTTATAATTAAAAAGAACGAATGGAGAGACAAGGGCTAACTAATTCACTGTCTGCCTGCATTCATTTGACAAGCAGGCAGTGGGTATGCTTTCTGGGCCAGGCCAGGGTGAGGCGAGGGAAATGAAACAATAGCGCTTCCTCCCTGCAAAGGGCCCTGTCCAGGGAAATCTCAGCGTGTATCAGCTCAGTGACAGTTCAGGCTTGGACTTTCCTTGTGTAATCCCAGAAGCCCGGGCCTTGCTATCGGTCCTTCTGAAAAGTCTGGAGACAGGGGTTGGATGAATTGGTGGAACGCTGGTCATCTACAAAGGGAGCAGAGGCGGATTTAACGGCGGGCGCATGCCCTGGGCCCTGACTTCTGAAGGGCCCCACAAAACCCCAGCTTTACACTTTGTTCTAATGGAAGGAGCCCAATATTCTCTTCTGCTTCTGGGGCCTCCACTAACCTTAATCCGCCTCTGGGAACTGGTACCCGTCAAAGAGCTGGTGGGCAAGGATGCGTCTGCTCTCTTGCTAAAACAAAATCTCCCCACACCCCAGGTGGGGGTGGTGGGCGGGGGAGCCTTTAGGTCCTTTGGATGACAAGGCTGGCTGGGAGGACCAGGGAACAGGGATAGGCAGGGTTGAGGAGGAGGCTACCAGGGGTCTCAAACTTGCGGCCCACGGGCCGCATGCGGCCCGCCGAACAATTTTGTGCGGCCCGCAAACTAATCCACGAAGTTCAAAATATTTTGGATAAAATTAAGTAAGCGTAGGGGCCTACTTGTATTTTTCATTTCTCTAGCATCTTGCTCTGCGGCCCACATGCTGAGTTGAGTTTGAGACCCCTGGTAGACGGTCGTCCTGCTCTCTACCTTTCCCTTCCTGGACCGTGTCCAGTGTGCATCCTTTGTTTCTCAGAACATGTCAGGAAACGTGCTTTTTCCTGAGTCCCTCCTCCCTACTCCTTCACTGCTGTCCACTCCTAGCCCCAGGCTCACCCCAAGAGACATGAGTTCTCTCCTTTTCCAGCCAGTGACCCCATGCTCTCTCGTTCCCATGGTTCTGTGGCTCCCGTCTCTATCAGTAGAATATGATAGCCCTCAACCTTTGCCCCAGGTGTCTCCCATGACCCTCAGGTCCCCTCATGCAGGGTGACACTTGGGCTTCCTGGGGCTCTGAGGTAGGGCCACACCTCCCATGGCAATGCGGCTGGCAGGGGCTCCCGACAGTGAGCCAGGAGAGGTGGATTTCTGGGTCAGTGGCTTCTGTCTGCGGACGGGGGCTGCCCATCTCAGAGAGCTCTGTCCAGCTCTGCGCGAAGCCTGTGAGGTTTATTCCATTGTCCTCACTGAGCTGACTACAGCCTTCAATTTTTTTCCCTTCCTCTTCACGCGATGTAAGCATCTGACAGACTGTCCGTGGCAACCCATTTTAATAGGTATAGTAGGTGTATTCCTCATTCACAGTGTTATTTATGGTGCTTTACCAATGTCCACTAGCCACACCTCTAGTTTCTCTTCCTGCCCCCACCTTCCAACAGCTATTTAGAAATAATTATTCACATTAAATAGCTTAAGCTCTTCTGGCCTCCTGAACTGCACCCCATTCTTGGCATGGTTTCTCCCTTGAACAATCCCAGCAGTTATAACCAAGTCACTTAACCACTCTGTCTTACTGTCTCCACCTGCCAATAGGGATAATAATGCTTAATTATCTCGGAAGGGCGGATGAGGATCTGTTAGTAGTTAATGCTGTTGGAGCACAAGGTGTGAGCGAGGCTGCTCTGCCTGCCTCCCAGCATGAGCCCTGCTCTCTGGGCACCTGTCCACCTCTGGTGGCAGTGAGGGGTGTCCAGGGCGGGGCAGAGCCAGCCTCAGAGACCATCCAGGCAGACCAGCTCCTTCCTGGGCACCTTCCCCATCAGTTACATAAACCAGGTATTCTGAGATTCGTTTTATATACCCTGAGAGCTGGGGAGGGGAGGAGAGTGCTGATGGATCCGCATCTTATAAAGACAAAGGAGCACCTGACACCAGGTCTTTCTGTTCCGAGTCCTCTGCTGCCTTTTCCCCGTGGTGGGTAGTGGAAAAGAAGAAGGAAGGAAAAATGGAGACGTGTGTGTCCCTGTGCATGGAGGGCAGGTAGCATCTTCTCTCTTACACGAGAAAAAGTACTTGGCTTCTGTTTCATTTTCACAGAGCGTAGAGCCCCAAACTCAGGCAAGGGTCCCATTCCACCTGTGCCATCATCACCCCGGGACTAAGTCCCAGTGAATTTTAGGGTTCAAAAGCCATGTGAGTCTCCCACATTTTTGACATTTGGGGAACATCTGCTGTGAGAGAAGGATATTAAGGTATACCTCTATGTGAAATGAGAAAAAGCATCCACTGGTTTCTTTTTAAAATAAAGCATCAAAAAGCACAGTGTAAGTGAAGGAGTAAGTGAAGAAGACTGATAATACCTTGAGTGTGGAGGGATGTGTGTGGTGAGGACATAGGGAAACCCCACAAGCTGTGGCAAGAGTATAAATTAGCGAAAGGTTTAAGGGAAATGAAACTTTTTCTCCCCAAATGTAAAATATGCAATTCTTAACATCACCACAAGGGGCAGATGAACTTCATGTGCCTCCAGATGTGATACCCTGACAAGGACACATGGTCATTTATATAATGTATAAGGCATAACCTGGGTCTGATCATGAGGAGAAATCAGACAAACCCAAATGAGAAAGGTTCAATTAAAAAAGAGATAAGGCCCTGGCGGGGTAGCTCAGCTGGTTAAAGCGTCATCTCGATACACCAAGGTTGCAGGTTAGATCCCCCATCAGAGCCCATTCAGGAATCAGCCAATAGATACATAAATCAATGGAACAACAAAGAGATCTCTCTCTTGCTCTCTTCCTCTCCCTTCTACTGTCTCTCTCTCTAAAATTGATTTTTTAAAAGGGGACAGTATTCTTTTAAAATGTTAATATGATAATAAAAAAAAGCAAAAACAGTGCTGTGGAAATGTTCAAGATTAAATGAGAAAAAATGGACATGGCAACAAAATGTAATATCTGATCCTAGACTAGATCCTGTACTGGAAGGAAAAAGTGCTAAAAAGGACATTTGGGGTCAGTTAAAATTATAATAGAGACACAAGATCAGATAAACTATTTTACCCATGTTAAATCACTAAAGTTGACAGCTTCATCCTGTAGTTATGAAGGAGAATGCCCTATACTTAGGAAATACGGAAATGCACAGAGTATATGGGGATAGAGACCCATAATGTATGCAGTATATCTTCTAAAAGAGTTTAGAACAAAATACTCGGGTGGGTGAGGGAGCAGGTAAATAATAAAGTAATGGGGTAAAATGAAAACAATAGGTGAAGAATTTGGTTATATGGATGTTATCGGTATTAATCTTACTCTTGAAACTTTTGTTTGAAATTGCTTTTAAAAATTTAAATGTGCAAATTCTTTGACCCAGCAAATTCTCTTCTTAAATTTCTTGCACGGAAATATCAGTGCAAGTATGCATAAACATCTATATAAGAATATTCACTGAAGCACTGCTTGAAATAATACATCAGAAGCTACCTATGCCATCCCCAAAGAGTTTGTTAAATAGTTTCTACAGTTCATTAATACAAAAGATGCCCGAGAAAGAGCCCGAGCAACCTACAGGCAGCAGCTAAAGGTCTCCAAAGGCATGAAATAAGGTACTAAGAGGGGGAAAGGTCATGTTCATGATACATCATTAGTAACAGAGCAAGTCGATGAACAGATCAGTATGTATAGTATGAGACCATTTTTGAGACCATAAAATTATATAAAAATAAACACACACACAATACACAATAAAGTTGGGAAGGAAACACATCAAACTATTAATGATAGTGACCCCTGGGAGTTGGGAAGGTGGAGTATTTTCACTTACATTAAATACACTTTTATATTTTGATGTTTCTGCACATTGCTTTTTATAAATAAAAACAGCATTTTCTACATATAGCCTTCTAGAAACTTCTTTATGCTCCTTTCTTCAGATAAGTTGATCTTCCAGGTTGGACCAATAAGCCCCTCTCTCCCTGCTTGCTCTGAGATCAGGTGTGGGGGAAGGGAATATGAGATTATGGTGGTCACAGTCTGGTGAGTGGCACTGGTGACAATAGTCACTAAGAGACCCAAGGGAAGGGTCAGGTCTGTGTCGGAAAAGCAGAAACTGAGAGGTTGTTCCTCTCGCTGTGGAGACTCCAGCTGCCTTGGGGCAGTGATAGTGCTCCCTGCACAGGACCCTGCTCCATTCTACACTGACTGTCTCTTACTTGGTATCTCTGATCTCCAGGGACATGCTTGTCACTCATTAATTAATTTTTATTCATTCCCCAAACAGTTACTGAGCAGCATGTGAAAGCTCAGAGATGCTGTGATAAAAGAGGAAGCAAGCCAGCAGCTGGGAGGGAAGAAAGCCAGGCCAGGGAAGACCATGAGGAGGGAGGCTGGGGCTCAGAGGGCACTGGAGCTGGAGGGGCACTGACGTGACAGCAGGCATGGGTGTTGGGAGCGTGGTGGAGGCTGTGTCCTGGGAGGCACTGGAGCTAGAGGGGCACTGACGTGACAGCAGGTACGGGTGTTGGGAACATGGTAGAGGCTGTGTCCTGGGAGGCACTGGAGCTGGAGGGGCACTGACGCGACAGTGAACTACAAGACCCCCCCCAAATAAAATAATTCCCATTTCTACCAGGCTATGGCTTCCCAGGGCCTAGGAGCCCATGTCCACTATTTCTTAGGAACCCAAAAGGCTCAGGGAGATAATCCTCTATCACAAGCTCTGTGGCCTCTGCACATGGTAAGCAGAAACCTCACCATCTGGCCTGTTGGTCTTGGAGTTTCTATCTCCTATAGGAAGATTTCAGTATATCCCTAAGCCTTTCTGGGCTCTCCAGGGTTGTATTTGAGTTCTTATGTCAAAGGAAGGGTGAGATTAGGACAGGTGGAGGGCACAGCATCCTAGCTCTGGAGCAGAGCAGGCATGAGGGCAGAGAAGCAGGAATTAAAAAAATAAACCAGCATATTTGTGGGGTTGAGAGGAACTTGTCTGCTTCCCCCCCCACCTTCACCAGGCTATTCCCTCCCCTCAAGTAAATCACAGACTGTTTAAATAAAAGGTGTGGGCAGAGTGGACAGTGATAGAATAGGACCAGATCTAAAGAGCCGTAGCCTAAAACAGAGAATGGCAACCTAGGAACAGATGAGAATCTTAATGTTTTTGTCTAAAGGTCATTCCAAAAACATCTCAGGCAAAAAAAATCAAAGACAACGTGATCTTCAGAATGTTATTAGGTTGAGTTTCTAAGCAGGACAAAGAAATATTTTATTGGGTTACAGAACCATCCAAAATATACCCTTGTCAATGACAAGTGCTGACAGGGTGGCTGGACTTGGAAAACATCATTTGCAGCCCTGATATTACAGACTGGTTCAGACAAGTCATCAGTGGATGCTAAAACTGGGTGAAATTTTTGACGAAGAGCAGGGTATTTCACGGCCTATTTTCCCACAGATTGCTTATCAGCTGTAAGAGGAAAAAGTTATGTAAAATGCATGTACGATATGCATATAACTCTACATTGGAGATGGGGACAAAACCTTGACCAGGTGATCGAAATGAATCACACTAATGAACATCATGTGTCTTGAGATCTGATGCCCTAGGAAAGACACATCACTTACGTAGGATTATGGCCAAGAATGTAGAACCTGAATCTAATTATGAGGAATACCAGAAAAGCCCAAAAGGAGGAATGCTCTCTTAATAAAAAGAGTGACTGTATTCTTTAAAAATGTCAATGTCATAAAAGACACAGGAAGACAGTGGAAATGTTCCAGATTGAAGGAGACCAAAGAGACATGACAATTAAATGGTATACCTGGCCCTGTTCTGCAGGTCCTGGAAGACATTTACTTCTAATACAAAGTGGTTTCAACAAAATGAAAAATCATATCCAGTTTTTTGGAAATTTTATCCAAATTAAAAAAAATAAAATAAAAAGAATTCTTACAAAAAACTCCTTTTCAATTGATCCAGTAACTAAAGTTAAGTTTTCCAACCAAACAACAGCATTGTTCTTACAGAGAAGCCAGAGAGGAGCGCCCAAGACATTTCTGTCATGGCTTCAAATGTAGAGAGTAAATAAAATGTAATCTGGATAATACCCTAGCTTTGGGACTCTTAAAATATAATAAGATTTCCCTGGAATCTTCTTTATTTAAAGGCCAATATTGGCAAGGTTTGTAAGGTCTCTTAGAGATCTGGAAAAAGAATGACTGGGGACAAATACTGACACATAAAATGATCTAACTGTGATCACATTTGATGGCCTATACTTTTCAGGCTGTACTTGTCATAACAAAACCCTTGTTTGGAGAGAAACCTTGGGAAAAACTCAGTATCTAAAACAGAGGAGCCTGACCAGGCGGTGGCACAGTGGATAGAGCATCGGACTAGGATGCAGAAGACCCAGGTTTGAGACCCAAGGTCGCCAGTTTGAGCGCAGGCTCATCTGGTTTGAGCAAAGCTCACCAGCTTGGACCCAAGGTCACTGGCTTGAGGAAGGGGTTACTCGGTCTGCTGAAGGCCCATGGTCAAGGCACCTATGAGAAAGCAATCAATGAACAACTAAGATGTCACAACAAAAAACTGATGATTGATGGGCTTCTCATCTCTCTCCGTTCCTGCCTGTCTGTCCCTATCTGTCCCTCTCTCTGACTCTCACTCTGTTTCTGAAAAAATAAAAATAAAAATAAAGAAACATTTAAAACAGAGGAGAGGCTGTGGTTGAAGCAGGTTGCTGGCCTGGAGCCCAGCTGGGTGTCCCCATTACCCCATAGTGCCCCGACCCTATTCCTACGAACTCCAGGACATGGAGAGGGGAGCACTGGCCTTATGGACAGAGAGGCATTCTGGGGACATTTTTTTCCCTTTCCTTTGATTTACATGTATGTCCTAATATGGCTGTTGTAATTTTGATCTTTGTCTCAAATGGTTAGGCCTACTAAATGGTTCAACTATGTATTATGCCTCAATGGAGTGTATACCTCCCAAAGGTGACTGAATGAACTCTAGCTTCTTAATCCAGGCATTTCAGCCATAATGTTATATACGTATTTCAAAGAGCCTCATATTCTGCAAAGTTGTACAACTGAGTATCAGAGCCTATGGGGAAAGTTTACATTTGGAGAAGATCATTCAAAATGCAACAAAAAATACACCACCAATCTTAATAAAATTAGCAGCACAAGTGAATTACCACTTGCATTTGCACCAGTATATTAGACCCTGTGCAGCCTGCAGGTCCTGGGGAGGGCCGGCCTGCACATCCCACAGAGATCCGTTTCATCGAAATTAAAAATCTGATCCAGAATATAGATTTCTTCGTGAAAACAAAGTTTAAAATAAAGAAAAATGTTTTCATAGTTTCCCCATCTATATACTCTTACCTTCACCAGATAACAGAGTGAAAATATATAGCGGTTTTGGAAACCACTAATCCAGCCATTATTTGTATTAAAGAAAGGCCTTTGTTGTCAGTGTTCAACTTTTTTTTTTTGGAGAGAGATGAGAAGCATCAATTATCAGTTTTTTGTTGCAACGCCTTAGTTGTTCATGGATTGCTTTCTCATATGTGCCTTGACCACGGGCCTTCAGCAGACTGAGTAACCCCTTTGCTCGAGCCAGCGACCTTGGGTCCAAGCTGGTGAGCTTTGCTCAAACCAGATGAGCCAGCACTCAAGCTGGCAACCTCAGGGTCTCAAACCTGGGTCCTCTGCATCCCAGTCCGATGCTCTATCCACTGCGCCACCACCTGGTCAGGCAGTGTTCAACTTTTTTCTTAAGATTATGCTAAGGCTTTCTCTCGAATGGTAAGAAAGCTTGCCCTGATTGCTTCAAACCCTAAATGTTCTGGGGAAAGCTCCTATGAGAACCACAGGACTCCTACAGGATACTGACATCATTCCCCCACTGACAACTGTGCACTGAAGAAACAGACATCATCACAGAACAGGCTGCCTCTCCATTCCCATTCCTAAGGGGTGCCTCAGGGGAGATGATAGCAACTGGACACTTATCAAGTGCCCACTGGGCACCAATTTCTCTGCTGGATACTTTATATTTAATATCATCCAATTTTCCCAGTCATACTAAGAGTAGGTTCTTATCCCCATTTTACAGGTGAGAAAACTGAGGCTCACGAGGTGACCTCATTCGGTTACAAAATGTGTTAGTAGCAGAACCAGAGTTTAGCTTTTGGTCTTGTTGCCATCCAGGTGTGTACTCTTTCCATTCTTTCGCTTAGATTTTACATTAGGGTTCCACCACTTACATTAGTAACTAAAAGGAGCTAGTCCCACTCATTGCTAATTATATTTATCATGTCATGTATTACTGGAACAGATTTATCCCACCTGGAATCAGGTAAAATGTTTTGCTAAGGGAATTTATTCTGTTTCATCAGATTTTATAGGAACTTTCATTTTGTCACATTTTTATAGGACTTTGGAAGTTTATTAAAGCACTTTAAAGACAATTTTTCCCTTGATCTTTATAATAATCACATGATGTAGATCGAGTATAATATATTATTTCCATTCGACAGATAATGGAGTTTGGAGAGGCAAAGTAACTTACTCCAAGTTGATAACTGGCAAGGTCAGGATTCAAACCATGTTTACTGGCTCAAAATTCAGCCTTGTCCTTAGAATTGCTGAAGAAACTGCCTTCAAAATTATCTACTGTGAAGTGCTCTGGACTGAATCTGTCATTAGAGCTATTGGACCCTGAGTTATGCTACATAATTTGAAATGTCATAAAAACATTGAGAACTAAAGCAAGGAAGGAATGAGTTTAGTGTGTTTGTTCTTGAAGATAATGATTACTTGGAGAAAAATGGGTATTAAAAGCCTATACAAATAAACAACCCCAAAATTAGAATAATGGGTGTTAAATGATGGTATCTTATTTACTTACTAAAATAATTTTCTAATACTGAGAACCATTGTAGAATGCTAATCATTATTTTGGATAACAGAGCCATGGCATGTGCAACAGGAAAAAGTAATCAGGAGGAACGTAAGCTCTCTTACTTAAAGTGACAGTAAGAAATCACAGTCTCTCCTACCTACTTTGTCCTTTTTCCTAGCCAAACCTTTGCCATTTTAAGTTTTCAGGGTAGAAAAGCCAACCACACAGCTATTTCACCCCATTTTACCGGTGAGGCTGGTTTAAAAGCATGGGAACTCACATGGCTTGGCTATTTGGGGTGGAGTCTCCCTGGATTTTCTGCCATTCTCTACGATCCTTGGAGTGGGCGAACTTCCTTTCCAAAGGAAAAATTTTCAAAAATAATGGGGCCTACAGTCAGGGTTCCATGACTACACCTGGCTGAGTTGTTGGGCCAGAGCTCTGGGGTATGTGCCCAGAACAAACACATCTAATAGAGTGTAAGTAAGAAAACGTGCCTGGACACAAGCAAGTGACCTTGTCCCGTGTGGCATGGAAGAAGAAGATGTGAAGCTGCTGGGTCAGTCCTGGAAGCAACTGGGTTGTGGCTTTGCATTTTAATAGGAAAACTTCAGGTGATTAATGGATAAAGGTCAATCTTGCTCTTGTCACCTGGGTCACCTCCCCTCCCCTCTCCCTACTGCTCAGCAAACTTGGCCACAAGAGCATAAAAGAATGAAGACCTGACAGCTTACTTTGAAACAACAGTCATTGCTGACCAGGAAAAAAAAATATCCTCCTCCCACAGAAAAGAGCTGGCCACGAGGACGGGCGAGCAGCTCGTGACTCACAAGCCGAGTCCATGGCTTTGAGCTTCCCTTTTATCAAACACCCGGATAGCATGCATTCTCTAAGTGAGCAAAAATCAGCAGAAGGCTACATGGGTCTCTTCAGTAAAATTCTTCTCCTGTTTCCTGCTCTCACATTCTCACAAGGAAAGGGTTTACTTGAATGCTTTTGTATGAAGATTAAAATAAAACCTTTAGCCCTGAAACCGTCCCTGCACATTCCCCCAGCAGCTACAGAATCTGTCGACCGAGCCCTCGGCAGTGTGGCTTTGATTGGTGATCCTCCTGGTCTTCCCCTCCTCCCTCACTCGGCTCTCTCTCTGTCTTTCTCTCTCTCTCATACACTGTCTGATTCCCTGTCTTCTACTTCTGGGTCTGTAAACCGTACTGGTAAGAGTTTCTCTGCTGTCTGCCGATTGGTGAATTTAGCTCTCCTGGAGAAAGGGTAATACATTCAGACTTCATAGAGCTAGTTTTGAGCTTCTGTGGTCTTCAGAAAATCACTCTTGCTTCTGTGTGCTCTGGGAGGGCTGGACTGAAGGGCCTGGGTTCCCTTTCTGGGTTGAATACCTTGTCTTCCAGAGATTCTTGAGGCCCACAGGCCCCTATTTGTGAAGAGGCTCTTTGTTCTATGAAGAGCTCATCAGCTAAGGCCTCCTATATGCCTAATACTGAGAACTATTTTGAATGGCTGGGTACGTGGGATGAACACCGCACACCCTGTATCGACTTTCCTAACAATGCACCAGGCCCCTGCAGAACTAGATGGACATTTGCAAAGACTCCCAGAACCTCAAGGCTGGTCAGGCTTTCGAAACCCAAGGAATCCCCTTATTGAACCTCTTGTGGTAATAGCTTCTTGAAGGCAATGCTCCCACAAAGAGGCCACTGAAGTAAACTCAACAACAAGGATTATAAAGTGGTTTTATTTGTTTGTTTTGCTTTAACTTTTCTTAAATTGTACACAGTCAGGTTCCCCTGGATCCTGGGTAAACTCCAGATGTGCATCCAAGAACCTCCATGTTTATGTCCCACCCTTCATCCTTTATAGTCTGACTGCCCACTCCCTGCACACCCGTCCGGGAATGGGCTGCAGTTGGTCACTTGGGCTCATGACTTGTTATGAGGTTTCTAGTGCTGCTGTAGCACTGTAGCATGAACTGGCTGGCTTAATGCAACAGAAGTGTATGGTCTTATAATTCTGGGGGCTGGAAGTCTGAGGTCAAGGTGTTGGCAAGGCCATACCCTTGCTGAAGCTGGTAGGGGAGAATCCTTCCTCACCTCTTCTAGTTTCTGGTGTTTGCAAGCAATCCTTGATGTTCCTTTGCTTGTAGATGAGTTAATCAATCTAATCTCTGCCTTCATCATCCCATGGTCCTCTTCTTCCTGTATTTGACTGTCTAAATTTCCCTTTTCTTACAAGGACACTAGTAATTGTTTTTAGGATCTATGGTCATCTAGCATGACCTCATCTTTACTTGATTATATCTTCAAAGACCCTACTTCCAAATAAGGTCACACTCATCACAGGTACAGGGGATAGGACTTTAATATATCTGTTGGACAGAACACAGTTCTACTGATAATAGGGCTCTTCTAGGGCTAACACATCATGATTTTATTGACCTGCACATCCCTTTTCCAATACCAAGTAAGTCATCCTGTTTATACCCAATGAGCTCACCTGGTACTTTGTGGTTTCGTACATTATGATCAAACTATTACTTCTTTCTGGAAAACCCTCCTCCTTTGAGCCCTCATAAATGTACACATTACCCATTCACACATCCATTCATCCTCTAAACCGCTCCTGAGTATCTTTTATGTGCCCACTTGTACCACTTAGTCCACATTTAACTCATCTGGAAGTCAACTCCATCTTTTCTCTCATCTTTACTGGAAGTGATCTCTTTACTTTAAGCTTACGGTTTCAAACTCTTATTTATTGAACACTTAATCAGAAAAATAAGCCTATATCTTAGTGAATAATGTATAGGTACTACTGCTAATCAACATATTAAATATATATAAAATTTAATTTCTTACTCTAGCAGAGGTCCTTGCCCCTTGCACAGAATCGTTGAACCTTTATTGATTGGCTCATTGACTTCCTGACTAGCTTTCATTGGGATCTCAGCTGAGAAGGTGAAATTTGGTTTGCCATCCTCTACTAGGAGTGCTTCCAACCAGGGTCCCACACCTTTCTTTACAAAGCTCCTCCCCTAGTCCCTGAGGACTTGAGTCCGGACTCATTTCCGGCTCTTCCTCTCCTCCTATGCCCTGGAGTTCACAGGTTGGAGCAAAGCTACTGCGGCCCCCCTGGGCTGCTCACACAGTCCCTACACCTCGATGATGACTCCCAACATCCCCATCTGTGCTTGAGCACAGCTCCCCCAGCACCCTCCTCTCCTTCACACTCAGTCCTCACTGAGAAAGCAGGGTCTATGTCCAGCTCTGGAACAGTTCCTGGGAGGCACTGATCATACTTTCTCCTAAGTAACTCCTTGCCACCCCTGGCGTTCAGCCCAGATGTTCCTTATTCAAGGTCCTATAATACATGCTTGAAAAATGTTTCTTTATAGCACCTAACAATTGTAACTGCATAGTTGATTGCATAATTAGTCATTTAATATCTACCCCCCCCTTTTTTTTTGCTAAGAAGGACATACAAGGAGTACAGGAACCATCTGTTTTGTTAACTATGGTTCTTTGCACATAGTAGGTGCTCAATAAATATTGTTGGCTAGAAGAGCTGATAGAGGCATTGTATGGGCCTACCTCCAGGTGGTCAGCCCCTCCTACATGATGACAAGCACACATGGAGGAGGGCTTTGCCCACCTGACCCCACAAACCAGGCTCAGAGCAGAGAGAGATGCTTTCCCGAGAAACCTGACCCACACTTTGCTCCAGTCCTCAGGGCACGAGCTGGCTCAGATTCTGAAATCCCATCCTGATCTCACTCATGCTAATAATACACTGGTCTTACTAATAATAATTATGCTGAGTCCTTTTCAAAAAGGCATTTCAGTCAGGGCCTAATATCCCTAACTGAGCATCTGGTGACAAAGTAACCCAGGGAGAGACAGCAGAAGAAGGAGGAGGCAGAACTGCCTGAAGAATTATTTAAATGGCAGAGCATGGGATACATTTGAATTATTCCTCCCTCAACTTAATTAATGCTGCAGAAGAATTTCCAGGGGACCAGGACTTGGTTATGCTGGCTGCAATTAAAGGGTTTCTCCCTCTTTCCCTTGCTTGTCTTCATTCCTCTCCACTTTCCCATCTGCCCAAGAAATAGTCTGGTACCCAAGCTCAATAATTGAAAGAAGAGTGAGAAATCATAATTTGAAAATGGCCACATGAGAGAAGTCATGGATCAAAAGGGAGGGGAAGTATGATTTGCATGTAAAAATTCCAGGAAGTGTGGGAAGACCTAAAGCTGGGCACGGGTCACAGGCTGGAAAGCCAGCAAACCTTTCTCATTCTGAAGGCTGAAGGTCCTGGCCTAAGCTGAAACCTCTCAGGTAGAGGGATCAACCTACTTAGTAGCAATTTTTTTTTAAATTTTTTTCTTCTTTTCCAAGTGAGAGGAGGAGAGAAATAGAGACAGGCTCCCACATGCACCCCAACCTGGATCTACCTGGCAACTCCTGTCTGGGGCCGATGCTCTGTCCATCTGGAGCCATGCTCACAACCAAGCTATTTTTAGTGCCTGAGGCTGAGGCTCCACAGGGCCATCCTCAGCACCGGGAGCCAATGTACTTGAATCAATTGAGTCACAGCTATGGGAGGAGGGGGGGGGAGAGAGAGAGAGAGAGAGAGAGAGAGAGAGAAAGGGGAAGGGGAAGGGGGAGGGGGAGGGGAAGGGGAAAGGGAAGGGGAGGGGTGGGTGGAGAAGTGATGGTCACTTCTCCTATGTGCCTTGACTGGAATCAAACCCAGAACATCCGCACGTTGGACCAACGCTCTACAACTGAGCCAACCAGCCAGGGCTAGCAGCAACTTTTTAAAGTGAACCTGCAAAGTGCAGACTGATGGACACTGTCCTGAAGCTGGCAGAAGAGTTATCTTTGAAATACTTTCTTGCTTTCTTTGCACCTTTTAAGTACTAAGTGCATTATAAGAAAAAAAAAATCTAAAACAGTGCGATAGCAGGTGAACTCTCTTCTCAGTGGTGACCAAAGGAAGAAGCCAAGCCATTACCCTGCACTGCGTCAAGGTTTGCACCTGCCTGTGTCTGTCTCTGGGTAGCCCGGGTGTGTGTGTGTAGGGGTGTGTGTGTGTGTGCGCGTGTGTGTGTTTCTCTGTGTCCCTGACTATGCTTTGTGTATCTATCTATGTGTGTATCATGCAGTGCATACATGTGTGTGCTATGTGTGTATCACTGATGAAAGCCACTTATCACAAGCTTTGGAGAAAATTCACAGAGCCTTTCTATCCACAAAAGTTCCCTAAACCAGTTTGTCCCTCACCAGGGCAGCAAAGCGTAGCAAGAGCTGGTGGGACAGAAAGTCTGGGCAGTCTGGACAGGGACACGCCTGTGCTCCCAGCTCTGCCCTCTGCCCCTGCTGTTACAGGGACCAGTGAGGCAGATCTGCCACTCCTCTCGAAGGGGGTCTCCGACCGTGTGTGGCACCCACATCTCCCGTGCTCGGGACCTGGCACGAGGCGGGGAAGGACCCCCAAGGCAGGCACTTGGCACGAGGCGGGGAAGGACCCCCAAGGCAGGCACTTCGACTCCCCCAGCCCCAATCTTTCCTCGTGGATTCCCTTCGTTGAATGACTGCCGAGAAAGTTCAGTGGAGAGAAAAGAACTCTGTTCCCCTGACATGGTGACCCCCCAGACGCCCTGAAAGACCTTCTTTCCTGAGACTTATGTATTTATAAAAGATGGGGGCTAAACAAATATGATGAAGAAAGCCTCTCAGTTCAACCCTAGCTTACTGGGCAGCCCATTCACTGATACCCTGACAATGAAAATGACTCAGGTGCTACTTTGTATGTTTCTGATGCTATAGTGTAGAAGAATCTCCAGGCTGAGGGTGTCCCCACCACAGAGCTCCACACTTGCATCTGTGCCCAGGCCTTGTGCCTTCCCTGACTCCTCAGACAGAGGTGACGCTGGGTCTGAGGCACAGGGGCTCCAGGCCATTCAGAGCATGGTGCCCAAGTGTGGCCCTGGGACCTTCGAACTCCCCTGGGCTTGGGGAAGGGAGAAGTTCTAGGATGAGAGCAAATACTCTTCCTTTTCCATCCTGACAGGATAGGGACTTAGATTTACTCTGATTTTTTAAAAATCAGGGTATTGACTTTTACTTGTAACGTGAGTTTGTGAGGTAAACAGACCCCTTTCATGCAGTTTCAATGCAGTGGTTCTCCAAGTGTGGTCCAGGACGAGCCATCTCAGCAGGGCTGGGTATCTGGGAAAAACGCACAGGCCTGGGCCCCATCTCAGACCTAGAGATCAGAAGCTCTAAGGGCGGGGCCCAGAAACCAGCCCGGCCACGAGCCCTCTAGGGGGCACTGTGCACTGTGAAGTGTGGGAGCCACTGCACACCACCATCTGAGTTGCCTTTTCCCCTGCTTTCACCTGACGTTTTCTTCAAAATTCTCCCACAGCGATCTCACCGTGAGGGCCCTCAACTTCCCTTTGTGAACATCAGCTTCCCCTCCGTCCCGGAGGCTCTCCACGTTACCGTTTTCTGTTTTGGAGTGACTAGGAATGGGCAGAGTTACGGGGTCATTTTTATCAGCTGGCCTTGAAAACACACATGGAGGACCAGAGGTGTGTCCTCCATGGGGGGCGATTCTGAGACCGGGGGTGGGGGTGGGGCAGATTCCGAGGCCCGGAGAGCACTCGCGGCAGGGGACACAACACTCACAGGAGCTACAAACCGGGGCAGGACCTGCACGGGGTTTGTTTCTGCCTCATCACACGGGGTTTACACATTCTCACAAATCCCATTTCATGGACAAGGAGACCAAAGGCCAAATGTGTAGAGCATAGTTTGAATCCAAGTCCTGCATTCATTCTACCATGTGCAGAGGACCATTTTGCAGCACCAGAGTGTGAGAGAGTTCTGGAGAGGGTCTTCTCTCCATCTTCTCAGCCCGCATGGCTGAAGATAGGGCTCAAATGGGCAGCATAATATCATGGAATAAAGGTCAAATTGTTTTGTGAAAGGGAAGGAAGGCCCTTTCGGATGTCAGCGTGGGCTCTTGGCTACAATGGACGATCTCCCCTGGGAGCACAGGGAGGAGGGAGGCTGCAGCTGAGACAACAGTGCACGGGAAGAATGCGGCGGACGGAGGACGGGAGGAGGGTCCTGCCTCCATAATGACCCGAGATGACTGAAATTCATCACAGGGGGACAGGGCCTCTGCACAGCACAAGAGGGGCAGGCTTGATTTCCCCCAACAAGTTCCGAGCCATGGGGCCAGGTGCCCACAGAGATCACCTTTGGGGAGAAGGCTGTCCCTCATCCCACAGGGTGGATGGATCCTCCATGCTCAGTGCTCCAGAGAGCAGTGCAGGAAAGGACCCTGAATCAGACGGGGCCGGTTCTAGGGGAAGTGAACGGGTCCAGACAGTCAACGTGGGAAAAAGGGGGCTGCAACAAGTAGCTTAGCATGGGAGGAGGAGCTGGTGAACGGACCAGGAAAAAGGAAGAACAAGAGCACAGCCTGCAAATCACCTGAGAAAATGGTTTCTGCCTCCCACAAGGAGGGCAGATACCCAAGAAACAGCTCCGTATGGAGTTCACAGAGGGGGCAGAGCAGGCAGAGAACGTGAGCAGAGATTAGAAGAGAGAAAGCAAGAAGCCCAAGGAACTGGCGGGCTTGGAAGGGAGTGAAGTTTAGAAGCAAGTACAGGGTGGGGCGGAGCCAGGGGCTCTGGAGGAAAGGCAGGAACAGGGGGAGGGCCAAAGGGGAGGGGCTGAGGGAGAGCAGAGTTGCCTTGAAGATGGAATGCAGTTCATGAGAAAACAGGGAGGCCTGCAGGAGCAGGGCTGAGGGAGGGGATGGCACAAGGCTGGAGACATTTCAGAGACAGCCCAAGGCTCTGAAGGAAGGCCAAGCTGACACTATGTTAGCAGAACGAACCTGGCTGAATACTAAGAAGAGAAGATTCTGCTCACAGAGGGAGGGACTGGATGGGGCCTCTTCCTACTGATCAGAAGAGAGCAAGCCACGCTGGAGCAGAGCTTTGACTTAACCATCAGAAGGCCGCCACCCAGAGAAGATTTATGTGGTCCAGCTGGGGCTCTGTCCACCCATGTGACCAGGTAATGGGTGAATTTCAGGTTTGTGAATGTGAATGTGAGCCCGAAGTGTGGAGTTAGTCAAAGATGTGGTTGGTATCTTTCTCGGTATGTGTGTGTCTGTTTTTCCCTCTTGATTACAGAAGACAGGACCAGTAATAAGCAGATGTGACCTGTGGAGTCAAACGTTGGCAACAAGTCTGTGATACAAGCATGGTATTATGGACTGAAAACTCTTGTTCTTCCCAAATTTATATGCTGAATCCCTCACCCCCAGGGTTATAGTATTTGAAGGTGGGACCTGTAGGACATAATTAGGCTTAGATGAGGTCACGAGGGTGACATCCCCATGATGGGTTAGTGTCCTCACAGAAAGAAGAGACATCAGAACTCTCTCTCTCTCTCTCTTTCTCTCTCTCTCTTTCTCTGCTACGTGAGGACAGAGTGAAAAGGCAGCCATCTGCAAGCCAGTAAGAAGGTTCTCACCAGAAACTAAATCTACTAGCACCTTGACCTTGAACTTTCCAGTCTCCGTTTTTGTGAGAAATAAATGTCTGTTGTTTTTGCCACCCAGTCTGTGGCATTTTGTTATAGCTGCCTGAGTATAAACTAAGACACACGGGAATGCTAGTTTGAACACCCATAATAGGTTTCAGAAATATACCTGCCGAAAAGAAAGTTGTGTAAATGGTCCACGTGCTAGAGCCCAGCCCAGCTCATTCAGCTGTCCTTCTTACAGGATGGGAATGTTAGGAGCAGTTCAGACCTCTTCCCTAGTTCAGTGAGTGTATTTCAATCACAAAAAAGCGCAAAGGAACGCATTTTATCTGTTCATTGTCCCAGGAACCTGGTAGAAGGAATTGCTTCCGGGGCTAGAAGTCACATTTTAAAACAGAGAGAAGAGACATGGGCAAAAATATGGTAGAGAATTAAGACAGAATGAGAGATGAAGTCTGAGAGCCTACTGAGAAAACTAGAAAACTTCAATAGCTATTAATGATGTCTTCACCTATTAAGTAAAATGAGATGTAATAGAAGATAATGACGTTTAAAAAACTGCATGAAATGGGGTGTTAAAATGGAGTAGAGTAGTCCTAAGGACTATTATGGAACTGTTGATTAAGGATAAGCTGAAGTTTGCCCTTTTTGTTAGGGCAGTATGCTCCTAACAAACAAATTCTCCAGAAAATAACAAAATACAAGAGGAAAGAAAAAAAATTTTTAATGAGAGGAAAGAAAATAAATGAAGAACCTACCTGAGGATTCCAGAAACTGAACGGCAAGAAGTGAATGTTTTTCCCAAAGGAACCATTTTGCTAAGTCTGCCCCTTGGCTAAAACTCTAATTTAGAAAACCCACCCTTGCTGACCAGGCAGTGGCACAGTGCCTAGACTGTCAACCTGGGACACTGAGAACCAGGTTTGAAACTCTGATGGTCACCGGCTTGAGCGTGGGCTCATCCACCTTGAGCATGGGCTCACCAGCTTGAATGCGGGGTCACCGGCTTGAGCATGGGATCATAGACATGACCCCTGGCTTAAGCCCAAGGTCACTGGCTTGAGCCCAAGGTCACTGACTTCAGCAAGAGGTCACTGGCTTAGGTGAAGCCCCACTCCCATCAAGGCATGTATGAGAAAGCAATCAATGAACAACTAAAGTGCTGCAATTACTAATTGATGCTTCTCATCTCTCTCCCTTCCTGTCTATCTGTCCCTGTCTGTCTGTCTCTCTCACTAAAACAAAACAAAACAAATAAAAACCACCCTCTTTACAGTTGGAGGAACCAAGGGAAGGAGTCCAGGATAATGAGGGCTGCTGGAGAATTGGGGAAGAATCTCTGGAAACAAGAAAACCAGGGAAAGGGAATCCCATATTCTAGGTATAAAATTTTCCCATTCTATGGCTGATTCTTAAACCCTGCATGTATGAGGTAGACTGAAAACCACAGAAACTGAAATAGGAGCTGTTGCCCACTGCAGACAAGACAGAGTCTAACTAACCTCAGGTTGAGTCTAACTAACCAAGTTAACTTCCTGCTAAATCAGTGTAGCAGAATTTACAGTCTCTATACTATAATTCATAATGTACATAATCCAAAACTCCTAGGCATATAAAAAACCTGTTTTCATGAGGAAAAAAGGGTGCCAGCCCAGGATGACCCCAACTTTAAAGCAGCTATTATGCTTGATGAGATTAAAAATAGGTTTATGATGACTAAAAAGATAAGACATCTCAACTGAGAATTAGAAAGTACAAAAGAAAGATTAATACAAAACTGTAGAGCTAAAAAATATAATATCAGGGAAAAAAGTCACTAGAGGGACTTTTTTTTTTAACAGAAGGGGATGATAAATGAAATAATCAATGAACTTAATTTTAGACAGAAAGAGTAAGGGGGAGAGAGAGAGAGAGAGAGAGAGAGAGAAACATTGATTTGCTGCTCCACTTCTATATTTATTCACTGGTTGATTCTTGTATGTGCCCTGGCCGAGGATCAAACTTGCAACTTTGGCATATTAGGACAATGCGATAAACAACTGAGCTACCCAACCAGAGCAACAATCAATGAACTTAAAGATAGATCTGACTGCCAAATCTGGCCGCTCACCTGGCTCTTCACAGCTCATGAGTTAAGAATGGTGTTCAGCCTGACCTGTGGGGGCGCAGTGGATAAAGTGTCAACTTGGAACACTGAGGTTGCCAGTTTGAAACCTGGCTTTGCCTGGTCAAGGCACATATGGGAGTAAATGCTTCCTGCTCCACCATCACCCCCTTCTCTCTCTCTCTCTCTCTCTCATAAATAAATATTCTAAAAAAAAAAAAAGAATGGCGTTCATACCTTTTAAAAGGGGTAATTTTAAATGGTTATGTAATTTTCTACATAATATCCTCATTTTACCTCTTGGCCAGCAAAGCTTAAAATCTTTGGCCCTGGCCGGTTGGCTCAGCGGTAGAGCGTCGGCCTAGCGTGCGGAGGACCCGGGTTTGATTCCCGGCCAGGGCACATAGGAGAAGCGCCCATTTGCTTCTCCACCCCTCCGCCGCGCTTTCCTCTCTGTCTCTCTCTTCCCCTCCTGCAGCCAAGGCTCCATTGGAGCAAAGATGGCCCGGGCGCTGGGGATGGCTCTGTGGCCTCTGCCTCAGGCGCTAGAGTGGCTCTGGTCGCAACATGGCATCGCCCAGGATGGGCAGAGCATCGCCCCCTGGTGGGCGTGCCGGGTGGATCCCGGTCGGGCGCATGCGGGAGTCTGTCTGACTGTCTCTCCCTGTTTCCAGCTTCAGAAAAAATAAAATAAAATAAAATAAAATAAAGTAAAATCTTTACTATTTGGTCTATTAGTTTACTGACCCCTGTTTCAGGGGAATGTAGATTTCTTTTCCTCTTATTTGTTTGTAGTATTTTTATTTTTATAATAATAATAATAACTGCAAGTTTAAAGAACAGAGCTAGCTAGGTAGGTAGAAAGAGTGCCCACTGTGGATGCTGCTGGGAATGAAGGTTAAGGAGGCCAGAGGAAACCAGGGGGACGAGGTAGAAGTTACTGTAGCAGTCCAGGTGAAAGAGAACGGCACCTTGGAACCAGGTGGAGTCTGAGAGGTGAAAAGAAACAGACCGTCTATAAGAGCCTGTAAGAACTGCTGAGGGACTGGCCGTGGATGGCGAGGCATACAGAAAAATCAAGACTGATTCCTAGGTCACAGCCATTAGTTGAGTGGTGGTGTAACTACTGAGATGGAAAGAGTAGGGAAGGGAAATTGGAGAGTAAATCAAGTGCTCTATTTTGGACCTGTGCAAGTCCTAAAAGGAATTGTGTGAACTAGGCAGTTGGCCACAGATGATTAGAGCTGCTTGGGATGTGGAGGGGGAGGCGGAGCAGGAAAAACAAATTTAAGAGCGCTCATCGTGTAGATGGTACTTAACGCTCTCTGGAAGCAGTGGAAGAGGGCCATGATTCTACCTGGCGACACAGTACCAACCCAACTGGAGCCTGTT
The DNA here is from genome assembly GCF_036850765.1 of Saccopteryx bilineata. Taxonomy (NCBI): domain Eukaryota; kingdom Metazoa; phylum Chordata; class Mammalia; order Chiroptera; family Emballonuridae; genus Saccopteryx; species Saccopteryx bilineata. The sequence continues at coordinate 38,782,002 of NC_089499.1, read as the reverse complement.
TCCTGCCGACAGATGCCTCTGATGCCACTGTCCAACTTTGGATTCCTCAAAATCATCTGTTCCAAAACGTATTCTTCCCATTGGCCAAGAAACACCATGGCTTCAGAGCAGACTCTGACCCTTCCTCACAACCTACACCCAAATGCTCGCCTGGACAGCCAGCTGCCATCGTTCCTCCCAGATGGGCGGTTCTCCCAACACCTGGCTCCCCCAGTGGAGAGGTGAGTTCAGGTTCCAGTCCTTCATGAGTACGGCCCTGCCCTGGGTCCACAGACATGTGCAGCCACCGTGTGCTCACGCCATGCTTTTACCTGAGAATACCAAGAAGGACTCACCAAGGAGCTAGTGTAGGTGGGGTCTGAGGTGTCATCCTGGAGGTAGCGGGAAAGGCCGAAGTCGGACACCTTGCAGACTAGGTTACTATTGACCAGAATGTTCCTAGCAGCCAGGTCCCGGTGCACATAATTCATCTCAGCCAGGTACTTCATGCCAGCAGCGATGCCCCTGAGCATCCCCACCAGCTGGATCACCGTGAACTGTCCATCATTTTGCTGTAATAAGACACAAGGGGCATCAGGATCAAAATGCGCTTCAGTGGTTAGACAAAAGCTGAGGTGCCATGGCCCCGCTGCTTGTCAGCCTCTCGGCACTGGGCAGACTGCTCACTGCTCCCTCCCTCCCCGACTTCCATCGTCATTCCTCTCCTTGAAGCTCTGCTCTCTTCTCCTTGCCAAGTTCTGTCAATTTCATCTCCAAATTACATCTCAAAGCCATCTACTCCTCTCCATCTCCACTGCCACCACTCTAACCAAGTCGCTGTCATCCATCACCTGTAACAGCCACCGTGCACCTGCCCCCACTCCCCATTCGTTCTCTACACTGTAGCCGGAGCCATCTTTGTAAGACATAAATCAGGGTATGTCACTCTCTGACTTAAAGCTCTCTAACAGCCTCCCACGGCATGAAGGTAAAGCTCTGAACTCCTTAGCACGGCCCACAAGACCCCATGGGATCAGCTAGCGCCTCACCTTATGCCTATTTCTCACGCCTGTGTTAAAGCCACAGTGACTGCTGACCTTTCAATCTTTTACCAGGCCAGCCTCTTCCTGCCTGAAGGCCCTCACATGTACTATTCCCTCTGCTATTCCCCCACAATCAACACCCATCTGCCTTTTAGTTTTCTCCTGAGAGAATGTTTTTGTAACTAGTCCCTTTCCTCAAAGACATTTAGCATTTTCTTACTATCTGACAGCATGTGTTTTTACTTTTTTTTCTCTAGTGCATATCACAACTTTGAGTGTGTGTACGTGTGTGTGTGTGTGTATCTCCACTGCTTGACTCTAAACAAATTGAGCATAAGAACCTTCCCTCTTGTGGTCACCATTGTATTCCTAGTGCTGAGAGCTTTACTGTAGGTAGAAAAAGCTCAATAAACCTGTGCTGAATGAATGACTGGTACATCTCTCCCTGTTTCCAGAATTAAATGTTAAGGCATCTGCCTTGGGTACCACCAGGCTACCAGCTGTGATACTAGGATACCCATACCAACCCCAGAGGGATTTGGTGCAGAATGCGCACACGGCGTCTGGCATGCGGACCGTGGCCTTGGTGGGCAAACTGCGGCTCGCAAGCCACACGCAGCTCTTTGGCCCCTTGAGTGTTTAGCAAAGGCCAGCTTAGGAGTACCCTAATTAAGTTAATAACAATATACTTACCTATATAGTTTAAGTTTAAAAAATTTGGCTCTCAAAAGAAATTTCAATCATTGTACTGTTGACATTTGGCTCTGTTGACAATGAGTTTGCCGACCACTAGGACCTAGTGAATGGGAGCTGTTGCTGCTCCTCCTCATGCCAACCCGCAGTGCTGCCCTTTCTCCGGTCATCAGGGGGCTCAGTTTCCTGGGCGGATGCCCTGCTCAAGGGTTAGATCACAGACTCTTCAGTGAATAAATCTGCGCCTGCCTCCTGCCCCTCAAACTCTCGCTCGGCACACACTGGCTAAATAAGCGAACCCAGAGCCATGTTACTAAGAACACACTTGCCCACTCAGTCCAGCCACATCTGCTCCCCAAAGGGCTATGAGTTGTATTCTGGTAGTGGAACATGGCCCAGGAACTGAACTGCTTGGACCGGAGGAGAGGTGGGAAGAGGCAGACACCCAGAGTCCAGTCCTGTTACCTGAACACAGGTCACGGGCACGGCAGTCACTTCATCCGCCCCAGTGTCCTCATGTGAAATGCAGGAAGCATAAACAGTGTGAGGAGTTCCCAGTTACTGAGTGCCTGCTGTATTTGAGAGGGTGTACAAGGCTCTCGCGTGCATTGCCTCACTTAAATATGTGCGGGTCACATCATTCTGCATGTGCTCCTGCAAAAGCATTTTCCATGCAAAAACAAGTATGGGAAAATAAAAGACCTCTTATAAAACTACTCTGTTTATTAAAGAAAACCCCAACAATCAGAAAATCTAACGATGCCACCGTAATTGTTGAAGACTGTTCCTCATGCAAGATGGCAAGCCTGGGTTTGTGTTCCCCAGGGTTAAGCCCCCTAGGTCATTCCTCCCACTCCTTCCTGAAACCCCTGCCAAAGGAGGATCCCCAAACACAGAGTAATTGACATCCCCAAATTCCAGGCTGTTTCTAACTCAAACCTTAACCGCCTGCCCAGAACGCTTCATCAGCAATATTTTCTAACTAACTCCAAGCAGAGCTGCTTTTCCGGAACTCCTGACTGCTCTTCAGCACATGGTGCCCATCTACGCGAGCCAGAGTGCTGTGAGAGATGCAGATTCTCCAGCCTACTAATGAACGTCACTCAGCACCACCTCGAGAAGTCAGCCAGGCTAGCACAGCTCCCTTTCTCCAACTAGGTCTCTGCCTCCTCGGAAAGCCCTCATGCAACCTCTGTGCATTAGCAATGGTATTCTCATTCAGACTGAAGTCACAGGGTCATATGTTTTCGATTCAAGTTATTACTTCCTCTTCATGAGTGTAGACAACAATGTTGTTGAACATGAATGTGTTCCTAAAGAAGCCAACCTGTATATAGATGTTGGGGAAGGCCCGGGTGGTGGCTGTAAATGACTTTGAGAAGAGCAATACTGGAAGCATGTGCAGTAACAGATCTATGTTTCTACACTCAGTCATTTTAGGCCTGCTTTAGTATCTGATTTGTTTTATAATTTAGATCAGTCATTCTTAGATTTTCTAGGGCCAACAAGGGCCAATTAGTAGCTAAAAGTCTAGATTTTTTTTTTTTTTTTTTTTTGTATTTTTCTGAAGCTGGAAATGGGAGAGACAGTCAGACAGACTCCCGCATGCGCCCGACCGGGATCCACCCGGCACGCTCACCAGGGGCGACGCTCTGCTCACCAGGGGGTGATGTTCTGCCCCTGGGGGTGTCGCTCTGCCGCGACCAGAGCCACTCTAGCGCCTGGGGCAGAGGCCAAGGAGCCATCCCCAGCGCCCAGGCCATCTTTGCTCCAATGGAGCCTTGGCTGCGGGAGGGGAAGAGAGAGACAGAGAGGAAGGAGGGGGGGGTGTGGAGAAGCAAATGGGTGCTTCTCCTATGTGCCCTGGCCAGCAATCGAACCCGGGTCCCCCGCATGCCAGGCCGACGCTCTACCGCTGAGCCAACCGGCCAGGGCCTAAAAGTCTAGATTTTATAGCCAGGCCCACCCAGGTAGATCAGTGCTCTTGGTCAAGTTTTTTAACCTCCAGAGCAGTGATTTCCACATCTGTAAGATAAGAACAGTGTCCACAGTGTCCATTCTTCATAGGATTTTGGTGAGATTAAATGAGATGATACATGTACAAGGGCTTAGCTCAGTGCTTAGTAAATACTAAGACAGCAGCAATGATTGCTGGATTATTAGCAAGGCCAAAATGTCTCACAAATTAGCTCTCCTATTTACCTGGGATGCTTGGTGAGAAAGACTAAGGATACATGCAGCTAGAACTGTGGGATCTAGGTGTTTGGGAGAGACATCCTAGGATCGTTGCTTCTGGAGGACCTAGCTCACAGGGCATTCTGAGTTCAATAGGTTGGCATCAGTAATAGCTCCCCCGGCCCCACTATAGTAGCATATGATTAGAAATTAATGATGCAAGCCTGAAGTTTGGATCAATTAATCAACAAATATTGATTTCTTCCATTGCTTGACTTTTGAATGGCAAGTCATACTTCATAGATGTGTTCTAATCTTTAAAATTGGCTCTGTGAAAGGTAGGCAGTCATATATTGTTTTTGTAGTGAAGATAAATTAAGTCCAGAAAGTTTAAGTGATCAGCCTTCAATCACTCTGTGTGTTTTTGGCTTTTATCACAAGATTCTAAGTCCAGAAGAGCAAATTATATCTTTACTGACATCCTATCTCTGATCAATTGGTAATGGCTGTCTCAAATGCTGGGTGGAGAATAAGGCTATGTATAAGCTTCACAGAAAAAGAAGCCATGATTGATTAATGATGTCTGCCATGGCCAGAGAAATAAAAAGTAGAGACATTTCTATCACATATGTACTATATTTATCTGACTCTTTAAACTCCTGTCCAGTGCCTTTTCCATTGGAATGTGTTGACTTGTGAAGGCCGATGAATTTCCTTTAGGATCTGCAGGATAATCATATAGCATGATAAGACAGAGTCAAGTCTGTTGAGCTCATAATCTTGGTGAAACTGAAAGATATGAGCATCTTAAGATTTTTTTCTGTCATGTTCAACTGTTTTATGTTCATTTCATTGGTATAACTCCCCCAGAAGAACTTCCAGGGATATGAACATCAGCATATAAAGAGAAACAAGATTTAAAAAAAGAGATTTCTCGGTGACTTTGGGAACAGCTCTGCCACATTGAGGGCATGGTAAAAACACAGCACACAGAAGAAAAAGCCTCAGTGAGGTGATTTAAACTTTCTCCCCTTCATGAAGTACTTTCTGCTGAAATTGCTTTTCTAGAAATTCACTGAAGCCACTGCTGGTCCTTTTATTAGACAGGAAGGATTTAGGTATTTCAACTTTCATTGACAAATCCACTTCAGGAAATGAAACCCTTATTTGATTTGTTTGAAAAGAATGAATCATAGATTTTTTTTTTTAACTGAAGAGACCTTTAAAGATCATCTAGCTCCATGCCTTTCATTTATAGATTAGGAAATTGAGTTAACAGTTCTGTTCAAGACCCCAGGGTGACTCATAGCAGAGCCCAAAGCAGAACCTCAGTCCCAGGGCTCCCAATCTGGTGTTCTCTTCCTGACCTCTGGGTTGTTGTCTAGTTTCAGCCCATAAATGAGCTCCCCTGATGAGAAACGTCTCCATTTATCGCTGCTCAGTGACTTCCAAGAGTCTTCCGGTTATGACCATCTGTGAATGAACCAGCAGCAACCATAAGGCCAAGCTTTAGGCACAAAAGGTTTATAGACCATGTTGACCTTGTTGGGACATTGATGAGGTTCAGAGGTTGTTCCTAAGATTTAGGAGGAGCCTCCGGATTTAATCCCCTGAATTTGATTGCCAAGAAGGAAACATTTAATTATAGATTGGTAGGCTACCTAATTCATGGCACAGACATTTGGAAAAAAAAAAAAGGAAAATAACGAACCTCCTGAATGTGCGGTTAAAGCATAATGGTGTTTCAGATCCCTCCAGAATGTGAGGGATTCTAAGTCCCACAGTGTGACAGGAACAGTAGTGAACTGTGAGAAGACATGTCCGATGAGCTCATTGGATCCCCAATGCCCAGAGTCTCCCAGAAGCTGACCTGGGGCAGGAGTTGCAACCACTCTCCGAAGATGCCATATCCAGTGTGAAAGGACCAGTTGGAGGCTGGAAACAGCTGTACAAATTGAGTACTAACCCTTTTCCTTCCTTCTTTGAATGGTGATCCTAAAATTATTCCACTTCCCAGAAGATGGACCCTACAGAACTTAACTGATGACCTACTTTTAGATTTTATCAAGCAGAAGATACATCAATTAATGTTGCTATGCTCCAGGGTTTGGTAGTGAGGCTGAAATGAGATTTATAGATTACCTGCCTCCATGCCGCGCGAGGAGTCAGAAACGCTTCATTTCCCCTCTCCTCCTGGCGCTGCCTGCTCCGGCCACTCCTTCCTCGCCATCCTTTCTCTTTGGTTTTCCTGAGCTCCTCTCTTGCCCCTAGCTTTCTGCCCACCGCCTGGGCCTCATCATCATGAAAAATACTGGTGTCCAACCTGCCCCCCTGTCTGAGGCCCCTCATGGAAACAGCCCCGTGCAGAGCAACGCTGGGCGGCTTTGACCTCCCGCAGCCTCCTGAGAATGAATCTCCCTGCCCGGGCCAGGGAGACAGTCTGATCACAGTCCCAGATCATGTTGTGACTCTCTGTGAAGCACAGTCAGGTGACAGGTAGCAAATAAATGACTCCTGAAAGGGTCTGGAGGCTGGTTCCGGGTAACACTTTTTCTTCTAACAGTGCCTTCCACTCACTTTTATTTGACTGCTTTCGCGAGAGCTCTGATCATGAGTGAATGAGCGCCTCTAGGAGCCCGTGGTTCTCACCTGCTCTGACACGAGAGGGCTGGCTACAAAGACAGGAGATCAGGCTCACTCAGAATAACTATATTCTTTCTGTCACTCGGGAACATTTTTGTCCCAGGAACGGTTATTCGTGTTTTTCATTCAACTAGCATTTACCAGGCGCTCATTATGCTAAGTACCAGGGTGGCCAAATACAAGGTATCACCATACCCTTAAGGAGGCCGTGCCAGGCAAAGTACATGGGCCCACAATCGACACTTGTCCCCCTGAGCCCACCAAAAAAAAAGGGGGGGCACTACTGCGTAATGACTCAGATGAGACAAAAAGAGCGTGCTCTCCCTGCAAAGTTAGCTTCAGTGCTGTGCAAATGCAGCTTCTAGGTGGGTCCCCAGCTCCCCTCCCACACCACAGTTCCTAAGCTCTGCTCTGAGCTTCAGCACCACCATGCAGCTGCTGCCGGATAGGCAGTGCTGACTTTGACCACTGAACACACCCTTCCAATGTTTCCACCTAGCTGCTCCCCCGCCTGTCTGCAAATCCCTCATTCTCCCATGCCAGATAAATTCTCCCTCCTTTTTGAAGCCTGCCCTGCCTTTCCCAGCAAGATTTCAGTTCTTTTCTTATGATACCTCTGTATTGCATGCATGGGAACAGAAAGTACGGTGTACAGGCAGGTGCTTGCTGGAAGTTTTGGACACTAAGGTCCTCGCAGACAGGGACTTTTGTGGCACGTTGCATTCTCTAAGATGAACATAACAGGACCCCCATCCTTTATGTATGAGAAGATATTAGATTGCTGTCCTTCATCAAAATATGACCTGGTTCCTCCCTTTGCACTGCTGGGCTCATTGCTATGGTCAAAGTGATGGTGTGTGACTTTGGAGGTCAGGTTACAAAATGGATATACAGCTTCTGCCTTCTCCTCTAGGGATGCTTATTTTGGGGACCTAGCATACTATGAGGAAGCCCAAACAGGCCACATGGGGCAATATCAGCCAACGCCAAGCATCAACCACAAGACACGTGAGTGACGGGCCTTTGGATGATTCCAGGCCTCAACGTTTGAGCTGCCCCATCTGACACCACATGGACTAGAGATGTCCTCGTCCCAACTGCATTTTCAGGAACAATATAAATCATTGTTGGACTAAACCACTAAAGTCTTGGCATGATTATTTACACCATATTAGAGCAATGTCCCTTTCATCTCTACAGGCCCAGCACCCAGCACAGGGAACGCCTCGAGCAGTCACCCCAGGAACGTTTCAATGACTGACTACAAGTGGTTTTTTTATCTGCAGCCACAGCTACTGTTTGTTCTCTTCGGGGATGGGCATCGTCTGTTACTCGGAATTACCCTGCAGTCCTTGCTGGGAAGATCCTGCCCCATTTTCTGGTGCTGCCTCCTGCCCCCTTTGGTCTCCGGCTCCCCTGGGATCCCCAGCTGAGCTTTCTATCTAAGGAGGCCTTTCTCCTTGACTTTGACTTAGTCAGCTTCCCCTCCCCAGACATCAGCATCATGGCCATTGTCACTCATCCCTTCTCCGAGTAGCTCTGTGATCCTCAGAGAGATGAGAACAGTTCTAGTGGGGCCCCATTTGGGCACACCGACAAGGGTCTTTCGTAGATTCCCCAGTCACAGGCCTGCAGGTGCCCCCACCTGTGGTGCAGGTTGGGTGGAAATAGCATTCTTCATCGATCCCAGAAAGGAAGTGTGGATGCAGGGGCCCCAATCTCCTCCTTTCTTGCCCAGAAGTGCCCCTTCAGAGGGCAGGTGGCCCAGGTATCAGAAAAAGGCAACTTGTTTTATCTCTGAACTGCAAATGATGAGAACTGGCGTGGAGGGCAGAGTGGCTGTGCCGGGGAAAGGCAGAGATGACCACTGGCATCCGCATGAATCACACGGGGCTATGTAGCAGCTGAAAGTCTCTTCAATCTCCGGAACTCATACAGATGCCGATGGCCATTCTCTGTCCCCATGTATTCATTCTTATTCATCCATCAAGCATTTATGGAGGCCCTACAACATGCCATCCTCCTACTGAGGGGTACACACAAGCTCTTTTTTCTTTTCTTCTAGCAACATGTCTGTTAACCTTGTAAACACCTCCAACACCCACCCACATCTCATTGGGTGATTCCTAAACGGCAGGTCATCGTCACACGGCCACCTCTCCCCAGCCATCGTTCTCCAGCACCCATCAGTGCTCACACCATCCATGCCCCTGAACTTCTCTCACCCTGAGGAAAGAATCCAAGGCGCCGTTCTCCATAAACTCTGTGATGATCATGACTGGCCGACTCTTGGTGACCACGCCCTCCAGGCGAATGATGTTGGGATGGTCAAACTGTCCCATGATGCTCGCTTCACTCAGAAAGTCCCGACGCTGCTTCTCCGAGTACCCAGCCTTCAGGGTCTTGATGGCCACGTAGATTTCCCTCTTGCCTGGAAGTTTCAAACGCCCCTTGTACACCTCTCCAAACTCTCCTGCAACAAGAATGCAATCATTACCTGCTTCCTTCTCAGTTTGTGGAACCACAAGGGGAAGCAGCTTATGAAGAACAATGGGGCTCAAAGTGGAATTGTGATTCAAGGGGCAGAAATGGAAATGGTGTTTTCTCGTTGCAACTATGATGTCTTGGCTCTAATCAGTTCATGACAAAGAAGGACTACTACATTCCTTACCACAGATCTTAAAAATAGTTCGGCTAACTAAAGTGGAATTTCAGAACATAATTGAGTTTGTGTTTTTCCTCACATTTGGTTTTTCATTTGTGTCCCAGCTGAATAATTGAAATGAAAGGGTCAGCTTCGTTTTGGCAGAATCATAATTCATCTTGAGCAGAGCCTGGCACAAGACTGTCCAGCGGCTAGGGGATCCATTCAGCTTTTCCGTCCTCTGCACGGTGTTTATGTTCCTACATTGCCCTGAAAGCGTTTGTGTCTGTGGGTCCCCCAGAAAGCACACACTGAGAAGTTAGGAAGGGAAGCGAGCAGACACTGTGCAGGATAAAAGGGGAGGGGGCAGGACCGGCCAGAGTCTCAGATCACCACGCAGACCTCACATTAGAAAAAGAAAGGAGGAAGCAGTTATGGACAAGGAGAGCCCCAGAGATTGCAATGCAGACCTGAGAGTCTCATCCAACCCAGTGGGGGAGATTTAGAGCAAAGAGTGCCCATTCCAGGACATTCCAGCTCCTCGCACCATGTCCAGTCACTGGATCTGGAGCAGATCTTGAAGGCACTACACTTGGAGCCTGAGCCTGGTAGAGCTACCCGCTTTCTTGGTAACTGAAGAGCATGTGGTTTTTTCTAAGCTAACAGGAGCTGCAGACCTCCATGGGTGCCTCAGCATTTAAACATTTCTGCAGTAAAATACCCAGGGGTCAAAACAATCAGGAGACACTATTTCCTAGCTACTTATAAAAAAAAAAAAAAAAAAAAAATCAGTTGAATCCTGTTAGCTCTACTTTCAAATGTTACTTTATGTTCTAACCTGGTTTTCTAACTTCTTTCATGTGAAGCAGTTTGGTATCTACTTATAAGTGCGTCCCTGAAATGTGTGTCAAAGGCCTGATGAGAAGCGTGGCTCTCTGCGGGGAAAACGGTCTTTTCTACTGTCAGCTTCTGGAAGAAAATGATAGAGCACACTGTGGGCAATCAGATAAATTACTGGCTACATTAGAAAAGCTAGCTAAACATCTCCACCATGATTCAGCTGGGAGTTCCTTTTGTTTTCTGCTACAAAATAAGATTGGAAGGGAGCTGCGTGGAAGGGTTTTTCACGCAAAACTGGGAATCAATGGAACGTGCTAGAATCTAGAGTAAGAGTAGATGGCTTACGCGCCATTAGGAAGATTTCAACATGGACCTAACAATGCTAAGATATACGTCATGTGTAACACTGGTCTTGACATTTAACTACATGCTGCTTTGGTGAACTGCTTGAGGTCAGGCTCTCTCGTGCATGTTTGTAGCTTATGCACCCCACTGTAGCACCTGGTACGTGGTAGGCATCTCAATAAAAGTTGGAGGATCATATCTGTTATCACTATTTGCTTTTGCTTTGCTCATTCTTGGGTTCTAAACTGCTGAAGGTTCTATCCTTGCACCATCCAAAAGACGCACAAATGCTAGTCTTTACATTTTTATAAGAGACTGTTTGCTGCAGCACCTTCTATAGCTGAACACCGTAGGATCTTCACCCAGGGGATGGTGGAGAATGGCACAGCCATCCTGCAGAATTCCAAGAGCTATTGAAAACTAGTAGGTGAGTGATAGGTACTGACTTCAAAAATGTCCACAGTATATTGTTGAGCAAAGAGGAAAAGAAGAGCAAGTTATCGAATGTGATATGTAGCTTGCGCCCTTGTACCCATAAGGGGTGTGTGCTTATATCCAAAAACATATTTTTAAAAATTTGCATCAAATTTATTTTCAGTTTCAAATTATTTTTTTAAATAATTACCTAGAGCCTGAACAGGAAGTGGTGCAGTGAAGAGAGCATTGGATTAGGACACAGAGGACCCCAGTTTGAAACACCGATGATGCTGGCTTGAGTGTGGGCTCATCCAGCTTGAGCAAGGGCTCACTGGCTTGAGCGCAGGGTCACTGGCTTGAGTCTGGGATAACAGACATGACCCTATGGTGGCTGGCTTGAAGTCCAAGGTCGTTGGCTTGAGCAAGGGGTCACTCACTCTGCTGTAGCCCCCCGCCCCCAGTCAAGGCACACATGAGAAAACAGTCAATGAACAACTAAGGTGCTGCAACAAAGAATTGATGCTTCTCATCTCTCTCTGTTCCTGTCTGTCTGTCCCTACCTGTCCCTTTCTCGTCTCTCTCTCTCTGTCTCTATCACAAAAAAAAAGAAAAGATTTCCTAGAATGGAAATAGGAATGGGGAAGCACAGATTAGTAAACGTAATTTAGTTATTTTCATGTTGTTTAAATTGTTACAATAAGCATTACCTTTTTTTTTTTTTTTTGCATTTTTCCGAAGCTGGAAATGGGGAGGCAGTTAGACAGACTCCCACATGTGCCTGACTGGGATCCACCCGGCATGCCCACCAGGGGGGCGATGCTCTGCCCATCTGGGGCATCGCTCTGTTGCATCCAGAGCCATTCTAGTGCCTGAGGCAGAGGCCACAGAGCCATCCTCAGCGCCCAGGCCATCTTTGCTCTAATGGAGCCTCGGCTGCGGGAGGGGAAGAGAGAGACAGAGAGGAAGGAGAGGGGGAGGGGTGGAGAAGCAGATGGGCACTTCTCCTGTGTGCCCTGGCCAGGAATCGAACCCATGACTCCTGCACACCAGGCTAATGCTCTACCACTGAGCCAACCGGCCAGGGCACAATAAGCATTACTTTTGTAGGTCAAATGAGTAAAATTTAAAGGAAAGCACTAAACAACAGTGACCTGTTTTGTAAGTGTACAGCATGTGTGAGCATCTATGTGTGCATCTATGTGTGCATGTGTCCATATACATGCATGTACATGTGTGCATATATATATATGTACCTATGTGTCTATATGTATGTGTGTGCATGTATATGGAATCCATCCCTCTGACACCTTGACTTAGCAGATATTCAATATCTATGAGCTGGATGAATACCAACTGCATAATTTGATAAGTATACTAATTGAAGAATATTGCTATTTCTTCCTTGTCCTAATAATGAGTTCTATTTTCTTTTAGTGAAAAAAATGTAGTTGAGAATTGAAGGGAGCGGTACGCTCATATTTCTTCTTGGAGAAGATAGTACACCAGTATTTACTGACCACCTACTATGTGCCAGGCATTATGCTAGGTTCTTTGCATGTCTTATTTCATTAGTCCTCACAAAACCTCCATGAGTTGACATATTATGCCATTTTACTAATAAGGAAACTGAGGCATGAAGAAAACATGCCCCAAACCCCAAAGCTGTGAGCCAGAGCAAGGGCTGAGCAAGGGCTGTTGTATGCGCCCACCCCTTTGCCTGCCATTACTGCCCTTCGGTGGGGGTGCTCGCTCAGCAGAGCCACAGGGTACAGAGCTGTGCGGATAAGAAGTTACAGTCCAGGGACCATTGTGCCCCAACTGTGCACGTTCTAACAGTTTATGCACAGTTACTATGACAGCAACTCAGTGCCCAGGGAACAGCAAACACAGTGGAACTATCTCAAAGACAGATGTCCCCGCCTAGTTATCAGAATATTTAGAAACCAGTGCGTTATTTTTTACACACCAATGTGCAAAGTTTGAAAAAGTGCTCCAGGTGAATCTGATGTCCCCCACGACACATATAAATGTCCCACATGGGAACTTCTGTTCTACACCAGTGGTTCCCGATCACTGGGGAATTTTACAAAGTAAAGAGGCCTGGGCCCCACCTCCAGTGATTCCAGTTAGTTGGTCCAGGTGCAGCCTGGCATGAACATATTTGAAAGCTTCCTACAGGACTGGCTACATAACTAGTGGGGCCTGATGCAAAATGAAAACGCAGGGTTCCTTGTTCAAGAATTATCAAGAACGTTAAGACCGTAACAGCAAAGCATTAAACTAAGTGTAGGCCCTTCTGAGCATGGGCATAGCATGACTGTACTTGTCACAGGCCCCTGAAGCCAGGCCTGCCTGCCACGTGTTTCTTAAGTACAGCCAAAGCCGAGAACCCCAGATCTACATCACCCAAGGATCTTCCAAATAGGTGAGTTAGTAAACTGCCACAAGCCCTGGAAACCTGGAATTTATCGTGACACCTGTGAATTCCTTTGAAAGCAGTGCGGGCATCCAGAGGCCGGTCAGGGCACCAGGCCCGATGCAGAGGGTGGGCTTGATGGAGCTGAGTGGAGAGAAAGAAGGAAAGGGGAAGAAAGCAACAAGTGTGTAGCTTTGGACAGGTCTATCTGCATGGAATGGTGTGGATCGCATGACTTTCCAAACTGACACGTTATTGCATTGTTTAATCTTTGTGGCTGATGCATCTTTAAGTGTTTCTAATACTTTCGCTTTAAATCACATCCTGTGTAGAGGTCACATCCTATAATCTTTAAATCCTGAGAGGATTTTTAAGGCAGTGAAACCCGTCTGTATGATTCTATAGCAGTGGATACAAGTCACTGTGCATTTGTTTTAACCCATGGAATGAACAACACCAAGAGTGACCCCTAATGGAAACCATAGACTTATAGTGATAATGATGTGTCCGTGTAAGTCCATCAGTTTAAACAGATGTACCATTCTGGTGTGGGATGTTGATAGTAGAGGAGGCTGTGTGTGTGTAGGGGCAAGGGGGTATATGGGAAATCTTTGTTCCTTCCCATCAATTTTGCTGTGAATCTAAAACTGCTCTAAAAAAAAAAAATACAGTCTTAAAAAGAAATGTTCTCCTTGGATAGGGAGAGATGGACTTTGTAGTCGGTCATGATAGTGTAGTCATTACTGCTCTCTGAAATGTGTTCTGCAATCACTGGGACATAGTGGCTTAAAGAAGGGTGATTCTGTAAAAATAGCTCCTTTCCTATCTGGCAAAGAGATGACTTCATGTTCTCCAAGCCCAGAGGCTTTCAAAGCAGCAACCATCCAGAAGTTTCTTAATCCATTAGCCTCACACAAAGGCTGCACCCCACCCTGTAATTAAGTGCCCCTGAGTACAGGTTGAGGAAACTCTGGCCAGGAGTAGAGAAAGAAGTTCAATTCCGTGCCAAGCCTAGTACCCAACTTTGGGCACATCACTTCCCCAGCCTTAGTTTTCTTAGCTCTATAATAAAAACAGAAATGGTGACTGGCAGCCTTTCCTAGAAGGGTGTGGAGTCAGTGAGAAAGTGCTTTGTAAACTATCAATACAAACTACTGGAGTCACATGTGGGTAGGGAGCAGGGCGGGGACAGGAAGAGAAAGGGAAGGGGAGGTAGGTTTCTGCAGCCTAGTGGGACTTGAAGGGTTCATTCAAGACACAGCAGGGCTTTTAGCCAGGGGTAGTGGGCAAGTCCTGCTGCCTCCCCTAGGCTGGAAGGTGTCCCCAGGTAAGCTGGGTGCTAAAGTCTGGGGGCTCTGGCCCTCTCACATCTCCACAGTCTCATCAGGAGTGGGAGTCAATAGCATATTGTTATTATTAGTAACAAACAGGAAATCAAGGCCTAGTGTAGCCTGACCAGGCGGTGGTGCAGTGGATAGAGCGTTGGACTGGGATGTGGAGGACCCAGGTTCAAGATCCCAAAGTCGCCAGCTTGAGCGCGGGCTCATCTGGTTTGAGCAAAGCTCACCAGCTTAGACCCAAGGTCCCTGGCTTGAGCAAGGGGTTACTCGGTCTGCTATAGCCCCACGGTTAAGGCACATATGAAAAAGCAATCAATGAACAACTAAGGTGTCGCAACGAAAAACTAATGATTGATGCTTCTCATCTCTCCGTTCCTGTCTGTCTGTCCCTATCTATCAGTCTCTCTGACTCTGTCTCTGTAAGAAAAAAAAAAAAAGGCCTAGTGTAGTTTACAATCTAAGAAACCGCTGTCACCTCTGATCTTTGACTTCAATTTCTTATACCATTCTCAGAAATCAATTTTTTGTTGTGTTTTTTTTTGACAACTTTCCTATAATGAAGGCCAGAACTTAAGGTCTGTGGTGCTTTTTGATTTGCCATGATCTGAACGCTGAAGAGCTTCCATGTATACCATCTCTAAATCAAGGCCATACAGTTTTTCTTTCTTTTTTTAAAATAAAAATTCATCATACTTAAAAAAAATATTTTCAACAAATCAAGCATTAACATATTTAAAATAGATGCATATAAGAAATGAGTGGGTAGTGAGGATGGTTGACTCTTTCTACAAAGATCTTTTCCTGACCAGAATTGCAGCCAGCCTAATTGTGGTCTGGCTGGACTTGGATTGGCACGTGTCTTTGCAGCTGACCTTGGAGCAGCTCCTATAGCAGAACCTCCCTGCAGGTAGGACTCAGCTCTAGTAACAGGCCAGTTCGGTGGCCAGCGGCTTCTGCCCAACGGCATGGGCATCACCTGGGACCTTGTTAGAAAATGCAGATTCTTGAACCCCACCCAAACCTGCCAGATCAGAAGTTCAGTAGGTGAGGCCCTGTGACTTGGGTTTTAACATGCCCTTAAGGGATTCCCATGCCTGGCTCTAATTGGAGAACAACTACCCTCAGGGCTGTCAGCTGAGGGTCACTTAGCCAGTGCCTGTGACTATCTTCCAGACAGCTGCTGAAATTATTCCCTGCGAGTCTCAGCTCCTTGCCAGTTCCCCTTTCCTATCTTCCTTGACAAAATGAGGAAGAGAGAGAAAGTGGTTCAGCAGCATTTAAATACCTCAACTATTAAATATAAAATCAGAAGGAAGGAATTTTCAATTTTTGGAAATGAAACATCCAACCTGCCAGCAGGTATTCCAGGCAGTTGGCTGTGGGCTGTGTGTAGCACGGATCTACACACAATTGCACTCTTTTTTTTTTTTTTTAAGCTGCATTTTGAAGTCCCAAACTGCCTTGAGGGAGAAAAAAAATGGAAAGCAGAACTTCTAGTTACTAATTCAAGCTTCCACAGAAAAGTGACTTATAAACAGTAAGTTTAAACCAGGTTTTAAAGCAGGGGTCCCCAAACTTTTTACACAGGGGGCCAGTTCACCATCCCTCAGACCGTTGGAGGGCCGGACTATAAAAAAAACTATGAACAAATCCCTATGCACACTGCACATATCTTATTTTAAAGTAAAAAAAAAAATGGGAACAAATACAATATTGAAAATAAAGAATAAGTAAATTTAAATCAACAATCTGACCAGTATTTCAACGGGAACTATGCTCCTCTCACTGACCACCAATGAAAGAGGTGCCTCTTCTGGAAGTGCCGCGGGGGCTGGATAAATGGCCTCAGGGGGCCGTATGCGGCCCGCGGGCTGTAGTTTGGGGACCCCTGCTTTAAAGTATGATTTCCAGCAAGTTTTATGCCATGAGCCTATGCAAGATGATTAGGTTATTGCTGAACCAGGGAGAGTAAAACCACGGCAGGCGTCCCACTGCCCCCTGACCCTGCACTCAGGGCAGGCATTACTAGTTGCTCACCACCCTGCTCCTCCTTCTCAGCAGAGTCCCCCAGGTACCCATTCCCAGGCTGCTGGAGTGGGTGAATGAGATGGAACCGCCACAGTGTCCACAATACCTAATACCTAGATGGTGACAGCAAACTAATTTTCTCTTCTCTTGTAGCTTTTTGTGATTTTTATTCAACTGAATACCTACATATCACATTATTTTCCTAATGTAAGTGAGTACATATAATTAAAAATGCTAAGTTTATCTTGGGTCTCGTTGTTCTTCTCGAGACAGAAAACTGGTCATAGTAGAAGAGGAGGACCGAATGAAGGGACCAGGGTCATCTCGGAAGAACATGCTGTCCCCAGGAAATATGGAACAGTCTTTGCAGCATACCGCATATGCATGCTGAATGCCTGGACAAGGTCTTCATTCCCAGCCGAGAGGCTTGGGTATTCCAAACCGGTGAACAGAATTGACCATCAGAAGCAATGTCCCAGTATACTTAGCTGCTCTTTTCCTGAACAGTGACCAAAGGGCAGGTAGTGTGGGAGGCACATACACTGGACCCAAACTGGTCCTGTCTGTGTTTCAATTCTTGCTCTATTATCAACTCAACTGGCAGCCTTCAGCAAGCTATCCTCTGCATGTGCCTTATCTGACCAGTTTAAACACACACACTCTCTCTCTCTCTCTCTCTCTCTCTCTCTCTCTCACTCACACACACACACACACACACGAAGGTTAAATAAAATAATGCTTACAAAGTATATAGGCTAGTGTCAGGCACACGATGAGTGTTCAGTACATGTCAACTATTTTAATTATAATTATGGAAGACATCTACTTGCTTTTCTCTTCTAGAAATTTCCTTCTGTGACTCTTAGCCAATAGGAGGCTACCCTCATGCTGCCCATCCTCACTCTAATTGAGCCCAAGAAAGTCAGGTTGGCAGGTGGCCTTTCTCCCAAATCATCCCCCAGAAACACATCCTCTTCTTCAAAGAGAGAAGTAGGGGGCCTGGCTGGCCCCATTCCCATCTGCACCCCCCACAGATCCCCTCCCCCCAACTCCCCCATCCGGCCCTCTCCCCACAAGCCCCTCTCTCCCTCACAATAAGCCATCTGTGGGAATGCTGGATCTACAGAGACTAGAGCCAGAGGAGGATGTGTTTATTAATTAAAATACAATTGGCGTGTCTTCCCCTGGATGACACCTTCTGGTGACACTTCTACCTACATTTCTACGCACTTGACCGTCACCATCAGGGCTGCTGCACACAGCTATGGCAGTTCCACACTGCACCACCCAGTGTGTAAGGCCCAGTCACCCACGCTGTAGGGCCCAGTCACACATGGCAGCTCTGGTGTATGCTCCGGCGAGTCTCCTGATAAAATGATCAGAATTAACCAGTGCCCTGGAATTGACCCGAGATGACTCCTGTGAGTCAGATTCATAGTTTCAAAGAGCTGATATTCTCCCAAGACACCAGATGGCCAGCTGCCCTCTCTCTATAGAGACCTCCATTTTCCCCATTAGCTTTAGGGAGAAGAGGAAGGGTTGATCTTCCTTTATTCCACTGGGCCACTTTCAGGCACCTGTGATCTCGCTTTACCTCTCTCAGTCTCTCTGCATTCTCTCAGACTCTCCCCAGTTCTTACCTCTGTAATAATTTCCCCCCAAGGATCTACTTTCATGCAACCATATACAACAAATACTTAACTGAGAATACCAGGCTGAGCATGAGACTAACAAAGCCACTCATGGCCCCTTATCCTCATAGAACTTTGAACTTGGTGATGAAAGATGGGCATTACACAAATAATTAGACAATGTCAACAAGTAATTATAATTCAGTCTTCTTGAATGGTATCAGACCTGGCTCACAATTACTTTTGTAATCCTTTGTTCAATATCTTCCACAACTTTAGAATAAACTTTGGCAGTGGATGCAATTCTTTAACCTTATACTGTATTCCCCCATGTATAAGACATACCCTTTTTCGAAAAATTTGGGATCTAAAAATTGGGAGCATCTTATACAGTGATTGTAGATTTTTTTTACTTTCATTTTCCACTTTTCTGTGCTTGTTTTTACGCTCGTTGTTGAAGACAGTGATTCGTTATCAGATACAGATAAGGACAAGCTAATGGATGGGAGTTTTGACAGTGATGAGGAATTGTATGAATTTTATGATGAATAAAACTTGAGTTCAATAACTTTATGCAATACATTTTTCTTTTCAAATTTTATGCCCTAAGCCCTGGCTGGTTGGCTCAGCCATAGAGGGTTGGCCCGGCGTGTGGAAGTCCTGGGTTCCATTTCCGACCAGGGCACACAGGAGAAGCATCCACCTGCTTCTCCACCCTTCTGTCTCTCCTTTCTTCTATCTCTCTCTTCCCCTCCTGCAGCCAAGGCTCCACTGGAGCAAAGTTGGCCCGGATGCTGAGGATAGCTCCATGGCCTCCGCCTCAGGTGCTAGAATGGCTCTGGTTGCAATGGAGCAAGGCCTCAGATAGGCAGAGCATCACTCCCTAATGGGCATGCTGGGTGGATCCTGGTTGGGCACATGTGGGAGTATCTCTCTCTGCCTCCCTGGTTCTCACTTCAGAAAAATATACACACAAAAAAATAATAAAAAATTTAGGCATCCAAATTAAGGTGCGTCTTATACATGGGAAAATATGGTAATTTCTAGATTTTACTCTATTGGTCTTCATTTGCCTGTGTAACTACCACTTCTCACACCCTAGGGGCTGGGCAACTTTCCTCTCACTTCATATTGTTTAACCTGTCACCCTATTAAATTTAATTTCTAAAAAAATAGACATTTAACTTGAGGTTCCTTATTTTTGGCCATGGGATTTCTCCATGCCACATTTTCCCATCAGCTCCAGTCACCAAGCCCAATAGTCACTCCAGTCACCATGATTGGACACATCCTGGTTTAGATCAGTTTAGTTACTTCAGTGTAGCCTTCCTCAACATCTTGAATCCCAGCATCTGCTATCTCAAACCCTTTCTAGGCAAAGCCCCATATCTGGTCTCTAAGCCTCCAAGGTCATATCCACACTTTTCTATTAACCCACTTCCAGTCCAATCCAAACAGAGCACCTATCAGTTTCATCTCCCCACTTCATTTCTTTTTTTTAAAGTGAGAGGAGGGGAGATAATGAGGCAGGTGACTGCATGCACCCTGACTGAGATCCACCCAGCAACCTCATTTTGGGATGATTTTTGATTATCAAGCTATTTTTAGCACCTGAGGCTGATGTGCTCCAATGGAGCTATCCTCAGTGCTTAGGGCCATGCTTGAACCAATAGAGCCACTGGCTGTTGGAGGGGAAGAGGGAGAGGAGAAGAGAGAATAGGGGAAAAACAGATGGTCATCTCTCCTGTGTGTCCTGACTGGAAATCCAACCCTGGACTTCCATTCAGAGTCACTGGAGGATGCTCTATCCACTGAGCCACCGACCAGGGCCCCACTTAATTTTCATCACTCACCCTGCTCAGAAATCTACAGGAATTCACATATTCTATAGGATAAAATCTGAACCCTGGCTGGTTGGCTCAGTGGTAGAGCATCAGCCTGGCATGTGGAAGTCCCGGGTTTGATTCCCGGCCAGGGCACACAGGAGAAGAGTCCATCTGCTTCTCCACCCTTCCCCCTCTCCTTTTGTTCTATCTCTCTCTTCTTCTCCTGCAGCCAAGGCTCCATTAAAGCAAAGTTGGCCCGGGTGCTGAGGATGGCCATGTAGCCTCCGCCACAGGTGCTAGAATGGCTCTGGTTGCAATGGAGCAACATCCTAGATAAGCAGAGCATTGCCTCCTAGTGGGCATGCTGGGTGGATCCTGGTTGGGTGCATGTGGGAGTCTGTCTCTCTGCCTCCCTGTTTCTCACTTCAGAAAAATACAAAAACAAAAAATCCATACCACAGTCTCTGTGTCTTTTGGCCTTGGCCCGATTCTTCAGCCTCAATGCTTGATCCTCATCTTCAGCAAATTCCTCCCCAGCAGCCTTTCCCCCTCCTTGTTTTCAGGGTGTGCTAGATGGAGTGCCAGTCCATCCAAAGCCTCTACATCCTCAGGGGCCCCACAGTACCTCCCTCCTGCGTCCTACCCTGCCAGTCAGACTCTCCTCCTACCTTCAGCTGCATGTCCTCTGGCCCCTTGTTATAGTTCTCAATCGCCTATATTCCTCTTGTGGAGTGGCACTGTGTGTCTCTGTTAGACAATAACCCTTGCAGGACAGGATTGTTAGGCATTCAGGGTATTTTTCAAGAATCCACCACAGTTGCAGGCACAGAATCAGTGTTTAAGGCCATGATGGCGAAGCTTTTTTTAAAAAAAACCGCCCACTTTTGCAGTTCCGGTCAACCTGGTTCCTCCCGCCCACTAGTGGGCATTCTAGCTTTCATTGTGGGCCAATTGAGGCACCATTTGGTTGCTCTGCTGCTGCCCACCATGAAAGCTGAAATGCCCACTAGTGGGCCGGAGGGACCAGGTTGACCAGCACTGCAAAAGTGGGCGGTTTTTAAAAAAAGGTTCACCATCACGGGTTTAAGGAATAAAGATCTTGCACTTTCAACTCAATCCCACCTGCAACAAGCACAATGCTCCCTTCTGGGCGACCTCAGCAGGTACAGGCTGGTTCCTCTGCAGCCTCTCTGAGACAACCTTGCACCATCTAGAAGTGTGCTGGAGTATGTAACTGCCTGTGCTTCAGTGGACTAAGGAATAAATACCGCTGATTTATAAGTTGACGATTCTCATGGTGTAAATAGTCCTACTGGGGCTGATGTCAAGCTATCAACATGATGTCGCTGAACACAGGGCTGGAAAGAGATGCAGACAACTGGCTCTTGCAAGGTAGTGAAGCCAGCTCCAGCACACCACGTCCGGAAAGTCAGGTTCATTTTATTCCCTGAATCATTAAAATTTCCTCTTCTGTCTCATTGTCTCATGGGTTTTACAAAACCGTTTTCTACTAATTTTTACCTTTGAAAGATCAGGCCCAAGGTTATCTCCTTTGTGAAATATTTCTGATCCCCTCACCCAGTCCCAGAATAATGTGAACACTGCTGTGTTGACCCAACACTATGTACACGTCTGTGTTGTGGATGGCATAAAATACTGAATACGTTGCTACTGGCTTGTTTGCCACTGAGACAGTCAGACCTAGGAGGAGAAGAGAGGTCTGTTAACCTCTGGATTCCACATCCAGGGTGCAAGAAGTGTCCAACAAGAGCCTGATGAAGAAACAAGCGAAGGAAGGACCAATGACTTCTGATTCTTCCTTTCGGGTCTCATTACCATTTCACCGCGTAGTTTCTGTCCCCTGCTCCAAATCTGGTAGGTGGCTCAGAGAAAGATTGCCAATTACACTGCATGAATCTTAACTTACAAAAAATGTTTGTTGAACTCGACTACCATACCAGCTCTTTTAGCACAAAGTGAAGTTACTCGCACCAGGCAGGGGGTGGGAGGAGCAAGCGTGAGGACAAAGTGGAGAATGGAGAAAGATTGGCTCCAACCAAGAGTGTCTCCTGTTAAAATGACACCATGTTACACAGAGCAAATTACTACTCCCAGGGATTAGCTCTGGGACTTCTCCTTGAAGGAGAAGGGGGTCTGGTAGAGGGTGGTCAGCAGCGACCAGGCAAAGGTCTTTACCCCAAGCTGCTGAGCATTTTCTGAACCGCTAACTGTGTCAATCCTTCCCCTATACCACATGAGCCATGAAGAGGGCTGAGCTTCTCTGAGCAAAATCCACGAGCATCAACAACGGCTGCACAAAAATGGAAGGTGAAGGATGGAGCAGAGCCATCAGCTGTCCCTTTATAGGCCTCCAGCAGTTGGTGAGCTCTCCCCACACTATAACTCCCCGGCAGGGTCATAAGTGAGAAGGCTTTTTCCTCCTCCCCTGACAAAGGCTGGATGGGGCTGATGTGTGCTCTCTGGGATGAAATGCAGTCCAGGACACATTGCTCTAAGCACATGACATAAATAACAACATTAGAAGCACTAACAGCATAACCACATGACACAACAACAATTAATAATGTAGGGAAACAGGGTGCAGGACTAAAAGCCCACCTCCCAACACTCTTTCAAGTTTACAGGAGAAATCTGAACTCCTAAGACTAATCCAATTTATCGGGAATCCAGCCTTCCAAGGAAGGATCCCTAAATATGTTAGCGTCTAAGGAGGAAAAGAAAATTATCTGCACAGAAGTGAAAGTCATGGTTGAGTAATATATTTAATGAAAGTCAATGGGAAATACATATAGACTCATGTGCATCAGATATAGCCAGCCGGCTGGAACTCCTAAGAAGCTGGTGAGAGGAGAGTCCCAGCACCCGCCACAGCGATGCCATGAGGTGAGAGCTCTTTAAGAGAAAAACCAGACCATGAAAATGGTGACCTAATGGAGCAAGCTTTCAAATGCAACTTACAATCTCACAGATCACTTTTTGACCCCTCAGTGCATTAAGGGAGGCAGTGAATGGAAGAGTGGTGAATTTCCCCCTAAAGATAAAATATGAAGTGGCTGTCTGTAAGACTTTGACTAGACATGTTTTATGGAGTTAAAATATTATTGGAAGAGGCTACTCCATGGCTCTCCAAATACATGAATGAAGCACTTCTAGCCACAAAAGCTAAGATTACTGCAGCATGTACGTGGGATGAGAGCTTGAACAATGACTAATAAGACTTAAAGAAGAAAAGACAAAGAAATGTTGTATAAGAAAAGAAAGGTAGGAAAGAGGACACAAAGCAAACACATTTTCTGAGAAGCCGCAAAAGACACAACAGAGGTGACAACAGATTACTTATAAAGTAATGACATCTGGGGATATTTTACTCATTTACATTAATAAGGCTCAGTTCATTGTCAAATTGACTCAACTACTGATCCATTAAAGAAAGATGAAAATAGATCAGCCTTTAGCTGGTCATCTCAGGCAGTTAGTTCTCTGCTGGATTGGAGGTCTAGTCCAATTCAGTAAGATGGATGAGAACACACATGTTTCCTGGGACTGAAACTTGTCTTATGTCACCATTCATATCACAGATCTTCTGTCAAAAATATAGTTATGAGTGGGTTTCCTTCTGAAAACTTTAATTTGTGGTCTGTCTCCAAACGCCTGCATGTAGGAATGGACTGCTGACTGCATGGGAAGAAATCTGGCCCAAAGGCATGGAAATGCCATTATCAGGGAGTGGGAGACAAGGTCCCGCTCTTTAAAATGTCTACTTCTTTCCAAGTTTTTTCAATTGAGTCACCTACATCTTTTCCCTTATCTGAATTTGGTGGTCCATTTCCAGAGCTATTTCTGAATCTTTTAAAACCACAGCTGACTTCTCTGCGACACTAAATATGGTCACCATGGTCAAAGACCCCTAGAAACACATTGTAGGTGGTCAAAACTCATCTTTTAGGGAGAAAGTTGGTAGAGAATACCTGGAGCGGTGAGCGGAAGATGTTTGGACACCAAGAGAACAGAAACAAGGGGAGGAGAGAGCCATACCTGCTCCGATGACCTCTTCAATTTTCACAAAAGATACATCAATCTCCTTGGCAAACTCCCGGACAGCTTCGTTGGGGTCCTCATAAGTGAAGGGGTCAATGTAGATCTTCATCCCTGGGGAGCCTTATTGGGGGAGATAAGCAGGGTTAACATCCCAAAGAGGAACGGAGGTCATTAAGCACTGGCTGCTATCCCCAGCAGGAAGGGTATATAGATGGTGGTGGTGGGGGGGGGTTCTCTCCTGAACAGCAGGCTGCCTTTCCTTGCCTCCTGGGCTTTCCCATCTCCTTTCCCTCTGGGCCACACCAGCCTGGTTCTCTGTCCTCTACTTCTCCTTCTCCTCCATGTTCTCTCCTGCATTTTAACTCCTGATGAAATGTGGAACAGATTACTTATAAGTGACAGATCAGGACCAGTTCCCTTACCGGGCACTCACTGAAGGCAAGGAAGCTGATTGATGCCAACCAAATGCATTAGCGGGAAAGTGGTGGTAAAATGGTAGGGCAGATATCAATATTTATCACCTTGACAACTTTCCTGAGCGGAGGCCACCGTTAAGGTTATTACTGACGGCTGTGTCCAAGGCTGGAAGAGGGATGAGGATGGATTTTTAAAAAAGAATTTGCTATTAGAAAACCCTCAAGATATAACTACCAAGACCATATACCAGAAGAGAAAATTTGAAGAGAAAAGCCCAGAAAATACTGATAGAGAAAATAGCACTGTCTACTTAGAAAAAAATGAGGTGGGTTGAAAGAAAAATGGTAATTGAAACCCCCTGCCTTCAGACACACTGAAGTATGAAAAACGAATAAAATGGTGAACGAGAAATACATAAAGGAATATAGACTTTGTCACTGATGTTTACAGTGGCAAGATAAATAGGTATGCGTGGGGACCAAATTGAGAATTGTCACTGCAGAAAAAATGGATTCAAGAAGTGGAGGAGAGGGAACAAAAAAAGGAAATGAAACCCAAGAAACAAATGGATTCATTCACACTGTAATTCTTCAACGTGTTAGGTGTGTCATTAGGCAAAGCACAGAGATTGTTTTCATGGTGGTGGTGTGGGCTCTGAAAGCCAAACAACAGGGTCTAGCATCCCCTCCTTGTGAAGAGGAGGCCTTTTCTCTGCCCACCGCTGCTGTCTGGTTCATGGAAGTCAGGTCAGCAGAGCAGGCAGGTTTGGAGAGGCCCAGTGCTGTGTACCCTCGGCTGGGCCCAAAGCTGAGGCTGGACCTCAGGTTCCCTGAGCTCTGCCCTCTCAGCACCCCACCCCCCACTCCAGCTTATCCTTCCCTGTAGGGAATCACCCATTTAACCTTGAACCCATTTTCCCTTTGAGTAGTGAGTTTTTTTTCATTCTCGCTGACCCCTGGGAGTGAGTTTTTTGTTTTGTTTTTTCAAAAAATGAAATTAGTTCCAGTTATAATTTTATTAACTTAAAATCATGTTTGATAACAAATGTATGGAAACAAGAAGAACATACATTTGCCTTTTATTTTAATGTTGCTTTATGTATGCACAATCATACTCTGGATGGTCAGGAGGCACAAGGACGTACATGAATGTTTGTACATGAACGTTCATACTATTCAAAAGGTTAACTATGACTTGGACTGGGGAACTTCAGTTAAAAGCCCTGAGTGAATGTCTCTTGGATGCAAACACCAAGAAAGTGTGTGAGTGAAA
This sequence comes from Saccopteryx bilineata, assembly GCF_036850765.1. Lineage (NCBI taxonomy): Eukaryota > Metazoa > Chordata > Mammalia > Chiroptera > Emballonuridae > Saccopteryx > Saccopteryx bilineata. Next base: position 38,756,234 of record NC_089499.1, on the reverse strand, counting down.
ATTAGCCTAGAGGTTCTAGATTGCCCCTTCCTTTGTGCTTGTTAATTAGCAAAAGAAAGGAATGTACTGACCAAATTAGCCCTTGCTCTATGTCAGCAAAATGGCCATTAATCACTCTTTCCTCTTATCACCTGATCTCCCTCCCCTCTAATCCTGTTACCTCTGTTCTGCTTCTGATCAATAAAAGCTGAGGGAGACCAGATTCAGGAGGTCTTTGCCTCCCTTGGCAGGCCCCCCCCTCTCTTCCTCTTGATCAGGGGTCCCCAAACTATGGCCCACGGGCCACACGCGGCCCCCTGAGGCCATTTATCCGGCCCCCAACGCACTTCCGGAAGGGGCACCTCTTTCATTGGTGGTCAGTGAGAGGAGCACATTGACCATCTCATTAGCCAAAAGCAGGCCCATAGTTCCCACTGAAATAATGGTTAGTTTGTTGATTTAAATTTACTTGTTCTTTTTTTAAAAATATTGTATTTGTCCCCGTTTTGTTTTTTTTACTTTAAAATAAGATATGTGCAGTGTGCATAGGGATTTGTTCATAGTTTTTTTTTATAGTCCGGCCCTCCAAGGGTCTGAGGGACAGTGAACTGGCCCCCTGTGTAAAAAGTTTGGGGACCCCTGCTCTTGACATAACTTTGTGTCTTGAGTAGGTTTCTTTCACGCAACACTGGTAGTTCCCAGCAGGCTGGAGTACTACACTCCCAGGCTTTCACACATGGTCTAGTTTTGACATCTTCCATCCAGAAATCTTCTGAAGATGGCTCTATAGCTCTCCCAAATTAGTGTGGCTTGGTCACCAATTGAGGCAAGGCTTGGAAGTGCCAGAATGTAATCAGAGGGAGAAGAGGAATAGAGCAGAGAAGTGAAGGGGGGTATTTCTTTAAAGTCGGGGAGAGCCAGGTCCCCTGCCCAGAGGAACTGCTCCTTCTGAAAGCTGGCTGGCTCCCAGTCACGAAGTGGAATCACTCTCAGCATGGTAAAAGGCCCGCTTTAGGATGATCCACACTGTCCTAGCATGACCCTTGCACACCTGGAAATGACAACATGGACTTTGAAATCTGTTGACTGATTTTGGACATAGCAAATAGAGAGATCCTCACTTTTATTTTTATTTTATTTTATTTTTTTTAATTTTTTTCTTTACAGAGACAGAGAGAGAGAGAGAGTCAGTCAGAGAGAGGAATAGACAGGGACAGACAGAAACGGAGAGAGATGAGAAGCATCAATCATTAGTTTTTCGTTGTGCGTTGCAACACCTTAATTGTTCATTGACTACTTTCTCATATGTGCCTTGACTGCGGGCCTTCAGCAGACCAAGTAACCCCTTGCTGGAGCCAGCAACCTTGGGCTTCAAGCTGGTGAGCTTTTGCTCAAACCAGATGAGCCCGCGCTCAAGCTGGCGACCTTGGGGTCTCGAACCTGGGTCTTCCACATCCCAGTCCGATGCTCTATCCACTGCACCACCGCCTGGTCAGGCGAGAGATCCTCACTTTTATAATAGAATGTTCTAATCCCTGGTGGATGTCAGAAGGGGTGGGAGGAGAGAGATATAGAGAGAGATTCTTCTGTAATAACAGTGGAAAAGGAGAAAATAGAAGGGAGAAGGTTTTTCTCTTTCTCACTTGGAAGGGAGAACAAGTGAAGAGAAAGAAGGATTGAAAGAAGGTTGGAAGTGAGTAACAAAGCCAGATCAATAGCTCCAGAAGCAACCCTTGCGACAAGGTTTTGAAGGCAAGTGGCTTATCTGGGAATTGATCCCAAGAAGTCCCTGTAAGCAAGCAGGGAAGTAGGGGAGGGAGCCTAAGAAGAGTCTGCTCTCAAGCCACCCCTCACTGTGGGTCACTGAAGCCAGAGAGGCTCTGGGGGCCAGTGACTGACAATCACCACATGCTTCAGGGCTGGCTCACCCTGCAGAGGAGGGAGCTGGGATAGTGCCACATGGTTCCTGTCAGTCATCGGCAGGGGCTGCTTGGCCCGCTGTGCAGGTGAGTGGAGAGACTCCATGGCCAGTGAGAGCATTTAGGTCAGTTGAGTAAAAGAGGTCAAATAATATGGTAACAGAAGGAAATAAAACGCAGAATATAGTAGTATACAGATCTTGAATTATAATGTTCCGGGCCTGAAATTTCTTAATGTTATCGATGAATGTTACCTCAGTAAATGAAAACCACCACAACAGCATAAAGAAACACAGAAGCTGCGGGTGGAAGCCAGCCAGCTGCACTGCAGGGGGGAGGGCAAGAGAGGAGGCAGCCACACGCCCACTCGAAATGCACAAGGGGCCGGGGTCAGCGCCAACAACCTGTGACTTTTCCCAAACTCTGTGCTGAGCTGAGAGGAGGTGCACAGCCCAGAGGATGGGGCCCAGAGGTGAGGTCAGAACCCCAAAGTCTCTTACTAACCCAACATACTGCAACAATCCACATCCATCCCTTCTATCAGTCTGTCCTCTGCCAATGGAGGCAGTAACACCTCCCTCCCAGGGTGGTGACGATATTAAAGATCACATTGCAAGGGACATGCCTACCACACTGCCTGATGTACAGAGAGGGCTCACAAAGTGATATACTCGTGATAATTACCAGTAAATTGTTCTGGGAAGTGTGCGGGGAGGTAGGAAGAGAGAGTGAAAAGGGGTGGGCAGTGAGGGATGTAAGCCGCTTAGGGTTATATTAGTTACTTTAAAAATAATGACATTGTTATTTTAGATCAAGGGCTTTTAAACGATGTATGTTAAGCTGTCCTACAGGATCTCTTCTGTGGAAACTAATTAAACAATCTCGAATGTGCTGTAATGAATGGTTTGCCAGTAAAGACATATATAAGGATGAATGAGAAATGTTTCTTAGTTAATGAGCTTTACAGATATTGGCCTCAATCAGTTCTGGGAAAGAGCTGTTCCCAGAATGCAACGGCTCAACTCTTGATGGTGCCAGGATTCTTTTAGGCCAGTAATGGGCAACTAAGTGCACCTAAACAGGAGAAAGTTCACACTGTAATGACAGGTGCAGTTTACTCACACAGAGAGGTTTGCTACCTTGTTGGCTTGTAGAATTACAAAAGTGTGAGTGTGTGTACAGACCCACGCACGTGCAATGTCACAGCTGCTGTTCTGGGGCCAGGGGTTCTGATTGTTCCACAAGAAGCCCAAGAGGTTGCAGGGAGCCTGAGAGTGGTGATGCAATGCTAATTAGAATGTCTGGCCTCAGTGCACCAGTAGGAATCAGTACTCATTTTTCCTGACATTGAGAATACTGCTGTCACACTGAGGGAAGGAAACTGAAACCAAAAGTCTAACGAATAAGTGGCTCAAACTCAGTGCTTTTTTCTGCTGTGGGTCTGATAGGGCTGACCTAGGAAATGGTCCTGGCCTGTCCCCTCTGACTGGGGGGCAGCGATCGTCTGTTCTAAACTGGAAGGGAGATTTGGCTGAGCATGTGCGCTTAATGGCTCCCGCCGCATTGCCTCATCGCTGAGTGACACATCTCTCCAGACCTCTCTCCCTCATTACAGTTAGCCTTTCCCAAGTCCCAGAAGATGAGGAGAAAAAAGAATGCCTTTAGCTAGGCAGAACAGGTCATTTGTCTTTCGGCTCATTTTGTGTTTCTGCATAAATCCTGCATCAGCCTGTTCCTGCTCCCACTTGCCAGTGAGCAGTTTTTAATTATCAGGAAAATGGTATTTAGTGCAATGAATCACCAGACAGTGAACAAGAAATTCAAGTCAGCTGCCGAGTCAGGCAGAGCCAAGCATTCGGAGACAGGGCTCAGAAAATGTCCTCAGATTGTGAGTGTTGAGGAAATATTATTAGTGGCACTAATAATGATATCAAATGTAATACAGATCAATAACCTAAGGCATTTTATAATGCTTCGTACAATGTTTCACATTATTATTGTTGTTAATACTACATATTTTATAGCATTTTACAGTTTGGTTTTTGTTTTTAAAATTTTTTTATTGATTAATTGATTATAGAGGAAGAGAAAGAGAAAGAGAGATCAAGTTGTTGTTCCACTTATTTGTACATTTACTGGTGGTTTCTTAATGTGTCCTCACCAGGGTTAGAACTTGCAACCTTGGCATATAAGAGCAACACTCTAACCAACTGAGCTATTTGGCCGGGGCTCTGGTATTTTTTATATATGTTACATACCTTTGGCACAAAAAATGGTAGTTGTGAATTGAAATTTCTGATTGCTAGTGCCTTGAGAGAGAAAAAAGTCTTCAATTTTATAATCTTCTAGTTTAGTAATTTCTATTAAAGACCTAATTTGAAGGTGTTTTTCTTTTACCTCGAAACCATTTATGCCATGGCTGGGGTCACAGCCTACATTGCCTGAAGTTTTAAAGAATCATAGTTCTAGGAGATTTGCCAAATCTTAAACATGCACCAAGATTTTGAATATATGAAGTGTGGGAGGAATGATTGAGCCACGATCCAGGGCCTTCTCGCATGGCATGGAGAAGTCCCTGCAGCAGAAAACACTCCTGGCCATTGTCAGAGACCCCGCATCCATAGATCAAGGTGCTGTCCAACGTGACGCCACTGGGACAAATATTGGGGATGCTGGCAGGTGTGTGGGGTGACTCTAAAAAGTCAGTCATCAAGTTAACAAGTGCCAGGTTTTCAGGTCAGAACAGAAATGAGCTGAGAGAGAGCCAGTTCCAAACAGTAGGCGACATTTAGGAATGACAAACTGAATGAGAAGACTGCTCCTCTTTGGCCCTCTTCTGCATTCAGAAAGTACAAAATCAGTAGCATGGATATCTTGTAGTTCCACAGAGAGCATGTGGCTCTCTCGGAGGCTCCAGGGTGCCAGGAAGAACCTGCTGACTTCCTACCGGTAGAAGATTCCTAGATATCATTGTGGAGAAGTAGCAAGGTAGGCTGTTTTCAGTCACGCATATTTTATATCCCAACAGGTTGGATGGAGTCATAGGAACCGGGGAAGTGTGTTTCCTTATGCCCCACCCTGCCTCCAAGGCAGACTTTGTCATCTTTGTGACTCACCTAAATTTGGTCCAGATATCTAAGCACAAAGGAGAAGCAGTTTAGGGAACTGCATGTAAAGTTCAGTCCCCAGGAGGGACTTCATCCAATCCTCTGTCTCAGTACATTGATCACCCCTCATTTTTCTCAGCACTGACTGATCAGCCAAACAGCTTTGTTCTAGGGACTGTGGGAGCTAAAGGAAAAACACAGATCACAAAGATCTTCGGACAATTGAGACGTGAAGTAACTGGGGTACAGTGCTGGAGAGTTTAGAATAAAGAGCCACACCTGGAAAGAAGCTGGGTGTGCTGCCGAAACCAGAGAAGGCAGAAGGCTGTGAAAGCCAATCTTTAAGGTCAGAATCTTTGCAGGACAAGTCACACAGTCAGGCATTGGAGAGGGAGAGGCTAAGAGGGTTGTGAGGCACAGGTCAGAGAGAGGCCCCCCGTTTCTGCAGTGAGAAAAGTGGGAGCAGCTTGAATGTGGAGAGAAGGGGTGTCTGACGTGAAACAGCACTGATGTACTAGCTCAGGCGGGCCTCGATTACCAAACAACGGCATTGGGATTGGTGCCATCAGACACACACGGATGACAATTGCTCCATCAGCAGGGGAGGGATGTACTGAGCACAAGCCGTCACCAGGGAGCACATTCTGCTGGCGGACTGCAGCATCCACCTGCATTGTCGCAGGGGAGGAGCTGGAGGCTGAGAAAACAACTCTGAGGTTGTTGCAGACATGAAGGTGGAAGATAACAGTATCCAACCATGAGGACAGAGAAGAGGCAAGAGAAATTTTAGAGGAAGAATTCACAGCATTCGGTGAGCAATTAAAGACGGGGGATGAAGGAGGGACAAGAAGAATTCAAATCAAGCCAAGACTTCTGAATGAAATGGTACTATGAACCAGGTAATGGACTCTGGGCAAGAAACCCTACTGTCAAGGTAGCTGGCACATGGTTCTGGACTCTGAGTGCACAGATGAAACAGGCCAGGGCCTAGACGACAGTGAGCAGACGGAAAATGGACACAGAGCTGGTAGACTGGGTCTGGAGTTGTAGAGTTGACTGGCACATGGGTGGTAGTTGAAGCTCTTGATGTGAAGGGCTAGAGGTCTGGTGGTCTCTTGGCATGAACCTATCAGGAAAAGTTGGTGGGCACTAGAAACAGCTTGCTGCACCTGCTTCTGAGGCCTGAGTCCAGGACAATGGGTGGTGGTCTTTCTCCCTGAAAGAGCAGAGGTCCTGGGTGCTCAGCCAAGTCTTGGGGAAGAATATACACGGGGAGCCCCTGGCTGGGCAACGAGCCTGAAAAGTGGTGGATCTGAGCATGATCTTCCTTCCGCCTTCTGTTTTCAAGCTTTGCTCTTAAAACCACAGCTCTTGCCTAGTATATGTCTCCAAAAGCAGGAAAGTGGACCACAGTCTACTTGTTATTGAGGAGGGTATTTTAGGACAAAGAGTTTAACACTGCCCTGCTTCTTCGGTATCAATGACCAGGGCAGGCAGGTCCCTCCAGGCAAGGCCCACTGGTTCTGGGCCACTGAAGTCCCGCCAGGAGCCTGAGGGCCGCAGCCAATGAGCTCAGACTAAAGGAGTTAACATGGTGACTAGAGGCTCTGGATAAAAGCCAGCAGCAGACACATGGGGGAATCTAGCTCATTAAATTTATCTGACATTTAATAAGCACCCACTGCAAACTCAGCCACTTTTCGCACTTTGGGGCCTTTCCCCGTCTTCCCAAAGGCCCTCATTTACTCATCCTCAATCGTTAATGCTCCTGTTACCCCAGAAGAGGCAGGCAAAATTTCCGTAGTCTGTCTTCCTCCTCCAGTGGGGATATCTGACCTTCATCCTGGTGCCCAGGGCAATTTCCAGGGAGCTAGATGCTATGCCCTCTACGGTTCTGAAACACATCTATCACCCCGGGTCAAGAGGGCTGGATGTAGAATATTGGATCTAGATGTTTCTCTGGGTCTAATACAGTCCAATGCCTCATCTAATGCAGGAATCTGCTTTACAACATCCTTGACCAAGAACTATCTCTGCTTGAATACTTCCAGGAGCAGAGAGCTCACCTCCTTCCCACAAAGCCCCTGCCTTTGTGTTGGACAGCTCCCCTGTGGCGGTGGGGGCTGTTCTTACACTGAGTCACACCTGCCTCCTTTGATCTTGCACTTGATGGTTCCATTTAACCTCCTGCAGCACAGGAACATCATATCCTTCCCTTTCCCATGATGGTGCTGTGCCTGTGGATGACCCCCGGGTCCCTGCCTGTGTTTGTCCTGTGTTTCCATGTCTCTGAGGGAGCAGGTCAGCACTCGGCACTCTCCACAGGCAGGCCACTTGCCCCGGAATGGGTGCTTTGCTGACAATGCCCTGCCTGAAATGGTCCCCAGAACCAAGAACATCACTTTAAATGTGTTTCTAGCACAGAGGACAGCAGGGCTGTGCATCACCTCCTCTGATCTGAGCTTTAATTGGGACCACAGAGCCAGAAAGACCTAAGTTTAAAGCCTTGTTTTATAAATCACTAATTCTAAGACCTTGGACAGGTTACTTGTCCTTTCTGAGCCTCTGTTCCTTCACATGCCAAATCCCCTTGCGGGAAAGTTCTGAAGATTAAATTTGTTAAGACAGGTAAAGTGCTTAATATAGCAAATGCTCAAAATTCGAGAACAGGATTATTCTGCATTGGGTACAGTGCTTGGCTTTTTAAAAAAAATCAGCTATATATCATTCATATTACTCATGTGGTCAACTAAATATCTAATTTTTTTTTTCACAAATAGCACTCAGTGTTTAAAAGGAGATATTTTTGTTTTAACCTAAACATTAGACTCTATATTTATCCCTCTAACATTTCATCTTGCAGATTTCAAATCAGCCTTCAACACTGATGAATAGCTCTGAATTTTGATTCTGTCTTCTGTGGTGTTAGCTATGCTCTCCAACTGTTACCTACAAACTTGATAAGAATCCCTGGACCTGAACCTGACTCATGAATTAAAAAAACAACAACAACAATCAAACAAACAAGAGATTGAATTGGACAAGAACTAGAATAAAACCAGTGACTCCCTGCTTGGCTGACAGACTCACTAACCCACATTCTTTTGGTGTGAAGACAAGCTCTGTACCCACTTTACAATGCTTTCCCTTAGGAGATAATCAACTATTTTTGCCAAAATAAAAATATGCTACATCTGCAATTACTCTTGAGTTTACTAAATGTGTAACCCTAGCAAATAATCCTGTGTTGGTTCCTAATGATCACTGAATTCACTTTTAAATGCCCAGGACCCATCTGCTTCAGTCTCTTCAAGAATTTGGCAGGGACCAAGCTCCCCTTCTGTTCTGTAATCTTAGTATTCTGCCTTCTTGCCCTGTGTGGAAATTAGAGCGTTGGCCAGTCTGCAGTCTTTGGGCGTATAACCTATTTGCTTCTGCTTTTCTCAAAGCTTAATGGTATCAGCTCTATGATGATATGTGCAGTTGCCCGCAACATGGAGAGGGTCCTATAGTATTGATTTGGAAAGTCCTTGACTCTTTACCAAGCTTTTACCTTCCTCTTTCCCAACTTTACTCTACCCAACTCAGAAATCAGGGAGGTGTCAATCACTGTCAAGTGTGTAGTTACCTAAGCCCCATAAGTACCTAGTAGTGTTTTCGAAGTATAGCATCAACTGGAATTTTCCAAAGGTAGATTCCCAAGCCCACCCTGACCCGCCTGGATCATGCTGTCCAGGCAATTTTTATTCAGCCAGGACTCCGAGAATTGACCCACATAAACCATGAGGACACACTATGTGTCTCCTTCTTCCTGAGAGTGGGAAACCCACAGCCCCCCCACACACACACCCTTAAACATGAGCCACAGGCTACCAGACTCCACATCCAAGGGCCCAGCTTCATATCCAGCATGCTTTCTCTTCCCAATCTGCCTTCCCTGTAGTCTCTTTCACCCAAATCCTGTATACCTCTTCACTGCGCTCCAGGCTCAGAGGATGGATTTACCAGGGTCCCAGAGAGCATTGTGTTCTCAGATCGACCAGATCTGCCACATCTCAATGAGCTGGAGAAGGTATTCCATTTGCAAATATTTATATGATGTCTCCTTCAGCATTTGCAACATTGTGGAAGGCAGGTCTGGGAGGGCAGGGGCTGTCAGCCTCACTATGGTGCCATACATCCTACCTCTGTGTGTGTGTGTGTGTGTGTGTGTGTGTGTGTGTGTAGGGGGCGGGCACTCTCAGTCACTGATGAAAGAGGCAGGGGCGCACCTGCAGGCTTCTGTCACGCCCAGAGCAGGAAGCCCTCAGACCTCCAGGTTGCTGTCACATCCTACAGGGAGGTGTGTGCACGTGGATGGCCCGGGTACAGCCTTGTACACACATTCAGATCAAGCTTTATCAAACTTTCTTCCCCCTGCACTGGGATTCAGAGGGAGGAGTAAGAAACCACCAACCAGGACACCTAGAATTAGTCCTCACCCCATTCTCACCTGCTCCTCACTATCAGGGACCTTGAGCTGCTGCAACATGGAAAGAGTATGTGCTCTGCAGCCAGACCTGGAGAGTGTGCAGCCCACCTGTGCCTCCTACAGGCTGCGAGGCCTGGGTAAGTCATCCACCTCCCTAGATTAATGCCTCGAGAGGTTGTCAGGATTTGATGAGTTGAAGTAAGCTACCAGAATACAGGTGCAGAGTAGGCTTCCCATAACTAATTATTTCTACCCCTCCCTGTCTTGGGCCAGGCTCATCCTCCATCAGAACCTTGTTATATGCGTGCTGAGCCTCCCCTCGGTTCCGCAGTCCTTGCATTGTGCTTCTCCAACAGTAATAGCTTTAGTCAGAGGGGCTGATGTCCGCGGGAGAAAATGCACTAATGCCAGTCAGCGTATGAGACAACGGGTTTAGAGAACCTGGAGCAAAGAGGAGCCAGGTGTCAGGGGCTGGATAAAAAGAGAACAGCTATAAATAGAGGGAAAGGACATTTATAAAAGCTGAACTGAATTAAAAAGACGACAGACTTCTAAGGCAGTAGAGAGAGTGAACTCTGGTCCACGAAGAACTTTATGTCCACCCCGACTCCCAGGGACAGACACTGTGCAGCTTGTCGACACTGTGTCTTCAGCTGTCCCCACTGGTTGCAGGAAAGCCACGATTCCCACAGACTGGGAACCAGGGAAGCATTCTTCTATTGGCCTTCTATGTAATAAAATCTCCCAGAAGAGGGCTGAGAGCACTCTGGAAGCACCTTTGTGCGTGTTGGCACCACAGGTGGTCCAGCAGAGCTGGTCCCTTCAGAGCAGGAGCATGACCAGGTCTCAGGTTGAAGTGACCAGAAAGGCACCACGCTGCACCCTGACTTGGTGACTGAGGAGCCTCTGTCCCCTTGCCCAAGGGGCAATAGCAAGGCTTGGCTTGCATGCCTTTAAAATGGAAGCTCCCTCCTAGGGCAACCCATTCTCATCTTTGGCCATCTTTAATCTTCAAAATGGTATTCCCAATTGTGGATACAGATGGCCATTTCTAAATGTCTCATCCAGAGAGTAACCAGGGTGCTAAATCTGGAAAAGACTTTAAAGTGGCTCTCAATACAGCAAAGAGCAGAAAGCAGGGACAAGGGGCATGTCAGAATCCTGAGGCAGATGCCAGGTACTTCTGATGCGCTCCGGAGGGGTACCTTCCCCTGAGAATCACAGATACCATCAAAGCCTTTGTTTTCCAGCTGGGAAAGCCAAAGCGCTGCCTGCAAGTGTTAACGTACAGGTTAATATTAGTAAAAGCATCAGTAGATCTTGCAGTGAGGCACAGTCAGGATGTAGGAAAGGAGAGAACAGAGTAGGGTTTTTATCTCTTCTGAAACCAGTGCCATCCGGTTAAAAGGGAGGTCCGAGGTGGAAATAAAGTGAGGTAAATGGGACGGGACTCTGAGTGTTCTGGGAATGGTGTGCGTGGATTTAGAGAGGAGCCACTATCTCAAATCTCCACCCGCAGTCTGTGCTGCTGACAGTGGGGCTGCCCTGGACCAGTGTGAGGAGCCTCGTTGCCTCTGAGCCAGCTGGGCCCACGCCTCCCTCCCAACCAGGGCTGTTTGAGCGGTAGCCCAGCTGCCTGGGGCTTGGTCCTCTACAAACCCTTGGTGGTTTCCTGGTCTCAGACCGCAAGTCCCTGGAAAACAAGATCTTATTTCCAGAGTGGACTTTGTACCGCCCGAGGCGGCACTGGCCACGTTAGAACGCGGGCGCCTTTGTGGGGAAGCTGCTGCGTGGACGTCTCGGAGACGGAACTTTGGAGTTGAGATTGTGAGTTTGCTCCATGAGCACTTTTGGCCTTTGAGCCCGTTTTTGCTGCCAGAACTGCCCGCTGAAGGCGCGTTTACTGCGCGTGCGCGTGTATACAAGGACTGTTTCCCGTGGTCACTGCTGCGTGAACAGGAAGAAAGGGCTTACATTGCGACAGAGGGACTTAGGTGAGATGAGGCTTACAGAGGAAGTCTGTGCAGAGTGCGGGGACAGATTTCTGAGGGCATCTGTGGAATTTAAAAGGAGTTATTAAGAAGCAGAACATGTCTGCCCACAAGGATTATGAGTACCGTTTTCTGGAGGCAGGACAGTGGCCTGACTGACCCACGGGGACATTTTCAGACCCCGCAATGTTGTAATCACACAGATAAAAAAACAATCTGACATAAGACTTCACATTGTACATCACTGAGGAGCAATTTTAGTTATAGAAAATATTATACATCTTTTTTTTTTTTTTTTTAAGAAAAGAGTAAGATAATGAGTGAAGAAAACTTTTAAGGTACTTTTTAAAGAAAATACTTGGGAGATATCCCAACACTCTGGCCTCTTGGGCTCTGCTATCTTTTTAATTCCCTACATTCATGTTCGCCCGGCTTATCTGTGAATTTGGTTAGCGCATTCCCCAGCCGCTCAGCTGGATAAGATAAGGCAGAAGATGTTAATAGGGAACCCTCCATCTTTCTCCACTGTGTCTGATTTCAGGATTCATTGACTTGCTAAACCCAATCTTTCCCTGCACCGCTTGTCCTATACGGGCTTATCAACGCGAAAAATAATCTACTTGCCAGGAAGCCAGTGAGTGCCCACAACAGGCAGACAACAGATGGGGCGGCAGCCTGTGGTCCCTGAGGACCTGCAAAGAGAGAGGTGCTGGGCCCCGGGGCCCGGAAGGGGGCTGTGGTAGGGCCGGCCAGTCTGCTGTCCGGGGGAGCTCTCCAGTGGTTTTCCAGGTGTCAGGCAGCGAGTGTCTGCTTCCTACTCACCTCGGCCAGTGCTGTAGTGCTGGAGCTTGTCACTGTACACAGCCTCCTTGCTGTAAGCCCGTTTCCTGTGGACACAAAGAAGAGGAGCTCTCTCAGCCTCTCTGCTCCAGGGACCTCCTCCCAGGCCTCCTGTCCCGATGGAGGCTCACCCTGGCATCTCCTGGGATGGGGAACCGTGACTCTCACTTTAGGTGTAGCTCTAGCTTGACCACCACTGTAAGCAGCTGGGTCTGCTTTCAAGCCAAGATCTTTCAGAAGCCAGGCAGGGCCATGGGTCCCCTTCAGTGTGTGGGACAGAGGCCCTTGAGGATGCAGCAGTGGCCTGGCTGCACTGTGGCACTGCTCGGGAGGGGCCCACGACAGGGCTCTGCACAGCAGAATCTGGGCTAACCACGGGAGGCAGCAGCAACAGTATTAAAAATTCACAAGGCCCTCAGGGCCAGCCCTTCTGCAGAGCTTGGAATTCTGCTCACCGTCCTCGGCTCCCCTCCTGCCTGCTGCCTCCTGCCCTCCGCCAAGGACTTGGCTCTTTAACCAGAGGCCAGGCTGCGGCACAGGCCGTGATGCTCCGGTCAATGCAATTTTGTAACTGTCGCTACGGAAAGCTGTCTCACGTGAGGGGCGCTAAGAGTCCTGTCTAAAATGAAGCTTGAAGATGGATATTGTTTATTCAGAGCCTCGCCCAGCTTCCACGGAGGATTTTATCCCAGGCGCAGAGAAAATAATTTGGATGGGCCTGGGGGTGGAGACGGAGTGATGATCGGGAGGTCGGCAGCGTGTTCGTGGATGGTCAGGCCCTGTCCAGTCTGTGTGACCTGGGAGGGGTCCAAATGTGGGGCTTCCTGGGTCCAAGGAGAGCAATCAAGGGCAAGAGAGGAGAGCCTACCTGCTACAGACGATGGAGATGGCCACCAGGGACACGACAAACACAACCCCGGCTGCCACCGAGCCAGCAATCAGGGGCAGCTGCTCCCTCAGCTCAGACTTGTAATCATCTAGGTAAGAAAGAGGCGTTAGGACCCTCCCTGCAGCTCTGCTTAGTTGGTTCAGCGGTAGAGTGTCAGCCTAGTACACAGATGTCCCAGGTTCGATTCCCGGTCAGGGCACTCAAGAGAAGTGACCATCTGCTTCTCCACCCCCTTGCCTCTCCCTTCTCTCTCTATCTCTCTCTTCCCTTCTGGCAGCCATGGCTTGGTTGGAGCAAGTTGGCCCTGGGCACTGAGGATGGCTCCATGGCCTCTCCTCAGGCATTAAAACAGCTCAATTGCTGAGCAACGGAGCAATGGCACCAGATGGGCAGAGCATCGCCTCATAGGGGGTTTTCTGGGTGGATCCCGGTTGGCACATGCAGGAATCTGTCTCTCTGCCTCCCTGCTTCTCACTTAAGGAAAAACAAAACAAAAACAAAAAAAACCCCTCCCTGCTTGCCCTCTGCATACAGCTGCTATTCAATGTATGTCCCAAACATCATTCATTGTTTATCTGACATTCGTTTAACTGGCCGTCCTGTGTTTGATATGGCAGCCCTAATGACAATACCTCTTGAACTGAGGTACTCCATGCCCTGCATGAGAATCTCCTATGCCCAATCGTTACACATGACTCATTCCGGGCCCAGCTCAGACCTCCTGAATCAGAACCTCTGGGTGAAGAGCAGAGCACCTGCATGTTTACCAAACATTTGGGCTGATTCCTACACTCCCCAGGGTTTGAGAGCTACCCTGCAGCTCTGTAGGTGGAGACAGAGGCAGCTAAAGACAAGGATGTTGTTCTGGAAACCTCCCACTCTCTAGAAATCAATTTTAAACCCTGAAGGTGAGTTTCAGTTTCCCTCTGCAGAGAGCATTTTTTAACATGCATGCTTTCAAAAAAAAATTAATTTGGCCAAAAAAAAAAAAAAAAATTGCAAGGAACCACAGCGAGGAGTCCATCACAATGTCTTTACCCAAAAAAAAGTTCATAAAGCACTGTGACCTTCCCACAGGTCCTCCGCTCCAATGACCCATCTTTGATCAACCTTCAGACTCACCTTTGTGCTGCCTGTGGGGCTCGAAGCCTCAGTGAGCATGCGTAATTACTACGAATGTGTGAACCTGAGTCATTAAGATTAATACCCCCGGATTTGGCCACTTACCAGGACTTTCTTCTATCTAGCCCCTCTTGGGTTTACAAAATTTAACTGCCAATGTAAAAGGAATTGCCTTCTTGGGAGAAATTTGTTACTTCTTGATTTGTCTAACAGAATTGCCAAGAGACCGGTGCTCTGATCATTTTGAGTTTTGAGCTTTTAATGCTGTGTACCTCCTGATGCCAAAGTGCCCATAAATCTAGCTGGTTAAGTGAGGTGCAAAGCGGGGGATGGAGTCCTTAAGGAAAAAGAAGACAGCCCGTGTTCTTTCATACCAGTGGCGTTATTAATCTGAATGAACTGGCTCGCCTCTCTACCCCCATCTCACCATCCTTAAAATATGACCGACAATTCATCTAAAATAAACTCCCAGTGGGTTACAAACTCCAGTCCTTCGGGAGCCAGAGCGTCTGCACTCAAGCACACGGGGACGCAGCGCTGGGCGGCGCGGGGCGCCAGGGGACAGCAGCGCCACAGACGGGAATGCCCACCAGCACCAGCTCCTTCGACACAGGCTCCCAAGAAAATAAATATTATGGTTTTTATGGGAAATCATCTGATTTTTAAAACTTCCTGATGAAGTTTTAAATTGTCAAAAATATCATGTGTCATTAGAAAACCTCAAGCCCTGTCCAGTGCCTCATCAAAGAGGGCTGGCCGAAAATAAAATGTTACGGAAGGGCAGGCTGCTTTCTGGATAACTTAAGTAATAAAGGAAAAATTAAAGGCTTTCAATCTGGGAGGTTGGGAAGGGACTGAGATTTGGAAAACTATCAGGAAATAGCTCATCAATGAATAAACAAATGTAGATAGGTTAAGTAGATAATAAATAGATGAATGAATGCAGGGCAGTAAATGGCTAGCTAAGGAAAACAGTGAGTGAACACCACAGGCGGACACACCCATGCTCAATGCTGGGGGAGGGGCAGGGGAATCTCATTTCCGTAAGTGTTAAAGGGAGTGATCTCAGAGGAGTGGGGGAAATCGTGATGTTAGAGAACTAACGAAGCCCAAAGTTGGAAGTATTTCTGGCCTTGGGACAGTTAGGAAGACAGCAGCCAGACACCTGAGCAGGATCTACTGGAGTCACATATGAAGCTGCTTCAAATATTCTGACACGCTAGGTGCATGGGACAGCCACACCTCACATTTCGTCTCTCCATCTCCTTCCTGGAGACCTGGGCTCATGCACTAGGTTGTGAGCGCAGTTCCTAGGCCCCCGAAACAGAGTGAAGTGGGAGTCACGGGGAAACAATAGGCATAGAGGCCCTGATCGAAAGGTCGAAAGGGACACCGATTGTGAGCGAGGGGCGGGTCTCTCTGCTGTGCGCATGCAGGAACGCTTGCAGTGAGCCTCTCTGCGTATTTTTCAGACACCCTCCAAAGCCAGGTCCATCAGATGTTGGACAGAAACGGGCTGGACTTCAGACAGATGTCTCCCTACCCAGCTGCACTGGGAGGCAAACGCCTCCAAGGGAATGCCACTAGAATCCAGTTAGAGGTTGGTCCCTTGGCTTTAAGTGCAGCTTCTTTGGGGAGGGGCTTCTTCTCCTCCCCGTGCCCAGGTCACTGGCCCAACCCTTACCGTCCGTCAGAGTCTGGAAGCACATCTTGCCACTGAACTTGCCATAGCCAGCCACGGTGCGGGCACGCACCTGTACCACGTACACCATGCCCGGCCGCAGGCCGTCGATCCGTGCTGTGTTGGTCTGGCTCCTGGCCATGGAAGAGTTGAACTCATTGTGTTCCTGAAAAAGGCAAACGGAGGGGTCAGTGCCCACTCCCAAGTGCTGCTCCCTCAGCCCTCTCCACCCTCGAGTTACCCATCCATCAATTCTTGGTCCTGCTGATCTGCTAGAAGTTGTCACCAGCCCCAGGCCATACTTTAGAATGGGGACAGGACAGCCTGGACTGAAGGAATAAAGAATTGGTTCTGGACCATGGAGGGCTACATTCTGAAGAGAGTAAGCAAACGGTGAGTTCTCAGGGCCTGGCCTTGGGGGACCAGAGGGGCAGACTCATGGTCATTTTCTATTCCTCCCCCTTCCAGGGTTCAGACATAGAATAAAAACATATACCAACCTCTGTGAAATCCTACTCAGTCTCTGCCCTCAGCTGAAGCTAACTGGACAGACCAGGCCGCCCATGCCTGGCTCTCTTTGCCTTGCTTCTGCAAGGCAAAAGCTGTTTTCTTTTCCCTTCTCACTCAAGAGCTCCCTGACCACTCCTCACACGGCTGCACTAGATCACTCTATAAGTTCCCTCAAGGGCTTCCATTCTGCCGAAGAGGCTGAGACCAGGATGAAGTACCTCCCACACCTCCTTCTGCCTTCACCTTGACCTGTGTCCATGTGGGTCCCCATCCTCCAATTCCCTCTCCACCTTCTTCCAGGGAAGGAATATCCCTTCTCCTTGGAGGGCAGGCCCTGTGTCCTCACCCGTCCTACCTACTTGGGGTTCAGTCCCGCCCCTCTATCAGCGACTATCTCCAGCTCCTTCTGCCCTGCCCTCCTCAGTTCCTGTTAGCTGCATGCGTGCTCTCTGGTCTCACAGCTGTTGCTGTGTTTCTCATCCTTCTGGCTCTTCTCTGGCCACCGGGAGTGCCCTGAAAGAGTTGCTTCCTCCCTTTGCTGCTGATCTTATGTACTATTTGATTTGTGCCTGGATTTTGTAACCTCCCATCTTTTCTACCAAATCCAAATTTCTTTCCTAAAGAAAATCTCCTACCTTCTCTGAAACTATTAACAGATAACAACAATACTCCTAAATCTAGGTTTACAAGACCTTCATCCTAAACTTCAATACCTCCTGCACTTCAATACCCTAAACTGCCACCTTGCTGCCACTCCAAAAACTGTACCCTGGCCACTGACACTTGGCTTGGGCTGTTTCCCAGTCTGAAATGCCTCTGTCCAGGGCTCCCCTGTGTTCTCCACATCCCTCAGGCCTATACCCCCTGGGCCTCCTCTTCTAGAAAGGCTTTCCTCCCTACTCCAGCTCACAAACTTTCCTCATTGCTGTCTTGCATCATTACACGTCCCCCTCAGCACCTTCGGATACACCAACCTGCTCTCCAGTCATTTCCAGATGAGTGTCATGGAGACTGTGGCTTAGCTCCAAGTGTGCAGAAACAAAAGTTTAGAGTCTGGGCCTGCCCCTGTCGGCATAATGAATCTTAGAGCAAAATGGGGACATCAGTGAAAATGGAGAGTTTGAGTCCCTGGGAGGGAAGCCCCCAAGTTCCATGTGCAGACCTGGGGTACTGTGATGAGTTCTAGGCACAATAGCTCTGAAGGCATGGTGACAAATGAGGGGAAAGCTAATGATAAGAGAGCTGTAAGCCACATCCTCAGTCAAAACTTGGGTAGTTAAGCCAGGACAAAAGAATATAGTATAATGATAAGAAATTACCATTGTCTTAAAATTTGTAAAAGTCTAGTTTACAAAGGCAAATATGGCCTAATGTGTGTTCATTTATTCGTTTGGACAGGCAGTCAGAGTTATGACCCACTATCATATGCTGGGTGCTATACACGGGCTGCAGGTACCAAGGCATGGTCACGCTCTCCGGGACACAACATTGTGTTGGGTGGACCAAAAAACAGACAGATGATGACCACAGTGTTGACTGAGTGCCCTGGCAGAGGGCAGCTTAAGGAGTTGTAAGGGAACAGCAGAAGGTCACTCAGCCCAGACTGATAAGGAGGCTGGGAGAGGCTCAGAGAATGGGTGACATGAGGTAAGTTCTGAAAGATTTTTTTTTTTAAACTAGCCACATGGATGAATGTGGGGAGTGAGTACTGAATAGCTTATCCCACGAGAACAGAATAAATATGCAGAAGCAAGGCTTACAGGAGTTCAGGAAGCTGCAAGTGACTAGGCATATCTGGAGTGTGGGTGGCGCAGGGGGTGATGACGAAGGCTCTGGAAGCAGTTCTAAGGGATCACAGCTCAGAAGACAGCCTGAATAGATAGTTGCAAGTTCCAAAGAGGCCCATGTGCATCCTAATGAAGGGCTAGCCACTGGTGTCTGGGAGAGACTGCTTGGGGAAGGACTATCCATCCATCATTTCATCTATGTAAAAAGCACATGGATTCTCCGCCATCACCACCACCAGCCAGAGACCCAGCAGAAAGGAAGCTGTCCACTACAGCGGAATTGTCATCTAATCTTTGGTCGTTAGTATCTTGACACAATGGAGATGAGATCCGAAACTATGGAAATCATGTTGCCTTGCAAGTTAGGAGAAAATTACATTGCTACAAAATCCAGGTGGCTTCCTAAATTATCGGGTTGTACCAGAAATTATGGAACTGTGCACTTCCTGAAGTAAGCAGTGACTGAACTGCTCTTGTACTGAAAAATGTGTTTTGGTGGATTGGCCTTTGGATTTTGAGGACAAAACATTAACTCATAATCATTTTATAGTCCATATATTCAAGAAGCTCAGTAATTAAACTGAGTATCGGTCCTTGTTCCCTTCAAAACTATTAATCAACTTGAGGCAAATGAATCAGAGTGAAGGACAAGTTGCTTTTCTTTCTTTCTTTTGTTTTTTTGTTGCTTATGACTTTTTATAGGTTTGCAGGAAATAGAGCCTGTGGCTGTCGGGGGAAGTGACCATGTCTCCCTTATTTCTCCATCCCCACCATGTTGCGCAGAGCTGGCACCGGGGGGACACTCAACCGCACAGTGCTAAATGAATGAATAATCAGCACACTTCAGACCAGTTATTTGAAACAATCGATTGAGCTGAAGATATTGCCAAGGCCTGAAAGAATTTCTATGAAAAAATTATCCTAAAATTTATTATGGAGAAGATAATGGATTCTTTTTGTGAAGGGCAGAAATTTCCAAGCCCTAAACCAACCCGTTCCAGCCTAGACAGTAGGAAATGCGAGTAAACATCTAAACGCTTCATCATTGAGACAGCCGAGCGCGGACGAAGACCCTCCCCCCTTGGTCTGCCTACAAGCGCTGTCACCAGGAGTGAAAAGTGCTACACGACAGTAAACAGAGAGAATGATGAATGGAAATGTATTAAAATGGGGACAGAGATGAACACGGGAGAGGCTACGGGAGTGTCATCAGCCCGATGGCATCTGAGCTCTCTATTAATGAGCTGTTGGAAGTGGCAAAAGCCTCACTGATTTCATTCACAGAGCTGAAATGGAAAGATGTCCCAACCACAAACCAAGAGGGTGCTGTGGGGCAGGAGAACCAGGGAGGATTTTCAGGGGCTGAAAAACTATAGAAACTACAGCCCATGATCAGCTACCTGTAATTATAAATAAAGTTTTATTGGAACTCAGCCACGCCCATCCATTGACATATTCCCTATGGCTGCTTTTCAAGTGCAAATTAATACAAAGTAGAGTATTGTAGTTGGGATAGACACTATATGGCCCACAAAACTAAAATAGTACCTGG
This sequence comes from Saccopteryx bilineata, assembly GCF_036850765.1. Lineage (NCBI taxonomy): Eukaryota > Metazoa > Chordata > Mammalia > Chiroptera > Emballonuridae > Saccopteryx > Saccopteryx bilineata. Next base: position 38,736,386 of record NC_089499.1, on the reverse strand, counting down.
TCCTTTACAGAAAAAAATTGCCGACTCTTGGTTTAGAAGTGGCATAGGATAGAGGAATGGTGAGTTTTGTTTTTTTTGGACTGAATCCAGGACATCTACTGGATTGAGTTCTGTTTGTATATATATCTTCTAAAGTCCAGGATTCCATGGCCTTGTGGAGCAGGTAGGCAAATAATTCTGGTTACAAGCATTTGAATTTAAAATTAAGATACAACCTCTTATTTCAGGGACCACACTAATTTTGAGACCCTCAGCATCAACATGATTGCACCCAGCTCTATGATGAGCTCAGAATTACAGTGAAATATTATAATAATGTCTGTTGTTCTGGTTCTATGACTCTCTTTCTGGGACCTGTGTGGTCATGGGTAAATCATTTAACCATTTAACCTTTCTGTGACTTAGTTCTATCATCCATAAATTGGTTACGTGTGGCTTTCAAGAATCTTTTTTAAGGGTCAGAACTAATGTAGCTATGAAAAATCTGACACCTAATGAGCACTCAAAAAAGATGAATGATCACCATTGTGATTATTTGAAACTACCTTCACAAGGTAACATCTTTTCTTCAGTCATGTTAGCAACGGTCAAGGCAATGTAATAGTTTTACAGTCAAGCACTTTACAAGTGAAGAGTTCTATAGTAATATACCAAGCAGTCACCAATGTTTTGGCAAAGAATCTTCTGTGTTCCCAAAGAAAGCAGCCTATCCCCTGGAGTAGGGACAATAAAATGCTTCACTGAGGTGCGGAAGCTGCCTCGGGCATCGAGCTGCTGCGCCTGTGTGTGTCTGTTGATAATTAGTATAAATTACTGAGAAGTAAGGACGTGGCCTGAAATGGGAGAATAAGCTTCCTTCATAACATCAGAAGTGGAGGTTAATTACTGTTTTTCAAGGGAGGAGGTTGGCATGTAGAAGGAAAAGGCAGTCCAGAGCTCAGACGTGGGTGGGAGAGCGAGCGGCCAAGGGACACGGGCATGACGGTTCGGTTCTGAGCCTGCCGGGAAGCCCCTCGCCCTTCTCCCAAGGGTGACTGTCCTTGGCACAGCGGAGGGCGAGGAGGGCAGATGTTATTTCGTGCACTCAGCCCGTCAGCGCAAAGAACCTAGGCTATAAGCTCACTCCCTACCTGTGTGACTATGGACAGGTTTTGTTTTATATTGTTTTTTTAAAAAAAGAAACTTCTTTGGACAATCAGTTTCTTTACTCAGATCAATGATACTATGATTTACCACACTGAGTTGTGAGTGAGAAAGGAGATAATGTTTATGAATCCCTTAGCACCCAAAAGGGCACACTAGGGAGAAATTATTATTATTATTTTTTCCAAGATAAGCTATGAGGCTCAAGTTCACGTGTGTGAGAAGTGGGGCTGGGCGGAACCTTTCTGGTGACTCTGACATCATACCATACACTGGCCACACATGATACTCTATCGAACTGTTACGTCAACTTTGGTGACAAAATGAGGTCATGTGGTCAATTGGCCCAAACAGATTGGTCCAAAACATTTTGGAAAGTCGGGATTTACTTTATCAACTGATAAAAAATATCCAGCAAATAAAATCCCCAAATTCAAAACTGAATGGATATAATGGTTGCTTATAAATCCAAATGGTTTAAATTACCCCCAATTCACTGAATTTTCTGAATGAACTGTCTACATAACCCAATAGTCTCTAAATGAATAGAATGCTGCCTGATCCTCACCTTGTTTTGCGAGTTCGGCTCTAATGGCTGAAGGGCATCTGTCCTCACAGACTAGACTGGTGATCCATCTGGCCCTTCCACTTTCAGGAAGGTAAATTGCTACCATTTTACAAATGCAAAAACTGTGACCTACGGTGGTTAAAACATTGGACTGCCCTGCATGGCTGGTTGGTTAGGGAAGGCCGTGGAAGCCAGGCCTCCTGCTTCCCGGCGCTGCCGGGCCCCTTGTCCAGCACTGCCTCCGTGCCGGGGGGCTGCAGGTCTCCGTCCTTGGTCCTCTTCCTGTTTCTAGTCACCCACTGGATGGTCTCACCTAGGCTCAGGGCTGTCATACATCTGCACGCTGACAATTTCCGAATGAACATCTGTAACCTGGTCCTCTTTCCTGAACTCCAGACAGGAACATCTAGCTGACTACCCCACATCCCCACTTCACTGTCTCAGAGCTGTCTTAGACATTGAGCTGAACTCATATTTGTTCTTTCCTTCACCCCAAATATGCTCTACCCACAGCAATCTTAAATTATCCTTTTAAAATGTGATTCAGATTTCATCTCTCCTCTACTCCCATTCCTGCTGTGGATCCCCAGCTCATTCAGCGGGAAAGCCCACTGAAAAGTCTTTAAGGCCCACCGTTACCTCCTCCCCTGATCACCCCTACCCTATCTACCGTTTCCCCATTGCTTGTATCACTCCAGTCATGCTGCTCTCCCTCCTGCTCCTTGAACCACCAGTCATGATCTTGTCTCACGGCCTTTGCACAAGCTCTCTCTCTCCAAGATATCTGCTTCACAACTCCCCTACCTCTTTCAGGTCTTTACTGAGAACTCACCTTCTCTAAGAAGCCTACGCATTCATTTCTGCAGCTGACGTTTCCCCCACGCCTGGGCCTCTGCATCCCGTTTACCTTGCTTGCTCTTTTTCCTTTTCCAATACTCATTTGCTAACAGACTCTGTTATCTCCTTAGTTATTATGTTCATCGCCTGTCTCGTTTACTGGAAAGTAAGCCCCTTGAGGGAAGGAATCTTTGTTTTGATCACTAATATATCCTAAAACAGTACCTTTCAAATAGCAGGTACCCAATAAATACTTGCCAAACAAATAAATGAATGTATCTGATATTTTTACAAATAACGCGCTGGGTCAGTATAGAAAGCATTGTATCTTCCTGGGATGGCAAGTGTGACAGTTCACCATGGTGGGAGGAAGTCCCTGCTTCTCCCACAGATAGACGGGGACCAACGCCACAGGGCACCACGTCCCTTTCTTGGCAGCACAGGCTCTGTTGCAGCCCCAGCAGCTGCTGCTAAAGGGCAGCCAAGGAAGATAATATATACGTTTCTGTTTCTATTAATTTCTATTTTATTCTTTTAAATTTCCATTGCAATTTAACCTCCATAAATATCCTAGTGCAGTAGTATATGTGTATGATTTATAAGTAAACAATCTTATATTGGAGGTCTGAGCAAAAACTTTGAAAAACACTAGTCTACAAAACCACAAAATCTTCAGAAAGTACAGGGGAGCCCTGGCAGTTCCGTAGCATCTGCCCATGGCTGGGGGAGTGAGGTCAGTCCTGCTCGCGCTAGCCAGTGAGCTGTCCAGACAGCAGGCCTGGGAGGTTCCCTCAGAGTTGGTACAGATTTCAGCCTGGATTGTGGAGGCTTTTGCCAGGGCAGACCTGGGAACTGTCCTAGGGAGCCTATGGCCTCCTTCACCAGATCACTCTCTCTCTCAGGATTTCCTCCAGCCAGTCTCCTTGTGCCCTCAGCTGGCCACCGCCCGTGCGACAGTGGCAGGCCCCGGGTCTTGCAAGCCTGAAGTCAGAGCTGACTTACCTTCTCATAGTACCGGATCTCATAGTCCAGGATGATGCCGTTAGGTTGTTCTGGTTGTGGCCATGACAAGGTGATGCTCCTCATGGTGGCACTGACCTGGTGCATGATGGGAACAGTGGAAGGGGCTGTGGAAAGAGGAAGAGAGAGGACAGATAAACAGACCCGCGTTTATGTGAGAAGTGCCATCTTTCAGAGATAAGTAGGGAGACAAATGACATTGGGTTCGAACCCTGCCCTTTCTTTCTCATCAGCTGAGCTGGAGCTGCAGAACTTCCCGTGTGTGTTGCAGAATGAATGGAGTTTGGATAACAAAGGCGTAAAAGGTGATAGTTCAGGACAGGATAATACGTGAGAGGGCAGGGGCTGGAATGGACATGGTGTTTTCCAGGTAGAAAGAGAAAGCCTTGATCAAAACAAGAGGTGGTCGGAAAAATCATGGAAAATGAGTGTGGCCTGGGGAAGCTGGAGCCAATAGGGAAGGCATAACAAGGACAAGTCTAGGCTTCAGAGAGCAGGACAAGAGGAGCAATGGAATGTGTTTAAGCAGGACATGTTGAAGGAATTAGTCTTGCCATAGTGAGCTGAGCAGGTCCAGAGAAGAGAACCTGGAGGCCAGGGAGGCTGGTGAGAGCGGAGCTGGTCAGTGCAGAATTACTATGCAACAGAAAGGGACAGTCTAGCAGACATCTTTCTCTGAGACTGCATGTAAGATTTTGCTGCACTTCACAAAAAAGAGAGAGGAAGCATCTCTCAAAAAGTCATCATCAGCAGCAGAGTTCTTTCAGACTTCTGGCAGAGTTTTCCAAATGAGGACATTTGCAACAAAGAGCACACACATACAAATGAGGAAATGATACACAAACCAAACATTTGGAAACAGGATAATAATTCTAAAATCTGTGAAGTGATTCTCAAATCTCTGTTTGAAAATAATGTTATTTATTTCCCAATTCAACAGTTTCCACACGGTGTAAGTAAAATAAAAGCAGTCTGGAAATAATAAATGAGGGCTGTCTTTCTAGGGGAAGAGGCAGGTAATGGATGAGGCTTCGGTCTGCGCTCCGCTCGGGGGCTGTTTAGTCCTGGCGCTTCTGTGGCGATAAAGGTTGTTTCCTCACACAAACTCCACTTTACAGGGTTTCTCTGGGGACCATGGCTGACTAGCATTTACTATCCCCAATATAAGTGAACAGATTCCCCTCCATGACCTGAAATTACAGAGCATGGCTACCAGGCCGGGGTGGGGCAGGTGGTGGACCCCCCGGTGAGCACCTATCCATAGAGCAGCCTGGCCAGAGGATGGCGATGCAGAAGACTTGTTCTGAGACACTTCAGTCTGGGAGCCATAAAGCGAGCACAGCGTGAGGGTCCACCTGGGACTTCACTCAGTTCCCCCTGGAGAGACCTGGCAGTGGCCGTGAAAATGTGCCCCTCAGAGCTTCTACTGCCGGGAGTGTAGCTAATGGCCCTGGCGGCTGGGCTCTGCAGTCCATCACCACATTCACAGAGAACCCTGCTTCCCACAGGCTGCCCCCAGCCAACGACTGAGAGTGGCCGGGATGCTTAGACAGGCCTATTCCTGACTCCGGATGAGCAACTTTCACTCCAAGACTCGCCTTTGGGCTTACCAATGTTTCCTTGTCACAGCACCGCAGTCTAAGACTCTTCCTACCCAATCCTCCTTCCTTCCCTCTTTCAGAAAGATCAGACCTTCCTTCCAGCCTCCACTGGCCTCTACTCCATTTTCCCAATCTCTGACACATCTAATCCCAAATTGGTGTCTGCTTGGTGGAGGACCAGAGTTCGTGCAGTCCTGAATCCTACCATGTCCCCATCAAATTGTCTCTGCTCAGCTCTGATGTGTCCCCATCGATGGGAGGCTCACTGCCCCAAGAGCTGCTGCTTCATACTTGGGTAATGCTCACCAACATGCAGTTTTCCTTATCCTTACCTGAGACCTGTTTTCTTCCCACCGGTCTCAGTTCTGCCAACTAAAAGTAGTATGGAATGCTACCTCTTCCACAGAATGGCTTGTCAGATAGCTAAAGAAACTACATAGTTAGGTCTCCCCTGAGTCTTTCCTGCTGAAAAGAACAGCCAGATGCTACAAACATTTCTCCCATGATATGATGCCACCTGGGGTGGCTCTTTTCCAAATGGGGCTCATGTTGTCTAAATCTCCCTATAGGTCTGAGGCCCAGAGGTGAACCCAATTCTCCCACTGCTGTTTGAGCAGCAAAGATTAGAGTTAAGCTAATATCTACCACGATCTGTGTAAATCTATGAATGTGACCATTAGCCTTTGGATCAAAGACACGTCCTTGCTACTCAGTTCTGAAATCACAGGCAAATATCACCATCCATTTTCCCATGGTGTGGTCCTCATCTTTCATCTGTAAAGTTGGCTTTGGACTACAGGGATTTACATGTTTCTCTTTACCTTTACGGTATTAAATTAAGCCTATTAATCTGGTATGTTGGAATAATTTTTGATCCTGATTCAACCATCAAATGCATCTTATCTCCCTCCCAACTTGGTATCCTGGTCCAGTTTGTGAATTAATGAATAAAACAAATCGCTATTGAGCATCAACGAGGTACCAGTCACCATTTTAGGTTCTAGAGATTCCGTCGTGAATGAAACAAACGCTTCTGCCCTCACAGAACTTGTGTACTAGTGGCTGGATTCACAGACTAGATATAATCAAGCAAAAAACAAGCACAGGGCATGCTAAAACTATTAGGTACAACAAGAAATAAAGTGGAGCAGAAGAGAAGGGATACAGAACGTCAAGGTGCAGGAGGCTGGCCGGAAGACAGCTGCAGTTCTAAACCATGTGCTCAGCCAGGCCCGTGAGAAGTAGACACAGGAATACCGGGTTGAAGGAGGGGGTGGAGAGCCAGAAGAATACCTGGGAGAAGAGCGTTTGAGAGGGCACAGGTGGGCAAAGCTTCTGATCTGGGAGCAGTCTGGAGTCTCAGGGGAACAACAAAGAGCTGATGGGACTGAAACAGAAACAAGCCATAAAGGGTAGGACCCTGAGGGACACTAAAAAGATTTTGGCTTCTACTCTGAGAACTAGGAGCCATGGGAGGGTCCTAAACATGGGAATGACATAATAGACTTGCCTGTTAACAGTATCACCCTATGCTGTGTTAAGAATAGAATGCAAGGGCCATGTAAAAAGCCAAAAAAAACCTATCATAACACGATTACAATAATCCAGCTGCAAGATCATGGTCCCTTAGACCAGGCTTGGAGCCGTGGATGTGGTAAGAGTAGCGTGGTCAGATTCTAAATACATTTAGAATATCTCAATGGATATGGGATGTGGAAGATGTAGAAGAGTCAAAGTCCAAGGTTTTGGCCTGAGCAACTGGAAGAGTGAGGCTGCCATGACCAGACAAGACATCAGTAGAAGCATCTGGGGAGGAAAGAGCAAGTGCTCCTCTCCTATTGGGTGAGATGCCCAAGCCGTCCCAGACTAGATACTGAGCAGGCAAACACATGCATAAGAGGTCCAGATGCACATAGAAATTTAGACTCATCAGTATTTCAAAGATACTAAAAGCAGCAGGACTGACAGAGATCCCCCAAGAGAAGGAACAAAACTGAATATACATTTGAAGATTCAGGAAATGAGGAGAAAACAGACAAGGGGCTTGAAAGAGAAAAAAAAGGCCGATGAGGTAAAAGGAAGCAGGAGGTGTGACCACCCAGAAACCAAGTAGCAGTCAGAATTCCCAAGAGGAGAGAATGTGTGAGATGCAGCTGCTAAGTCCCGTGAATGGAAACGAGGAACTGAGCATGGACTTAGCACCAGGCTGACTGTCTGACCATCTGGATGGCTCGCGATCATCTCTTCCAAGACCTTGTGTGCATTGTGCAGAGCCATAGAGAGGACGAGGGCACTTCCAGGCAAGTGGGGCAGATTCCAGATTCAGTAAGATCCCTGGGGGACCCTGAAGATGAGCAGAGAGTGGTTCCTGATCAGCCTGCTTCCCCTCGCCACATTCATGGTGCAGGGCAGGTGCCCTTTCAGACCCACGTGAAAACACAATTTCCGTGTTTTTATCGTGTCAGCGCCACACAGCTTTCCAGGGCCCTTCTGCCTCGAAAGCTGAAGCACTATGTATTAAACACTGGAAAGATTAATCCTTACAGCCTGAGGATTTTGATGGGCTGGGTTCTTTTCTTTGCCTCTAATCCCTGGAAAGCTATCACTCAAGACTCAATATATTTGCCAGATACTGTGCCAGGCCCCCTATCTAATCACTGGGGACAGGATAAAGAAGGAAGTCACAGTTCTGACCTTGGAGTCAGATGGCAAAGAGGCAACCACAAGGCAGGGTGATCCAGAGGCAGTCAATGGCCCGGATGCACCAAGAGAAACGGCCGTGTTACACAGGTGGCGAGGGCCGCCCCACCGCCGACCAGCGGCGCACCTCCAGGAGAGGCTGCTGCACGGTGAGGTTCACCGCCACCAGCATTTCTGAGATTCATGGGGAGGACACGATGCCCCCAGACCCCATGGCAGGCAGTGTATCCTCACAGCGGTCACTCTAAGTGTCTTACAGTTTAACAGATGGGATTTAGCACATGGGAGAAAGTAAAAAAGTATTACTCTTGCTCCCTGAAAATCAGGGGCAGCTTACTTTCGGTTCTCTGCCATCGATGATCAACGACGGGTACGTTTGCTGTTATTTCCCCTTTCCAAATGCAATGTCACCTTTAGACCTGACACTTTACATGCTGCGCAACCTTCAGACAAAAGAGAAAGTGAAAACGAGCTCAGGTATCCACTCAAACACCAACTGTATCTAGCCAAACTAGTTCAGGTTAAGAAGGGATGGGCAGATCAGTTCAGAGAAGCAGCACCTGTGACTCCCAGGTACGCTGGTTCCAACGTAAGTTCTGGCCAACTGTCTTTTCTCCACAAACCCGCATCCCCAGATGAAAGATCAGCTTCATCTTGTCCTCACAAGCACACAGAACACTTTTGATAAAATTTAACATTCTACTGAGAAAAGGAAATGAAAATAAAGGGTTCACAAAATCATTAAAATTTCACAGACAAGCAAATATAGACCATTCTTTAAAAAAAAGGTAAAAATAAAGAATTAGTCTGGGGACTATTTAAAAAGAAGGTACGGAAGTCTCGAGACAGATGCATTTAGCATAAATGGGAGATGCCCCAAAAAATCCTCAAATAAAATGAAAATTGGCCTATGCTCCTTCTTTTCCAATACAGAGGCTGACCTACCAGGAAGCCGCGATCCAAAGAAGAGAGTGGGGAAACGATGGACAGTGTCCTGTCTGTCACTGATGGAAAATCCATGAGGGTTTAAACAGAGTCAGAACCAGGAGTGTCGGGTAAGAGAGTCTAGAACCAATACAAGAGGCTCTTTCACGTGTCAAAAGCAGAAAGAGACTTGGACTTCAAACCCCACTGGTCAAGGGGCGCAGGGAGGGAGACAACGCAGAGGCAGGCTGAGCGAGCGGGTCTTTGTCTCTGTTTTCGCACAGGAAGACTTTGGGGAGCTCTTACTCCCAAATTGCTTTTGAAGCAGACAGATCCAAGATAGCATATCACACACAGCCCAGAAAGGAAGCAGAATGTTCTTGCCGAGACTGACAAATGAGATGTGGATAAATTGTAGGGACGGAACGGCCCAGACAGTAAGTTATGAAAGAACTCACTGGAGACATGGGACAAGTGTTGGTCCAAAGTGGTCACAGGTTCCTGCCCATGGCATCAGTGATGGGGTCAGGCTGCTCGTCAGTAAGTCCTCCGTTTGTAAGAAGGGCTCTAAAGGAGATCGTAGGGTCTGCAATCCCGTGAAAAGACGAAGGCTGGGTTCAGAATGGTGGCGTGACTCTATCTTAGAAATCAATAATCCAACATTTGGACCCTGGAGTCTTATTGTGCAGAAGCCTTGCTATCATATCTCAGGTTCGCCTGGCCCATAATTCTATACTTATAATATTCCTTGACTCTTTAATTTAGTTAGTGACTTGTTCATGTTCAAAGTTCTTCTCTTCCTCATTTTGTTTTCCTTAATATATAGGAGCATTTCCTCTTGACAATTAAGCATCTCAGATTCTAAAATGTGAGAATAAGTTAATTTTTTTTCCTCCTTAGGACAATTGCTAAGTTCTAAGGTATTAACTTTGCCTATTAAAATTATATCTTAATGTCTTAATTGATTTTTTGTGTCAAAATAATTCCTCAAACAGTTTTAACCAAAGTCATTTTGGGATATAATAAATCATATATCAGTTTATTGTGTTAAAATATTTTATTTAAGGTATCAAAAAGTATTTATATTTTAAACAAAAATAATAGCAAAACACATATACATTCACAATAAAGTTGATCTATTGGAGTAATAATATATATATATATTTTTTTGTGTGTGTGACAGAGACAGTCAGAAAGAGGGACAGACAGACAGGAAGGGAGAGAGATAAGAAACATCAGTTCTTCATTGCAGCACCTTAGTTGTTCATTGATTACTTTCTCACATGTGCCTTGACCGGGGGCTACAGCAGATTGAGTGACCCCTTGCTCAAGCCAGTGGCCTTGGGCTCAAGCTAGTGAGCTTTGCTCAAAGCAGATAAACCAGCGCTCAAGCTGGCAACCTCAGGGTCTTGAACCTGGTCCTCCGCATCCCAATCTGATGCTCTATCCTCTGCGCCACCACCTGGTCAGGTGATTAATAAAAATTATTGAAGAGGTTGGCCCTGGCCGGTTGGCTCAGTGGTAGAGCATCGGCCTGGTGTGCGGAAGTCCCGGGTTCGATTCCCGGCCAGGGCACACAGGAGACGCGCCCATCTGCTTCTCCACCCCTCCCCCTTTCCTTCCTCTTTGTCTCTCTCTTCCCCTCCCGCAGCCGAGGCTCCATTGGAGCAAAGATGGCCCAGGCGCTGGGGATGGCTCTGTGGCTTCTGCCCCAGGTGCTAGAGTGGCTCTGGTCACAACAGAGTGACACCCCGGAGGGGCAGAGCATCGCCCCCTGGTGGGCAGAGCGTCGCCCCTGGTGGGCGTGCTGGGTGGATCCCAGTCGGGCACATGTGGGAGTCTGTCTGTCTCTCCCCATTTCCGGCTTCAGAAAAATACAGAAAAAAATATATATATTGAAGAGGTTATAAAAATATGAAATGGATTTCAGAGTTCAGCAAATCTGATCGAAAGAAAAAAGATGGCCCGATGGCTGGTGACCCAGTGGATTGAATGTCATCCTGGGACACTGAGGGCCCAGCAACAAGCCACCAGCTAGCGTGCAGGCTTGCTGGCTTGATCATGGGCTTGCCAGCTTGAATGTGGGGTCTCTGGCTTGAGTGCAAGATCATCAACACGATCCCAAGGTCACTGGCTAGAGCCCAAAGGTTACTGGCTGGAAGCCCCTGGTTGCTGGCTTGAGCTGAAAACCACTGGCTTGAACAAGGGGTCACTGGCACTACTTAAGCCCCCTGAGTCAAGGCACATATGAGAAAGCAATCAGTGAACAACTAAAGTGATACAATTATGAGTTGATGCTCCTCATTCCTCTCTCTCTTCCTGTCTCTCTAAAAAAAAAAAAAAAGTGTTTCTGTGGGTGAAAGTCATTCCAGGGACAGCCTGTTCTGAGGCCACCTCTCCCCTGCCCTAGGAGTTGAAGTTACTGTTGAGGCTCCTGCACCGTGGCTCACATGATAGCCCTCGCAACTCTCCTGGAAGATAAGTGGACTCTCCAGTTGACCTAGGGGGGAACTTTCCCATCTGTACTTCCCAAGGAAGCCCACAGAAAGGGACCCATCCACTTCCTCACAATAACTAACTTAGAAGAATGAGGAAGCTTTTCCAGCCCTTCCACATGGTTGGGGCGGGGGGGGGGGGGGGTCAGGTCCTTACAGTGACCCCTCGGAGCAATGCAGCTGCCCCAGACTGAAGAGTGTGCATCTGAGGTTTGGTAACCACTTCTACCATCCTGGGCCTTGCTTTTCCTAGCACATATGGTCCTCCGTTAATGAACATTGCTTCTACACGTTGGCTATTGTAAATAATGCTGCTAAGAACATTCACATCCAAGTTTCTGGGTGGATTTATCTTTCTATTCCTCTTGGGTAGATACCTAGGAGTGGAATTGCTAACCTCTTCTATTCTTTCTAGGCAAGCATTTCTCAGCAAAGTCATCCTTCAACTAACCACCTGCACTCTATACCGCAGTCCTAAGCTATGAGGAAAACAAGGTCAGGTGAGAAGAGGAAGGAAACCAGGACCCCGCTCAGGGCAGTAGAAATGAGCAGAAATAAACACATGCTACGGTCGGGGTCCTGCAGAGCCTGCAAAGGGAGGGGGCTTCCCGCTCTGGCTCTGCCACTGGCTCACTGTGTGATCTTAGGCTAAGGTGACTTTACTTATTTGGGCCTCAGACTCATCAACTGTAAATTAAGAATATTAATCTTTACATTATGAATTTTTTATATGTTCAGAGGATGTCCCCTGTGTAGTCCATTGCACCTTTAGCTAGATCAGTCTGCCAGGCCAGGGAATTTGGTGACCACCCCAAAGTCTCCCTCTGGGACCACCATTGTTCATACATCACATAAGCCCCTGGGCATAGTTTCCCAGGTCATATGTGAAATGTCCATTGACAGCCTTGGGTATTTATTTATTTTTTTTAAATGTCTTTGAGGGAATAGATAAGCACGTCAGTCCAGCCAGGGTGGAAGCAACGGGTAAGAGTGGGCTTGGAGAACAGGGAAGGCTAGCAGCCGGGCCCCGGGGGGAGGGGGTAAGAGTGGGCTTGGAGAACAGGGAAGGCTAGCAGCCCCGGGGGCCCCTGGGGGAGGGGGTAAGAGTGGGCTTGGAGAACAGGGAAGGCTAGCAGCAGGGCCCCTGGCGGGGTGGGGGGAGGAGTGATAAATGCGCCGGAAGACAGATGGTTTCCTGGAATGTCTCAAGATGACAGGAAGTTTTTCTGGGAAGTAATCTAGGAAATAAATGGTGGGTGTCTTGTGACTTGGGGTGGGTGGGTGGATGTGCCACCGCCTACCCTTCCTAGTCTATGACTTGGGCCCAGGAGTCATGAACACTCTATTGGCTCAGTCCCCAACTTTCCCCTGGACTTGTCACCAGTGTCTCCTTACGCCTGATGTCTATCCCAACTCCCCTGTTTCTACCTCTGGCCTGATGTCCATCCCAACTCCCCTGTTTCTACCTCTGGGCCTCTTCCCTCCAAACTGACTGCAGCCAGATTAATCTTTACAAAGTTCAATTTGCCCACGTTCTTCTGTTGCTTAAAAACCTTCCATGGCTCCCTATTGGAAAATGTCCCAAATCTCTCTCCTAATTTGACAGTGTGACGGCCACTGGCTGGTACAGTCTGCCTCTCACGGTTCCCTCTCAGGATCCCGCTGTTCTCATCTAACTGTCCACACATACCATGTCCCAGCAGAACGCAGCTCTTGGGATCTCTGCCTATAGCACCACCCCTCCTGGCAGCTCTCTGCATAAACCCTCTTCCCCGGCCTTCAGAGGGCCAGGTCAGGCCTCACTGGGCCCTGGCTTAGCCCTGCCAGACCAGGCCCACCAGAGCACCCCTTCCCGCCTCCCATCTCACCACCTGAAGTTCAATAACTCATTGGGAGTAATTCCTGACCCAGTGCACGCTGACCTCACTATCCAGGTGCTCAACGATTCCCTCCATCACTGGAATAAATTCTTTAGGGTAGACATAATACTTTCAGCTTCTTCCACTATGTTAGTACCGAATAGATGTTCGGTAGAAGTTTTCCTTTACCGATGTGCAGTAGAAGTCATTTACCGGAATGACTGTAGGATCTTCTCTAAAAACATCAGAAGTAAAATGGGTCAGAAAGTCATATAGTTGCACCTAACATGGATATTGACCCTCGAAGGAGAAAGACGTGGGCAGAGGGGCAGCTGGGTTGTGATTTTGCAGCAGGTGCCTGGGGAGGAAGGTTAAGTGGGCGGGAATGGAACAGTCCCAGGGAAGTGGGGACAGGCCGGAACTGAGAGGCTGGGGCAGGCCGTCCCATTGCACCGGGATGTTTCAGCTGATAAGTTACCCCAATGTGAGTAGTTTTCTCACTTTTCTTTTTTTTTTTGTTTTTGTTTTTGTTTTTGTTTTTGTATTTTTCTGAAGCTAGAAACGGGGAGAGACAGTCAGACAGACTCCCGCATGCGCCTGACCGGGATCCACCCGGCACGCCCACCAGGGGCGAAGCTCTGCCCCTCCGGGGCGTCGCTCTGCCGTGACCAGAGCCACTCTAGCACCTGGGGCAGAGGCCAAGGAACCATCCCTAGTGCCCGGGCCATCTCTGCTCCAATGGAGCCTCGGCTGCGGGAGGGGAAGAGAGAGACAGAGAGGAAGGAGGGGGGGGTGGAGAAGCAAATGGGCGCTTCTCCTGTGTGCCCTGGCTGGGAATCGAACCCAGGTCTCCTGCACGCCAGGCCGACGCTCTACCGCTGAGCCAACTGGCCAGGGCCTCACTTTTCTTCTTTTTCAGCTGTGAATCCTTTCTTCCAACACAGTTTCCCTTGAAGCCTAGTGCAAAAGCGGAATAATTCTGAGCTGCTCTGGGAGTATCGGAGCACGAGCCCCAGAGCCCAGGGCCAGTGCATTCCCTATCTCCCGGCCCAGACTCTGCAGGGTCCACAGAGAGGCCCAAAAATGTTGAGCAGCCTCCAGAAGTCCCCCAAGGCCTCATTAAATTGTGTGGATTCCTAAAAGTTATGCGTGATGAGGTTTGAAGCGAGCGGTTGGGGGTGGTGGATTATATTTTTTCCTTATATGGAACATATTCTTAGAAAAAGAAATCTATATTTAAATATCAGCTAAAGACTTCAGGCCCACTAGTACTGGTGACAAAGAAGATCAGTTTACACACAAATAAATTGTGCAAATGATAAATTGTGTATAGATGAGTTGTGCTTCCTCTGACATTCCTATTTTAGGAGATAACTTCGTCGAGAAGGTACTTAGATAACAGGTTCCCCCTCCATCGATGGAAACTCATTTCATTGCACAGATATGCTTACATTTTGCATTAGGAAGTCTGATTCATTAAACAGTTTTGGTGCAGTAACATTTCTGGTCAAAGTAGATTAAACAAATAAGCAATCCGATTAGAGATTGGGTATGAATACAAAAGCAGAATTAATTCTTTTTCTAATTGTTTTCCCCTATTGGGGACATGGCCTCCTTGGCTTTTGCTCTGGGCTGTGCCTTGTGGTGACCCTGACACCCACTTCCAGTCTCCCTCTCTACCTTGCAGTCGCCTGGGAACAGAGGGCAGCTTTAGGAGGGTGGCACCAGTTTGACACCGTTTGTAGAATACGGGTCATGTTTTGTCATGGATTCAACGATGTGGGAAAGGGAGACAAAATGAGGGCTCAGGCCCGAGTGGCTGAGTCAGCCCCACACCCTCAGACAGCGGCCTCCTTCATGTGTTTGGTTCTAAGCCAAGGGGTTGTGACAGCTGGGGGCAGGGGTTGGGGGCTGCTCTGGGGATGTCAGTTTATAGCAGAGGCCCTCATTTCTGACACTCCTTCTGGTCTGGGCTAGGGAGGTTCACTTATTGGGCTCACCTACCTGACCCTGCCAGTTCTCAGAATGTGGTCCCAGCCCAGCGTCACCAGGGACTGGCAGAAATGCAACATCTGGAGCTCCGCCCCAGACTTACCGAATCAGAAACACCGCAAGCAGGGCCCGGCCATCTGCTCTAACAAGCCCTTCGGGGGATTCTCAGGTACACTCAAGTTTGAGAACTGTTTGTTGAGAAGTCTGGAAATCAGAATGTTCAACTTTGAAAGGACATCCAAGGCCATTTAGTTTTCTGTCAACTCATAGAACTGATGAATTAGAGCACACGGAGGGTGAGAGAGGGAAAATGAGTTCCCTAAGTCCTGGGCAGCCTAGAGCAGAGCCACGAAGAGCATGGCCTCCTGTCCCAATGTAGGCCCTCTCCCCTCCCCCTACTCTCACACACCCAGCATCTTCAGAACCCCTGGCAGATGCTCAGCATGGGGCAAGGGAGTCAGGATCACATCCCTCATAAATGGGTGCTACTTGATCCCTCAGGGAAATCAGGGGTCCCCACAGAGGTGGAAGTATGCAGAGCACTGTGCCGGAGGAGGAGGCATCCTGGCTAGTGGGGTCCTTGGGTCCCGTCTGCCTCTTAGATCCCCTCTCCTGGCTCCCCTTTCCTGCTGGGGTACCGAGAAGGTACACTGGGAAAAGACAGTAACACTGTGAAAGGATGTGTGAGTAGGGGGGGTACTGCCAGGTGACGCCTGTCCAAGGGTGCCTGTCCTAGCGTGGCTATGAGGTGGCTGAAGACAGGCCCATCGGGACTCCTGTGGCCACTGGGGCTAAGCGCTCAGCTCCGCCTCCTGCAAGCCAGTAAGCCTTTCCTGGTGTGGGACCAGAACAGTGGCAGCTCTGGTTTGTGGAATGTTTAATCACAGAGGCCATTCACTGGAAACACTGGCACGGGAGCAGCCACAGGAGAGAGTAAACAAAACCCTACAGCAGGTTGTGTGTCCCTCACTCCCTGGCTTCCACGCATGGATGTTCAGCAGAGCACCCATAATGGCTGAGGGACCACCACCACCCTAAGCCTGACATCACGGCCACTAACAGCAGGCAGGAGAGTGATTGCTCTGGCCTTAATTTAAAAAGTCCTTCCCCACTTCAGGCAGGTTTCTACCCTGCAATGCCGAGATCTGAGTCCCGCCCTGCACAATACCATCCCAAGTCCCCTTGACCCTGACTCCCTGGTATACCTCTGCTCTCCAGCCCTCTCAAGGGCGGTAGTGTGTGATTTTATGCTGGGCACACCTCAAGGTCAGGAAGTGGGCCATGTGCTCCTGTCCTCTGTCGCCTCTCCCACACCACTGCTCACCATCACCTCCCACCATCACTCCCCAGCTCTTTGAAGACTTGGGCTTCCAGCTTTGTCCTCTTCTCCATCATGAGGCTTGTCCTCCTGGGGATGACTTTAACATCCACTTTTATAGCTTACTCTCTGTTCCCTGACCCCCTCAACTCTTCCATGCCCACCCATTCCCACAGCACACTTGGATTTGGTCTCACCTGACGTTGTTCCATTTTCAAAGCCACAAATTCAACTGTTCTGTTTCCTGACGGCAACTTCTGACGAGCTCACTGCACCTCCTGTGGGCCTGAACTGGCCCTCTTGGCCTTGACTTCAGCCCAGTGCATCAGCCACCCCCTTATTCACATCCCTCATTAACCAGCTTAGGTTCCATCTCTGCCATAACAGAATTGACAATACTCCCCTTACCCTTAGTTGCCTTTATCATTTCATATGATACAACCAGCCAAACTCAAGCCAAGAGAGACTCATGGCCAATCAACTTCTTGTAGGGTTTGCTCTCTGGCAGCTGTGTCCTGCCGACAAAGTCCCATAACAGGGCACACCAGCAGCTCTGTAAACATGATCACCAACTTCAGATGACTCTCAACACTTTCCGGAAGAGCTAAATTTCTCTGGTCAATCCCATCTCCCATCCCCTGCAATGACACTGCTAAACGTTATCTATTGTCCTCAGTCAACGCGAATACTTCCCCTTCACTCTCAGCAACCAGCTTATCTCCCACCTCACAGAGAAAGCAGAAGTCTGACTGTCCAACTGCATACCTAATACTCGACTTGGGTACACAAAATCCCCCAAAATCACACGTGCACAGGACGGAACCCTCCTTCCCTGGACGCCTTCCCTGAACACCTCTGAGAGATCCTGACATGTGTTTGTAAACCAGCCTTTCACTCTCCAGCTTTGGTTTCTTCGTTCTCCACGTGAGCTGTTTGAGATACTCCTGTAGGAAAGCTGCTCACTAAGCCCGATTCCCAGTCCCCTCCCTGGCCCTGTGGTCCTGTGAGAACACAGTTCTCCTGCACTCCCTCTCCCTCAGGCAGTGCTTTGCTCGACCCCACCCAAGAGCCCCGTCTCCCTGCTTAGTGGTGGCCCCTCATCACTGAGCCTCAAGGCTTCCTGCTGTGCCCAATCTTCAGTGTGTTCCTCCTGCAGAGCT
Organism: Saccopteryx bilineata; assembly: GCF_036850765.1. Classification (NCBI taxonomy): domain Eukaryota; kingdom Metazoa; phylum Chordata; class Mammalia; order Chiroptera; family Emballonuridae; genus Saccopteryx; species Saccopteryx bilineata. Next base: position 38,718,769 of record NC_089499.1, on the reverse strand, counting down.
GCCTTCCTTGCCACCCAGTCCTCGTCTTTCACCCACTCCCTTCCAGGCATCAGAGGAGCCAACAGACACCAGAGGTCAGGTCTCTACCCAGTTCCCTGAACACCCACCTCCTCACAAGCTTCCCTCCCCATGTGCTAACCTGATCCTGCAAACAAAGGCCAGCCTGTTGGTTCATGAGACACCGCCAGGCTGTGATCATTATGTAAAGCCAGCTGGGACATCCTGAACAAGGGACACTGCGCTGAGGTGCAGGTCTTACTGGAGGACTGAGACCTGGTCTTTTCCCTCAGGAGCCCTCAGTCCATCAGAAGAATACAGCCTATGCACATAAACACTCAGGCACGTTCAAGAACTCGTTGTGTCATCCTCATAACTAGTACAGTTCACAGAGGGACAATACACGTATCAAGGTTTTCTAAGGTGCAGATAGGTTCACAGGAGGGCACAAATGAACACCCTGAGTTCTTCTGGAGAGATAAAGCTTTTGCTCTGTCCCAAGAGAGAGAGAAAGAGAGAGAGAGAGAGAGAGGAAGAAAAGAAGAGGAAGGAAGGAAGGAAGGAAGGAAGGAAGGAAGGAAGGAAGGAAGGAAGGAAGGAAGGAAGGAGGGAAGGAGGAAAAGGCACATTTAAAGGGTGCAGTTCTATAGCTCAGCTCTCAGAAGGAAACTGAATCCAAAGCCTGGGGGTTGGCAGAGCCTCCTTTACACTGGAAAATATTTATGGTACAGCATTGCCTTCATTTATCCAGAATATTTAATGTGCCTTTTTCCCCATCTCTCAGATCCACTCAGAGAAGATGTTAATTTTCTGAAATTAAACACTTAGCTTGATTACTGTTTTGTTAATTGCTGCATTCAAAAACCCCTGGTGCTCCTGCCTGTTTAACATGGATGGTGCTGTGAAAATGATAGGCACAGAGTTGTTGTGCAGGTGGACAGACAACAGCCTTGGAACGTCATCCCAACTGCCCCCAACTGCGCTTGCTCAGGCAGCTGGGTCCCTACGTGTGGGGGAGTGCAGCAGGTCAGGTCCTGGCAGGTGCCTCTCACAGGGCCATGGTTTGAGAGGACAGTGTACCCAGGAAGACCCAAGTCTTACCAACATGTGGGAGAATGCACGGGCTTAACTCCCATCAGAGCACTCACCCAAAGATGCTTGAGGAAGGAAAGACCACAGAAGGAACTCAAGCAACATCATTTGTTGATACCCAAGATTAGTTTAAGAAAGATGGAGGCATTCATTCATACATTATTTGATAATTTATTAATTTATGCAATGAATATTTAATAAATGCTAGTATTTCAGGCACCTAGCCAGACGCTGGGGAACAAGCTAATACAATGGATACAGGACCTGCTCTCCTGGAGATTACAGTCAGCTCAGGGAGTGGGCACATCACCAGGACTCCTCCCCCCTCCCCCCCACACTGCCAAGGCCACAAGGCAGACAGCTACTGTCTCCCAATCCAGCTATAAGTGCCCTCTGCCATGAGGGTCATCATAATCTCATTTAACTTTGAAGAGGGTAAAGAACTTGCTACAGTCTTGTTGCCAGCAGTTTCATTTTCACTTAACAAACCATGAGGTTGGAGCATCTAGGTCCAAGAAGAGGTGACATGAGAAAATAGGTGCCCTCTAGTCATCCTTGCAGGACGCTGGGTGGGCATTCTCAGCTGTCCTCCAGCTGTTAGCAGCATCACTAACCACCACTCAGGACCCGGGACTGGGAGACTGTTCATACCCAACCACAGTGTGGCCCAGCGGGGAATATTCATCCCCGGGAAGTTCAAATTGGTCAGTCAATGCACGATAAAATATCCCACCCAACACTGTCGCTGTATAGCAACAACCACCACAGAACAAAACTCTCCAGCACCCGTCTGTGGTTACATCCTAAGTTTTGGAAAGTGAGAGCTGGCCACTGCAGGCTGGGCAACAAAGAGCTCAGTGGAGGGCCCCTGAAGTCCGTTCCCAGCTAGTTAACTGCTCACCTGTGACTCTACTGGGTCTCTCATCTCAGTCTGCATGAGTGTTGCATGGGTTTCTTGTGTCCAGTGCCTGAAGGAGAGCCTGGTGCACAGACCTCAAAACATATTTGTTGAGTAAGTGAGTGAACAGGAACAGAAACCAACGAGACAGCATTGGCAAGTAGTCACAAAGACTGTGCTGAATGAACGCAGGTCCAAAGTCAAAGGGCTTCCAAAAACAAACCAACAGACCCTTTGAGTGTGGTTGAATCTCACTGTGTTCGTCTGAGTGGAACAGGGCTCCCGGTGTCATTCTAAAATCACTCCCTCAAGTTTTCCTTCTAGGAGCCACAGAGGAGGGATTGTTTGGCCACGGTGGGCCACCAGGACATATTCTGACCATCACACATCAGCCAAACATTTGCATACAACTCATATGTGGGGACTAGAGGAACCTGGCAAATATTTAGCAAGGGTCTCCGTAACCAGTGCTGAGTGCCCCCGACCCGAGGCCGGGGTATGGCAGAAAATCCACTTCTCTGAAGAGCTCACCATGTGGTGGGGATCCCCAAGGCCCCCCATGGTGGAAGCCACAACCTTGGTCATGGGCAGTGCTATGTGCCGCCCTGCTCAGCTCGGCTCAGCAGAAATCACACCATTGTTAGCAAATGACCAGGACCTTTCTGAAGCCACCTGGGAGTTCCTTCTCAATGCCAGGGCTTAAGAAACAATAAAATAAATAAATAAATAAATAAATAAATAAATAAATAAATAAATAAATAAACAAACCTTTTTTTAGAATTAACAATGAGAAGAAAGCAATGAAATTGGATTAAGAAGAGTGAAAATTTCATTTGCTGAGAGTTTGTAAACTTTTCTTTATTAACTTCAATAAAAGTTTTCTTTAAAGTCATTCCAGTTTTAAAGTTCTGACTCAATCTCTTCTCTGCTCTGGAGCAAATTTTGACTGCTAATTTTCAATGAGACCAGCCCTTAAAAATGAACCAGTTTTAGCATATGGATCTTAACACTCTAAATTTTTACAGGCAGCAATGTAATATTGTTTTAATATTTAATTTTGAGATTTACATAATATCTTTCCTCCAAAGAGCTCAATATATTGCAATATCATAAATTCCTTTCATATTCAAAGATTATTCTTTATGCATGCAAACACTATATTTAACTAAGAAGTAATGCAAATTAGGTGATATATTCAGAGAAATTAGTGGGCTAGATAATTCTTTTGTAGAAAAAGTAGTGTCTCTGAGTAACTTAAATTGTCTAGGAATTTCAAAAATGCCTTGGCTTCCGGTCAAGATGGCATTGTAGGTAAATGTGGTACTGCATCCTTCCCACAACCACATGAAAATTACAAATGAACAACAGAACAACCATCATTCACAACTACCCGAAGTCTAGGTGAATGGAAGTCCTACAACAAAAGATATAAAGAAGCCACATCGTGACTGGTAAAAAGGGCGAAGACACAGAATGGGCTGGTCCACTCCTACATTCAGTGAATAAAAATTGGAAGTGATATCTTGGCTGCAGAGGTCCCCCTGAGGAGTGAGGGTCCCAGCCCAGGGTTCCAGTGCCAGGAAGAGAAGTCCCCGTAATTCTGGCTGTAAAAACCAGCAGGGATTGTGGCTGAATGAGGCAGAGGGCTGGTAGAGTCCTGGGCGTTTCTCTTATAGCATCTACACGAACTTATTCGGGCTCCCTTGCTCTGAGCTCCAGAATTGGGGCAGCAGCTCAAAAGGCACCAAGGACATAAGGGGAGGAAATTAATTGTCTGGCTTTTTGGCAAGAGTTGAAGGGGCAGCTTTCTCCCAGACAGCAGAGGCCACTGTTCTTCTTCTAAGCCCTCCCTACACAGAGTCAGCAGGTGGGCACTGTATCTTAGTCTCCCTCCACCTGGCTATCACTGTTCACCTTGTCCTGTGATTCCCTGAGACCCAGCTTCACCCAACCTGTGGAACCAGCCAACCTGGTTCCAGTGGCTCTTCTATGCAAAGTCTGAGTCTTGGCTCAGACTTCAGACTTTCTTAAAATTTCTCAAACAAGCAGCACTTGGCCTTGGAATGCCCCATACCTCTCACTAACTGACCTCAGGGCCAGCACGATGGACAGCCAGCCTTCGTTTACAGCTTGACCTCTCCTGGGCACCTCCATGCCCAACACAAGATACAACCATCTGCACATCACTTTGTAGCTCATGCCAGGTGGCCTCAGGCACAACACGGGCAGCAGCAACTTTGGCCTGGATCTCCCAGGAGGCCCTAGAGCCAGTGCACCCAGCGGATAGTTTCAGACCACATCTAGGAATCACTAAACCACTAGGACACACTCAAGGGGTTAGATCCCCACTGAAGTAAGTCCTGCTCTGTGGGATAGGACCCTGCACAGTATATCCTCCAGTCACAGTCAGTGCTTGAAGCCCATCAGCCTGAGCGTAAATTCACCTATTGATGTGCCAACAGCAATCAAGGCTCAATTACCACAGGAGGGTGTACAGAGCCCACATGGGGGTGGGGGCAGACCTGTGGTGCCTAGTTTGGGTGAATGGGGAGTCCATGCCACTGGACTCTACAGGATACCTACAATATAAGGTCACTGAACTAACCCTAGGAGAAGTAGCAATACTACTACTTAATACATAGAAACCAACACAGGCAGGCTGCCAAACTGAGGAGACAAAGAAACATGTCCCAAATGAAAGAACAGAACAAAGTTCCAGAGAAAGAGCTAAACAAAATGGAGACGAGCAATCCACAGAGATGCAGAGTTCAAAACACTGATTATAAGGATGATCAATGAATTTAGGGGAAGAATAGATGAACTTAGTGAGAATTTCATCAAAGAGATAGAAAACAGAGAAAACACAAAAAAAGAACCAGTTAGAATGAAGGATACATTAACTGAAATAAAGAATACAGTACAGGCAATCAATTGTGGCATAGATGAAGTAGAGGATCAAATCACAGGTTTGGAAGAGAAGAAAGCAGAAAACACCCAATCAGAACAGAAAAAAAAAAAAAAGTCCAAAGAATGAGGATAGTGTAAAGAGCCTCTGGGACAACTTCAAGTGGTTTGCATCACAAGGGTGCCAGAAGGAGGAGAGAGATAGAACGAGAAACTGAAAGCCCTATGTAAAACTAATGACAGAAAACTTCCCTAACCTGGTGAAGGAAATAAACATACAAGCCCAGAAAGCACAGAGAGGCCCAAATTAGATGAACCCAAAGAGGCCCACACCAAGATACATCATAAGTAAAATGCCAAGGTTAAAGGCAAAGAAAGAATCTTAAAAGCAGCAGGAGAAAAGCAATTAGTTATCCACAGGGAGCTCCCTTAAAACTGTCAACTTATTTCTTAACAAAAACGTTGCAAGCCAGAAAGAAGTGGCAAGAAATATTCAATGTGATGAAAAACAAGGACTACAACCAAAATTACTCTACCCAGCAAAGCTATCATTTAGAATGGAAGGACAGATAAAGAGCTTCCCAGACAAGAAAAAGCTAAAGTAGTTCATCACCACCAAGCCAGTATTACGTGAAATGTTAAAGGAAGAAAGGATAAAGATGAAAAATGAAGAAGAAAAAGAAGAAAGCTGGAGGAGGAGGAGGAGAAGAAACCAAAATATAAATAATAAAATGACAATATATACATACCTATCAACAATTAAAAAAAATAAACAAATAAGCAGAACAGAAACAGACTCATAGGTACAGAGAACATTTTGACAGTTGCCAGATGGGGAGGGGGCTGGAGGGATGGGTGGAAAAGGTGAAGGGATTAAGAAGCACGAAATGGTAGTTACAGAACAGTCACTGGGATGCAAAGTGCAGTATAGGGAACATAGTCGATAACCTAATAACTATGTATAGTATCAGATGAGTATGATATTTATTGGGATGATCACTTAGTAATTCATGTAATGTCTAATCACTGAACACCTGAAGCTAATATAATATTGTATGTCAGTGTAATTGAAAAATAAAAAGTTATTTAAAGTAAAAAAATAGATTGCCCTACAATCTTCAAACTGTATACTTAAAAGGAATGGTTTTTACGGTATATAAATTATACTTCAATAAAGTTGTCTAAAAAAAGCAAAAATAAAAATGCCTTTAAAATGGACAAACTATAGGGGCTGGTGACTATTAACAGAAGTATTGTATGTATTTTTGAAACCCAGTTAAGTAATGGATTGTGTCTGTATTGTGGGCATGCTGGATATATTAGTATTCCACATGCAATCGGCACAGCAGGACATACATGAACCATGTGAAATATGAATATCAGATATAAAACTGCTGATGGCACCATGAAGGCAAGGGTGAAAAGTGTTGCTCTTCCAAACACACAATGAAGGAAGGCAGTCGGGATCCTTGGTACCCACGTGCCAGCTCCATTCCTGTCCTCATCATTATCTCATGGGGATGCAGACATTGCTGCTCCCCTCTCTGATGCCTCCTCCTTCCTCCAAGAATGGACAAACCAATACCTGTCATTAATCTGATGTGGATGACGTCAGTCTCAAACAGAGACAGAGAGACTTGGAAAGAGACAGCCTAGGAAGAAAAAAATCCAAATTTCTGTCCGGCTCAGGACATATTCTCAGAAATGGTGCTCACCCTCCAGTCCACATAGAATGGTTTACAACGTGATCTTTTATCCCTTGTCTCACTTGATTGTCACAACAGCACTAGGAAGCAGGTGTCATTACTCCTATTTTACAGTTGAGAACAAAGGGACAATCATGGCAGTTCAATGAACCTGCATGTGTCATATGAGGAGCAGAGGGAGGAAACAACCCCAGGACTTACTGGCTGTGCCTTTGCCACCATGAGCCCCAGAGGTGAGTTAGGGTGACTGTCCCACAGTGGAATGAGACTGGAACAACATGGCATGCTCACCTTTTGAGCTTAGGTAAATGGGATTAGCCCTCTGAACCAGCCAACAGGCCAAATCCAGAATTGAATGTTTGGCTCTCAAGTGCTTTAAAATTTTCTAATTAGTTGTCAACATTTTCTTTTTATTTATTATTTATTTAGAAATTAAATGTAATGGGGTGACATTGGTCAGTAAGAATACATAGGTTTCAGGTAAACATCTCTATAGCATTTGAACTCTTGATTGCATAGTGTGCCTATCACCCAAAGTCAAATCGATTTTCTATCAACATTTTAAATTTGCATTTTCAATTTATAAGCTCTGGCACCACATACTGGAGCTGAATAGGGGCTGCACCTGTTCTGTTCAGTTCCCTGCAGTCCTCACCACTCCCTATTGCCTGACACTTGGTCTTGCTTTGCTCCTCTTCCTTGCCTGCTTGGCCTTACGGGGCTTCGAGTTTGTTTTCTCTGGCTTAGATGATCCTAAATTCACTGACTTTATCTTGCCACAAGTTGACTTTATAGAGGTGCTGGTCAATTTGTCTTATTTACTTTTTCCAAGATTTTTACTGAGGTCCCCTTCCCCAACTCTGACACTTTGAGTCTAGCTGGCAGAAAAGAGAAGTCGTGTTTGTCATTCACTTTAATTCTCTCTGACAGCCAGATGATCCGGCCATCAGTCTGAATCTGGGGCCATGTGCCAGAGAGTGACTGCGAGAGTTAGTGGAGATAACAACCTCTCTGCAGATCCCTCGGCCACTGAAACAGAGAGAGTTCCACCTGATCTGGTCTATTTTAAACTCAAGGCAGCAGAATTCAGAGCAAGGCTGCATCCCTGAAGACCTGACATAAATCTGAGCTTGCATAATTCATGACCAACCCTGACCAAGGATGATGGACGTTTTTTTGACAGCTAAAGTGTCCCGGCTATGTGGCAATAGCTTAGAGAGAACTTACAATGTACATGGCTTACCATAATATGATTTTTGATCAGTCGGAGGATTAAAGAGCCACAAACCTGAGTTTGAAACACAGAAACATCATTTGTGGGCTGGGAGATGCTGAGCAAATTCCAAAAGCACTCTGACTCCGGTTTCTTCATCTGACACTCCTCATCTTTGTAAAGAAAGAACATGGTAGGGGCTTGGCATAATGGGGGTACTAAAAAATGGTTGTTCTCTGCCACTGCCTTTGGGCTGGGAAAGGATCCTATCCTAAAACTCTCCAAGTGATACAGGATCCTGAGTAGTCTGACTACATACAGGGCTGAGGTCATCACAGAAGGAGTTAGAGACTCTGGACCTCAGGGTTCAGCAAACCCATTGGTGTTTACCAATCATGCTTGCCTCTGAAGGAAGAAGTGTATCTACTATGGGCCCAAATGGGCCAAAAGATGATTACAAAATCTCCTTTGGTCTCTTCAGTCCTAACCCTTGAGATCAAGAAAAGCCTACTGGTGACTTTTGCTGATAGACAGAGACCAAACCTAACCCTTTTCGTTGGGTACCTAAATCAGCTAGGATGAGCTGCCTGCCTCCATTGGTGGAGATCACGAGGGCAGCATGGTGCAGCTTCAATTTGGCATGTCTGGGCAGCCCCGAGAAAGAAGAGATGACACTATCCTGGGTCTGGTAAACAGTTAAAACTGCATGCCCAGCCACAGATGTGGTCTACAGCACCTGAGTGAAGGAGGACCAGCCCAGAGCAGCAAGCAGTTGCCCAGAATAGAGTCGATGCTCATGAGGACCAAGTTTCAGATCAAGTGCAAGACCACTTGGTAGCCAACTTGTCCAAACTCTTCTCTCATGTGACCCTTATATCTATTGTCAGGATCCAATTCACTGTAGAAACAACTAGAGTCCCTCAACAAACACATACCCATTTTCCATCTCAATCCAGAGGCAGGGGGACAGCCTTTTATGGTTCAGTATCACAGAGAAAGTTGTGGACGTGTAATGGGCTGCAGAGTGAGGTTCCCTCCTCTCAGCAGAGCGGCATCAGCTGGCTCTGAAAAACCCCTCCATGCTCAGAGGCTGTGAACTGGGGAGCCGAGAGAGACTTTCCACCATTGGGGCAGAAACAGAGGTGGTGTCCTGCTGACCTTCTGCTAATACCAGGTTCTCCAAAGTCCTTTAAAGCCTCCGTTTCCTTATAGGAAAAATGGAAAAAATAATGCCCAAGTCACAGGGTAATTTCAAGATCAAATGAGTCCATGTATTCCATAATTATTTGTCAACTCAAAAGAAACACGAACATGAGGTGCCAGCTATAATAAGTGTTACGTGCTCCTCCATCAGGACCCACTCAGTGGTCCCCGGCTATTTCCATGTGGGCTGTTTCCAGACACAAGGGCACTAATAAACACTCATCAGTTGGCTTAATGATTGATTCCAGGACTACTCCTGGTCAAATTCTTTCCCTGCCATTCATCTACTCATGATCCAAAGGGCAGCACAGTCGTGGCCACAGGCATTGGCAGAGGGGTCTCACAAGGGCGGGTGGAGAGGCTGACCTGGATCTCACTCAGCACAGAAGAGCTCAGGGTACCCTGGAGAGGGGTGAGACACATGATGACTTCTCCATGATACCTGGGTCCATCCACCTCATCCCTTCATGGATATGAATCTTTAGGGTTTTTTATGATGCCTGTTATTTAGTCTCTGACCTCTGATAAAATACAGCTTCCATTCATGTTTCTAAACTGTTCTTGAGCAGTACAGAATCGAGCGCTAAATTTGAAGTTGTTTTTTTTTTAAATTATCTATTAGTTGAAAATAATTTGCATTCCCATGTGTATTCACCAAAGCACTGTGACAACACTATGTTTCTCAGAGCCCCTCTACACCTAGATTAGAAACCACTGGTCCACTTGACATTTGTTTTATAATAACCACGTGCCACCAGAAGGAGCTGCATGCCTCTCTCATTGACTGCACACTTTCTAACACCCAGATCCCAGGATTCCTAAAGAGATACCGTAGATTGGAAGGTGACACTGGGGCTGGGACAACAAAATCAGGGAAGGTTAAGAATACAGGGGGAGGGACAAAGGGCACGAGGATGGGTGAGAATAAAAATAAGCATTTCAGATGTCGGTGAAGCAGGACCCCTTGCAGGAGCCCGGGTCCCACACGGCTCCACTGCAGCCTGGGAAGGTGCAGATGGCAAGACAAGCGGATGGGCAGGTTTGGGGACAGCAGGGCAAGGGAAGAAAGGGGCAGAAATCAAAGCAAACCAATATAAGTGGCAGTTTTGTTCGCACATATTTAGAGAGAGAGAAGAGACAGCCAAGCCCAGCAAAACATGACAGCCTGGCAGGATTATTATTCCCAGAAGCTGGGACACTAAAAGATTTCAGCCAGTTTTCTGCCTTAAAACTCTGCAAGGAAAATACAACTAACAAAGGCTGCCATGTTACATGCACAACATGATGCCGAAATTACCATTCCCTTTTCTTTGGGTAAGACAGACTGTCACAACCTTTGTCTCCGTGGCACTGGGACTACGGTCACCAGCTGGAGGCTCCCACACTTCCCCTTTTATTTTCTCACTACACACGTATGCATGTAAACACGTGACCACACACGTACATACAAACATACACACGCACAGACACCCAGCAACAACTCAGCCATCTGGATAGCTGTGCTCTCTCGCGACACCTTTTTCCTTCTCAGTTCTGACAGCTGAAACCCAAGAATCATCTGCCATCAGAGATGCCTGGTATTAAAAGAGGCAGAATGAGCCGAGGATGAGGAAGTGAGGATGCAGTAGAAGAGAATGAAGTAGAAAGAGGAGGTCAAGAAAGGGGAGCTGCCAGGAAAGAGAGAGAGAGCAAAGAGACAGGCTTGGCACCTGCTATAACATTAACAAATGGTCCTTTTAGAATTTGTTGATAGAGAAAAATCCATAATTCCAAAAAATATCATGGCCCATGCCCATCACCCCCAACACTTCCTATAGGCGTAATGCTCACTTTCCTTCTCTATCTAGCCTTGCGCCATCACCCCTGGGGAGAGAGGGCTCCTTTCTCTCCAGCTCTCTTGGTATTTCCTGCGTGTGTATAGCCCACGGTGCTTAGAAGACAACACCTCACAGCTCTGTACTTTATGTCTGTGTCCTGCAAATTCTTCAGTTAATGAGTTCCATCGGGGGAACAATGGTGTCCCAGTGTCACTGTATCCCCCACCATGTCTAATCCACAGCCTGGTGTACAGTAGATGCTAATCACTATTTTTAAAATAATGAATGAATAAATAAATAGAGTGAGCAAGTGCATGAATGAACTAGTTAAGTGGATATAAAAAGAAACGATTGTTTCAAGAGATGTGAAAAGCAATAAAGAGGAAATGTCAGCAGAGTAAGACATACAAACAAAAAGAGAAGATGTGTTTTGAGCTGTGCATGCCACGGGGAGGTACTGGCTCTCAGGAATGATATACTGACAACTATGTGAAGTCTCTACAACAGTGGAGTGTTCATTTGAGCAAGCTAGAAAGGAGAATGCGCTCTTGGATTACATGGGTTTAATTGTAATCTGTTGAAGGCGATACTGACTTTATCACGTGATTACTGGAAAACTTCTTGCCTTGGGTTTTCTAGCAGAGCAGCACCAGTGTTTTCAAGACCATGCAGTGCTCCCACCATCCACTTGCCCATCCATCCACCTGTCCATTTGTTTGTCCATTCACCAACCATCCACCTGTCTGTCCATCTATCTTTCCAAGGGCACTTGTTGAGCCTCAGCTGGATGCAGAGGACTGGGTCACACGCTAGCTTGGATATGAATCTTTGCTTTCGTGCTGGGTGCAGGAAAATTCCTCAGAATTTTCAGTGCACTCTAAGAAGTGAAACAGTACACCTACTTCCTCCATGGCCGCAAATGCCCATCACTTGACACCTTCACTCCTGGGACAGATTAACAGGATGGGTGTGACTGCGGCTTTGTCCCTGCACAGAGATGGACAAAGAGCTGCCAATGCAGACAGAAAGAAGAGCAGAGAAAGCCCAGACTCACCAGCTTGGTTTGTGGTGATGTTGACAGAGACATACTGTGGGGGGAAGGGACTCTTGCTGGAGACGCCGTTGATAGCCTGGATGTCAAAGGTGTAGGGGGTGTGGGCCCACAGGCTGCTGATGGAAACTCGGCCCTCGGTCAGGCCCAGCTGCTTGGGCACAAACTCCACGTTGTCGTCACAGCGGGTGCAGCTTCGGCGGTCTGCCCGGCACTTTTTACAGATGATGTTGTAGGTCACATCATCCCGCCCTCCTGTCTCCCTTGGAGGGTGCCACTCCAGAATGATGGACGTCTCATTGACGATTGAGATGACATTTCGGGGACCCGATGGGACACCTGTAAGGAGACAAACGAAGGCCTGGTGAGGCTGGGCAGAAGCTTCCTTGTCCAGCATCTCTCTGTCTCTGTCAGTGTGTTCCCACCCTCACCACAGGCATCCCTTCCCCTCCTTCAACTCCAGTCTCCATGCTTCAATCTATTCTGAGAAAAAATGAACAGAAATGACAACCTGTCCCAAACTCCCTTTTCCGCCATCCCCACAGGGCCTCCTATCAATCATGTGTGCCAAGGGAGAGGAAGATGTAAAAACCTGGGTTTGAGTTTTTGTTCTTAACTCACATCCTCCAACCAGCTTTAATGTCAGTGATACATATGTATGTTGGACACTTATTAGATTCTTTGTGCTTTCTTAATTTGTGTAGAACTCAAGAATTGAGGAATACGAGTGGCCCATCTAAAGCCCCAACATCCTCACATCCTGCACAAAACCTCATACAATTTGAGATCTATGTGGTGTGTGCATGGAGGTGGGTGTGTTTCTCTGTAGGGAAGGCTGCCAAAAACACCTGGATAGATGAATATTTACATTGCACGTTGGTGCATGAAGACAAGAAGCAAGGTTGGTGGGAGACTCATGAGGCCACTGTCTTTGATCCCGTGATACAAGAAGAGCAGAGAGGTTTGTCCTAGACACTCTGCTAGCTACTTTACATGCAGTTAATCCCCCTATAAAGCTTACAGGGATAATACAATAATTAACTCAATTTTATAGAAAGGGATACTAAAGCCAAGAAGGGGGACTGGCCATAGAGCTAATGGTCTGTAAAACTGAAGCCAGCATGAACATGCATACCTGCCTGCTTCCAAAGCTGTCATTCTTAACTATAGACCTGTGCTTCCCACCAGTGAAAATGGCTCTTTTCCTGCTAAAGGAAAAGCTATCTCCAACTCCACACTCACAATGACAGGGTAATCCAAATGTTGGTCAGGTAACGTGCGATTTGAACAGACTCTCTCTCCTACACACCAGCCAGGCTCACTGGGACTTAAGAAGAGCAGTCTCTTCCCTCTGGACAGCTCTATGGCCGTTGTTCTCACTCCGGCTAAAGTGAAAATGCCTTGTTGAAAATTCTAGGAAGCCTGGCATTTTGCAGAAGGGCAGAATGTTGCTAGGTTAATGGCCACAGTGTTGGGCATTTTGAAATTACCTTGGAGAACCTCCTGCCCAAGAATAAAATGGATCACACAGCCGCAGGTTCTCAAGCTGAGCTGTGCATCTCTCCAACGTCTATCCGATGAACATGAATCCTGCCTGGAAGCCCCCCTCTGGCATGCTGGGTCTGCCGGAGCAGCCGCTCCGGGTAGTAATGCATTCAGAATTCATGCACGTGACTGTCGCCAGCCGAACGAAGACATGTGTAAAGTGGTTCATGCTGGAGACAGGAATCAAATGCCAACACACAAAATGAGGGAATAACAACCAGGTTGAGGGGCACCAGGGAAGAATTCTGTGTTGAATCAGTCAGCAGCAAGCGGCTAGACCAGAAAGCAAATATTAAATCGAATTCTATTAAAACATGAAAGAAAATCAGTACTGTACTATATAAAGCCCATTAGGCCTGAGCTAAAGCACAACTTGCATGCATGCTTGTGACAGGACAGGATTCATGAAGCATTTTTACTGAAGTCTTGCAAATAGCATTTAAGAATTGCCCACCCCTCTGCCCAGGGATGAACATCCATCTCTTTTCAAATCAGCGCACAGCTAGCAGGGAAAGGGCAGCCAGTACCGCCCCAGGTGGGCTTTTCCTGGGCCGGGCCAGCCCCTCCCCACGCTGCACTCACTATTCATTAATGTCTGTATTGGCCAGTGCCTGTCTGGGACATGTCTGTTTGCTCAGACTGATGAGACTTGGACCACAAGCTCCCAGTGGCCAATGTCCTTGCTGCCTGTCTCACATTCACAGTAGACAGCCCCGCCTCAGCCACCGGCCACGGGTTCTCCTACTTGCAATAAATACATTCACTGAGTGCTTGCTCTTTTCTAGGCGTGGAGCAAATCGTTCAACAATGTTATCTTACTGCATTCACAGGACATCCTGAGGTTGTCACTCAGAAAGCAGTCTTAGGCAGAGAGGTACAGAGACAAATACTGTCTGAGAGAGTGACTACCTGTCCTTCCTACTCTTTCTTTAACCCTCGATTTCAATCATCACCTCATTTCCTTGACCTTCAACCTCACCCTCTTCTCGACTCCAGCTTCTCCACTTAAACTTGCATAAGTTGCTGCCATTTTAAAACTAAAATGCTGTCACCTGGCATCTCTACATTGCATGTTCTTTCTTCTTCACTCTCCAGCCACCCCCTTGGTGGCTCTGATGCAGCCTGGTGACCTCCCCACTCAGCAGTCATGCCTGCCTTTCCTTCTGTCTTCCTACTTGAGAAGTCTAGGGAACACAGTTCAGTCCTTACTTCCCCTGACACCCTGTTCTGTCACTAGCCAGGCCTTGGGAGTACATCGCCTGTGTCCCATCACAAATGGTCTGTCAGGTGCATCTTGTTTTCCTCAGACCTTTCCCTTATTTTATACACACACACACCCTTTAACAAAGGGCTTCATCAACTTCCCTGCCCTATTGCAAAAACCTCCTAATGAATTCTCCAATATCTCTTTTACAGCTCACTCATCCATTCTTATCTGCAGAGTGTGAGTTCCAAACTACACATGGAGTCATCGAGTTCCCCTGCTCAGACTCGTTACCCAGAAGTTGACCTTCCCATCCACACCTTTCGAGTCCCTGTATAGTCTTGCTGTTCTTGATCTCATCTCTGGCCGCTTGACCCTCTCTCCTCCTAGTGCGGCCAGCAGGAAGATCCTTGTGATTGCTGATACACACCAACTTCTCTCCACATTTCGGAGTCACTGCTAAGTGTTTTCTCCTCTGTCTGGGCTTCTTTTCCTCCTGTCCACCTAACAGACTCCTGCTCACCCTTCAATGTCTGCACCCCTTCCAATAGGAGGCTTCCCCGATGCCCGCTGTCAAGCACTCCCCCTCCGGGCTTCCGAAGCCCATTTCTAGCTGCCTAACCCAGATCCCACCATTGCATGGTGATAGTCTGTTCCTCTGTGTCATCCTCACCACGATGTGGCCTCCTGGTGAGCTGGTGGCTGGCTGGCCTGCCTGTTTTACCCGGGGGAAAGATCCTTCCACCTGGTTTTCGACCTGCGCTCAGTGGGCAAAGCTTCAGGTCACATCTGTGCACCCCTCTCCAGCACGAGACAGGGTGCCGTGCTGTGGGGCCGACGGAGGGTGCAGCAGAGACCGCAGTGAGAACCAGCTGCTTGTGATCCTGTGCGGTAGAGGCTTTGGTAGAGATAAAGGTGGCAGGTGAGGAGCTGCCCCTGATCTGACAGTGCCCCTGCTGCTGGCGAGACTCAGCACTGCTTACTTGCTCCCCACTCAGAAAGAAAAGCAGTGGGTTTCCAGGAAGGATTTCCGCTCATTTAGAAAGAGCCTTCGCATGAAACAACCACTGCTCATCCATGACTGCAATCTGGAGCCATCATGAACGGGGATCTACGGGAGCTGTTGCTGTCGGGTCCAGAACTGCATCCATTTGAATCCTTTCTTCCAAGGAGCAGGAACAGACATGGATGGCCTTCCCTTGGCAAGCCTCCCCGAGATCTGGGAGAAACCGAGCATGCCTCCTCCCAGGGGTGTGTCTTGTTGCCCCAAAGCCCAGCACAAACCTGGGCTCACAATGTATATCCGCTGAGGTGACCTGAGTCTGGATCGGAAACAGTGACTCGGACTTCATTCATTATTCATTCATTCACTCACTCACTCATTCGCTTCTTTCACAAATTCTCCCTGCTCTGTTCTAGGTACCCAGGAGACAGGGAAAAGCAAGACAGGCAGCTTCTGTTCCCAGGGAGCTTACATTCCAGGGAGAAAACCGGCAACAAAAAGAAACACGGAGATAAATAAATGAGATGATCTCAGATAGGAATAGTGTTAGGAAATAAAACAGGTCCGGCTCAGACTGCCTCCCAACAACGTTTAGAGTTCCTGCCCCTTTCCCCATGAGGCCTGCTTTAGACGCGGCAAGCCCAAAGCCAGGACCCATTGACTGGGTGACTGTAGTGATGATGGTCCCAGGTCTGTGCTCCATGGTCCTGATGAAAAGAGCACATTTCTGCAAGTAGGCCGGTCGGCTTCTCTGGGCCTGAATGAGGAGTTCAACCAGCGCAGGTTTGGCCTCTGAATAAATCTCCTTAGAGGAAGGTGCTAAGGCCACTTCCTATGCATCTAGGCTGCACTCCCTGGGCTCTGGGCCCACCCCCAGCAGGAAGTATTTTTCCAGAACCAGGGCCCCCAGCAACATCCTCAGGAAGGAGGTCATTTGAGACCGGACAAAATGTTTAAAGGTGAGTAAAGAGGGAGGCCAGAGGGAAGAGAAAATCTGCTGTCTTCTGCAGAAGTCCTCAGGAAGTGCACTGGCAGGGCTCAGAGCCAGGGTCTTCGGGTCTAAGCCCTTGCTCTTATGTCTACAACCTCATTTTCCTTAATTATATACAGACAGGCTTTGTAAAACTTCTCAGATCTGTTGCCACGGTTACTACTGATGACCATTTCTTGTTAAAAGGGCTAGGAAAACTCAGTCCTTTTAAAGGATGGGCAAACCACTGAACTATGATTCTTTGTTTCAGTGAAGGGAACATGGTGGGTCCTGGGTATGGGGCTGGGGTGCTGCGTCTGCCAGGATGTTCCTGAGACGTTGGCTTAGCCTGTAGGGAGTATGGTTGGCATCAGGATCTCAAAAAGTTAAACAGAAAAGATTCTTCTAGAGCCATTGGGTTAGCCCAAGTGTGGCCATATCGAGATAGAATCTCCTGTACTTTAATGTGATTCGGGACAAATGATTTTGTTTTTAAAAATGGAGAGTCAGACTGGGTGGGAGAGAGCAGTGAGTTTGTTTGTGGGCATTAAGCGACAAACAAGAGTACTCCTGAGTAATCAAAGGGGAAATCTGCTGGAGAGAGATAAACCCCAAAGCCAGACCGTTTACCAGGGATCTTAGCAAGGCCAACCTCCCAGTCTCAGACTTCAGATGTGAATCTCAGGTTGGTCCAAGGTGCCAAGCAGGCAGCGTCCAGCTAACTGTGCATTTCTACAGCCAGGGTCTGTGTCCTTAGACCCCTCCCCATGAGGAGCTAGTGAAGGTGACAACCACGGTGAGGCAATGTCTTCCTGGGAGACCCCTTGTGCAGGCTGAAGCTGTGCTGCTCTGCATCGGGCCGGAGACAGGGTCCTACCCATTGTATGCACAACCCCTTGGGAAACCTAATGAAAGCAACAAAGCTTTTTCTGAGCAAAATGAACACGTGCCGGAAGACACACACAATTTTTCAGAGGCCCTGGAGCAGGGGTCCCCAAACTACGGCCCGCGGGCCGCATGTGGCCCCCTGAGGCCATTTATCCGGCCCCCGCCGCACTTCCGGAAGGGGCACCTCTTTCATTGGTGGTCAGTGAGAGGAGCACAGGATGCATCCGCAGAGTACTCCTGTGCCCCTGGAGTACTGTATGTGGCGGCGCCACAAAGCGCGGAGTCCCTCATGTACAGTACTACTTCTGGGGACACGGGACGCACGCATCACGGCTCCAGAAGCGCATCATATCACTTATTATGGCTAGCAGTGACAAATATGAAACTGGACATTGACTATCTCATTAGCCAAAAGCAGGCCCATAATTCCCATTGAAATACTGGTCAGTTTGTTGATTTAAATTTACTTGTTCTTCATTTTAAATATTGTATTTGTTCCTGTTTTTTTTTTTTACTTTAAAATAAGATATGTGCAGTGTGCATAGGGATTTGTTCATAGGTTTTTTTATAGTCTGGCCCTCCAATGGTCTGAGGGACAGTGAACTGGCCCCCTGTGTAACAAGTTTGGGGATCCCTGCCCTGGAGGGTCTCTGAAATCTATCAATGAAGCCCTAAGTGTTCACAGCAACCACATTTAAAAGTATCTTCTTGTTGACAAAAAAAAAAAAAAAGGTTAACTTCTAAGCCTCAATTTTCTTATCTGAAAAGTGGTAGTTTTGAGGATTTAAGATAATATGCCCCATGAGTTTAGCTGTGGGCTGGTACACAGAGGAACTCAGCAAATGCCAGCTGTCATTATGAGTCATCGTAGTAATACTGTCACGAGTAGATGGTCTGGAATCTTGATCATCTCATTACAGCTAATCCAATTCTGCACTCATTCCTTAAGTGGAGACCTCATACCCAAAACAGTGCTGAGCACTGTGAAAACTGTGACTACAGAAAGGCTACAGCCCAGGAGACAGGAGAACCCAGACGCCTATTAGTGAGGAAAGAACCTGTACCCATGGAATACTGGGAATTGTGTGAACACACACGATTAAGTAGGAAAGTGATGCAGACACAAAGAATGGCAGCTGTTTCCAAAAAGGTAAGGCCAATGCAGAACAAAATATTCAGAGATGCTGTCTGGGGACCCTGGACACAAGGAGCTATATTTGGGGAGAAATTCCTTGGCGGCTGCCTGCCCCAGTCCATATTATCTAGGCCACCTCCCCCTGCAAGAACACTCAGGAAGAGGTGGAACCTTAGTCTTGGGCGTGAGGTTGTGTTTCCAGAATGGGTCCAGCTCTCTCGGATTTATGGCCTCTGTGTACATGTGTACAGGCATGCCTCGGAGATAGAACGCCTGCAGTTCCAGACAACTGCAGTATGTGAATACTGCAATAAGGCAGGTCACACAACTTTCCTTGGTTTCCCAGTGCGTGTAAAAGCTATGCTTTCAGTATACTGTAGTATATTAATTATGCAATAGCATTACATCTAAAAATCAACGCACATACCTTAATTAATAAATACTTTGTTGCTAAAAAAAGTTAACCATCAACGGAGTCTTCAGAGAAGCCATCATTTTTTATTTTTTTGCTGGTGGAGGATTTTGACTCGATGTTGATGGCTGCTAACTGGTCAGGGTGGTCGTTGTTGAGGTTGAGTGGCTGTGACAATTCTTAAAAGTAGACAGCAATGAAGTCTGCCACATCTATTGACTCTTCCTTTTATAGGTGGTTTCTCTGTAGCATGCAATGCTGTTTGATAGCGTTTTGCCCACAGTAGAACCTATTTCAAAATTGGCGTCACTCTTCTCGAACTCTGTTGCTGCTCTATCAACTAAGTTTATATAATATTCTAAATTCTTTGTTGTCATTTAAACAATCTTCACAGCATCTTCGACAGATATAAATTCCATCTCACAAGAACACTTCCTTTGCTTATCCATAAGAAGTAACAACTTATCTGTTCAAATTTCTTCTTATTATTATTACTGAGGGGGGAGGCAGAGACAGACTCCTGCATGCACCCTGACTGAGATCCACCCGGCAAGCCCCCTAAGGGCAATGCTCTGCCCATCGGGGGCGCTGTTCCATTGCTCATCAATCAAGCTATTTTAGCACCCGAGATAAGGCCATGGAGCCATCCTCAGCACCTGGGGCCAACTTGTTCTTACTGTTTGAGCCATGGTTGCAGGAAAGGAGGAGAGAGAGAGAAGGAGAGAGAGGGGGAGGAGTGGAGAAGCAGATGGTCGCTTCTCCTGTGTGCCCTGACCAGAAATCAAACCTGAGACATACACATGCTGGGCCAATGCTCTACCACTGAGCCAACCAGCAAGGGCCCATCTCCCTTCAAATTTTATCATAAGATTGCAGCAATTCAGTACATTTTTAGGCTCCATTTCTAAGTCTATTTCTCTTGCTATTTCCACCACATCTGCAGTTACTTCTTCCACTGAAGTCTTAAACCACCTCAAGGTCATCTAAGAGGCTTAGAATCAACTTCCTCCTAAGTCCTGTTAATGTCGATATTTCGACCTCTTCCCATGAATCATAAATTTTTCTAATGGAAATTAGAATGGTGAATCTTTTCAAGAAGACTTTCAATTTACTTTGCCCAGATCCATCAGAGGGATCACTCTCTACAAGCAGCTATAGCCTTACAAAATGCATTTCTTAAATAATAAGACTTGAAAGTCAAAATTACTCCTTGATCCCTTAGACAAAAGATGTGAACTATGGCCTAGGAATGAGCTAGAAAAGGACACTTGATATTTAAGATTCCTAAATAGTGTGAGTCAAGAATGCAAAGAGGTAATGTTTTCATGGCTAAAAAGAGTCAACGTCGTCATTTGGAAAAATGACCAATGTGGACTGAGTTAAGAGAGCACAGAGAAGAAGACAAGAAAAAGACATCACGAGTAGAAATAGTGAAAATAGTGTGGTGCAAGGGGCCAGGAAGACACAAGAGGAGATAGTCCAGGATTAGTTATCAAACATTATAGTTTCAACTCTCTACCCGCTGCTCTCTGTGAAATAGCAACTCAGAGAAACCATGCCTGAGTGATTAGAAGGCCTTCCTGAAGAAGGCGAAAAGGTCTTTAAGATTTTACAGAGAGATAAGAGTCAAGTTGCAGAGACAAATAGGACATGGGGGCTGTACAGGTCTGAAGAGATCTTCTATCAAAGTGAAATACGCAGAAAACCAAGTTCGGGTGGTTGTTATGTCTTTGCCCACAATACAACAGACACAGCTGAAAACAGAATGAGTTGGAAGATAACATAAGCCAAAAAAGGCAAAGTTTGAAACTTTTGGAAAAGTCGTAGAGTCATAAAATAAACATGAAATCAGCTTCATGTTCAGTTGGGTTTGGTCTTTGGCAACTGGTTATTTGAAAACTATGTCAAAAAGCAAACAAACCTCTCCTTATTCTTTCAAGCTGCCTGGTGTAACTATGACACTCCCCAGCCTATATTCATTCAGCTGCCTCTCCCTTTCCCCTTCTCTCCTGAAACTCTATTTTCTCTTCCATTGTTCCCTCACCAGGTGCAGAATTCCTGGGAACGACTGGACAAGAACAGCCATTGTCCTAGAGGACAGAGTTGTGACGTGGTGCACAGTACTAGTTCAGGGTCTTGGAGAGGGGCATGAACCTACTTGCTTTCCACCCTTTTCAATGAGATTTCCTTGCCAGCAGTGAGGGAACGCCTAAAGATTCTATCTAAAGGTTCTACGTCAGGTACCAATAACAACAAAACTATAGGACTCCTTGGCAGCAGGGGTTGTTAGGCTTTATCAATGTGGGATGGGGCATGGCTGTTTGAGACCAAACCAGGAAGCCAGGAGAAAGTTATCAGAGACCTCTAGAAAGTAGTGGCATAAAGATGAAGTGACTATTGAGGCATTCTCTCAATAGAGGAGAGAGGCTTGGGATTTGGGTAGGAAACAGACCAAGGACTGTCTGCAATTTGTGAATGATGAGCACCAGGTATTTGGAACACTGTTTTGCTTAATGTGAAGGTGATGGTGTTTGAAGTTCTGAGAGATCCCCTCCAGAAGGGGTGTTATGCTGGGGGCCTGAGGCAGCAGGGGCTGGAAGGCAGAGTGGTACCTCTTACATTGCAACCTTAGGCATCCTGGTTCCTCTTCTCAAAATGTAGGTGGTCCCCCCTGGGCAAGGAAGAGAGGGTGTTGAAACCTGGGGAAATCAGGTTGCTTTACTTTTCCTAACAGTCCTGAAGCCCCAACATTCCAATTTTATGTCACCTTTAGAATCCATTTAAAATGAGCTCCAGGGACATAGGTTTCCTATGGACAGATACCTATGCCATTTGCATGGACATCAGAAGGACAAGGCTCTGATTTAGTGAAACTTATTCGTTTCATGCCACCAAGAGAGTGATTAATGCCAGTAGTTTGCCTGGGGTAGATTTCTACAAGGAATCTCTGAAAAAAGAAAAAGAGAAAAACCCAGGATGGCATTGATTTTCATTTCAACTGAGTTCTTCATGGAATTTAGAATTTTGTTTTAATAATATGCCCTATATCGAAAGTACTGTCTTAGCCATATTGGTACATTACTTAATAAAATCTAATCTTCCCAACACACTATGAGGAAGGAACTATTATCCCCATATTACACTGGAGGAAAGTATAGCTTAGAGTTATTAAGTAACTTGTCCATGTCACATGGCTGGTGAGTAGTGAAATCAAGACTCGAGTGCAGGCCTGGCCCATTCCAATGCTCATCCTAACAACCCTCCCACCCAGGGTGGGGGCACTAAGTATGTGGGGTGCAAGTGTGATGCAAGTACAGCCAGGTGCTGGGGAATCGTGGGGACGTGTCTCGTGGAAGCAGGAAGCCCTTATTCCTTAACTATTTCAGTAGCTTCCCTGTAGAAACAGCGTGATCGTGGCTCCGGGATTGCACTGAGCATGTCTGCACATGTTGCTCATTAGGGTCTTGGAACCACTGGGACTGTACTTAGGCAATTCTCCTAATTATAACAGTTCACAAGAAGAAGTGGTTAATCAAAATAAGGAGGGACCCTGAGGAGAAGGATTTGGGGAACATCAAAGAACCTAGTGTTACACATTTCACCAAACACTAATGTTTGTAGAACATACTTCTTGTTCCTCCTGCTGTGATGAAGTTAATTGTCTGGGAGAGAGGGGGTAGATTGTACTTCCTGGAAAAGGAGACAGCCCCTGTATCTGACCTGAGCTGCAGCCTAAGAGTCTAGGTTTCTAAGGGGCTGCAGAGGCCTGGGAGGGCCGCTGAGGCCCCTGCACCCAGGGCACCTCTCAGAGGATGTGCTTCAGCCAGTCTCACATAACAGCCTGTGTGGGGAGAGATTGAAGGTTAATCTTCTAGTTGTGACCCACTGTGAGGCCAGAGAGAGAGAGAGAAGCTTTGACATGATTCCTCCCTGCAGACCCTCTGGGAACACTCCAAGTCAACAAGAGCTATAGATCATGTCATGGCCATCAAGGCCTCTTTCCTAGTCCCGCAGTGAGGCCTCGGGGCCTTCTGAAGCAGTAAAGATGCACATGGCCCTCAGAGAAAATGGGGCTGTGTGCCAGCTTTGCTGTGGTGTGACTGTAGGCAGATCACTTAAAGTCTTGGAGCCTAGTTATTCACTGATTCATGACCAATCAATCCATATGTATTTCCTGCACCCCTACTCTGGGCTATGTGAGGTTATGGTATGAAAAGTTCACGGACATCTACCCTGAGGTGCTCAACGTCTTCAGTGGATATGGGTTCCTGCACAACAGCCACACAAAGAAAGCACTGAGTGAGGAGGTAGGTGGAGGTGTAGCATGTAGGCCCAGACAGGGACCAGTAGGGGGCGCTGCCCTCTTCACATTCATGGGAGAATCAAATGGTAGAAACAGGTTGAAGCTTTTAGTGTGCCTTAGCACACTCCACAAGCATAAAGGGCTAGTTGGTATGAAGACCTGGCAATCCCTGTCCATCTCTTCAGCTTTTAGAAGCGAAAGAGTAACCAGGGGCACACCTGAACAATGAATAAAAGGCACTGTCCAGAATATTTGACCTGAATGCCCTTGGAAACAGGAACAATATCTTCCTGCCTTGGTCCTCAAGGCCATGTGCAGACCTCCTCTGGGAATCTTCCTCATCTGTACAGAGGACTCCCATCCTAGATCGGAGGGGTCGTATATTCCCAGATCCTGCTCATGGCATCCTCTGACTCAGAAAAAGGATCTCCACAGGGCTTCCAACTAAAAGACCCACTCACTAGGCCACACTCTTCCAGAATAGGCTCGAAGGTGTTTGCTTTCATCAGAGGCAACAGTCTAAGCCGGTCAGTCTTCTTGAAGTCACATGACCTTAGAACACTCTTCAGTCATTGGCACAACAGATAGACTGATCTTACTTGGGCTGAGCCTCCTACAGAGCAATTTGTTCTGGTATGTCATTTCTAATTGTTGCAAACTCAGGCCCTGAACCATCCCAAACCCACCCAGGCACAGGCACGGTGCCCCTTGTGACAACTACACGCTGGCCCTGTCACTGGGTATAGCCACAAAGCCTGCTGTTTCACTCACAGGGACAGTGAGTTCTTACCTCACCTGCAAGTTCCCCTTTGCTGGCCAGCAGACAGCATCCTCTCTGGGGGAACTGACAGCTTTCTATCTCTGTTCACTGAGCACTAACAGGGCTTGGTGGTGACCATGGCTTCCCACTGCCACCTGCTATCCCCCACCCCAACCACCCACCTTCTGTGCATGTCTGGCTCAGCAAAGCCAGTCTTTGATTTCCATTTCTAAGGTAAGCAGAGCTCAGAGGTCACCTAGGGAGCTGCTCAAAAGGCCACTTGCGGCCCTGGCCAGTTGGCTCAGCAGTAGAGCGCTGGCCCAGCATGTGAAAGTCCCGGGTTAGATTCCCAGTCAGGGCACATAGGAGAAGCACTCATCTGCTTCTCTACCCTCTCCTACCCTCCTTTATCTCTATCTCTCTCTTCTCTTCCCACAGCCAAGGCCCCATTGGAGCAAAGTTGGCCTGGGTGCTGAGGATGGCTCCATGGCCTCCGCCTCAGGTGCTAGAATGGCTCTGGTTGCAACACAGCAATGACCCAGATGGGCAGAGCATTGCCCCCTGGTGGGTATGCCTGTTGGATCCTGGTTGGGTGATGCGTGAGTCTGTCTGTCTGCCTCCCTGCTTCTCACTTCAGAAAAATTAAAAATTTTAAAATAAATTAAAAAAAAGGCCACTTGCAAGTCTAAACTCACAGCTACATAGTGGGGGTGGGGGACAGCACACCACTACTACCATTGTCCTGAACTTCTCTCTATCCTCTCTACCAAATAAGAACAGAGGGACCTTTGTACTCAAGCAGCCTGTGGCTCTCTATCCCTTAACCTCTGTGAGACAAACCACTCCTTTTGTTGTGGCTTCAGAATCAGAGCACTTTTGATGTGTTGGGCAGAGATGATCTCTGGCACGGGCTGAAGGGAATCCTGGCCATTCCAGAGGCTGACTTCAGACCTGCAGTCTGTTCTTTCTTTGCAATGTCATCCATGATCATGTATCCACTGGGGACTTCATTAAGCCCACATCTAACCCCATATCAGATGCCTGGCTCTGATTGGGCACTCTACAGCCAATTGTATAGAAAGTTTCCCAGAAGACCAGACACACATTCTCAAAATAAATCATTACAAAATGCTGGCATCCTGGTCCTATACCACATATAATTCAGGCAGCATGGATATGCCCAAACTATAGTACTCACTTCACCCAAACTCCCACACAGTGCAGAATAGACTCCCTCTTGGCAGGCGTCTCCACCACCTCTTCACAGACTTTTAGTTGGGGTCTCACTAACTACTCAGACAGCTTTTGCTCTCTTGAACAGTGTTCAGAATCTATACTTACACTAAGTTGAAAGTAGCTGCCTTCTAAATCTCTGATGAGATTCAAACACATTTGGGACCCTTGGTCTCTGTCCCATCTAAGTGAAACTATCAGGTATTTTTGTAGGTCTCTGCATCCATATTGTTGCATCCACATGTGTTACCAAGCCAGGGAGTCCAGAAGATCATAGTCTTGGTTTGGAAGAGGATTGGCTGGTACCAGGTTTCCAATATGGCAGCTGGGAAGTCAGGGAATAAAGAAGAGGGTGGAGTCTGGGACTCCAGCCACTATAAGTGAGTTGAGGGTAGATTCTAAGCTTAGTTCCTAGACAGGGTCAATGATCAGTAGCAGGGGGGTGCAGCGGGCCAATATGAGTTCCAGGAATGACTGGCAGCAATGTCTTTGGAAGGTGACTAAAAGGAGGACACTGGCCAGAGGTCTAAGAATGAGATATGTCCCAGACCCCAATATGGGCTTGGATTTGGCCTCTGGTGTCAGAATTGGATCAGGATCTTATGTTGAGTTATAGGGTTAAAAAAGGGGGAGACTGGGGAATCAGGACCATAGTCACATCTGGGGACCACCTATGAGGAGCTGGGGCATCAAGATGGTCTGCACAGGTGATACACTAATTTGTGATCACATTATGATGGGGAGAAGATGGGAACAGGGTGATGAGATCAGAATTCGCCAATCTGGGGTGGTTCTCCAGGACCATTTGCTCTAAAATGAAGATTTCTCCCACCCTTCTATTCTGTTCTTATTTTGGGCTGTGCAATTTAGATATGATCTCACCTCTTAAAAATTATTCATAAGAACCAAAAAAGACAATTTATTGAACACTTACCATATGTCTGACACTGAGTTACGCATTTTAAATACACTGTCATAACTTGCACAAAAATAATCAATGTCTTAATTTTATGGAAAAGCAATAGAGGTTCAGAAAGGTGAATAAATCTACCTATGGCCACACTGCAAGGGCGGGGTAAAGCCAAGAGTCAACCTTGGTCTACCTGATCCCAACAGAAGGGCTCTTACCACTTGACCACATTGGGCACCTATTGTATAAGGTCATGGAAGGCAGTAAAAAAAAAATCAGATCATCATGTCAAGAGCTACCAGTTCAGTGGAGCCCTATACCAAATAACTCTAATCATTGTAGAATACTGACAGGGCAGTCAAGGGGATGCAGTGGGACCCTGGCAGAGGGCAGAGGATACACAACACTCACTTCTATTTGTCTTTATTCTAGAGGATAATTAGATTAGAGAAGGTTTAAGAACTCTGAACTATAGATCAAGCTCCAGCATCCATCCCAGAGCAACCCTTCCTGGGACCAAAACCAGCAAATCGGCCATCAGAGCCATTGCATAAAGGCCACCAATAAGCATTCATGGCAATAAAAGGTCCTAAAAACCATGAAGTGAATAGCAGCTTTGTCTAATCTTCAAAATAGAGGTAAATAGAGAACGAGTAAAGTGACGTCAGAGTAATGGTAGCATGAGAGACACTCCTGATCTCTCCTCTTGAAATTTCAACAAATTAAATGACTATAATGCAGCAAAGGAACCCTAACTAGGCTCGCAGGCATGCCTGAAAGATCCACACACCTAATGGACAAAAGGTGGGATAGGGTGAAAAGAGGGGTGGAAGATAAAACACATTCATGGTGGGCTTTGGAGAGGACAGGGGACAAACCTGGAGTGTCTGGGTGGTTTTTTTTCTCTGCTGGACAACCTGGAGGAGGGAAGCTTAAGCTCTCTGGATTTTGCCTGAGGAGGGTTACAGAGAGGAAAACTCAGAGTGACCGAGTCTACTTCTGCCAGGAAGAGCAGTGAGACAGAGGGGCAGAGAGGGAGATAAAACAAAGCAACCAGAGTATGGGGACACAGCCAGGCTCCCCGTGGTCTGCCTACAGCCTGCACTCAGCAGACACAGAGAAAGCTAAAATGTGGCTCCCAGCCTCCCAGATCCTGCCTCCCTAACCTCGTGGTACCAACAGTAGCAGTGACAAACCCCACAGCTAGCTCTCCAGAGCCACTCTCTCTCCTGAAGAACAGAAGTGCTCCAAATCTGGTCCTTAGGTCTGTTATGATGTGGTAAGGAGTGCCTGGAAGTATAAGATCCATTGCTAGACCCGGAAAGCTGGAAAGCTGAAGGCATAAAGCTGAAGCTGTAAAGCCCTCACCACATGCCTCACCCACCAACTTAACTGTGGCCCCACCTACATCATTGCCACAGCAACATCTCAGTGGAGGAAAGCCCAAGAATTTCACAGAGCTAAAAGTTGTAATACAATGACACCTATTGAAAGAAACCCCTCAAACCAAAATTTATTTTTCCTTTTCTATTTTTCTTTTCTTGCTTTTTTCCATTTTATCCTTATTTTTTTATTTTTATCTTTTGAATTTCATTCTTTTTAACTTTGATATACTTTATTCTTATTTTATGTGGGTGTTTTGTTTTTGATTTTTTTAAATGGCTATATTACCCAAAGCAATATACAAACTTAATGCAATCCTCATCAAAATCCCAATGTCATTTAAAGAAACAGAACAAAAAATTACCAGGATTACATGTAACCATAAAAAACCCTGAATAGCCAAAGCAGTCCTGAGGGAAAAGAATGAAGCTGGAGGTATCATACTGCCTAACTTCAAATTATAATATAGAGCGATGATCATCAAAACAGCATGGTGTTGGCAGACAGATAATCAGACCAATGCCACAGAATCAAGAGCCCAGAAATAAAACCACATACAGATGGACAAATCATCTTCGAAAAAGGAGCCAAAAACACACAATAGAGAAAAGAAATCCTTTTCAATAAATGGTGCTGGGAAAATTGGAAAGCCACATGCAAAAGAATGAAACTTGACTACAGTTTGTCCCCCTGCACAAAATATTTTTCAAATAGATCAAAGACCTAAATATAAGATCTGAAACAATAAATTACATGGAAGAAAACATAGGTACTAAGCTCATGGACCCTGGCCATAAGAACAATTTGTGAATTTGACCCCCAAAACAAGGGAAGTGAAGGTAAAAATAAATTAATGGGACTATATTAAACTAAAAAGCTTCTTCACAGCAAAAGAAACTGACTACAAAACAAATAGGCAGCCAACTAAATGGAAGATTACATTTGCAAACAACAGCTCCAATAAGGGGTTAGTATCCAAAATATACAAAGAACTACAAGGCTCAGCAACAAACAAGCAAACAATCCAATTAAAAAATGGGGAGAGGACCTGAACAGATACTTCTCCCAAGAGGATATACAAATGGCCTACAGATATATGAAAAGATGTTCATCTTCATCTTCACTAGCTATTTGAGAAATGCAAATCATAACTACAGTGAGATACCACCTCACACCTGTTAGATTGGCTATTGTCCAAAAGACAGGTAATAACAAGTGTTGGGGAGGCTGTGGAGAAAAAGGAACCCTCACTCACTGCTGGTGGGAATGGAAATTAGTATATCCATTATGGAAGAATTTATGGTGGTTCCTCAAAAAATTAAGAATAGTATTACCATATGACCCAGCAATCTCTCTACTGGGTATCCGCCCCCAAAACTTGAAAACATTGGTACGTAAAGACACATGCACCCCTATGTTCATCTCAGCATTATTCACAGTGGCCAAGACATGGAAACAACCAATATGTCCCTCGGTAGAGGATTGGGCCAAGAAGATGTGGTACATATATACAATAGAATACTACTCAGCCATAAGAAATAATGACATAGTGACATTTACACACAATGGATGGACCTTGATAACATTATACTGAGTGAAATAAGTAAATCAAAAAAAGCTAAGAACTGCATGGTTTCACACATAGGTGGGATATAAAACTGAGACTCATGGACACAGATAAAAGTGAAGTGGTTACCAGGAGAAAGGGGATATGAGGGAGAGGGTGGAAAAGGGGGTGGGGTAGGGTATAGAGGGACAAATAGAAGGTGACAGAAAATTATTTGACTTTGGGTGAGGATATACAACATAATCAACAGTTCAAATACTATAAAAAATGTTTATCTGAAACCTATGTACTCTTATTGATCAATGTCATCTTGTTAAAGTTAGTTTTCTAAATAAAATTTAAAATAAAAGAATAGAAGTAAATAAATAAATTTGACCTCAATTCCCTCCCACTTTTGAAACTTTACGGTGAAATAAGTGCTTCATGAGCCTCAAGGAAAGAGTGACAAGAACCAGCATGTGTCTATAAATACAAATCAAGCCAAATGACATTGTTTCTTTTTCTAAAAGTTTATGACCCCACAGAGAAAAAGGGTGTGTGTGTGTGTGTGTGTGTGTGTATGACATACCTAGACTTCAACAATGGTATTGATATTTGAAAAAAACTACAGAAATCTATGTGTATCCAAGGAAGAAATGTTAGCTAAATGACAATGCCAGTGTTGGGATTTTAGCAGCTTTGAAAATAACATAAAAATAGGGTATGCAACTCCAATAATAGTAATAAAATAACATAGGTTACTTTTACTGAATGCTTCCTGCATGCCAAACACTGTTCTCAACAGTGTTACATTTAATACCCATGACAATACAGTGAGGCAGACACACACACACACACACACACACACACACACACACATATATATACATAAAGGTGTGTATATATTGGGGAATTATAAAGGTGTGTCTTATACATGGGGAAATACAATATAAGTTCAGCAAAGGAGAGGCCAAATGGGCAACATTTTCTAAAGGAAAAAACAAAAACATTAGAAGTTTAGTGTCCCAAAAGTCTGGTAGGAGCTCGTGTGTGAGGGCTGCAACCAAAGTTAACAGTGAATGGTATCTCAGTCACAGGTGAAAAATCTATTGTGTTTCCACTGAACCCTGCTTGGGGCTGAGGGTCACATGTTTCATTCTGGTTACTATATTTTGAGAGTTATATTGATCAATGTGGAAGATTCAGAACCTGCCAGTCAGAATAGTGTGGTTCAGGAACTCGTGTGCTTTGGTGAGTAGATAACAAGATGTTTAACTTAAAGTGGGTGATAAAGAAAGGATAACAAAGCCATCCTTAAACACTGGAACTGCCGACCTCCAGAACACTGGTCCTCAATGGTGGACCAAGGTGAGGAGGGGAGGAAAGTAGTGCCCAGGAGATGCAGGAGATCTCTCATATACCGATGGATAGTGGCTGCCTAACAGTGGGATAGAGCTGCCCTGCAAAATGTATCAGCTATCCGTCATCACAAATATTCAGAAAAATACAAGTGCAATGAATGACACCATCTCAGGGCTGCTGAAGAGAGAAGGCCGACACCAAGGAGGAGTTTGGGCGGCTGGACCTGAAAAGCTGCTCTGAATGTTCATCGTCGGGGACTCCCAGTGCTCTGATGATGAAATGCTGAAACAGAAATGTCAGCAGCACGTGTGCCTGGCAATTAGCTTTAAACTTAGAGCTCTAGGATGCTTCTAAGGGTTCTACCCATTCTGGTCAAACAAGTGTGAAAAGAAACTGTAAAATATAGAACTGTGAAAGCGTGTGTACACAGGCAACAATGACCTTTCTTGAAACAGCAGTGACAGTTATAAATAGTTTTCAGCTTACAGTCACACCCCCTCAATTCTGCATCGAAATGTACCAACCATCCAAATCCAGGCACTCCAAGAAGCAGCTTGCCCTAGACTCTTGTTCTTCTATGACCCTGGTCTGAATTTCACCTCAAGGTAAACACAGATGACCCCCCTACCTGCAGAAGCACAAATGACCTAATTTTATGTGTAATATGAATCACGTATCAGGGAATAATCAAGCAGCTCTTCCATCTGTAGAATGGGGCACACAGTGTATCTTACTATAGCCCTGCTCCGCAATGGGTAAAGCTAACTGTGAGTTGAGCCACCCTCTTTCATGCTGTTGCAAATCCTAGGTTAAGAGAAGCAAATGCTTTTGAAAATGTTTACCTTTGAAAAATTTTAAAAACCATCCCCATGTAAAGTACAGCATAGGGAATGTAGTCAATAATGTTCTACTGGCTATGTTTGATGTCAGATGGCTATAAGATTTATCAGGATGATCACTTAGAAAATTATATAATGTCTAATCACCAGGTGTGCACCTGAAACTAACATCATATTGTGTGTCAATGATAGTTGAAAAATAAAAAATGATTTTAAAAATATAAACAAAGAGTTTGAATTTTAAAAAATAATAATAAATAAAAACCATCCCCACAGTGTAGTGTAGTCCCCAACTGGGAGTGTTTGTCACGCTGGGGGACCTTCTTGCACTACTGGCTTGAAAATCCCTTCCTTGTACTGATAGCCCTCAGTTTCCTCTAGGCCTGTGTACTGCTAGGTGGGACCGAGGACCACCTGGAGGCTGAGGCCCACCACCCATTTATAGTCCCTCCACATCTGACCCTCCATCTGAGCCAGTCAGTTTGTTTCTGCCTCCATTTCTCCCTCAGCCCTCCCTGAGCCCATTCCAGCCAGATCACGCTATCTGATCTCCACTCTCCCCCGTCACTGCTGCCAGCCCTGGCTGATGCTGTACATTGGGGGTCTCCACACTGCCCCAGCCACCCGAAAGTGAGAATGAACGGGAAACCAAGCCAGAGCAGGTGGGAGTTGTTCTGAGAACTAGTGAGACACTTGAAACCCTCAGATATGCATGCACACACACACATTAACAGTCACGTCACACCATCCTCTCTCTCTCCCCTCTCCCTCCCTCTGTTCACTCCCCCACCCCCACCAAACCTGGCACACAAGACATGGATGGGAAGGGTCAGGACCTTCTGTTCCAGTCTGCAGGAATTCGCTCAACGGCCTCTTTCCTTAGGAGTCGTAAAGCAGAGCACAGAGAAATATGACCTCATTCTAAAACAACATTCTCAAACTCCAGCATGTTTCAGAGTCACCCGGAGGGCTTAAAACTCAGCATGCTGCCCCTCCACCCACCATCTCCAGATCTGCTCATTCAGAAGGTCTAAGGAGGGGCTGAGAATCGGTATTCCCAAATTCCCAGGGAAGTTGTGGCTGCTCGGAAAAACAGAGGACTGCATTTAAAAATCACTGCTGTAAAGGAAAAAGAATCCCTGGCCATCTTGATGAGCATGACCCAGCAGGAAAGAAGACCTGGGAGAGAAGGTTTATAAGCTGATGTCATTACAAGCTTTCCACAATGCCCTGAAAGCTGTCAGGTCTGGCTGCGGAGGACTCCACTTTTTTACTGTCATCCCAAGTCCCTTTCCATCCTCTGGGCCTTGGTGCCCTCTTCTCCATTCTGGGCAATGTCACCACGCTCCTGGAAGTCCATCTGAGGAGCATGATCCCTGTGCCACGAAGACCACCCAGGGCCCTGGAATGGCTGTGATGGAAGAGCAGGCCTGCTGCCAGCCTCTAACAGGCTGAAACCCGAGCTTAAAGCAGATAAACTGGAGCATGCGGTGACTGGAGAGGGAAGAACGAGTTCACATCCTTCTCTGCGAGAAGCAGATTCAAGAGTGAGAATAAGCAAATCAGCATCATGGTCATGACCATCTGCACCATCCTCCTAAGGGGTACCAAAGTTTAGTTCCCACTATGCAAGAAGTCGAGACATTGCAGGTAGAGAGATCCGAGTTTACACCCTGTAGTTTCAATGGCACTTGTCCATTTAATGCTCACAACCTCCAAATACGAGTTCCTCCATGCCCAGTTCTGCTGATGAGAACTTCTGTTCACAAGGTAGTGATGTCCCCAGGTCACACCACTAGGATCCACACACAAAGTTTCCACCTGGCTTCTCAGCCTCCAGGCCTTTCTGTGTGAGTCAGGAGAGAGGTCAGGGGTGGTCTCTGGGGGACCGCAGAGGGCTGATGAGCATTGTGCCCTGTCATATGAGGGGACAGTAGGAACCTCCAGGGGACAAGTTGGTGACTTCTAGAGCCCTTCTTCATCTCATTTCTTTTTTTTTCTTCTTCTTTTCCAAGTGACAGGAGGGGAGATAGACAAACTCCCAACTTCTCCCCAACAGGGAACCATCTAGCAACCCCCCATCTGGGGCTGATGCTCTACCTATCCGGCGCCATGCTTACAACAGAGCTATTTTTAGCACCTGAGGCTGAAGCTCCACAGAGCCATCGTCAGCACCTGATGCTGATGAGCTCAAACCAATCAAGCCTCTGGTTGCTGGTGGGGAAGAGAGAGAGAGAGAGAGAAGGGAGGGGAGAAGCAGATGGTCACTTCTCCTGTGCGCCCTGACCGGGAATGGAACCTGGGACATCCACATGCCGAGCCGACACTATATCCACTGAGCCAACTGGCCAGGGCCTCTTCATCCTATTTCTATGATCAAAACTGCAGAGGGAAACCCACTGCATTTGGAGCAGAAATGCAGAAATAAGACAAGCACTAGCTTGTCTCTGTGATCCATCAAAGCTTCCCCCATGTGGGTGACAGCAAAAGGGTTTTTTGTGGTCAGAAATGTAACAAGGTAATTATTTTTACACCAGTCCCTCTGCATGGTTTTTCACAGACAGCAATTTTATAAGGCATAATTATCTATTTTCATCTGCTTCATAAACTCCTTCTTTCCATTTCGTCTCCCAGTAAACTAGAAATCACTTACAACCGAGGATGTGCATTTCGGTGCTTGGTTTCACACAGCCGTGCACTTCCTCATGCATTCCCGGCCGCGCCCTCTCTCCGCGGACCCCCGTCACACCTCCCGTGCCCTAAGACCCTCCTGTGGAAGAAGTGAGTCTGACCCTGAGCACTCACAGAGCCCCTGCTCCCTGAGGACCGAAAGCCAGTCTCGCCTGTCCTCTCAGTCTCTGAGGAGAGGGTGCAGCGGCAGCCAGAGCTCTCTGATGTTGGGTCTGTGCCCCCGTGCCCCCCTTGCCCCCCTCCCCCAACCCACAGCACGTCTAGTCATGTGGCGCCACCTTCACACTGTTCTTCCCAGCAACTGCAGGCCGCGACGACCATGTGGTCTGGGGCGACATGATGGATTCTGCCGTGAGGCTCGGGGACAGCCACAACCTGAACTCTCCCGGAGGATGTCACTTTTATTTTTAGATCTCCAACATCCTGTCATGCTGGAAGTTTCCATATCTGCTGCAGTTTTCACACTTTTCCAGGGATGTAACCAAAGCAAGTTCTAACACTGACTGAGAATTTGCTTTGAACGGGGCACTGTGCCAAAGCTTCTATAATACTATTTCGCTTATTCGTCATAACAACCAAGAAAAGCATACATTCTTATAAGGTCATAAAGATAAAATGACAGGGTGGAAGAAAGTTAAGAAATTAGCCCAAGGTCACAGAGAAGATAAGAGACAGTCAAGATTCAGACCTCTGTCTGTGAAGTGCCGAAGGCCATCTTCCAATCGCTATACACAATGGACAATTCAGTGAGCTTTCCAAGAACCCACACAAGGCTGGTGAGGTGGGGTGCCAGCACTCCCTCAGGAGCCTAAGGGCCACTGGGCGGTGGCCCAGGGAAGCAGCAGAGGAGGAAGGTGGCAAGGTCCTCAGCTGAAGCTCATTAAGACTGAAGCTCAGAGCTGGCTCCTTAGCCCGTAACCTTCACAGCCCCTTCCAGTGGGTGGGCTGCACCCTGACCCGATCTCTTCCCCTGACCCCTGCACTGTCCAAATAGTCTGGCTTCATTCAGAGGCTGTTGTTAGCAGGGAGAGGTGAAGGTCACCTGTGACCTGGCTCTAGCTCGACCAAGCTCTAACCTCCACCCAGCACGGCTTGGCTTGTCCCTCTTTCTTTGAGGGTTGCCCTGCCATGTTGCAGTGTGCATGATAAACCCTTACAGCAGCCTTTCCAGGCTTCTCTTCCATCCTTCCCCTCCTTTCAGTGACTGCAGGAAGAAGGCCTCCTCCAAACTATGAGCAGGTACTGGGCTGGGCAAGGGGGCAGTCAGCCAGGTATTCATGCAGCAGATCCGGAACTCCAAGCAGAGGCGGCAGGAGGATGAAGAACAAGGAAGACAGGGGCTGGGTGTCTAACCCAGCAATGATGACATCATCACACCCAGACACAGAGCTCCCTGTGCCCCCCACCCTGACTGCACCGGGAGCCCCCATCAGCCAGGTATTCATGCAGCAGATCCGGAACTCCAAGCAGAGGCGGCAGGAGGATGAAGAACAAGGAAGACAGGGGCTGGGTGTCTAACCCAGCAATGATGACGTCGTCACACCCAGACACAGAGCTCCCTGTGCCCCCCACCCCGACCGCACCGGGAGCCCACATCAGCCCCTCTGACACTGCCTTGGGAGCACCCAAATCCTTGCCGAGTCCACAAACTTTGTCAAGGACAAGGCTGGATACACAGGGCTGCCAGGACCACAGAGGTCAAGAAGACCCCAGGCTGTCCCAGAAGATTCTAGAGAAAATGAAGAAATGCCTACAGAAGTTATCATGCATTCTAAATGTTTGAATTAATTTAAGCTAAGCAAATACTTTTAACACTATAAAAATATAATAAATATATATGTGCTGGTCTCAAGAGATAAATGGAATTCATTAAAAATACGAATTTTCATGCACTATAGGTATTTTAACTTTGCAAGAGAGCACGTTTTAAATTGTAAGATTCTTTATAAATTTTTCAGTGTTGTCAATGAGGAAGTGTGATTGTTGATATAATCTCATTTAAAGATGATGGCAACAGGTCAAACCTGAGGCTAGTCCGACTTCAAGGCCAGGGCTCCTAGACACTCCTGACACTATCCCCTTATCCCTATGACCACAGGACCTGGACACTATAGAATCCCACTGTCCACACGATTTAGAAAGACAGAGCTCTCCTTTACCTGGGTCCTCCCACTGCCCTGCTGGGCCATACTGCTTCCTAGATGAATGGATGGAGGCGGCACTTGTAATATGGATGAGCACCTGTCCTCTACCTGCCCAGCCAGCCTCTCAGTTTGGGCTGGACGTGTGACTGGCTGTCTTGTTCCACTTGTGTAACCACCCAGGGCCCACAAGGCCAAGGTGCAGGGCTATGTGCCTGGCCTCAACAGCTCCAGATATGCTTCCGGTATCTGAAAAATTACTTACTGTGGTGATGTGTGATGCCTTTTTAAGAGAACAGATGGTACATCCAATTAGAATGCTTTAAAAGAAAACCCTGATGAGATTATAAAAGCCAACAAATTGACTTTTTCATACAGTACTTCACTGGCACACAATGAATCAAATATATAATGAGGCTCAATAAAATAATAGGTTCATTTGCACTTGTTCTGCCTAGCACTGTGCAGCAGCCCAGCCGGCCTCTGGGACCCTCAGCAAGTGCCGGCCCCTGCGGGCCGAGGCTGGACAATGCATCAGTGAGCTGCTCTTGGGCCTGACCACCACCACGGACAAGTGTGGTTTTGATGTGATTTCTAGTCTGACCCTAGCACTCTCTATCTGGGGGCGTCAGGGCACAGGTCTAGGTACAGGGTGTGATGACACACACAGGCAAGTCTGGCATTCACCCCTACTCTGGGCCAGAGACAGCACAGAAAAGCCAGTGGTCTGCTTTCAATGAGGTGGACCCAGGATATGGGTGGGCACAGTGGGATGAGAGTCTTGGTGTGCAGGCTGGAGGCTGTGGGACATTTCTATTTATTCCAGGAACCAGTCCTGCTGGCTCAGGCACATCATGTCAGATGGCTGGGAGATAGCCTGCAAGGTGGACAGGAAGGGCGCTATATGGCAAGGAGGACAGCTCCACATCAGCATTCTGAGCATGTGTTTGGTGACCTATCTTTCCTCTAGGTGACCTTATCACAGGGCTGGATGCATTTACAGGGTGTACCTCCTGGGAAGCTGGGAGGCCTTTCTATGTGCATGAGTTCATCTGCAGCAGGAGCCTGGAAGTGAGAGAGGGGTCACGAGCAGAATTACAAGGGAATGTTTTCAGGAGGGACACTGTGAGACCCTGGGTATGTGCTCTGGCAATCAGGGAGACAAATCCTTAGTCTGGATATCCAGGCAGTGGTGACTCAACATCTTTAAGTGGCTTTCAAAGAAGTACATTAAACAATGGGTCTCAGGGTCATAGAGACCTCAGATATAGAGGGGGCACCTCAGAAATCAATAGAGAAGATACTGCAACAGAAAGACAGGGACTCTAGTCCTGAAATGTAATCATTTCTGTTCATATCAACCCACCAGAGAGGGAGGTCTGGGGAAAATCAGTTTACAAGAGAAAGAGCTTTTCCTCAGTTCAATCTATAAACATTGATTGACCTCAGGACCTTGATCTAGAAGACACTTTCATTCCTCGTCTTCACCCAGCAAAGGTTACATACACAGCAAAGCCAGAATTAAGAAATTCTTCTACTAGGAGCTCAGTCATTTCTTTGCCCATCAAACTGCAGTACGTATGAAAAATTCCCTCTGTGCCTTTCTGTCCTAGGGGTGGGTGGGGGGCATGTGGAACGAGGAGGTGAAGGGGAAGTCTCTGCTCACAGGAAGCTGGGCAACAGCATCCAGTGCAGAAGAAAACTCTAGCATAAGTAGAGGCTAAGCTGGAGTACTGACTTCCGCATACAGTGGGAAGACCAAACAGAAAAGCCATCTGTGTTGACACTCGAGGAGTAGGAGCATGTTCTCTAAAGTGCTGCACAGGGAAAGTAGTGTTTCTGGGCTCGCCGCAGCTATGGGGGAGAAGATTGTGAGGAAATTCCCCCCTTCCCCATCTTGGCCCAGGAGTCGGATTCAGCCTCCTCCTCACCCCCAATCCCCCTACACACACACTCTTTTGTTTGTTTGTTTGTTTGTTTTTGTATTTTTCTGAAGCTAGAAACGGGAAGAGACAGTCAGACAGACTCCCGCATGCGCCCAACTGGGATTCACCTGGCACGCCCACCAGCGGTGACGCTCTGCCCACCAGCGGTGACGCTCTGCCCACCAGGGGGCAATGCTCTGCCCCTCCGGGGCGTCGCTCTACCATAACCAGAGTCACTCTAGCGCCTGGGGCAGAGGCCAAGGAGCCATCCCCATCACCCGGGCCATCTTTGCTCCAATGGAGCCTTGGCTGCGGGAGGGGAAGAGAGAGACAGAGAGGAAGGAGGGGGAGGTGGAGAAGCAAATGGGCGCCGCTCCTGTGTGCCCTGGCCGGGAATCGAACCCAGGTCCCCCGCACGCCAGGCCGACGCTCTACTGCTGAGCCAATTGGCCAGGGCCCCCCTACACACACACTCTTGTCCAGATGACTGCCCTACTCTCCAGAGCAGAGAATGGGAGAGTGCATCAGCCCCAGCCGCTAGAATATCTGTCATATAGGTGGCAACTGTGGCCAGGCCTCTGGTCTTGTCATTTGGCTAGGGTACAGATGCACCACCCTAGACACAGCAAGGGACACAGGGTGATGAATGTATGGTGCTGGCACACAAGACCTTCATTTGGTAACTGAGAAGGCAAGTACAGAATAATTAGACAATTGAAAAAAATATGAGAGTATGATGAGAACAGGCCACAGAAATACAGGAAGCCCATGAAGACAGAAGATATTTTCAGGTGTTAGGACCAAGGGGCTTCTTGAAGGAGGCAACAGGAAGAGTTACTAGGAATTGTTGCAATCTCCCAAAGGATCTTGATTTTTGGACTCAAAGAGCTCTCCAGGTTGGCAAGCTAAGATTTGGCGAGAAGTTGTCTTGCTTTGATGAGAGGAAGACTTTCTCATCTGGGGGGAGGAGGTAAGAAACAACACAATCTTGACCTTGCGCTACTAAACGGAGAAAGGGACCCTGCATGCCCAGCGGGGAGCTGTCCATTTCAGCACCGCCACCAGCATTTCAGCACCGCAGCCAGAGCTGCAAGCGGAGAATGTCATCTTAGTCTCTCCTGCCCCAGGCCCACCACTTGCTCCATTGCAGAGGTCCCCAAACTACAGGCCCGTGGGCCACATGCGGCCCCCTGAGGCCATTTATCCGGCCCCCGCCGCACTTCCCGCACTTCCAGAAGAGGCACCTCTTTCATTGGTGGTCAGTGAGAGGCCCATAGTTCCCATTGAAATACTGGTCAGTTGGTTGATTTAAATTTACTTGTTCTTTATTTTAAATATTGTATTTGTTCCTGTTTTTTTTTTACTTTAAAATAAGATCTGTGCAGTGTGCATAGGGATTTGTTCATAGTTTTTTTTATAGTCTGGCCCTCCAATGGTCTGAGGGACAGTGAACTGGCCCCCTGTGTAAAAAGTTTGGGGACCCCTGCTCTATTGTCAGGAAACCAAATGCCCCCAACCCAGAGCCCTTACTAGACACTTACTAGTGCATGCCACTTCCGGGGGGTCAAAATCCGCTCGGTAGTAGCCGGTCCGGCAGGTACAGATGGGAGATGCCTCGGAAGGGGATCTGCTGTTGGAGGGGCAGTGTGAGCAGCTTTCAACGTCCTGGCTGGCCCTGAACATCCCTGCAGGGCAGGCTGGAACACAAAAAGACCATCTGAGAATTAATGGAAGAGCGGCAGTAAGAGGCCTTTTCCTGGAACTAAAAAACAAAAGATTCTGTGCCCTCCCCCCTCAAAAAAATAAAAAAAATAAAAAGAAAAGAAAAGAAAGGACATGGAGATACCACCTACACAAAATGAACGTTTCAGATTTAGAAAACCCCTATTTAAACATCCTTAGTGAAAAATATCTTCCTGGTACCAATGGCTTCTTCTACTTGAACAATATGAATAACGATTCTCCCCTTTCATGTGGATCTAGAGATTCAATTGAGAAAATGAGTCTAATGTGTAGTTTGGCATCTGGGGCCTAAGTGCTCTATAAGTGGTTATGCCCTCCCTGTTCTACCTGGTTAAATGCCAGGGCCTTACCCTGAGACCCTCACTGAAGAAATCTTGCTTAATGTCCTCGGATGGAAAGAGGTCCTGGTTGACCAATGGACCAGACCCACGATTCTTAAATGCCATGTTGCAACACATGTGAGGGACACTATGTGCTGTGTTAACAAGCACTTGTTATGAATGATAGTAGAAGACTAGATTGCATAAGTAATTCTTTAAAAAAAGAAATTAAGGTGATTTCAAGGTTACTGGCTTAACAACATCATTTTCCCTTAATTGCATTTTGAAATGTCTTGGAGGGTAAGGCATGAAAAGGATGGCTTTGCAAGCAGTGAACCAGGAAATGTGTGATGCACTTGGTGTCATCTATCATGTACACGACTGTGAGAAACACTGGGAAAGGCTGGCACAACCTGATGCCCACTAGAGGTGCCCTCAGATATGAAGGACTTCTCTTAATTCCCTATGTGATCACCTTCAAAGAGACATGCCCCCAGAAGTTTGACTCCATTGAGCCCATCCCTCCAGCTTTCACCCTGCCTCACCTACAGAGACCCTTTACTCCAGACAGCTGGTCTCCTCCTTGCTGATTCCTCAAAATATTCCTCCTTCCCGTTCCACTTCTCTGATGCCCTTTCTCACTATCTCAGCTCCCAATTCTCCCTGTCCCCAGAAAACATACTCTGGCTCATCTTCCTTTGAGACCAGGTAAAACTTACTGCATGCCCAACTCATCGGCTTTTCTTACATACCTCACTAACTCATGCAACAAATATTTACCATAACCCTTTTGAGGACATGATTCATAGAATTCAGAGAACACGGCCTATCTTTAAGGAGTTCTTGATCCAGTGTCCTCACACAATTATAATATAATGTGATCTTCGCTGAAACAGAAGTACCATTATAATGGCTCCTAATGATACAAAGCTCATCTTCCCAAATATATAGTTCCCTCCTGGCAAGTCCAAGTATTCTTTAATAATAGTAGTAGCCGCCATCTGTTAACACTCTTGTTAAGTGCTTTACATGCATTACTCTATGGGGTAGCTATTATCACCTCCATTTTGCTAATGAGGAAACTGGGACATAAAGAGGTTCTAAAAAGTTGCCCAAGATCACACTGTGGGAGAAATAATAGTGATAACAGACACATAAACTGTCTGGAAAATACCCATAGCTTTTCTACTGAGACAAGAAAACTTTTCCAATGTTGGGAAAGTTTTTTTTCACTCCTTCGCTCATTTGAAGTGAGGTATAGTGTTTCAGTTACTCAAGAAGTGCTCTGGGGCAGGAACTCAACTTGTATGGGAGACAGTTTCTAAATTGGAATATTCTGGAATGGCACAACCCAAAAATGTTCCATGGGGTCCACCTTTCTGGGGTTTTTAGCACCTGTTACTTACAAAAGGGTTCTGAGGCCAGATACTTTGAAAATTCAGATTAAAAAAGTTAACGTCATTTTTATTACACAGTTTCTCAGAACTTCAAAAATGGGATATAGAATGCAATGTTTTCTCACCAAAAAGTTCTACTTTGTAGATAGAGCATCCCCTGGGATTCAAGTCCCATGGAACAAACTGGGGCAAATCCTGTCTAGATGATCCAATAAGGTTATTAAAGATTTCTGTCATGACCCAATTAAAAAATGGGTCATTTGATGATCCATCTTACCACATTCAAAAGAAAAAAAAACATTAAATATTTACTAAAAATTCAACCAATAGAACACCAAAAACAAAACAAAACAAAGAGCTCTGAATGACATACCCAAGTGTCCTAGAATTGAATTCCTGATCTATCTTTCCAAGTCCATTCAGGATAGTCTGTCCCTCTGCTGGTTTCCTCCTCTCTCCCTTCCTTCTTTCCAGGTCTCTTCCCTGTCACCTGGCAGAAGTACCTGGTCCCTTTCACAGTGAGTCACTCAGCATTGCTGGGCCCCATTCCGTTTTGGAGCCGAAGAACACAAGAGAAATCCAACCAGAGCAAAAGTTCTTTCCCTGGAAAGTGGGGAGGGAAAGTGGTGCCTGTCAATGCCCTCATCTGGCCCCTTCCACACTGTAATTTTCTTAATGTATCAGTCCAAGGGAAACAAGGTGTTTTCACTTTCTTTCCGGCACTTAAAAGCCTCTTTGCTTTACATTTAATAAGTTAACAGCATAAACAACCATCTTGATATCCCCAAATGGGGAAGGGATTTGGAAAGTGCCTTTCTGAGATTTCTTATGAAGGCAGGCAGAATTGGGTGTCCAGAAGTCTCTGGCCTCTAGGATAGCCACAAGGGGAAGAAATGGAGAAGAGCTGGTTCAGGCTGTACTTTAAGGAAAGAAGCTCCAAGAAAGGTTGAGGAGAGAAGTCCTCGGAAGGGGTGTGACTCCATCTTCCCCTGGGCAGGGAGCACCAGGCAGCAGCCAGACAATCCTGGGTCTGATTCCTGGCTTTGCTGGTTCCTTGGTGGGTGATCACCGGCAAGGGGTCATATAATCCCTCAGCACCTGCTTGCTCACCTGTATAGATGACCAACCAAATATACTTTTCACAGCAACTCCCACCGATCATTAGAATTTAGTAAACTCAAATATTAAAATGTGTTACCATTAATAAGTGCTAATAATTCTATTTTCTCTCCACCCCGACTTACCCATTCCCTTAGTTTTCTTTGCAGAAACCTTTAGAATTCTGGGTCAGAATAGAAGTTTTGAGTCCCAAAGTAGGCAAATAAATTCTGGTGCCAAATGGAAGACTGTGCTTCTCCACAGATTATTTACCTTGTAAAGTGGGTGAATCGTTATTCCTAGACAATATATTTTACCTATAATTACACAATGGCTGAATTTCCTTAATCAGATTTCATCAGTTAATACTTTGATAAAATCTGTATCTACACATTCCCTAATTTATAAAACCGCATCCCTAAATGCAGTTATTAAACTTATAGATCGGAACTTATAAGCTCATTTCTGTTACATTTTTTCCTTAGAATTAATGCTTTCAGTAATGTGACAGTGCCAGGCTAGTCCACAAAACCTTTTTAACTCATCTTGTATGCTAATTAAATATATATATATTAACAATAAATACAGTTATTTAGCTAGAAATTTAACACAGAAGAACAACAAAATAATAATAATAAGAAGAAAACTATGCTGCCCCTAGAGAAAAAGCAACTTTCTTTCTTTCTTTTTTTTTTTTGTATTTTTCTGAAGCTGGAAATGGGGAGAGACAGTCAGACAGACTCCCACATGAGCCCGACTGGGATCCACCCGGCACTCCCACCAGGGGGCGATACTCTGCCCCTCCGGGGTGTCGCTCTGCCGCGACCAGAGCCACTCTAGCGCCTGGGGCAGAGGCCAAGGAGCCATCCCCAGCACCCGGGCCATCTTTGCTCCAATGGAGCCTTGGCTGCGGGAGGGGAAGAGAGAGACAGAGAGGAAGGGGGGGGGGTGGAGAAGCAAATGGGCACTTCTCCTATGTGCCCTGGCCGGGAATCGAACCCAGGTCCCCCGCATGCCAGGCCGACGCTCTACCACTGAGCCAACCTGCCAGGGCCAAGAAAAAGCAACTTTCTTTAGAGGTGATATAGGAGCTTCTGGGTAGATCCTGACAAAGAATATGTAGTCCAAGGAAAGGAAAAGCAAATGGCCCAGATCAGTCACCTGAGTATGTAAAGCATCTGGTAGTGACACAGTAGATCATGGTGACTTCTCTGGCAGCCTGGAGACCAGGTACCTGCCTAACGGCTCTCCAGTTTCCAAAAATAGTCATTGTAAACTGTGATAGCCTAACCAGACAACATATCCACACTTAAAAGCATTTAAGATTGATAATGTAATTCTTTGCTTTAATATCATTTTAAAACTCAGTATCTCATGATACAGAATTATGGTCAGCACTATCACTACAGTTATGAGCCCCTCATTCTCCAAATGTTTACTGACGATGTACCAGGAGCCAGGCACCATGCTAGAGAAATAGAGCAGAGTGCAGGTTGGGGGCACACTTGAGGAAGCACCCATCCTGGCAGAGGAGGCTGCATCCAATACAGTGTGAGCTGTGCCGTGCTTGTTGTTCATGGGGGACTGGTCAGGTGGATGTGCATCATTTTAGGGACCCGTTGTTATTAGGTAAAGACTAAGAGCTGAGGTTCTGAAGCAGAGGCAAAGACAAAGCAAGAAGGGAATAGGAGAGGCAGGAGGGAAATTAGGTCAGAGAGTGCCCAGCCCAGGATCTGAGCAGAGAGGCGTTCATTATCATTCCAGCAGGTGAGTGAGCAAAGAGGCTTACACGCCTTGCTGTGTATTCACACGAGACCTTTGTCAGTGGGACACCTGTAAATCGGAAAGCCGTACGTTTCTGACACCAGTGCAGCCCACGATGGCTTTGTTTCCTTAAGAAAAGGAGTTTTGCTTTCCTCCATTGCAAATGATCACAGTTCGGACAGGTAATAAATGGATCTCTGGGGAGGCACCGCCTTCACACACACACACACACACACACACACACACACACACACCCCTCTTCTGCTGTGCCCCTGACTTTGACCAAGAGGAAGAGATAAGAACTGAGTTTCCCATCCCTAAGCATGTGTGCATTCTCCGTTCCCCAAGCAAAACACACAGCACTTCCCTCCCCCTTCAAGTGACAAGGGACTGTACACATGACCTCTAGCTGATATCCGGAAGGTCACAATGGAACGCCCACCCAACTTCTCAGAGCCTCAATGAGGTAAC
The DNA here is from genome assembly GCF_036850765.1 of Saccopteryx bilineata. NCBI lineage: Eukaryota > Metazoa > Chordata > Mammalia > Chiroptera > Emballonuridae > Saccopteryx > Saccopteryx bilineata. The sequence goes on along the minus strand of NC_089499.1, from coordinate 38,673,845 downwards.
AAATGACCTGGTGCTTCCAATGCTCTCGAGAAACGCCCCCTCTTGTCCCTGCACGCAGACTTCCAATGACACTAAATCTATCACCTACCGTACTATCACTTTATAAAGGAACAGATTAAGTGTCTCATAAACAGAGCAGTGATTGAGATAATGGAAGCGCCTCTCGTCCCCATCTGCAGCATCAGGTTATGAAGCATTTCCAAGCAGCCAGAAAAAGAAAATTAATAGAAACGAGAGGGAATAACCACTTTTATGCAATTTCCTCAGGAGATAGTGGACCATCTAATCTATATTGGAGCCCTTTAACCTGTCACTCAGCACTCACCAGAGCCTCTTTAGCGCTCACAATTTTTCTTGATATTGAAGGATGATAAAACGAAAACCTCAAAACATTGTATAATTTTCATATGTGAAGGGTGCACATTGCCTCTGCCCCTCCCCACCTCAACCACGGCTTCGGAAAACAACATTTTTATTCCGCAGAAATGTGGAAGAGCTTAACTATTCCCAGCGCGTGGTCCGGGGGGTCACAGCTACTCTGCAGGGAGGAAATCGCTCCTTGCATTTTAAATGGGATTCTTCCCTCCGCTGCTGCCTTCTGTCCTTGCGCTTTCTTTTTAATAATCTGATTACTTCTCCTGATCTAATTTTTCTCCCCCAAATGAGTTTACAAAGGTTCATGCCAATGAATATTCATCCCCTGTTTAAGAACCGGGTGCCTTTTCCTCAAGGCAGGTGCTGCTCAGCAGCTGGCTCAGACTGCCTACCTCTCCCGGTGACAGTGGGAGGGACGAGGCACCTGGTCCCGGCCAGGAAGAAGCAGTTCACAGCCCCACGCTCCTTGCTCCTAGCACCTCTCCTCCCTCTCCAACATCTGCTCCAGCTCCGTAGAAGGCAGAAGAGCTCTGGGCAGCTCAGCAGCTGCTGAGAACTGGGATGGGTGTGGTGGCGGCCGAGTGGGAGACAGGAGGCTCCGGCAATACAGGCACATAGCTCTGCACAGCTCTTCCTGTAGGTCTTGTGGCCTCACGCTGGGCCCGATATCTAGACTCACTCCCATGGCCCATTGTCTCCATCACCTGTGCGTTATTGACGGCTGACACCATGGGTCCTTGACCCTGGAATTCCAGGCTCCCTGGAAGGAGGTAGCACTGGGACCCCTGTGCTAGAATTCCCTTGTCTACTCTCACCAGCAGTCTCTGCTCTTCCACCAATGGATCCTCTTGAAACAATCCCAGGGACCCACAGCCCAGTGATACTTCCACTTCTCCTTATGTTCTTGGCAATTTGTTGACAAAACTGATAGCAGGAAAGAAAAAAAAAAACTGATAGCAGAGACATAGTTCCCAGGCACGCACACATCCATTCATCCAACGACAGCACTCTTTTGAGAGTTCCCTGAGGGTGGATGCTAGGTCTTGTCATCTTTGCAATTCGTTCTCCCCGAGCATGGCGCGAGCTCACACACAGGCACATGCAGTCTTGTGGCTGAACTGAATGCCCACCAAAGGCCCACTGTAATAAGATCCAAAGATAAAAGCTGTGACAAAAATAATAACCATACTATTAGAGGGTAAGACATGACGGGCACTCCCATGCAAAGTGTAGATTCTTAAAGCTTTTCTGCATTAAGATTTTCCAAATGTTTAGAGCTTTGATTCAACATTTCTACTTCTAAGGACTCATTCTGAAGAAAAAGCAGATGTGGAAGAAGACTTACATTAGTGAATATTTATCCCAGAGTTCGTCAAAATACAGGAGGAAGAAAGAAAGAAAGAAAGGAGGAAAAAAAGAAAGAAGTTAAACGTCAGATAATCAGGTATTGACTAAATAAACCATGGAACATCCATTTGATGGGATATTACACAGTCATTAAAAGTAATCCATGGAAAAACATTTTCAAAGTTTGTTTAAAACTATACATAGGATATGAACTTTATTATTCATATATACATATGCATAAACCTACATATACATGTATGTGCATGTGCATATATAAACCACACTCACTTAAATGAAAACTGGGAGTGGCAGCATTACTGATGATAATTATGTTGTGCTTTTTTGTAATTTCCCAATGTTTTGCATTGTGTATATAAGACTTGAGTAATCAAAGAAAATCTCAATCACTACATTTTTAAATTTGGGGGAGGACACAAAAGTATGAATGGCATCTTCCAAACCCCAAGGAGCTGAGCTGAGCAAGATAGGTCAGATTGGGGTATTTACTAGGAAAAGCCCTACCTCAGAGGTTGAGATGCCTGTGCCAAGGTCTTTGGAATAAGGGGAGAGTAAAGAAAGCTGTGAAGGCTTCCTGGAGAAGGCAGCACATGTATAGGCCCTGAAGGATGGGTAAATGTTGAAACAGAAATGGGAGGGTGGGGAAATGGGAAAAAAAAAAATGCCTAAGACTCAAAGAGAGCCCTGGCTTACTTTTGGTTACCAAAGGGGAACCTTTGGGTAGTTGCCAAAATTTTCAGGAATATAAAGCATTTATGGTAGACATGGCAGGAGATGGGCTGGGACACTTTCACTTCTATGTGGACCTGCACACATGAAACCAAATGGATCTCCAGTCCTGCCTCCCTGGGCCCGGTGCCAGCTGTAATGGTCTGTACAGAAGGGATATTTAGCTGTGTCATATATTCATATCACTCTTGGTGACACTTGCTGAAATTGATGAATGCTGCCAGCATCGTGACACAGACGGGGCTGCAACTTCCAGTGCTATTAAGCTGCTCAGAAAGCAGGAGCTGCAGAATGTGTCAATCAGCACAGAAGTTGTTAAAGAGGAGGGATCAGAATGGGGGCACTTTGCCTTGGTGGAATGGGGAGATCACCGGTCAGGACTGAAGGGGAACAAACAGAAGAGCAACGTCCCAAGGGGGAAAAGCTGACACTTAGGTTCTCGTCACCAACAGCTCCCAGTCCTCAGAGAGCAGCCGGGCACAGCACTGCCAAGACCGTGTCCAGGGGTGGGAGGCTAGGCCGGGCTGGGTGCAGAGCCTCACAGAAGGGAGTTCAGGCTGCATCCTGCTACTCTGGCCCAAGGTCAGAGTGGTGGAAGAGTGGGGTGCTCTAGAGCAGCCTCAGGTGTTTTTTTTGTTTGTTTGTTTTTTGTATTTTTCCGAAGCTGGAAACAGGGAGAGACAGTCAGACAGACTCCTGCATGCGCCCGACCGGGATCCACCCGGCACGCCCACCAGGGGGCGACGCTCTGCCCACCAGGGGGCGATGCTCTGGCCCTCCAGGGCATCGCTCTGTCGTGACCAGAGCCACTCCAGCGCCAGGGGCAGAGGCCACGGAGCCATCCCCAGCGCCCGGGCCATCTTCGCTCCAGTGGAGCCCTGCTGCGGGAGGGGAAGAGAGAGACAGAGAGGAAGGAGAGGGGGAGGGGTGGAGAAACAGATGGGCGCTTCTCCTGTGTGCCCTGGCCGAGAATCGAACCTGGGACCCCTTACACGCCAGGCCGATGCTCTACTACTGAGCCAACCGGCCACGGCCGCCTCAGGTGTTTTTAATGATCTAGGCCAATGATTCTCAAACTGTGGTCTCCAGACCACCAGCCGCAGCAGCAGCAGCAGGGTTAACTGAGAACTTGGAGAAATATAGATTCTCACACCCTACTCCAAACCTACTGAACCAGAAATCTGGGTGGGGCAGCAATCAGTGCTAGCCAGCCCTCCCGGAGACAATGGAAGCCCACTACCCTGGGCCACCTGGGAGAAGAGACCTCACAGCCCGGGGGGCTGAGTAAACAGCCACAGGCTGGCTGTGTGACCTGAAGCAAGTTACTTAACCCTCTCAACCTCAGCACCCTCATCTATAAAAAAGAAAAAAGAAAGGTGTGAGGGTAAGATCTTCCTCATAGCTTTTGAAGGTCAGTGGATGTAGTAAACCTTCTGAAATGTAGCATCTCCTCAATAAATAGCAGATTTGGGGGGGGGGGGGGGCAAGAAGCCAAGCTGAATATTTTCGTCAATTATTCATTTTAAAGGATTTAAAATGACAACCTACTATATTCTTGGAGCTGTGCGAGGCACTGGAATACACAAATGGGTTAAACATGCACAGGCCACCACCACCCCCCAATCCACCCTCATGGAGCAGACATCCTAGTGGACAGGCTCAAACTGGCCATTCCAACCGGCAGCATCAGTGTGAAGAGGACAGAGCAGGGACCTAACCCCATCTGGGAGGGTCTCGGGCAAGTGTCATCTAAGTTAAGGCACAAAGAATAAATAAAAACCAGACAAGTTGGCAGAGTAAGGTGGGCTAGTGAGGGGAGATAGAAAACCTTCCACACGGAGAAAGCAATATGTGTAAAGACCCAGGAGAAAGAACGTGACTCAGTCGAGGGGCGGAGCAGTATGTCTCCGGTGCAGGTGTAGTGTGAGTGCCCAGGCCCAGGCAGAAAGCCTGTGTGGGGTGGACCGGGGCGAATCAGTCAGTGAGGAGCAGAGTCTGGAGGGGCGGCCTGAGCTCGTGGCGTCAAGGCCCTGGACTTCGCCCTGAGGTCCATGGAAGTCACTGATGGGATTAAAGTTCAGAAGAAACACAATTGGATTTTTGTTGCTGAAAGATCCTACTGACTGCTGAGAAGAGAATGGATTGAAGGAGTGGGGACAATTTGGGGGAGACACCATAGGCCCAGAAGAGCAATAAGGGGCCAGGGTAGTGGGAACGGAGAGACAGAGAAGGATTCAGGAGTCATTTAGAAGAGGACCTGGTGACTAACTAGGAGTCACTGCCATTACCAGATATGCATTGAGCTCTTCCTGGGTGCCAGGCACTGGGCAGGGTGCTGGGAGTCAGAGAGGAGGAGCCGTTCCATCCAGTTGAGTCAGGCGTTTTCCTCTTCCTGGGGCTCTCTTAACAACCCTGCACCCTGGCAGGAGATTAACTGTCCCTATGACTTTCAGGGTTTGGGAGTGACATTAGGAAAGAGCCCAGAGTAGGGAAGGTGGTAAGGGGCTCACTCAGAAATCAGAATTGGCTTGACACCTCTGGCTGTCTGCTCTCCAAGTCTGCCCCCTAGTGGACAGCTTGCACACAGGGTCAGCGGAGCCCCTGAACCAAGGAGGAGGGCCGTCTTTAGATTCAGGAATCGTCACAGTAGCCAAAGCCTTCAGGACTCTGGAAGGGAACCCCTAGGAGGGGACCTCTAGCTGGAGACCCAGCCACCACATCCACTTTATCTCACCAGCCCTTGAAGGTGTGGCAGCCCCTGAGTCCTCCCCACAGGCCAACTGGCCAGCCAGTAGCTGCTGAGACGCCCACGGGGCAGCTTCTTAAGCTTGATCCCAGCAGGGCCTTTCCCTTTTACACACACGTCTCATTCATGCCACATGCGTTTGGGAATCACTTCTCTGTGACCTGAGTTAGATATGCAAAGGTCACTATCTTACCATTTGGAAAGAAAAGAGCTATTGTTGAAGAGTGATGGTAGACATGCATTCAGGGAGTCAGAAGTGAAAGGGGGCCCTGGGAAAGCCCCCAAATCCAGAGGCAGCAAATGGCCAGATGGGGACAGAATTTCCAAGGTGTTGGGCTCCAGGAGCAGGGCAAGGCCTCCTGGAGAAGAGCTGATATCACAGCCAGGTGGTGAAGGGGGTGGGTGAGCCTGAGCTGGGGGTAGGGCCAGAGGATTTGTCCTTTGGAAGAAGGACAAACAGGGCTCTTATAACAGCAGGCAGGCTCTTATAAGGGAGCCCTCCCCATTTTCCTCTCCACCACCAGGGAGATGCTTCTTGGGGCAGAGGAAGGTAAGAGCCAGCTCACGTTGGTCACTCTTAGGGGCCCCACAGTCCTTGATCCTGATTGGACCCATTGGGCCACCAGCTGCCAAGCCTGCTATGCCAGGGTGCAGAAGGGGCAGGAAATCCCCAGATGTCTCCTCCCCAGGTCTTGTCTCCACCCAGTCAGAGCCAACTTTCTAAAAGCGCCATCGATCTGCTGGTTCTGAGCAGTGGGCGAGGGGGACATATGTTAGCAGTCAGGCCACTTCCCATATTTTCAGACTGAAGTGTTTACCCTTTGAGAACAAGCGTATTTTTAAGTTTTTCTTCTGGCACAGACCTTGATAAATTCCCTTAAAAATAATTTATAAGCAAGTTCTTAAGATAAACGAAGGTGACTTCTCACTGTGTTTCTCATGTTGGATGATGGTGGGAAGGCTCTGTCCCTGCTCTGTCCCTTGGGCCCAGGGGCCTGGGCTGGTCTCACCAGAAACCTGCTCTGCTTTCTTTGGTTCTCTATGATTTTCACAGAGCCAATGTGAAAAACAAACAAAAACAAAACAAACAAAAAACAGAAAGAAAACACTAACCACAAATCTCATTTCCCTGCCAAAACCTGACAAGGCAAACAGTACTCTTCTTTTAGGGAAGATTATTTGTTCCTCCCTTTCTAAGCTTTCTCACCCCAGAGCTTTGGCAAGTCCAAAGATCATAGGTAGCCAGGGCAGGAAAAGACCTTAGACCTTAGACCAGGGTGAGCAAGTACCCAGTATAGCTACTATTACCTCCTCCCTATGCAGCCACAGCAGACATCACTAATCAATCACGGCACCCATCCTAGACCAGAGCTCAGAATCTTTAGTTCAATGACTCAGGTAGCTGCTACCCATGAATCAAAATGGCACAACCCAGAGCTATGGCGGGGAAAGTGAGACCCAGAGAAGGCAATGAGTAACTTGGGAGAGGTGCACAGTCAGCAGTCTGTGTTCGCTTCACCTTCCCATGTGGCCCCAACATCAGGATGAGCCAGCTGCAGCTCTGCAAACTCACCCCTGCCCTGCCCCCTGCTACCTCCACTCTCTCTCCTTCTTATCTGTGAGGTCAGCCCCACAGCACAATGTCCTCTCCAGCTGGGAGGCCATGGCACCTAATTATTCTCTCTGTGTGCATCCGGGAATGAGCCGCATTATGTTTAAGTAAGTGTAGCTAAGAGGTGCCGCATCGCGAGAGAAGGTCAAGTGCTGCATATGTATAATATAAGATTAAGATTTTTCCCCTTCTGTGGTGTTCGTGATAAAATAATTCTGCTGTGACCTTTCCAGAAACCCAGGAGTAGAAATGGGCACAGTGGAATTTCCAGCTTCTCCCCAGGTCACAAAGCCATAAACATATAAAGCTATAACGATATTACACGCCATTCAAGTGGGACAAGTGAGCAAAAGAAATGATTCTTATTTTTTGGTAATGATGGAACAAAAGCTTTGAGGCTTAAACTGTCAAGCGTATTACCAGAGATGTCTTGACAGATGAGGGACAGAAATGTTCCCCCTACGGTACTGTTCTGGACTGGCCTAGAGGCCCCAAAGGTGTGGCATGCCCTGCCCCGCCCCCACTGGAACGTCAACGAAAAGTAGCCTGTCCAAGATCACGTAGGAATCAAAGTCAGGTCCAACCGAGTCTGCCGCACCCTTGCTAGGAGGGCCTGTTGGGCCTGTCTCAGCTCCTGCATCTGAGTGATAGTGGAGGTAGCACTTTGCGAGTCTCCGAGTCAACTCTGAAAAAGCAAAATGAGCATGAGCAATAATCAATATTGAAATAATAAGGTTATACTCATCTCCAAGTGGGAATGAACGTGACAAGGCAGAGCATTTGCATGACCTTTACCTGAAAGGCTGAAGGCAGGCAAAATTGGCAGAATCCATTGTGTCTGTCCCAGGACTTTTGCTCAGGAATGTGTCACCACCTCTGAAGGAGCCTCTGAGCAGAGAAATGGGGCTCCTGTGTTCTGGAACCAGGAGGATGCCCTCCTTCTGAGCAGCTGGGCAGGGCCCACCCTACGCACTGAGGCCCCAGAGGCCACGTGATGGACCAGCGGGTGCTGCAAACCAGAGCAGCTGGAAGAGGGCTCCACTGCGGGGAGGCGGAGAAGGGACGAGTCTGGTGTTCTCTCCAGTGACTGTTTATTCCCAAGTGCGGAGAGGTAATTTCCAGAGTGCTTTGTGTCTTCCCTATTTACAGTTCCTGGATAAACATTAGCTTCACCAACTGCCTTCAGGTTTGTCAGTTAAACATGATTAAAGGAGAAGCATGCGGCAAAGATCAGAGGTGTTAAGGGTGCACTTAGCACTTAGATCTCAATGTGCACTTAGAGGCAGCCGTTCAACTGAAGGCAGCACCAGGAAGGGCTTGGGAAATGAGCAGATGAGCAGAGGGAGCAGACCCAAGGGAGAGCGAGAAGGGGCTGGGGGGGTGGAGAGAAGGAGCGGGGCAGGCCCTACTGAGCAACCTGGCAAAGGACTTCCCCAAAGGAAACGAGGCCAGGGCTGGAAGGCTGACAGGAGCCTAAGACAAGCGAACACCTTGCCCCCCTACAGCAGAGGGAGGGGCCAGCTCTTCCTGGCCCACTCTCTCCCCCTAGGCGCTAGGCCTTTGAATCAGGCCAGTAAAGACCTCTTATTAAATACGAGACTAGCAAGCCCTATGGAGCCCGGAATAGGGCGGGATGTTGATCCAGAACCCTCCAACCTTCAGCATCCTTTTAAGGCAAGGTCTGTGGGTTGCCAAGCTGACCACCACCTGCTAGAATTGATTATCAAGCTGTGTCAGCATTAATAACAATAATGTTATTAATTATAACAATGACCAGTATTTAAATAAGCATTTATCATAGGTTTTATTCAGCATGACTTCATTTCATCCTCATAACACTCTTAAGAGACATGCTATAATTATTCTCATTTTGCACAATAGAAAAATGAGGCTCAGAGAAGGTCAGCAGCTTGTCCAAGGTCTTATAAAGCCAGTGGTGAAGCTAGGAATTGAACATGGGCTACCTGAATCCAGAGACTTGATAGCTCACTGGTTGGAGTATTTTGTTTTATTTATTTTGGTTTTAAAATCAAGTAAATTTCCTTGGAACCATCAAATCTAGTGTGTTTTCCTGTTCGATTAGCTATTATTAGCAAGACAGGTAATAGCAAATGTTGGAGAGGATGTGGAGAAAAAGGAACCCTCATCCACTGTTGGTGGGACTGTAAAGTAGTACAACCATTATGGAAGAAAGTATGGTGGTTCCTCAAAAAACTGAAAATAGAACTACCTTATGACCCAGCAATCCCTCTACTGGGTATATACCCCAAAAACTCAGAAACATTGATACGTAAAGACACATGCAGCCCCATGTTTATTGCAGCATTGTTCACAGTGGCCAGGACATGGAAACAACCAAAAAGCCCGTCAATAGATGACTGGATAAAGAAGATGTGGCACATATACACTATGGAATACTACTCAGCCATAAGAAATGATGACATCGGATCATTTACAGCAAAATGGTGGGATCTTGATAACATGATACGAAGCGAAATAAGTAAATCAGAAAAAACCAGGAACTGCATTATTCCATACGTAGGTGGGACATAAAAGTGAAACTAAGAGACATTGATAAGAGTGTGGTGGTAACAGGGGGAGGGGGGAGAGAGAGAGGGAAAGGGGGAGGGGGAGGGGCACAAAGAAAACTAGATAGAAGGTGACAGAGGACAATCTGACTTTGGGTGATGGGTATGCAACATAATTGAACGACAAGATAACCTGGACTTCTTATCTTTGAATATATGTATCCTGATTTATTGATGTCGCCCCATTAAAAAAATAAAATTATATAAAAAAAAAATCTAGTGTGTTTTATATAAACTATGCCAACAGGACTTCTTAGGGAAAAAAATATCAATTCCTAAGTTATAATCTTCACTACCTATTGTTGTAGGAAGCCACTTCTATAATCTTTTTGTCTCAGTTTTTTTCTCATCTGTAAAAATGGGATAACAAATAGTCCTTATGTCATAGAATTATCTTGATGATTGAATGAGATAATGCCTATAAAATGTTTGGTGCATAACCTGGCATGTAATAACTACTCAATTAAAAGTAGCTGCTCTATGTATTACTCTATTACAAGATTTTAATGTCTTCACTATAGGTAATGTGTCATCACCTTAATATCATCATACATATTTTTAAAAGTCAATATTTATCCCACCACATGGAACATTCCCTTCAAGATTTGATAATGCCTAGGCATTGGCTTGAGCCACTAAGATTTAGGGATATAAGCAAAAGTATATGTGACTTCAGAGAAGTGACCATCCAGAATGAAAGCTAGCTCCTCCCCCCCCTCACCCTTCTTCATTTTTGCTGGCTGGAAAGCAGACACAATGGCTGGAACTCAAGCAGCCATCTTGGAATACAAGGTGGAAATTGTGTGATGAGAATGGCAGAATACCAAGTTAGAATATACCTGGGCCTCCAACAACATACCATGGAGTGCCTTACCGGCCTGGATTTATTTTACATGACATTAAAAAAAAACAACTCTATATTTTTAAAACTAAATTATCTTACTTTTTTTTTTTATTTCTCATAGACAAATGTAATCCCCACATACCAGTTCTTTTTCAATGACATCATGTAGGGAAGATAATATTACTCCCATTTCACTGGCAATGATACTGAGGCTCAGAGAGGTAAAACAATCTTTTGCAGCTAGTCTATGGCAGAGGCAGAATTCAAAACCAGGTCAGCTTGACTTCAGAGCTGATGCCCATTCCAGTTATTCACCAAGGTAAATTATTCACGGGGGTCGGGGCATTCTGTATTTATGAGTATGTGTACTTAGGCTCAAGAACGCACATGTTCAAATGCACCTGAGGTCAGATGAGAGGCTTCAGAAAGGGACAGGATGTGTTTCTCTCCTGCTCACTGAAGACATCTTGCCCTACTTTCTCTGACTCCAAAGGGAGGGGAAAACCAACAACTCTGGTCGGTGTCATGTGCTGGCGCTGAGCCCTCTGAGTCCCTGCCTGCCTGAATTCCTGACCGCCTGGAAAAAGCTGATGTATGGACATGGTTGCTGGCTATTCTGCAGAGGCCTTCTCTGAAAAGCAAATTCATCTTTCCAAGTAGCTTCTGGGGGGAGGAGGGAAATAAAGAAAGTGTAAATAGTGGGACTGGCTGCATTCTCCAGTGGACCAGAGGACGCTTGGGCAGCTCAGCAGCTGGGGGCGCGGGGTGCTGAGAGCCTACTGACCGTTCCTACCTCTAGTGGGTGCTAGCGTCCTAGAATATGAGATGTTTGCTATCTACAGGGCATACGGGGCACCTACAATTATTATTGTTTACTGATACCCCAGGCCAAATATGCTAAGGGAACCTATCACCTTTAGTGCCCCTTCCCAGAGTGCTTCGGGAGGGGGTACAGGGACGGGAGTAGCCAGCCTGCTGTCCGGCAGCATCAGTGAGCGCAGAACAGTGAGAGCTAAGGAAACTGCGAGCGCCGAAGTCTGGATTCTATCATCATCAGGCTAATAATCGTTATAATCCTATGAAACTCCATTACTGAATTCCCCCTCTACCATTTCTATACGTAACGCTCATTTGTTAATAACCAAGATAAAGGCCCATAAAACAGTACTGCTCCCCTGTAACACGTCTCTCTCCTTGCTCTGAGTAAGAATCTGGAATTTCATCAGAAGAAGGTATGCACTTCACCAAGATATGTCAATTACTTCGAGAAGACAGCTATTCAATTCCCAAATTCATCAGTGGGAGCTGAAAATGTATTGGCTCATCAAGCAAAGCACATTCCTGGAAGTGCCCTTGCCATTTGGGAATCAAACGATAATTGTAATACCAACACCTTGACTTTCTAACGGACTTTTTCAAGGAACTAAAGGGTTTTGACATGTTCCCCTCCCAACCCACTATCAGATTCATTTTCTTTGTGGGCTTCTGCAATAGTGAAGGCACTGGTTTTATTTTTCCCTTTTTTGCAGAGGAAGAAACTCAGATTATCAACTGAGAAGCTAAGTGACATACATGAACAAAACAGGTTGGAGACAAAGGAAAGATAAGTAGCAAGCAGCTCTTTCCCTCTGGGGCTCCGGTCACTTGACTGCATAGCTTCAGAAACACCACTCCTCGGTTCCAGGCCCTGACCTGGCTGCTGGAGACAGAGCAGGGTAAGCTGGAGACCCTGTTCTCAAGGAACGTAAGTCTATTGGAAGAACCAGATGCTAACAGTAACTGTAAGACAGCATGATTAATGTGAAAAGAGCAGCATATATAGGAGTGGGGAGAAAAGAGGCAGTCATCTCTCCTTTAGTTGGGAGAGAGGGGAAGAACATTGGAGGACATGACAACTGATCTGGGTTTTGAAGCATGAATAGGAGTTTAATAAGTGGATAAAATAAAGGAATGCATTCCAGACAAGAAAACGTCATGAGCATTGGTGGTGGGAAAGAATTAATTACGGATGCTTACAAGCTAGCTGGCGTCCTTGCTGATGCCCACCACCAATCTAATAAAGCAGGAAGTTTTGTTTTCATGGGGACAGACAGTGAGTATTCCAAATTAGTCTTGGGAGCAGGGGCAGATTGTTAAACTGAATCTTGAAATAAGTAGAAATCATAGATATATTTCGGGATCACCCCTAACCTCCAACACTGAGTCTCCGTGCTGCCAGATCCTCACTCTCCCAGCTAATCCTTCCTGCTCTCCTCCTTCTGACCTCTCAGAGACAAGCGAAGAATCTTCCTGGGGCTGGCTGATTCTGGAGAGGAGGGTCTGAATGCCTCAGCCCTGTGTGGGCTGCCCAGGCTTCCTAACCCCACAACAAGCACCTACCTAATGCTCCAAGTCCACCTGTCTGCATTTCCTGGGACCTCTTTTGTCCAGAGCAGGACAACAAAAGTGCAAAGGGGAGTTACCACAGGTAATGGAATGAATGTTTGTGCCCCTCAATCGATACGTTGAAGCCACAACCCCAATGTGATGGCATTTGAAGGTGGCGCCTTTGGGAGGTAATGAAAGTCAGGTCATGAGAGTAGGGTCCCCATACTGGTATTGATGCCCTTATAAAAAGAGAAAGAGGCATAAGATATCTCTCTCTCTCTCTCTCTCTCTCTCTCTCTCTCTCTCTCTCTCTCTCTCTGTACAAGCACCAAAGAAAGGGCATGAGAGGACATAATGAGAAGTCATCCTGCAAACCAGGACGCAGGTCCTCACCAGACACTGAATCTGCAGGCATCTTGGTCTCGGACTTCCCGGCCTCCAGAACTGGGAGGAATAAATGTCTGTTGTTTAAACCCCTCAATCCCTGGCATTTTGTTACAGCAGCCGGGGCTCAGACAGCAGGGATGTGTCTTCCTTCTCCCTAAGGCCCCAGCCTTCCCCCCAGGCATATGACGATTCCCTCCTCTTGGGGAGGCCTCCTCTCTGCTCCGAAGCAGGGCGGCACTTCAGGCCTTCCTGGGCAGTGCCCTGTGTGGATTTATGATTTAATTTGTGTGCATGGCACTAAGAAATGATTTCTGGGCTGGTCACTTAAGAAATGATTCAAGACCATCATTTCAAACCCACAGCACTCCCTGGGGGAAGGGAAGCAGTTTGAGACAGAAGAAGGTGTGGGTAATACGCAGAGATGGACGTGCGGCAGGGGACACACTAGTCACGGGGTGCGGGGACTTCAGGGGACAAAAGCGGGGAGGCCAAGCCCCCCCTTCTTGCTGCTGCTGTGAGGGGCCAGTGTGCCCTGGGAGCAATGGAGGACACCCTCCGGACAAGATGAGCCACCCGCATCAGACATTTGTGGTGCTGGGTCCACACAAGCAGATGCCGCCTGGGGCAGGCACAGGAAAACCCAGCCCTATCTCCCTTCCTCGGCATCTTTATGATCTCGGAGCAGTGAACCTGGGCCCGGAGGTGGCTGAGTGTGAAGGCAGAAAACAGCTCACAGAGGCCTCCGTCTTCCACAAGCTTCACACGCCTGATGCAGAAGGGAAACCCGCATGCGGGAGCTCTAAATCACACCAACGTCTTGTCCAAGGCCACAGCCAGATGTCACACGGTGCCAATTTATGAAGTGTGGTAATAGAGCTCTGAGACCAGGTGATGAGCTTGGAAAGATACACTCAGCTCCTGTTGAGGAATTCCTCAAAGTCAGGGCTGTTCTCAGCACCTCGTGTGTTAATCGACTAACTTGGTCACCGAAAACGACAGTGTGACCTGGATTGGCCTGCTTATGAATGTCGCAGGAGGTGGCAACGGGGCAGCAAAACTCACCCCGAGTCGACTTCTAACACCTGGATTTCAGAATCAGTTCCTAACACCTTGCTACCTGTGAGGTCAGGGGCAAGCCCCACTGTAGCCTCTCTGAGACACAGTAGGCTCCCGTGAAATGGGGACACAAGGAGTAAGAACAGCTCTTCACCTCTGCCATTAATTAGAGAACACATAGGAGGCTTGATTTGAATGTGAATTTCAGCTCCCATGGCTGCTAACCTGAGTCTCTCCAACATCTATCATGATATATGATACTTTGATTTTTATAAGCTCCTTCTATTCTGAATAAAAAATAACTGCTAGAGCACCTTCTCATCTATGTTTTACAACATCTCTCAGTGAAGAAACAGGGAGAGAGAGGCCCCTAGGAAGGAAGGAAGGAAGGAGCTGAACCCTAGGCTAGTTCTTGGGTGTGAGCAGAGGTGGACTAAGGCCGGTTGAGGCTCCGGGCACATAAGAAAATATTGGGCCCCTTAAAAAAAAGAGAGAGACAGGGAAAATAAAAATAAGTGTTAACCATATTTTTAAATAAATAAAAAGAATATGATGTACTACTAATGTTAAAATTGCACATATGAAACCAAACGTGGTGTCATTAGAAAAAAGGTATAAAGTTGGGGTTTTGCGGGGTCTTTCAGAAGTCGGGTCCCAGGGCGCACGCCTGGTGCACCCGCTGTTAAATCCACCTCTGGATGTGAGTCCCCTTCTCTGGACCTCACTGTCCCCTTCGGTGAAATGAATGATTAAATGGGATTCATTGATCCATCTATCCCTTTAACGCATGCTCACTCTCATAGTCATTCATCCATCATTTGACAACTCAGCACACACCTTCATTAAGCAGGGGCCATGTATGATTCAAAGACCAGCAAGAAGCAATCGGCGCCCCAGGGAGTTCACGCCCTGCTCTGGAAGGCCTCTCCCAGCCCTGTGGGCCTGAGCCAACCACAAGCACTGTCCTTTCAGGGCTGTACCATGAGCTACCTGGGACACCCAGCAATTAAAGGTCGTGCTCACCCAGCATGTGAGGGCAAGGTAGACACTCAGCTCATCTGGATTCAGGCTTCCTATAGAGATTTCCCCATTAGTCTGCAGGGCTTCTCCATCAATAACGATACCAACCGTAATGAAGATAAATATTTTGCAACGAACTGTCGCTTTTTCACATGGGAAAAAGCTACTCAAATTAAAAACACTTCTCTCTTTCTCTCCCTGCCTCTCCTTTACTTTTATTTTGTTGGCATATATCAGAGCATACACACACACACACACACACACACACACACACATTCCTGAGAAGGGAGAGAAAGAACCACTTGCAGCGAAGATTCTGCCCACTGCCTGGATAACGATTTCACTGTTCTGCCACCACAGACCCCTGGGTGAGTGCTTGTTGGGCTGCTCCTGGGAAGTAAGGGGGCCCCAGATGGGACTGAAGACCATGCTGACCAGGGCCTCGAGGACTCTGCCGTGCTGGAAAGCTGGGAATAGAGCAGGAGGAAGAGGCATGCAGTGGACTCACTTGGACTTTATTCTCATTGTTATTTTTAATGTGTAGGCTTTACTTAACTCAATCCACATAGCCCTAACTTCTGCCTACTACACAACAGTTAAAAGATCTGGTTAGGGAAACAGAAGAGCAGGTGGGAGCCTCACCACCTTCCAGCTGCCCACCCTCTCTCCTTCAAGCTGAGAAAAAGTTTTCCTTGAGATAGAAATAAACTCCACCTCCCCCCACTCTCTCTCACTCTCCGCCCGTTTCATGCCGTTTCAGCTGGGATCAGAGCCCTGACCTAATGGCTTCATCCTGTCTTTTGTATCTTCAACCTCTGTCCATAGGTTGTCTACTGTGGGTGGCCCACAGGCAAAAGTCCCATGATCTGTTGCTTCCCTAACTCTCCCTCCCTTCTCTCCCCTCCCTCGCACCCAATTGTCACCATATCTTACCATCTCCACATTTTGAGCTATCTTCAAAATCTCCCGACTTCTGTCCCCACCTTGGTTCCAGCACTTGTATTGTCACCAGTTCCCTGATTTCCCAGACTACCGCTTGCTCCTCTGTGCACCTGCCAGAAAGGTCTTCCCATAACACAGATTGGATGGTGCCAACTTTCTGCCTAAAACCTCCCAAATGCTCCCTTCCCGCAGTGAGGAAGCCTGGTGCCTGAACACGGCTTTCCCACAGTCCCTCACGATCCACAGCCCTGTCACCCTTCCAGCCTATCCATCAGCCTCTTCCTGCCCAGCCTACCCATATGTCCGAACCGCTCAGGGCCCTCCTCCTGGCAGCACTGTGTGCGCTGCACTGGTTCTAGACTCTTACGTCCTATACGCCAAGCTTCCCACCTGGGTCTGACTGGCTGTCTACCTGCCTGCCTCCCCCGCCAAGCTGCTCCCAGAACCCTGGGCATCTCTGCCAGCGATGAAACAGTGCTCATGTTGAATGAGCAAAAAGGTAGGCACAGAAAAGATAAACTTTCAAGAACTTAATTTTTTTTTTTTTTACTTTTTTTTCACTGTATGACTGTTATGACCTTCCAAGATGTGGCTGACACAGCTCCCACTCTGGGTTCTCTTCTCACCCGTTCCCTTCGGCTAAGCTCACACCCCTCCCTACCCATGACAGGGTCCCTCATTTCCTGGTGGGTAGGACGTCTCCTCCCAGACCGCCCTTTAGCACTGTTCGTCCATGCTGTTGCATCCTTTCACCACCCACGTTCATCACCAACACTGCCTGTCTTACATTACAGGGTGGGATAGAGAGGGGGGGGTCCAAAGATAGATATGGGCTTCACCTCCTCCCTGCTCTCCATAACCACCCTAAATCTCAGGCTCCCCACCTGTAAAGGAGGAAAAATAAAAGTTCTTACCTATTCTAATAATAATGTACACATAATAATAGCATATAACAATAGTGCATAATAATAGTACCTACCTATACTGTGGGAGATTAAACACGATAATCCATGTAAATAATTTGTATAATAAGTAGTCAAAATAGTTAGGTCATCGTCATCATTATCACTTCATTTTTCTCACAAAATCACGTGCTTCTGAGAACACAGGCTATATCCGGTTATCTCAGTACCCATCTGTGTCTAAGGTCCTGCCCAACTCAGGTGGCAGCTGCAGGTCCTTGCTGAACTGAATTCATTATATTCACATCAGCTCTTTGGTTCTCGGGTCTGTCCATGGTGATCCCACAATCCTCTCACTAAACTCCTGGCTTCTCTGGGCTCTGCTCTTGGCCCTGACCCAGTTTTAGGGTTCCTTTGGGCAACAAAGGATTTCCTGAAACTCTGAGTCCTGCCTACCCTGCCAATCACCCATGCCAGGGAGAGTCTGCATTTAATGCCTCCCAGCCTGGGCCTTCTGCGTGGGTCTCTCCACTCCTGCTGCTGTTGTGCCCTCTATCTTACAGGTAAGCACTCAGGACTCCTCTTCACCTTCTCCTTCCTCCCCCAGGAGCTGTGCAGCTAGCTCTGAGCTCTCTGCCACAGCAAAACAGCAGTGCCTTCAGTGCCCTCCTGCAGTCCTAATGTTGGCCCTGCCTCTACATTCATGACTGCCGCTTTCTGCACCTTCAAAGGGTCCGATTCCCCAACTCAGTGGAGCCTCAGACTCAGAGGGGCTGGAAGCATGTGAACTGCATTTCCCAGAATGCTTGCCTAGAGGGATTAGAATCTACCAATGAAAGGCCCTCCTACCAGACATGGAAGGCAAAAAAGAGGTAAGCTCTGATGTGGTCCTTGGGCAGGGGTAGTGAGCAGCACATGAGACTTGGCAGATGTGAAGTTTTGCATGGACTTCCAGCTGTTTTCTATGCACCAGCCTCAGTGATAGAGGCAGCTATGACCATGGTCAGCAGGGTTTTCTGGCTACTGACTCACTAAGAGTTGGTAGCCAACCTGACCCCTGTCTCCCCACCCCTCTCAAGAGTTTTATAAACATCTAAATTCTTATGTCAAATCTGATCCTACTTAAAAATAACCTGGGATATATCTATGTCAATTCCCTTCTACCTCCCCCGCACAGCAATTATAAAAAATAGATTAAGATGTTTCTTCCCAAAGACCTCCTTTTATACCACATATTCTAAGAACTTATGGGGAACATAGTCAAAGGGACCAAGAATATTAAATTCTTTAAAGACTTCGTGTACTTTGCTGATGATAGAGCAAAGGATAAGGTGAAACCCTAGTCACCCCTCCTCTTCTCCATCCTCTTCCCCTTCCCTCCTCAACCTGATTCTTTCCCTTGTTAGAGAGAGATGGGATGGAGATTTGAAATAGAAGATGCCTGTGTGAGCTGGAATATATTGGATATAAAAGTAACAGTTGACACTGAATACACAGTGGTTACATGTCAGGCATTGGGTTAAATGCAGTACAGAAATTATATGATTATTATATGATCATATTACTTAATTCTCAAAACAATACAAGAACTATTCACAAAATAATAGCAAACGGCCATCAGGTGTAAGGACTCACTCTGGGTGCATATTGTGTTAAGGGCTAGCTACATTGTTATGTTTAATTCTTCCACCAGTCTACAAAGTAGGTGTTGGATTTCCACTTTTAATAGATGGGAGAAATCAAGATATAGACTAGATCATCCCAGGTCCCAGAAATATAGCCGAAAGAATCAAAATTCACCCAGGTCTAAGTTACTCCTGAGCCTGATCAAAGTTTAATGAAGGTGAGAGTTGAAGCTTCAGACCATGACCTAACAGCCATTTTCGTTGGTACTCAAGTGTTAAATGGCAAGTAGCCCCAAAGCCAGCACCCACCACTCCGAATCCTTTTCACACCTGTCCCCCTCCACTTCCCCAGAACCACACTCCTCAGACTTCTGAATGTTCTGCTTTGGGCCCACTGCAAGCATCCCCAGGGATACTTTGATTAAATCAACCTTACCCATTCTTGCAAAGAAAGCTTCACTTTCCCCCAAAACAATTTCCTTTAGAAAGAATCTGATTAACCTTGCAGTTGGCAAAAAGGACTTGGGAGATGGTCCCGCTGATCCCTCCTCCTGGCCTCTCTGCTCTCTCCTTTGGTCCCAGCTTCCCCTTCTGAAATCTGGCTCAGGCTCTCTCCACATCCTCTGCGGAGCCTCCCTGTGGGCCCAGGGTTTCATCCTGCTCAGTCCCTCACATCTGGACCAGGATTGGCAGTAACACTGCAGCCGCATGAGCCTCTTTTCTCCTCATCCCTCCCTTTCCCAATTATGCAAGTAACTCTCAACTCAGGAGGATAGTGCTGGCCAGGGAGTCAGGGTTGCCACAGCGACAGTACCAAGAGGCAGCGCGCCTCATTAATCCCAACAGCCCCCCAAAGCCACTCCAAATAAACAGGATTTCTGTTATAAAACTGGGCATGTGCTACACAGATCTAGACCCACACCTCCTCTCCCAGCCAGGAGCTGCCTCTAAGTCCCTTCTGTGCCCTGTGCCCCTCTGGACAGATGTAGAAGAATTTGGGGTGACCATTTCTACTCAGATATTCCATTTCAGCCTCACATCCTGGAGAAGGGAGACGCGTGGGGTGATGGGTGGCGGGAGGAGAGGGAAGCAAAGCTTCAGTGAAGAGCGAGCCACGTCCTGGACTCCACCGCATTGCCTGAGACAGGGTACATGGGGGTCATTAGTGAACACACAGCCTCACACGCACCAATTGCAGAACCATTATTCAGTCGTTTCCATAACGAGGCCTTTGGAATAACAATCAAGCTGAAGGAGGCAGGAAGCAGATTGAAGCCTCCTCTCACATGAGGTTTGAGGACAGAGCCTTTCAGGGCACTTGCTGTGATTGGGTCAGGGAATGTGTGGCAGGAGTAGCAGGCAGAAGTCTCCTCACACAGCACCAACCGGATGGAGGCATGGGACCCATGTGGATGGAGGCATGGGACCCATGTGGATGGAGGCATGGAGGCATGGGACCCATGTGGATGGAGGCATGGGACCCATGTGGGTGGAGGCATGGGATCCATGTGGGTGGAGGCATGGGACCCATGTGGATGGAGGCATGGGATCCATGTGGATGGAGGCATGGGATCCATGTGGATGGAGGCATGGGACCCATGTGGATGGAGGCATGGGACCCATGTGGGTGGAGGCATGGGACCCAAGTGGATGGAGGCATGGGACCCACTGGCTGGTTACCAATGTTCCGCAGGCTCAGAGATCTATGGTCAACTCATCCTTGCCTTCCGAGCCACCACTGCTCAAGGCCCAAGAGAAGCATCAGTTTTCTAAGATATTATGGTGGATTACCTTTTAGTGGTTGTCTGGTTCATTTTTTCACTTACGTCCACAACTCCCCACCCACTCCTAACCCAGGCAGTATTTTGGGCTTAGCATTGTGGCACTGGATGATGGAGATCTGTAGTGCCTGCTCACAATTACTTCTAACCCTAAGGACCTCATCTGGAGGATACTGTGCTTGCAGAAATCAGAGAAGAAAAGGGAACCGAGAAAAGGGAGTGAACCTGCCCAGATCTATGAAAAGGCTTCTGTCCTGGAAGCCAGGCACATTATAAGTACTCCAAAAGTGCAGGTTGAATCTGAAGCCACAGTAAAAGTATAAATTATTTTAAATTTCAAGACACTTCTGTCACTGGATTCTTTACTGCTTTAGGACACTTGCTGTAATTGGGTCCCTTACTGCTATGAATCCCTATTCTCCCCAAGAGAGACGTGTGATCAGATTTCACCTCCTCCTGCTTCCCTCTTCCCCATCTTATACAAGTGCTCCTTCTCTGATCGTTGGTCCATCAGCACAGTGACCTTAATGACTGCTCTTTCAGAAGACCCCACCCAGCTGGCTGTGGTCAAAGGTGCTGGCTGGGCAGTGCCTAAACCACAGGGTGCCAGAGGGTAAACAGAACCTGCGTACACACTGCAGATGCAGGAACTCAGTGTGAGGCTGGGGAGCTGGGTTTAGAGTGCCTTGCTCAACCAGCTTTTATCTTTCCAGGCGACAGCCTCAGGCCCCTTGGTCTCCCAGAGCATCTCCCTGGGAGGACCCATGCCTCTCCTCTGTCCCAAAGCATCAGTTTCTCCTACTCCTCTTTTTCCTCCTCTTCTCCCTACTTCCCTTAGATAAGCTTGTCTTGAAGGCTCCCTGGCTTCTCATACGGGGTCTGTAAGTCTGGCTTCTTACCCCATCAAATCCACTGTTGGCAGGAACTGGAGGATGCAGGGACTAGAGACTTACTGTGCTCCAATCTGGGCTCTGCTGCTGATAGCTTTCCAAACTTTGTCTAAAATGCTTTATCTTTTGGACCTCAGTTCCACCATCTGCAAAGTGCAATAATAACAATAGACCTACTTCAAAGGGTTTTATGAGGATGAAATGAATTGATGTTCATTACGTGCTCCCTATAGTCTGTTGTATGGTAAGGACTTCGAAACTGAACTGAAAGTTCAAAGCACTGGATTATACTCAGGAGTAAATGACTAAACCAATGTCAAGGGTCGACCTTCCAGGGAGTATTAATTCTTGAAATTCAGCAAAGTCAACCTCAGAAGACTTTAGCTGCTCCTGGGCATTCTACTTCCTGTTGCTGGGTTGTGTGGCCCCAAAATGGGCCTCCTCAGCCTTTCCTGTGCCAGAAAAGTGCATGTATCTGAGGGTCTTTATGTTTTCCTATGTCCCACCTCCTATATCCCATATGCTGTTCCTCTAGCTCTCCCTGCCCAACCCTCTCCCAATCCAGTCTGTCCTACTACCATGTGTCCTCCTTCCCTAGACTTGAGACCATTTTCCAACAAGTCAGCTCCTGGCCATCTCATGGCCCAGTGATAAACACCGGAAAGCAGAGCATGCCTGTCAGAGGAACTGGGTTCTGGGACAATGTAGAGGGCAGGAGGGATGGCTGACACCAGAGCTGGGACAGGGGGCAGAGCTGTGATTGCAAGTTAGAGGCATAATGGCTGGGGAGGTACAGAGAACAGAGGGCACCCACGGTATCTGAGGGAGGAGACGGGTAAGTTTGGGAGAAGGTCACGTTGAGCTGAGGCTTCAGAGTTGAACTGCAGAACAGCCTGGGGCTACTGCTCCTACGGGGGAAGAGGATGGTCCTAGGGACTCAGCTCCATGGATGGGGGGGCTGGGGGACTGCATTCCCCTTGGAGGCTGAAAATTGCTCCAACAGGCGCTGCACCCTTCTTTCTTTCTGTCCTTCTCTGAGGTGGTCTCATTGACAAAGCAAAATTCCAGAATCTACCACTTTTTTTTTAATATTATGGAGGTTTAATTAGCATACCATAACATTCACTGCAAATGTACAGCTCCATTATTTTGAGTAAATTTGCAGAGTTGTACGACCATCATCACAATCCAATTTCAGATCACTTCCATCACCCCAAACCTTCCCTCATACCCATTTTCAGTCAATAACTTCTCTCAACCCCAATCCCAGGCAACCACTGATGTACCTTCTGTTTCTACAGACTTGCCTTTCCTGGATATTTCATGGTCTCATTCTATATTTTCTTTGCATCTGGTTTCTTTCACTTAGCGTGTTTTTTAGGTTCGTCCATATTGTAGCCTATATCAGTACTTTACTTCTTTTTATTGATGAATAATGTTGCACTGCAGGAATAGACCACATTTTGTTTATTCATCCACCAGTTAACAGACATTTGTATAATTTCCACTTTTTGGCTATTATAAATAATGCTGCTGTGAAGGTTTCTGTTAGCCATTGTGTGGAAATATATTTTCATTCTCTTGGGTAGAGACCTAGGAGTTGCATAGCTGGGTCATATGGTAAATTTATGCTTAACTTAAGAAACTGCCAATTTTTTTTTCAAAGTGGCTGTATAATTTTGCATTCCCACCTGTAATATACAAGGGTCCTAGTCTTTAAATTTAACATTTGGAATTATAGCCATGTTAGTGGGTGTGAAGTGGTATCTCATTATGTTTTTGATTTTCATTTCCCTAGTGACTAATGTTGAGCATCTTTTCATATACATATTAATCATTTGTATGACTTTTTTGTTGATATTTCTATTCAAATTTTTTCACTCACTTTTTAATTGAGTATTTTGACTTCTTACTATTGAGTTTTAAGAGTTCTGTATATTCTAGCCTGACCAGGCGATGGCACAGTGGATAGAGCATTGGACTGGGATGTGGAGGACCCAGGTTCGAGACCTTAAGGTCACCAGCTTGGGCACAAGCTCATCTGGTTTGAGCAAAGCTCACCAGCTTGAGCCCAAGGTCTCTGGCTCCAGCAAGGGATCACTCGGTCTGCTTAGCCCCCCGGTCAAGGCACATATGAGAAAGCAATCAATGAACAACTAAGGAGCTGCAATGAAGAATTGATTCTTCTCATCTCTCTCCTTTCCTGTCTGTCTGCCCCATCTGTCCCTCTCTCTGACACCACAAAAAAAAGAGTTCTGTATATTCTATGTCTCTTATCAGTTATATGACAATTTTTTTCTCCCAGTCTGTGCCATGTCTTCTAATTTCCTTAATGATATTTCTGAGGAACAAAAGTTTTAACTTTAATGAAATCCAATTTATCCATTTTCTCTCTTATGGATTGTGATTTTGGAGTCATACCTAAGAAATCTTTGCCTTAAGGTCATAGAATTTTATTCTAGAAGTTTTATAGTTTTGGGTTTTTTTATTTAGGTCTATGATTCATTTTTGAGTTAATGTTTGTATATGGTGTGAGGTAAGGGTCTAATTTTGTGTCTTTTGCATATGTATATCCAATTGTCCCATCATTGTCCCATCTTTCTAAATGAACACCAGGAATCCACCTCTGAGGCTGGTTTACAACTACCAGTGTGACTCTGACCATCCATTCATCCCAAATGCTTCAGGTGGAAGAAAGGTCTGACACAGTCTACAATGTGTTATGGAGAAGGGTCCCAATGTGTGGGGTTCCTCATCGTGCAAGTCCTTTGCAGGGTACATAGCATACTTCCTTCCTCTTAGAGTGACCTGTCCACTGTCTGACTTAGGAAGGTAGCAATGATAGAGGAGAACTGTGAGGGTGACAGGATGGAGGCAGGAGAGTGGCCTCCTGACAGCTGCCTGTCCCTTCCTACCACAATGGGGTGCAAGGAGCTGTGGATGATGCCATATAAGCCACCACAGTCCAGTACTGGCCAACCCCAGTCCTTGGCTAAAAAAAAAGCCCTACCAGCCCCTAGCTGTTGACAGCTGGTTCCAGGAAGCCAAAGAAAGAGACACTCACTCATCTCTAGAAACCTCATCAGGTTCAAGTGAGCCTCAGATACACCGATTTGCTCTCTGGGGGCCGGAGTCACACACTGACAGAGATGGGGAAAAGCGGGCCCTGTGGCTGGAGAGCAGGAACATGGACAACAGCTCAGCAGCAGGTCCGAGCAGCAGGGCTCACATGATGCTGGCTATCGATTCCCGATTCCCATGCCATCTAACCCATGGCGGACAAAAGGAAAATGCCAGCAGACTCTCTGGCACTCTAAATGGCTGAATTCCCAGACGGGCAGTGCCACCGGGGTGCCTCTACCTCCAGGGAGGGCCGCAGGGACAGGTGGGAGGTGCATCAAAGACGTGAGAGCAGCCCGCACAGCAAGGGCAAGGTCAGTGGGGAAAGCCCAGGAATCAGATCGCCATGCTCCAGGTACTCTGAAAACAGCTTCCTGTATCCAACACCGAGTCTTTCTTCCTTTGGAGACCACCAAACACTTCCAGAAATCTGTCCTAACCTGGAAGGCACCCGCTGCTCACACCCACGGCTTCCATCTGACTCCAGAAAGCACACAGAATGGCAAATGCATTTCAGCCCTGGCTTCTTCTCAGCAGCTGGCTGAAATGTGTGCAGAGGGCTCTCCCTTCTGGCCTGTGGGTCCCACTCCTCCCTTCTACCCTATTCCACTGCTGCCTTGCTCACTCCCTCTGATACTGTTTACAATACATGACCTTTACCAAGAGGTTCCATGTTTAGGGAAGAGGGAGAGCTCCCAAAATGTAAGGATTGGAAAGAGGCTTTGTATCAACATGGCGCCATCCCTACATGTTCAGATAGGGAAGCTGAGGCCCAGAGGGTAGGTGATTGGCCAAAGCCTACAGCACAGGAGACTGGACAAGGCCTGTGTGAGTGCCATTGCCTCTGGGCCAGTGACCAGCACCTTCCCAGATGGGAAACACATCAGTGGGTTTTGATAATGAAGGGATTCAAGATCTAATGAAAGTATTTTGTTCACTAGCAGATAAATAAAAGTACCTCTAAAAGTGAGGCCTCTGTTGTACTTATTCAATTAATCCATAGAGTACTAAGTAAATATTTAAGAAACAATTAACCCTAAAAGGAAAATCATCTAATAGCTCTACATATAAAATATAAAATTATATAAAGTCTGGAAACAAAACCTGAAATTCTGTAGAAAGTTCTAAACTTGCATTTGCTCAATTATTCATTCATTCATTCATTCACTTATTCAACAAATATCTATTGGTTGAAACATATTATGTATGTTTAAATCTATAAATTCATGATGATACTTAAAATAAAAATCCTCACTGGGCAACTTTGGAGGATGTAAGAACCAACTCATTATTCTAAAAAGTGATCAAGAGAAAGAGTCAAGCACTTATCTGCCTTTCCTATATACACTTTACCACAGGGTAACCAAATATTTAATGAGAGTAAGTTTCTCCCTATAAAAGTACTCCAGCTAATATATGCAGAAGGAATGATAGAATTAGAGAGTATTCACATTTTGTAAGGCCTAATGGAATACTGGATTTTGGCAATGATAATCAGCTCCTCTAACTCACAGAGTACAACTAAAAATGATGTTTCCTGATGGAAAACTATGAGGCAGATATATTCTTTCCAAAGAAACAAACCTGAATCATAATCAAGCCTCTTAAGTCCAATGCACATGAAATGGCGGAACAGAGAAACAAGTTCAACAACATCCCTGGAATGCAATGAGTAAACCTAGATTATGGGAGAGTCCAAGGTACAACATACCTTGGACTTTAACAAATGGGTTTCTAGAACAGAGCAAGAGAGTTAGAGTGAGATCTATAAATTAAAAGAGGCTAAAAAGACAAAACAAACAACTGCAATTTAAAAACCTTCTTTGGAGCCTTATTCAAACAAAAAAATATATATATCTGTAAAAAAAAAAAAAGACATCCAGAGAATATTGAATACTCACTGGATATATAGTGATATTAAGTGATTATTATAAATCTGTTTAGATCTGATAATGGCATCGTGGCTATTATTTCTAAAACACCCTTGTCTTTTAGAGATACACACTGAAGTACTTACAGATGAAACGATATGATGTCTTAGATTTTCCTCAATATAGGGGGATGGATGAAAGACTAGACTTGTGTCAGTAATTGTTGAAGCTTTCTACTTTTGTTCATCTTTGACATTTCCCATCATAAATATGTTAAAACAATATTTTTTGAGCTCCTACTAGGGGACAGGTGTGGAAGATGCAACAGTTCACCAGATAGGGAAATAACTAATCCACGGGGCTTCCATTTTTGTGGGGGGGGGGGGGGGAGGAAACAGACAGTAAATAAACAAATGAATAAGAAAATGTCACATATCAAGAAATGCCTGGAAGACAACATAACAGGGAACATGAGAGTGACAGGAGAGCAGAAGGTATTTCAGACTTTAAGATCAGGGAAGATCAGAGCCAGCCACACAAAAGATCAGGGGATATAACTTCTTAGGCAGAAGGAGCAGAGCGGCAAGAGCAAAGGGTCTCAGGCAGGACCATGAGCAGCAGGAAAGCTGAGTAGCTGCAGCCCAGTGGGCCTGGATGGAGCAGAAAGAGACACATCAGAGAGTGAGTGGGCTCAGGTCATGGAACGCTGGAAAGGAATCTGGTTTGTTTGTTTTTTTGTTGTTAGTTTTTTGGTGTGGCAGAGACAGAGAGAGTCAGAGAGAGGGACAGATAGGGAGAGAGATGAGAAATATCAATTCTTCGTTGCGGTTCCTTAGTTGTTCATTGATTGCTTTCTCATATGTGCCTTGACTGGGGGGCTACAGCAGACCGAGTGACCCCTTGCTCGAGCCAGCAACCTTGGGCTCAAGCTGGTGAGACTCGCTCAAACCCAATGAGCCCGCGCTCAAGCTGGTGACCTCAGGGTCTCAAATCTGGGTCCTCCGCATCCCAATCCGACGCTCTATCCACTGCACCACCACCTGGTCAAGCAAGGAGTCTGGTTTTATTAAGAAAGGGTGAGACGATGGTGGACTGGGCTGGGCTCTACAGTGGAGATGGAGCAAAGCAGAGACTAAAGCATCTTCTCGGGGTAGCGCTGACAGAACTGGCTGATGGATGAAAAGCAGGGTTGGAGAAGATGTTGAGGGAAGGAATGACCTAACTTTCTTGATTCAATAACTGGATCTGTGGTGGTGCCATTAATGAGATGGTGAAAGTGGGGAGCAATCAATGTGAAGGAGAAAACGAAGAGTTCTTTGCAGATAGCAGTGAATTTGAAACACCTATGGGCTGTCCAGAGGAAAATGTCAAGTCGGCAGACGAAGAGATGACTCTTGAGTGCAGGTCTTGGTGGGAGAAGTAAATTTTGGGGTCATTAACATGCACCTGGTATTTACAGCTATGAGATTTTTCACTCATGACCAAAGTAACATGGAGGGGAGCACCTCACCCCATCTTTCTGAAGCCGTTTCCTGAACCTCAATGAAATGGTGCTGGAACAGAAAGAAGTGTCCAACTACTTTAAAATAACCCCCAGATCGCAGCACTCTGTGCATTCTGGTCCAGCATATTATCTCTTCACATAACCACAGCTCCCCTCCATGAACTCTGAGAAGAGTCCACAGCAGTCCTTCCCCCAGCTTAGCATACTCAAGTCCTACCCTCTCTAAGGACGCTCTTAAAAGTCATGCTAATCTCATGAAGACTTTCTATCCCTCACACTAGCTGGAAACGATCTTTCCCTCCTCTGAGCTCCCACTGATCTGTACCTGCCTTTCTCTGAGGTCTTACTGCTCTCAGCCAAGTATGTCCTTCTGGGGGCACAGTCATCCTCAGTGAGACGGGGATGTCCCCAGGAGCAGAAACTGTTGGCCCCACCTTTGTATCCTAGCACAGAGGAAAAGGATGTTTGAAACTTTGGTCTCCTTAGCAGTTTTTTTTCCAGGGAAGCATACTCTGTTGTTGCAGAAGGTTTATATATTTTGTGCCAAGGCAGAGCCAAATCTGGTTAGGAGAGAAAGGTGGGGTGGGGCAGATCTCCTAAGACTCTGAGGAGGAACCTCTGCAAGGAGCTGACCTTGCTCACTGCCAGAAAGCCTCCAGGTGTGTCAGAGGCGGATTTAATGGCAGGTGTACCGGGCGCACGCCCTGGGCCCCCACTTCTGAAGGGCCCCACAAAACCCCAATTTCACACTTTTTTCTAATGACACCAAGTTTGGTTTCATATGTGCAACTTTAACATTAATAGTACATAATATTTTTTTTATTTATTTAAAAATATGGTTAACATTATTTTTGTTTTCTCTGTCTCTCTTTTTATTTTTTACTTATGATTTTAATTTATTGTGTTTACATAGATCCAAGTGTCCCACCAAATATATCTCCCCCATCCCCGTGTTCCCCTCAGCCCCCCCTTGTCCCCTCCCCCCAATGCCTTCCCCCTTCCCTCCAGGATTTGCTGTTCTGTTCTCTATAATGCTGTGTTATGTATATATAATTTCACCAATCTTTTTCCCTTCTCTGATCCCATCCTCTCATCCCCTTTCCCTCTGACCATTTTCCCTCTGGTCCCTTTGATCCTGCCTCTGCCTCTATTCCATTCCTCAGTACACATTGTTCATTAGATTCCTCATATGAGTGAGGTCATACGATATTTTTCTTTCTCTGCCTGGCTTATTTCACTTAGCAAGATAGTTTCCAGGTCCATCCATGCTGTCGCAAAAGGTAAGGGGCCCAATATTTTCTTCTGCACCCGGGGCCTCAACTGACCTTAATCCGCCTCTGAGGTCTGTGGAACAAAAGAAGGCAGAGACCAGATAGGCCACTTTTGGGCCACGGGCCACACTTCATTGCACATGGTTGTAGTACATGGACAACTGGCCATGTGCATCATTCTTGACTATGTGAAGAATCAGAGCTTATAGTCTGTTGTCTCTTTTCAACTACCTGTCTCAGGTATGGAGCTCCCTATCCCATGACCCAAATCCACCTTCAACCCTGCCTCGTGCAACTCTCAATTCACACTCTAGGAATGCAAAAGGCACAAACACTTGCCTAAAACTGAAAGAAAAAAGAAGTTAAATAGAATGTTGAAAGGATATATTACAAAGCTATTATTGAATAAATTATTAATTAGTCACTGTGTATAACTATTTTATTCATTACTATCTCCACCTATCCCTCACAATAATAAGCAAAGGGCCTGGGCTGATAATAAGAGGGTGATCACTTTGCACAGTTGCCTTGCTAAGCCCTCCCTTACCTGCCTGGGCCAAGGACTCTCTCAAACCATACAGCTCAGCCTCCTGGTGATCTGGCCAGTTCAACTGCCAGTAATGCTTGCGGGTGAGCCCCAAGACACCTAGCTTCCCACCTCTGGCACAATCAAAGATCAAAACCCTACTGGCATGGAACAAGTCAGATGGGTTCTGGACTTCCTTGACATAGTGGCCTTCACTGCTGCCTAACAGAGGAATACACACAGTCCTGAATATCAGACCAGTCCTGTCAAAATAGAAGATCTTACAGGCTGACCAGAGTTAATTTCTTTAACCTGAGCCAGCTTGATGGACTTTTCCAGGCACACCAGAGCACCAAGCTTACCCTAGGAGGCATAACCCCATGCACCAGGTTGAATTCATACGGTGTGTGGACAACAGAACACACAGACAGAAGTTCAATACCATGACTGTCATTCATCCCCACTGTTCCGAAACTGGAAGCATTCGCTCTTTACAATCGCCCTTTCATAGTGAAACTAATTTGGGAAATGCTGTGCAGCATGTCCACCTCCTACAGATTCACACTCTGTGCTTCCAGCAAGGCTCCGCCATGTCCTGTAGTAAAGAGACCCATTTGTGTTCGCTTTAGGGTTTCTTAGTCATTTGATCACACAGCCATTACCTCCCACAACTCTGTGGTATGCACTTGAGGAAACACTACTGAACATCTCTACGATCAAACCATTCGACCTTTTCCTGGAAACATCACATGTCAGTGGGACTCAAGCAATCATCAGAATCTTTAGTGCAAGGACACAAATGTCATGTCTCAGAGCAAGAGCTGGAGATTCAGAGTGGTTCAGTGGGTGCCCTAAGTGTCACAGAGCTGGTTAGAGTAGAACTAGCAAAGGGACCTAGATCTCTGGAAATCAGGCCAGCACTCAGGCTCTGGGAGGACATGTATGAGCAAGCACACCAGGCCTGAGCCCACAGAACCTGGGGTCAGTCTCATTCTAACCTGGCAGGTGGCCTCATCCAGCTCTGAGGTCACTCACGAGCACATCCATGCCCACATGGCCTTCCTCATCGGAAGACCCACCACACTTTTCTGCCTGAGGACAGCCTCCGTTGATTGGTTTCTATTGGAGCTGGAGGTCCTGCTCCAAACCATCTCCCCTTGGGTGCTAGGTTACTCTCTGTTCACAAAAGGCAGAGAGCCCTCAGAGAACCCCTGTTCAGAACATGCACAACTAATGACTCATGAAAGGGTTTAGTTTGGCCCAGTTGAGAGGTTTTGCTTTGTTTGTAATTAAAATTATCTTCTTAAGAGAGTGTGCTATAAAAATTAACTCAAATTGATGAAAGATCTAAATTAAGAGCTAAAATTATAAAATTTCTGGAAGAAAACATAGGTATAAATCTTTGGATGTAGGTAATGGGTTCTTAGCTACGATATGAAAAGCACAAGCAGCAAAAAGAAATAGCCCTGGTCAGTTGGCTCAGCGGTAGAGCATCAGCCTGGCGGGCGGGGGACCCGGGTTCGATTCCCAGCCAGGGCACATAGGAGAAGCACCCATTTGCTTCTCCACCCCCCACCCCCACCCTCCTTCCTCTCTGTCTCTCTCTTCCCCTCCCGCAGCCAAGGCTCCATTGGAGCAAAGATGGCCCAGGCACTGGGGATGGCTCCTTGGCCTCTGCCCCAGGCGCTGAAGTGGCTCTGGTCGCGGCAGAGCGATGCCCCGGAGGGGCAGAGCATCGCCCCCTGGTGGGCAGAGCGTCACCCCCTGGTGGGCGTGCCGGGTGGATCCCGGTCAGGCGCATGCGGGAGTCTGTCTGACTGTCTCTCCCTGTTTCCAGCTTCAGAAAAAAAAAAAATAGTAGGTGAACTGGTTTCATCAAAACGAAAACTTCTGTGCTCTAAAGCAGTGGTCCCCAACCTTTTTTGGGCCACGGACCGGTTTAATGTCAGAAAATATTTTCACAGACCGGCCTTTAGGGTGGGATGGATAAATGTATCACGTGACTGAGACAAGCGTCAAGAGTGAGTCTTATAAGAGTGTGGTGGTTACGGGGGGAGGGGGGAGGGAGGAGAGGGAAAGGGAAAGGGGGAGGGGGAGGGGCACAAAGAAAACTAGATAGAAGGTGACAGAGGACAATCTGACTTTGGGTGATGGGTATGCAACATAATTGAATGACAAGATAACCTGGACATGTTATCTTTGAATATATGTATCCTGATTTACTGATGTCACCCCATTAAAAAAATAAAATTATAATAAAAAATAATAATAAAAGAGTGAGTCTTAGATGGATGTAACAGAAGGAATCTGGTTATTTTTTTAAAAATAAAACATCGTTCAGACTTAAATATAAGTAAAACAAAAATAACGTAAGTTATTTATTCTTTCTCTGCAGACCAGTACTAAATGGCCCACAGACCGGTACTGGTCCGTGGCTCGGGGGTTGGGGACCACTGCTCTAAAGGATACCGCTAAGAAAGTTAAAAGACAACCCATAGCATGTGAGAAAATATTTTCAAACCATATAGCTGAAAAGGGACTAGTATTCAGAATATACGAAGAACTCTTACAACTCCATAAAAAAGAGAACTAACCCAATTTAAAAGTGGGCAAAGGAGTTGAACAGACATTTCTCTGCAAATGTACTAATAGCCTAATAGGCAAGAAAAGATGATCAACAACATTTTTCATTAAGAAAATGCAAATTGAAACTACAATGAGATATCATTTCACACCCCCTAGGATGACTATAATAAAAATATGGACAATATCAAGTGTGGGTGAGGACACGGGAAAACCGTAACACTCATACAATGCTGCTGGGAATATAAAATGGTGCAGCCATGTTGGAAAAACATTTCACAGTCTTTTAAAAAGTTAAACAAAAAGATAGCATATGATCCAGAAATTCCTATTACAGACCTAAGAGTTAAAACATATATCCACGCAAAAACTTTTACACAAATGTTTATCATTCAACTAAAAAGTAGATATAAACCCAAAATCCACTGACTGATGAATAGATAAAATGTAGCGTACTCATCAAACAGAACATTATTCAGTCATGAAAAGGAATGTATTACTGATATATGCACATGGATGAACCTTGAAAACATTATGCTAAGTGAGAGAAACCAGTCACAAAAGACCCCATATTGTATGATTCCGTGGATATGAAATGTCCAACATAGGCAAATAGAAAGTAAGTTAGTAGTTGTCAGTGGCTAGGGGAAGCAAAAAATGGCGACTGTTAATGAGTGTGGATTTCTTTAGTGGAGGATGAACATGTTCTGGAATAAGATAATGATGACGGTTGTACAACTTTGTGAACATACTAACAACCACTTTAAGGGGTGAATTTTATGACATGTGAACTTTATTCCAAATTGAGCGAGAGACACAGAGAGAGAAAGAGAATGAATATGAAGGTGCACCCTGGCTCCCCAGTGTTCTCATCGCTTGCCCTGGCTTGGCCCCCATAGACACTGCATCTGAGAATTGTGGCCCAGACTGCCACTCACCTTATGCATGAGCACACTGAGGTCCAAACAGGCCACGACTGGCCCAAGGTCACACATTAGCAGTGGCAGAGCTGGAAACCAGAGTCCATGTCCCCACGCCTCAGAGCCCCTGAAAGCCTATTCAGCTTCCCTAGGAACGTAAGGCTCTGGGATGCTATCAGGAGTAAGAAAGACACTTTGTGTTTGTATGTCCACATGACCACCCTCATCCACTCCCACTAGGAAGTGCACACTCCCCATACCTAAAACAGTCACTGCGGCGGACACTGAGCGTGAAGCCCAGAGGCTTGGCAGTTTTTCCTCCCCCACCCCCCACAGGGTGCGAGGCCCTGCCTGTGCCTCACTGCTTCTGCCCTGTGACGCTCCTCCCCTCTCTGTCCCCCTCCTCTCCCTCCTCCTCCTTTCCTCCCCACTCTGTCCCCTTCCTCTCCCTCCTCCTCCTTTCCTCCCCACTCTGTCCCCCTCCTCTCCCTCCTCCTCCTTTCCTCCCCACTCTGTCCCCTTCCTCTCCCTCCTCCTCCTTTCCTCCCCACTCTGTCCCCCTCCTCTCCCTCCTCCTCCTTTCCTCCCCACTCTGTCCCCTTCCTCTCCCTCCTCCTCTCCCCTTTTTGTGTTCTTTCAAACAGGTGTAATTGCAAATTGGGAGACCTCCCTGTAATGGGGTGAGCTGCCAGGGATCAGCTTTACAGGAGAAAAGTGACCCACATCATAATAAACTGGATAACCCGGTACTTCAGGCACTCTCGGGTGACACCTGAATTCTAAATGTCAGCTTAGTAGCTGCAAAGCAGTGAACAATTGTGTTCATTCAGAGAGATCTCCTTCTGTAATAAAATTCTTCCTAGCTCAGAGGTAAACCTTGTAGAGAAACAGAATAGAAGTTTCCAGTTTTCTCACAGACTGGAACTTGGGTGGAAGACTCCACTGCCATGGGGACCAACCCGATGAGCTGCACAGAGACGTGCACGAGAAATACCGGCTGGTGCGGTTTGTTTGGTGATATTGGTGAGGATCTCTTCCATGAATCTGAGTGAAGAGTCTAATTTGAAAATAAATTGCTTCTCCCAAACCACTTCCTCGAACTGTGTTCTGTGAGTTGTCATTAGGTGTTCTAAGGAGAAAAGCTTCCTGCAGTCAGATAAGTTTAGGAGATCCAGAATGGTGGTCAAGATCAGCTAGCAAGGACAGCCCTGTTGTGGCCGAGGCCTCCCCTCCTCCAGGGCTGCACTGAGGCCTAGGGAGGGGGAGGGGAGGAGAGGAGAGGAGGGCAGAGCCCACTGCCCTGCCAGGCAGGCCCCCCTTCCCATTCACGGCACGCTCAGCAACAGAGGGACTGGACGTTAGTGCTGTGACCGAGGCTCTTCGTTCACCTTTTGCCATGTCCATCAAGTGAGATGAAGAGCAGAGGAATGAGGAAGACAGCGAGGAGGACAGAGCGTGCCAGCCCAAGGCCGGACGGAGCGCGCCAGCCCAAGGCCGGACGGAGCGCGCCAGCCCAAGGCCGGACAGAGTGTGCCAGCCCAAGGCCAGACGGAGCGCAGGGCTCCAGCGCTCAGCTCAGTATGGCTCTTCCCAGCCTGGTGCGGCTGGTTCATAACCCTCTCCCCCTCTGCGCCTGTCCACTGTCTGCCAGACTCACCGCTCCCTGGGTGTGAATGTGGCCCCCCAGGGGTCCCGGGTTGTCCCAGAGAACCCATTCTAGCTTTGGAGGGGCAGCCTCCTGGGCGAAATTCCAATGTTTCGGTAACTGATTGCTCTCTACAGCTGATCAAATGTGATTTTCCAGTTGAGAGAGAAAAATAAACTCACTAAAAAAAAAAGTGAGCTAAAATCAAGCTAATCTAAAAGAGAAAGCCCACGCACAATGCCTGAGCAGGGGGGGGGCTCTGCCCAGCAGCCTAGCTTAGCTGGGCTTTCAGGAAAGGCAGCAAGGATACGAGTTTGTGGATCCCTGCAGACATATGAACACTTATATATTCAGTGTATGTGTACACATAGACATGTACACATGTGACATATGTGCACTTATGTCAAGGAATCTGATTATGTGTTTAGAAAATGCTGTCACCATACTCGGAACCTGCAAGGAAGAAAGAGTGACCAAAGCCCTGGGGAGGTGAGGGTACAGAACCCCTCCAAAAGCTGAACAAGGAAGCCGGTGCCCACACTGCCCAGTCTTGTGGAGAAAAGGAGGCAAGAGGCTGTCAGCAAGCATCACAGATTGATGACACAGCAGAGACTTGG
The DNA here is from genome assembly GCF_036850765.1 of Saccopteryx bilineata. Lineage (NCBI taxonomy): Eukaryota > Metazoa > Chordata > Mammalia > Chiroptera > Emballonuridae > Saccopteryx > Saccopteryx bilineata. The sequence goes on along the minus strand of NC_089499.1, from coordinate 38,638,559 downwards.
GTCCTCCATGGGTCCAAGAAGGTGGTTGAGGGCGGTGTTTTTCAACCGCTGGTCTGCAGACTAGTCTGCCAGAAATTCCGTGCTGGTCTGCGAAAGAGTTAACCACCCTGAGGTTATATGAGGGTTATAGACCGAGTGATCTTAGTCAAAGTTGCTTTTGCTCAGGGTGATTTCTGCCTTAGTGGTCCCCGAAATAATTCTCCTATTTGCACTGGTCCCCAAGTGTGAAAAGGTTTTGAAAACCACTAGTTTCAGGCATGGGAGTTGGGGGATTCAGGGTCTGAGGGACTTAATGAACCCATTGATAGGGAAAACTGGAACCTCCCCAAAGGAGAGAGATTGATAAGGAAGAAAGAGGGCACAGAGAAAGAAGAGGGAGACAAGCTCACAGGGTAGGATGCGGAACGGCACAGCTCGCCTCGGCACTGAACGCTGAGAGCTCAGGGGCTCCTCCCATCATCCTGCTTTCCATCCCTTTCATTTGCCCCCAAGTCCTCTGGCCTATGACCTCATGCTCTTTGGACCCCTCTCCTACAGACCTTCCTCATCCACGAACTCCTGCTGGGAATAACACTCTCCAAAGATAATCCCGGGCTACACGTGCCGCCTGTGAAATCAGGAAGCCTTTGAGCCTGAGTTGACTTCTTCCCCTGTCCCTAGCTCACTTGCTCCTGGGATCAGGGGCAGCAGGAAGGACATGTGTCTGATTTCTTCTCTAAGGTACCCAGTAACTGCTGTGTTGGGGCAGGAGGGGGTGTCACTGAGCAGAGAACTCCCAATCCCACCATTCTGTGTAAGTGAATAGCCTTCTCTCAGCCTAATGGGTGGGCATTGAGCAGAGCGGGGGAGGGACAGGGCTCCTGAGCAACTGGCACTTTGGCAAGAATCTTCTCCCAGCATGGCACCTCTGAGTGCACATCCTCTTTGCCTGCCCTGCTCCTCCAGCTCCCCGCTTGCAGCCTCCCTGCTCCCAGAGCCCCGCCCCCTCCCACAGGGCCACTGCGCACCCTGCCTGCCTGTCTAGGAGGGAGGGCTCCCAGAAGCCCCAAGCAGCTCTGTGTGGCGAATGCACTGGGAAGCATAAAATCAGTCGGAAATCTAATGAGACCGGAGTAGAACGGAAAGACGGAATTTAACTTCTTTCTCGCAGTTCTGGATTTGACAATGCCCTCTAGCGCCTGCCTGGTGTGGCCCTGCCTTTGTTCAGAAATGCCCCAGGACACAGTCAGCACCCTGAGGTAGTCTCCACACCAGCTCTGGCCCTTCTGGGAAATCTGCTGCCTCGGGGCTAAAAGAGACCATCCCACACAGACCCTTCGGAGGCTTCAGGGAGTTCAAACACCTGCCAGAGAGGGTACATTCCAGAAGAGCCCAGCAGGACTGCTCCATCCAGAGGTGAAGAGGGATGTGGTGTCTGCAGAGACTCAGCGGCCTGGGAGGCAGAGGTGGCCCAAGTGGGTGAGTAGAAGGGAGCCTCACTCCTGCTGTATGTAGTGGTGGGTGCCGGCCCGATGGGGGCTCTGGAGGCAGGGGCTCCGGCTCTGCTGTGAGCAGCCCAATGCTCCACAGTGATGTGCAGGTTTCCTGGTACCGTGTCACCTGTCATTAGTAGCCTGAGCTCAGAAGAGGACATCATTCCTGCTCTGGACAGTACGTGTGTGATGGGTAGACTATTGGTGCTAAGACCAAGGAGACAGGGAGGAGCTGGAACAGGCCGGAGGCTGGTTTAGCAGAGGCGGATTAAGGCCAGTTGAGGCCCTGGGCACAGAAGAAAATATTGGGCCCCTTACATTAGAAAAAAAGTGTAAAGTAGGGGTTTCGCGGGGCCCTTCAGAAGTTGGGGCCCAGAGCGCGCCTGGTGCACCTGCCATTAACTCCGCCGCTGGGTGTGAGGGACCCTTCCCAGGCGAACAGCCCTAGGGAAGCACTGTGTCGCCCTCTTCCTTGTTCCTGGAGCCACAGGATATACAGGCGCACACATGGAAAGAGCAGGAGTCTTCCTACTGGCTGGGAAGAATAAGGCCCATCCTGAGACCTGGGCTGTGGAGACCTCACTACAGAAATGATGGCAGCCATCCCTTGTGGGCACCTGCCAAGTGCCAGGTCGGGGCTGGGCCTGGCCTGCATGATCTCATTCACCCTCAAAGGCAGGCTCGGTCACTTGCTGGTTGAGTTAACATCTTGGACAAGTCCCAGTCCCTTAAGCTTCTTATACTTTAGTATTCTCATCTTTAAAAAATGGTAGTCGTGTGGTACCAATTCTATAAGGCTGCTTTGGAAAGAACCAGGCAGCGCTGAGCACAGGGCCTGCCCATGGGAGTGCTCGGTGGTTGTGAGCCAGCATTATGATTGAGTCTTCCCTAAAAATGCACCCCCAAAGGCAGAAAGAGAGCTAGGCACAATATGTTCTCTGAAATATTATGCATCATCATTTTATGAAAAGCAGATACAAACCAAATGTCCAACATTACAGAAATTGTTTTGTATACGATATTATACCCAAAGGTAGACAGCCAAATGGACAGGCATTAAAAAAAAGGTTCATGATATTTTATATCAAAATGCTTAGACTAGATTTTTAGGGTACACAGTGATAATAAAACAGCTAATGAGGCTACAAGTTAAAGTAAACATGCCAAAATATTTAGAGAACTTTTCAAATTTTTGACAGTAGGCATCTGTTAATTATATAATAAAGTATCTGGTTTACTTGAACAGAAATAAAACATGAGAGATAGAGAAATACTATGTAAGACATTAGGTATAAGCGAGCAGGATGCATAAGGACAGATGATGCCTTTGGAAGAAGCACCTCGAACTAAAATCTGGGAAAGACCAAGAAAGAAAAGGATGAAACCCAAGCAGAGAAAAAGAAATTGACTCTATAATAAGTTTGAGTTCATAAAGAATAAATATGCAATGCGGAAACTGTGTTACACCAGGAAAAAGATCAATAAATATGCAATCGCAATGAAAGTCTTTTCTAATAAATCTGTGAAGACCCGGTGAACTAACATCAGTGCTAGCTGACACTGTGAGAAGTCTGAAGCCCCCGCAAATGATCAGAGTTCTTGACACAGCAATGGCAGGTTAGCTGGGCATGCTCTGAGGTGGCACCCTCCTTCACCTGAGTGTAATGCCATCTGATGCCCTTCAGGACAGACAGAAGCGAGATGCTCAGCAGACGTCATGCTTGACCCGACCCTTGCTAGCATCTACCCAGGGCTCTCTGAACTTTCCTCTCTGCACCTGGCTCTCTGGGTCTCCGCAGACATTACAGCCTACCTTTTGTTCCACTCTCACTGGGCTCCAGTTAAAAGCCACGCCCCACTCCTCTGGAATATACCAGAATGTGAGGGCTTAAAGAGGAAAAGAAAAGATCATTTAATAGGAACAAATTGTGTGCTAGGTGCTATGCAGGGAATTGGGGTGCCAAACAGTGAATGAGAGAGGTGTGGTCTCCTAGAGGTCATAATGTCATGACATGATACCTTGTGCCAGGTCAGACCAGAGTAGAAGCCTCATGCCTTGAGATCATAAATGAGAGAACTTAAAAATTGTTTTATCCATTATATTAGAGTTATTCAGAGAAATGACTGACAGATGTGTGTGTGTGTGTGTGTGTGTGTGTGTGTGTGTGTGTGTGTGTAAAAATAGAAAGAGAAATTGTAAGGAACTGGCCTGCACAATTGTGCAGGATAAAAACCTACAGGATAAATCAACAGTCTGAACACCCAGGGAACAGTTACAATTCAAGTCCAAAGTCAGTCTACTCACAGAATTCCCTTTTCCTCAGGGATGTCAGTCTTTTTTTGTTTTTGTTTTCTTTTAATGTAGGCTTTCAACTGATTAGATGAGGCCCACTTACATGATGTAGGGTAATCTGCTTACTCAAAGTCTACTGATTTAAATGTTAATCTCATCTCTAAAATACCTTCTAAGGAACATCCAGAATAATATTTGACCAAATATCTGGAGTCCATGGCTCAGCCAACTTGACATAATAAATTAACCATCACACTAATCTGTTATGTTTATGGATGAGAAAGAAAACCAGTCCTTAGGGACACCATGACTTGGTTATAGAGCAGGCAGAACCTAACCTCAAATCCAACCCGTATCTAAGCAATTTCCTTCTTTCACTCTTTACCTCTTAAATAAAAAACAAACATTTCTTTTCTTTTTCTTTTTAACCAGCCTTTTCCTTGAACCCAGAAGCCTGATTTCCAGAGCTTATTTGATCTCAGAGACCATCTTGTAGGAGCCATCTTTCACTCTAATAAATTTTCCAGAACATCTAAAAAATATGCAATCAATACACACCAGAGATGGATACACTGCCCCACATCGGGCTAAGTCTGTGAGTCCAGTACAGCCTGTGAGCTGCCATCATTTTACACAACCCTGCTTGATGTCTGCTGTGATCAAGGCTGAATACTGACCAGCTCTTTCTGTAAAGCTCTGAAATTTTTTCCTAAATATTCAAATAAGACCAATTCCTGCTTGTTCACGACAGATTAACTCCATCCTGGCAAAAGCATGTGTTAAACTATTAGGCTGATCCACATGAAACGGCTTATATTTGACCTACAGAAACAGCATTTCACATGGTTCAAGGAAAAATGAGCTCATCTTTTCCTGGTCAGACCTCACCTTCCTCGGCGTCCTGTTCTCTATGGAGAGAGAATTTCCACTCCCTCGGAAGATGGGAATGAAAGATGCTGTTATTAAAAACAATCTGGGGCGATTTGAGAAGTGACAGCATCTCTTAGAGGAATGAGGTAATGCATCCTGCTTGCCTTCTCTGCCATTTAACTTCCTGACAGGAGGCATGGAACGTGAACAAATTGATTGTCCTGTACAAAGTCAAGTAAATAAATAGCAATGCTTAATGCAATCATTTTCCATATTGCCTCATCAAAACCCATGCAGTCAAAGCCATTTATGAATTACGTAGGCTCCTACCATTGTCATCGTTTTTAGCACGATGCTTTCAAAGATGCCCGCAGGTGGGGAGAAAGAGGAGAGCATTTGCTAATCAATCTTGAAACTATGAGAAGAACAATTTTAGAAAGATGACAGCTTGTGTGAACCATTCCTAACTTCCAAGAGGAAACCTGCAGAGGACTAAGTCATTAACAGAGTGATAAGAGGGAGGTTGGTGGGGGTGGGGGGTGTTTCCCACTAGGAAATAACAACCTTGGTGCCTTTGTCTTGCTTCAGGTTTTCAAAGAAAAAAATAAACTTAGGAGATCAATGAAGATGGGTAGAACCCAGGACCAGAGTCTGAGCAGGCTGGAATACAACGACCTCCAGTCGAGCTTGTTGGAGATCTCCTTTTCCTTCCTTCTGACCACTCCCAAAGTTACGATAACAGAGATCACGGGTAGGAAGACTCTAGATACGGCTGCTGGATGGACACGTCTGTCATTCCATCAGCAAGTAGGAGCGGATCGGAGGCTCTGTGGAGAATATTCATGAATGAGGTGGGGCCCAAAGCTGCAAGAAGCAGACACTAGGCCCAAGGGATTCAAGGCCACTCACCCTCCCATGCGGAAGGAGTGGTCCCCAGGAGACAGTGACCATGCATTGATTATTGATCTGCAGTATAATAACAAAAGTATGAAACGTGCATTTTTTTTATAAATTTTTTCTTTTATTTTTTATTTATTCATTTTAGACAGGAGAGGGAGAGACAGAGAGAGAGGAGAGACAGAGAGAGAGGAGAGACAGAGAGAGAGAAGGGGGGAGGAGCTGGAAGCATCAACTCCCATATGTGCCTTGACCAGGCAAGCCCAGGGTTTCGAACCAGCAACCTCAGCATTTCCAGGTCGACGCTTTATCCACTGCGCCACCACAGGTCAGGCCAAACGTGCATTGTTTTAATAAATATAAGTTCACTTTAATGGAAAGAACCGTTCTTTCTTATTATGTCTTGGCTGTTTTAGAGGGCGGAGGCTAAGGTATCTTCTCTTTCACAGACTTAACAGTGGCTGTAGATGGTCATTATATCTTCAAATAGCCTCATGGGGGAGTCACATCTAACTCAAAAGTTAGGCAAAGTCAACACATAGGGCAAAAGCCTTAAAACCTAATCCTAGAAAACCTCTCCATTAATCATTCGCATGGTGGCCGCATCAGTTTGAATGCAAGTAAGAGAAAACCCACTGCATGTGAACTTAAACTCTAAAAAAAAAAAAGGCATTGGCTATGAAGGTTAAAGGGGAAAAAGGAAGGTAGCTTCACTCTTAAGGTGAGCCTCTCAGGTTACCTGTCCTGGGTTACCACTGGGAGCTCACAGAACAACACTGTGGACTCAGGGACCTGCCAGCTTTTGCCCTATCTCAGGTTTCCAACCAGGAAGGGTACTCAGAGCAAAGCTCAAAGGTCCAGAAGTTAGTCCATGAGCCTTAAATTCTCACCGTCAGGAGGCACGGCTTGCCTCCATCCCCACCTACTTGGCACAAAAAAGTTGGTGCTCAGAACTTCTTGATCAATGAATGAATGAATAGACAAATGTTCGCTCTTCTCCGATTACATGCTGTGAGGAGTTTTAAAACATAGCCCCCCAATACCTGACACTCCTTCCATCGAGAGGTAAGATCTATGTCTCCTCACTTCAATCTGGGCTCGTGGCTGTCTGAGGAGTGGAATATAATGAGAGCTCTACTGTGTCAGCTTCCAGAATGATGCCTTAAGAAATTCCTCACACCTTTCAATTCTTGTCTCTTGGAATGCTCCCTCATTGAACCCAGCTGCCACGATATGAGGAAGCCCAGTGCTCATGGGGAGGAAAGGTGTTTTTCTGGACTCCAACCCCAGCTCAGTTCTCAGTTGACAGATACCATAAACCACCAGACCTATAAGCGCAGAAGCCTGCTCAGTGATCCCAGCTCATCATCATCTGATTGTAACTGCACAGGAGAAAGTGAGCAAGACATGCCCAGCTGAGCACAGCAAACTCCTAGAACTGTGAGAAAGAGTAGTAAAATGATTATTGTGGTTTTAGGTTAATACATTTGTTACACAATAGATAAAGCACATTAAAGATGTCATCTGAGTCAAAGATTCAAGCTGAAGATAGCTTTTGAAGATACGCAAAGATCTCAATGAAGAAGCTCCTCTCTAACTCAGCCGCCCAGTGGTAGGGTAGGAGGAACCAAAGGACGGTGCTTGTAGCCCCGGCTGCTCCATTTAGATCCAAACAGAACCAGGGGACCATCACGGTCAGAGGCACCTTCTCCAGGGTAACAGAAGACAGCTGGCCCACCTCTGAGCCTATAAGTCAGCATCCACAAGGGCTAGAACTTCAACTCCACAGGTCCCCTTGCAGAAATCTGTGTCTGACAACCAAGCCCACAGAGGAAGGAAGCAGCAGTGAACTCATTCTTGGCTGAGCATTTAAGCTATTGCATCATCTTCTGAGACAAACACTCATGTGAAGAGGAACAACGCTGGACAAAGCAGAAGCCTCAGCGGCCCCATAATCAAGTGGCCTTCAACCCTGGTGTGGAGGCTATGGGCCCAGGATCACAAGGCCTACTGCCTGCCAAATGGGACTCGATCGCAGTATGTGTGTGCACAGAGTAGCGCACGTAGTGACAAAGTGGCCCCTTTATGTTCCATGACACCTGCTTTAAGTCAAAGATCATAGGCCCCTGGCAAGAGAAGAGCATCTAAGACTTGAAGAAGGACTCAAAGAACATAATAAAGGAAGCTCCTCTTCCCTCCTCCCTGAGATCTCAATCCACATTCACACCCACCCTCTCTAGCACCCCTGCTCTCGCGCTCCACTGACCCTGAACGACAGCAACCTTCACTTTCCAAGTGCTTCCTCTTGGAGGAATCACTCCACCGTCCAGTTCTCCCCTTGCCACTGTAGGTTGATGTCTGCTGTCTCCATGGCCTGTTCACTCCTTCAGTGGCCCTGGAATATCTATCTTCCACCCACAGCAGGGTTCTGGGAATTGGTCCTAGTAACATTGAACCCAGTTAACTCTTTGTTGTGGGAGGTAGTCCTTGCATTACAGGTTGTTTAACAGCATCATCTCTACCCAGAGCATATATATTTACCCATGTGCCCTGTAGTTTTGACAACCAAAAGACAAATGTTCCCTAAGGGGGATTGAAGGGGGAAATGGCCCTTATTTGAGAACCACGAGGCTGCCACAAGGATGTGAATAAATTTGGTTAAGGGAAGGAACAAATTAACAGGTAAATAAATGAATGAATGAATCATGAATGGAGCACATGAATGAATCAAAGCACTGCCCCCAGGAAGCACACAGCCCCCAGGAAGCTCCGGGTACATAAAGCTGAGAGCTATAAGCAGAGAGGCAGTTAATGGGCCAGCCAGTCCTACTGAGGCTCTGAATCCTCCGTGGGCTTTTGCTGGCTGTGCAGTTCGATGCTTTTCCAATTAACAAGAAGACTTGCAGATGCCAATGGACCTTTAACAGGGTCATGGGAATGGGGCCTCTGATAAGCCAGGCTGAACAGTGTGGCACAGGCACCTTCCTGCCAAGGCGCTGATTCATTCTCTTTGTCAGGTTGCAATTTGGAATGACAGTGCCTCACCTTCTGTTTCCCCAGATGCCATCTGCACAGGTTATTTGCTCTAATTTGCCCGGTATCTGTTCTCTCTTGACCTCTCTCTGAGCTGTCACTTCTCCTCCTCTTTCTCCCTCCATCAGGGTGTTTTTTGGAGTTCATGGACTGTTGTGTGCTGACCCTCACTAAGGTAGGACCAGTAAACCTTCAGGCTGAAGGTCAGCAGATCTTTTCAATTGGAGGATTAATGACTTAGACTAGAAATCAAATAACTTACTCCAAATATATAGATGCCAAGGGGACAGATACAGATGAAAACCAAGTCTCTTGGATGGTAGAGTCTGAGGTCACAACCTGACATCATTTCAGGTAACTTGAGGGCCAACAGATCTGATTTTTATAGATAATGAGACAATCTAACATTCACTGTCCCATTCATTAAATATTTACCAAACATTTACCACCTACCCTGCCATGTGCTAGCAGCTGGGGATGCAAACAAAAATAAAAATCTGTCCTCGGTGAGCTTACATGTCCAGCAAGGGAGAGAAGCACCCACACTAATAATTATAATAAAATGCAGGTAGACTTACAGCTCAGGAAAAACAAAGCATTTGCTAGAGCAGCAGTTCTCAAAACATTTGCTCTTGGGGTCCCTTTACATTCTTAAAGATAATGGAGAACTCCCATGATTAACTCATTACATGTTAATGCAAATAACATCTTTTCATGAAAAATAACTGGCATTACATTACAGTTTTGCAAATGTCTATGACGGGCTCAGCAGAAGACAATGGGGTCCACCCTTCTGCTTCTTCATTCAGTCCAATGTAATATGTTATTTTAGTTGACGTAAAGCCACGTCACACAGACGTGTAGTTAGACAAGGGAAAGGCACCGCAGTTGCTTTTCAGATAACTGGGGATATTCCTCTTTAATACAATACCAAAACTCAGTAAGTTTAATTGCAATGTGGAATCTTAAATTGAATCAATGAAAAATTTGCCATTAAGTTGCATTAAAATACATTCATCTATTTTGAATGTTTCATGGAACTTTTACCAATGCTTCATCTGATCACAATCTTGTATTGGTCGTTTAGCAACTATTAGTACTCTGAGATATGCAGAGCTTCCAAATGTTGACACATCGCATCCATCACATAGTATCAAAAACTAGTTTCATAGTTGAGTCTATAGGCTGGGAAACTAAGACTCAGAGGTGAAGTAATATGCCCCATCTGAAACAGTAGTAAATAAGAAAGCAGAACTGTGGTTACAGACTTGGTTCTGTCTGCTCGGGAAGCCGATGTTCTCAGCCTCTCCTGCTCTGCAGCACCTTGGGCACGGCTGGCCTCACGGGCTGAGCTGATGTCATTCTGCTGCTTGCCAAGGGCTAGATACTGGCCAGTATCCGTAGGGACTGGTCCCTCAGGGCGGATGCAGGCATAGCTGTTCTTCAGGAAATCATGGCTCTGCCACACTTTCTCAGGAGGTGGACTTATCTCCCAGTGATTCCCATTCCCTGTATTTGTTACACTGGCAATAGCAGCACCAGACTGCCCACAAACCATCAGCCTCCTCACCCCCACCATCAGCACCATCACCACCCTTGTGACATATACAGAAATGTCTGCCCATTGGCATCCTGGGGAGATGCAATAAACATAGGCAGACCTCCTTTTTTATTTTTTGTTTGTTTGTTTGTTTGTCTTTTGATTAGTGGTTTGAAAGTGAGACAAATTCAGTTTTAATTAAAATCCATTTCTGATAAACTCACTGCTTGGAACACTCATTATATAAATCCACCTGCCAATCCATAACTTTCCTGCTCAGTCTCAGGGTGAGTTCCCGCCCTGAGAGTCAGCCCGAGAAGAGTGGATCCCAGGGAGACTCTCTAGGTGGGGCTGCAAGCCACCATGCCCTCTTCTCAGTGCCACCTCCCTGTCCTCCTCTTACTCCTGGACTGGGGCAACATACAGGTCAGCCTGTCTCCCCCTTATTCTCCCTAGGTCTTACGTCAGGAAAGGACCTGAGGAGCACAGTCTGAGATGCCAGGGACCCAGCAGCCTCCAGGCATCATCCATGCAGGAGGTCATGGGATTTCTGTGGATGTGAGACTTCTCCAAAGAAATGCATCTTGGGAAATTTCTGGTATGGAGATGAGGCAGGCCCTTCCATGGGGGAAGGCAGGAAGTCTTTAGGGCATCTCAAACCAGACAGGGGTCAGATGCCCCCTCTGGAGATGGTGTGGAAAGATGGAGGGAGGAGAAGGAAAGCTAAACAATAGAAGAGTCTCCCTGCTCCAGGCTTTGGCCCCAGGGAGGCCCAGACTCATAAGCACATTTCCTGCAGGTTTCACACTCTGAGATCGATATTTGGGCAGGAGAGCCCCATTCTAGCCTTGATTAAGTCTGCTCCTGACTTACTAACAGTCCAAAGATTAGAGAGAAAAGTACCCGACTGTATTTAGAGGTTCAGATATCCCATATTCTTTGAGCTATGAGTGTAGGATATAAACAAGAAAATAAAATCCTGTAAGTTAACTTCTTTAACTCCAATTCAATAGTCTAGCCTTTGCTGCTTGGCATGGGGGCTAGGGCTGTTTATATGCTTAAAGATGAGGCAGTTGCACTGCAAAGACCAAGATCTGGGAACAGCCCAGGCACACAGCAGTAGATGAGTGGATAAAAAAGCAGTGGTGCATTTACATAATGGAATACTATGCAGCCATAAAAAAGAAGACAATTTTACCTTTTGTGACAGCACGGATGGACCTGGAGAGGATCATGATAAGTGAAATAACCCAGTCAGAGAAAAACAAATACCATATGATTTCACTCATATGTGGAATCTTATGAACAAAATGAACTAACAAGCAAAACAGAAACAGACTCATACATAGAGAACAGGCTGACAGCTGTTAGGCGGGGGGGGAGGGGGAGGTGAGGGAGGTAAAGGAATAGAGCAAAATAGGACAAAAAAAAGAAGGAAGGAAGGAAACCTCATCCTCCTGGACACAGACAACAGAGTGGAGGCTGCGGGGGTGGGGGAGGGGGAGGAGGGGTGGGGGATAAATGGTGATGGATGAAGACTTGACTTGGAGGGGTATAAAATACGGTGTACGGAGATGTGTTGTAGAATTGGGCACCTGAAACCTGTATAATTATGTTGACCAGTGTCACCCCAATAAATTCAATGAAAGAAAAAGAAGGGGCATTAGGGATGAGTCACAAGGCTTCTCTAGATCAGTAGAAGAACATGCCTGCTGTTTGCACAGACCAGATAATGAGGCAGCGCCTTGCCTTCCTGAGGCCACCAACCTCGTTGCAGGTCAATTCCCCGAGAGGACACCATCAGCCCAGTGAAGCTGCCTTACATACTCAGCAAACTCCACAGAACTCAGCTCAGTGAGCAAGACCCCACCTCCACTTCAGGAGTACAGGCCTCCTCAGCCAGGGCTGCTAGATTCAGCAAATACAATACGGGATGCCCAGCTGAATCAGAATTTCAAACAATGGATTCTTTTTTTATGTGCAACTATCTCCAAAATATTGCATGGCACATACTAACACTGAAAACTTGTTCTTTGTGAGAAGTCCACTTATTATTAGTGTACTGATACTAAAAAGTTATTCATTGTTTATCTAAAATTTGAATTTAACTGGGTGTTCTATTTTTTTTTTTCCTTCTGGCCACCCTACTTTCATGATCTCAAATCCTAGGCCTCAAATTTGCACCTCCTTGCCCATAATACCTGTCAGTCTGGAGCTTTCCTTTCCTGTTCAGAGAGGTGGGCATGCTCAAGGCTGTGCGGGGAGGATCTGCATAAGGGCTCTTTATGCAACACTAGTAGAATAATTGCACTTGAGACAGTGACTCTGCGGGAAAGCAAGAGCTCCAGAATCAGAGCTCGAGTTTCCGTGCCCACAGCAGGCTTCCCGGCCATTTCTTGTTTCTCAACACCCAGAGATTCTGGGCCGCACAAGGTGTACCGCTTTGTGGTCTGAGGTAGGGATTGGGAACAAGAGCACCAGGAACTATTCTCTCCAGGGCATAGACAAGGAGGGAAGAAATTAGAAGGACACCTATAGAATTATAGGTAGTTCAGCCAACGCACCCACCACTACCCACTGAAAAGCAGATGTATCTCTACCCTCCCCCTGCCCCCCCTCCTCGGGGTTACAGAAACCCAGGAAGGGGTCCCAGGCAGTGGAATACATCCCTTACCAGCAGGTAATATTTCACCACAGAAGAAATCCCCTCTGAGGGGATTCACTAAGTAAAATCTCAGCTGAGCCATTCCTAAGGGCCGCAGGGCGGTCTGAGGCTGGCTGCTCACTAATCCCCATAAAATTCCAATGCCCAAAGAAGTAGAAGGAATTATAGATGCATACTTGTTATCAGGAGGATTCAGGCGGATTTCTCCTTGTCCATTTCCTCTATCTCCTCCTCCTCCTTGTCACGCTATTAAGAATAATGCCTCACATATACCGACTGCTTTACAGTTTAGAAAGCGCTTTCCCGGGCATTATCTGTGAGGCTGGGCAGCACAGTGACCTGCCTAGGCTGTGACAAGATCCCCTGAGCCTCCAGAGCCCCTGCTTCAGGGCTGCCAGCCACATTCGCTGGACTGAACACCCTCCGCCTCACTCCGCCTTCCCTTTGGCACACACACTCCAGTTTGCTGGGCACATGGGTGCATGCCTGAGATGCTGATGGGTCTCCTCCATAAATCCAGTGTTGTCCCTGCACCCTGGCAGATCGGGACAAGGGCCCCAGCTCACTGAATGCTGCTCAGGCCCAGGACTCAGAGCCTGTAGGTGGCCCTTCCCTACCAACACGGCAGGTCCCCAAGAGAAGGAGCTCGTCGTCAGCTCACAGGATGTCACACTGCAGGTGGGGAAGCTAGTCCCAAGACACCCCTGCCTGAGGGAATCCTGGCATCTTGAAAACAAATATTCAAAGAATAGCTTGGATTTGCTGCACACCCACTACATGCCAGGCTACTTATACAACACCATGGTATGTGTTCCATGATTCTTGGGAAAGGAAAGTAGTGTTACCCCAGTTGTATAGATGTTGGACCTAAGGTTCAGAGAGGTTCAGCATTTGCCTGAGGTCACACATCCAGAAAGTGGCAGAGCTGGGATTCCAAGCCAAGAAGTCCGATTCCAAACTCATGTTTTAATTATCTATAAAGATTTTATGAGCCAAGAATTCAGACGGAGGTTGGCTGCATGATTCTGTTCCATGTGACATTGACTAGGGTCTCTCAATGTTATTCATTTGATGGCCAGACTAGGCTAAAGGGTTCAAGATGGCCTCACTCACATGCCTGGCACCTATGCAAGACCAGCTGGCAGGCTGGGCTCAGCTGGGTCCTGTAGCATCAGGGTTTCTCCATATACTCTCTCTAGCAGGGTAACTGGGCTTTCTATGTGGTGGCTTGGGAAACCAAGAAGCTCTTAAATGCAAGGTCAGGAAGTGGCCAAGTGTTATTTTGCCACACTTTATTGGTCAAAGTAGTTATATGTCAAGGGGAGGAAAATGGGTGCCACTTCTCCATGGGATGAATATGAAAGAATTTGCTGTCATCTCTACTTCATCACAGGAGATAAGTAAACCCACAGATGTGATATAAGCCAGGATTTGACCAGGCTACCCCTCTGGAGCAACAAATGGCCAACTTGACCCTCCTGCCTTATTCTGGTGGGAGGAGCATGCTGGCAGAAAGGGGACACACCAAAGCTCTGTGACGGGGCCAGATGCTCCCAGGGCTCTTGGGTTGGGGGATCTGATGGGTGTGAACAATGGTCATGACAACAAAGGAGGAGGGTCTGATCAGGGGCACACCAACCAGGTATTCTAACCCTGACTGCATAATTCCTATCATTTTTCTTTGTAAGCCATTTGCATAATTCCTGTAACTTTTCTTTGTAAATCATCTAATTCTAAACAGTTAAAGGCTAAGGAGGCAATTCAAATGTGGCCTAATGAAATCTATCATTCAAGCTGCACGGATTAATTACTACCCACTCTGTGCAAACATCACAGAGCCTCCAGGAGATACAGAATCCGCATTTCAATGGTGTGCCTTTTAACTTAGTAAGGAGACCGTTTTCCAAGTGGACCTGAGATACAACACAACATTTTAGCTTGTTCATTGATTCTTTTTCAACCAAAGAGTACAAAAGACCCACTACACAGAAATCAGCATTGATGAGGGTTGGGGAATGAATAAGAAATAGATATTGTCCTTGGCCATAGACAAGGACCACTCCCTGGATCTCAGTTTTCCCTTATGCAAAATGGACTCTATATAGATTGTTAAGCCCCTTCCAACAGCAATATTCTGGGAACCAGCGTTAATGACCTTTAAAAGTCAAATTCATGCAAAACCATTCATTTTCTCTTTTACATACCTAACAAGTGCTTTTCAGCACAAAACATTTAGCCTCAAGGGCCACAGCACGCTGAGGGTTTGACCCTTCTGTGGTTTTCAAGGCCAAGACTATGGAGACTTCTATCAAATCCTCCCGGGAGGCCAGAGCCTCACCTCCCTGTTTCTCCTGTCTTGTGAGATTAGAAACACAGATCAGACTTTTCATTTTCCGTGAGTCTAGGGCACAGAGATTGAGTGTCAGAGTGAGTTCCTGCACTGACAACCCTCTACTTTGCTCCCAGGCCTGAGCAGCTACTCTAGGTCCTTGGTATGTGCTAAGTCTCTCATTACTGGGCAGGTGTGAGGGTGGCAGCATCCCGGGTCAGGATGCTCCCCATGCCTTAAGAATATTTTATTTCAAAATGACAATTCATCTACTTTCTTCATAGTCGCATCACCATCCCAGCATCCCGGTCCAGGCCATGTGGCCCGACATTCCTCTGCCTGAATCAATCAGGGCGGCAGAAGGCTGACTGAATGGCCGCATCCTGACTGCTGGTCAGGCCCTGCTGCCCACTTCTCTAAGCTGCTGCAGCCCTGAGACCCAGCCACATGGGATCACTGTTATACCTTCCTAAGGTCCCAACTGTGGCTTCCACATTTGGGTTTTCTGACCTGGCTGCCTCTTTTCAGCATAACCTGCTATTCTAGAAGTTTCCTAAATAAGCACAAGGACCCTACCAACCCATTCCAAATTCAGGCAGCTCTCCAGCGGAAGGAGAGGGCCAGGACACTCTCCAGTCATTTTGTCATGGTGGCTGAATTAGGTAGGAGCCCCTGCCACACTGAAGATCGGAACTAATGGTGGAGGTAGCAGCACCTGAGGGGTACAAGTCTGCAGGGCACACACCTCTCTCGGGCTCAGGGCACAGTACTCTGTACACTGCAGATACTCACATGGTAGAAAGGGCACAGAAAGTGAAGGAGTGGGTCAGGTGTGTCCCTCTTCCACCACGTCATAATTAATTATCTCCCTGTCCAATTCAAGCAAGCCCTAGAAGCTGGTCAGATTGGCCCCAGGCCTCCCTGGCACCATCTACCTACCCTTTAAGCGCAGTATGGGTCTGAGGCTCTGGTCCTTCAGTGGTAGGGCTCCATCAGCCTTGCCAAGATATTTCTGCCCATGGCTTTGTCAGCTTTCCCCATCCAACAGGAGTAGCTTCCCACTTGTGTCTTCAGCATTTAGCCCAGAGCCTGACAACCACTAGATTCTAGTGACTAGAAGGTATTCCATGGATGTATGTGGCATCCATGTGCGGATAGAGAGGTAGGTGGATGGAAGGGAGGATGGATAGAGAGAGAGACAAATGAATGTTAGCCCCTAAGGGGATTTTCATGCACTTAGGCCCCCTCTTTCCTCAAACCTGTGGATCTGGCCAGTCCAGATACCTCAGCAGGTCCCATGAGCCAACCTCCCTCTTCTTGGTGGCACAACGGAGTACTGGCATGTTACAGACAGGTCTTCATGTGGGCCAGTCATCTGACCCGTCACAAGCTCATATGCTTTAGAATAATAGTTTATGACATGTGCATTATGCAAGGATGTTGAGGGCGGCAGGAAATGCTGAAATAGAATCTCAAGACCAATGGACATGGGTCCCAGCCAGCCCAGCTTTCTCCAGCAACAGAAACCAGACCCATTCACATGGGTAGGAGAGTGGCTGTGCTGGTGAACAGAAGGGTCCTGAGTGGGAGCCCATGCCCAAACACAGAACCTACATGACTAGCAACCACCTTCTCTAATTACCCAAGGATGTGCTCTGTAGGGGGTACTTTAAAAATAGAAGCCACTCTAATTAAAGGTAATTCACTTTTGCCCAATTCCATTTACCATTGCTTGTAATTATTGTAAATACTGGCTTGGAATAAGAGAATTTTCTTTTTTTCCCCCATGCAAATTCCAACTTTCCCTTCTGTGGAAATAGGCAACAAAATCCCAACTCCAAGGGTAAGAAGCCAGTGGCTCTCAGCGGAATCAGGCAGCACACAAGCTGTGTGAATCAGGGAAACCACAGACCTAAGTCAAGGTTCTTCAGTGCAACAAATCACTCTGAAACAAGGGTGACAGCAGGTTTCTCCGCAGCCTCCCCCAGGACAGATAGATGCAGGAGGGCAGAGAAAGGAAAGGGCTTATTGGTTCAACTCCTGACCACTCTATGTGAGCAGCAGAACCGTGCAGGTCGAGCCATGTGGCTCCAAACCCCTGTGGGGTTAGAAGAATGAGCTCACAATGTGTCTGTAGAAACGGCTGTGAGCTGGCCGCTAGCCGAGGCTGTGCCCACGGGAAGGTCACTCTAGCCTGAATAGTGTGTGAGCGCTCGGCCTCCTTGCTGACCTTCGATACTCAGGGATTCTCTGACCTTCTTCAGCTCCACTCAGCAGCCTCCCTCTCAGCTGTCCCACTTGGTCCGAAGTCCTCCTCTGGTCCCACAGGCAGGGTCCATCACTCAGGATCCCCTCCAGGAGAGATTTGAAGGCACCCAGATGATGAGACGTTGTACTGACAAGCCAGCTACAGGACTGCCCCCCGCAACTGTTTGCTTACTTACAAGACCCCTCCTAGTGACTTTAAAAAGTACGTGCTGCCAGGAGCCACCACAGCTGCCTCACCAGGATCATCCGAGCTTGCAGGCAGGGCTTGCCCTGACGGAGCCATACGGCAAGACCTGCTCCGGGTCCCTGTGGCTATGACTCTAGGTCTCGCTTCACCACTATCCTGCCTGGGGTTCCAGCCTCCGGTCCTCCCCCAGGCAGACAGCACCTCCTTGCTCAGCCTTCGGAGCCCGGCTACAGATGGACACACGGTGGGAAGCCTGCTGTCCTCCCACTGGATCACACAGAGTTCCAAGATGGAGCTTTCTGTGCCGCACAGGGCTTCCCCTGTGAGGCCCTTCCAGGCGCACCTGTGTGTACGTCCCAGCCCTCCTGCCCACTGGCCTCCCCAACCGGGAGGTGCGTATTTTATCTCCAACGGACCATGAAGGTCTGAAGGAGGCAGGCTGATTTAACAGAGCATTAACTATACGGTTGAAATTGTGTCAATATATCTTTGCATAGTGGATTCTGAAGGATGCTCCCTCCCCCGCCCATTCCTCTGGTAAATCATATACACTCCAAGTCCCCAAATGCCTAAATATATATTTATCCAGTAAATCAGTACAGCTTTGAAGTGGCTCGTTTCTTTCCCGCAGAAGTACAGGGTACGGTTGCTAACCTTGTTTTTCTTTCCGTCTCCAAGTTAAAAAAAATAAAATAAAAAAGGAGAAGAAGAAGAATAAGAAGAGCAGAGAAATGAAATTCTGAATAATGAATGTTTAAATATTGACGAAGGTTTGACACTAATGGTGTGAGGGAGAGTACGCAGCACCACAGCTCGTCTGCAGCAGGATCTACAAAGGGAGGCATTCTGCTAAACCTTCCCGAGCCCTCCCAAGCAACTGAATTCTCTGAATCTGTGACGCATTACTGAGCAGTCAGGGGCCAAGGCAAAGCACCCTGGACTTGGACGGAACCTTCTTGATACAACAGAAAAGGGCTAGTGATTTATTAGTCTTCATTTCTTGATTCCCTCACTCAACCTATTTATAAACAATTTATTTAGAAATAGTAGTTTCTGGTTTTATAAGGATACTACCCTGGCTCTGGCTATCTCCCATCTTCTAAGGAGGATATTAAAACCCCTTGGTAAACAAAGATCTACTTGTATGAAATCCCTAGAGCCAGGTCTGGCACAAGGTAAATTCTCAGTCAATGGGGGTTCCTTTCTGAGAGCATCCAGAGCCCTGTGTACCTTTGTGTTTTTCACAGCCACAATCTTCCCACTTTAGAGTCAGCAGGGTTGAGGCTTAGTGAATCAATCTATCAGAGCGGCAGCTATCCTTAGTAGCTGTAACCATGGAAGCTTCCAAGGGGAGTTGATCTTTCCCTCAGGACACATGATGCCCTATCTTCAAAATGAGTGTTAGCCTTGAGTTCTCTGAGTCTATCCACCTGCCTTTAAGACAAACCCTAAGGAAAGAATTCAAAAATCTACTTTAACTGTCACTTTGCAAGAAAGGAATCCCGCAGCAGTACCCTATCCCAACACAAACTGAATCCTGCATCAAAACCCAGTGATGCTCTTATTCCTTCTTGAAGATTGTTTCTTAGAGGCGTCTCTTCCCTGCCCCACTGTGCTGGTCACAGTCTTTAGGAACATAGACTCTCACCACTAACATCTTCTACATTCAAATCACTAATTCAGACATGCCCTTCTCTTTGCTACACCCTGGAGCCCCACCAAGTGACAATAAATAGTAGAAAAGGTGCGAACTCCTCATGGACAAGGAGCATGGGGAAGGAAACACAACACACAAAGGTCTGCATACATTTCTGGAGGGAGGAGTGGACACGCACTTTGAAGAACAGTCACAATGTCCTTGCCTCATTAAGGGGCCACATGAGCCGCTTGGTCACTGGAAGCCCTCAGAGGCACAGTTCTCCAAGGGTAGCAGTGGGGCATGAAGGCAGAGATGCTTCTGCACCGAATAAACAGATAAGTAAAACACCAGGTGATTGGAAAAATCTTCTCTGGAGAAACTGAAGGGTATTCAAGAAAAGATCCCAGGATACTGACCCCAGTGAATTGGTCCTCTTATCATCTGACCACCTGACAAGCCCCAGTCTCTCCCGTGGAACGTCTCATCAATGTCATATACTACAATATGAACAGACGGCCTGGATACTCAGGTACATTATTTTAAAGCATGCAACATAGGACAGCAAAACCTACAAACAGAAAGGGAATCCAGAAGAAAGAGAAGCAAAGCCAAAAATAAAAATAAATATCCTCAAAGAGGTGAGAAGATAATCCATTCATGAAAAAAAAAGAACAGAATCCTGTGGAAAGAAATAGGTCTTAGTAAAAATAAAAGCTACCCACCCACATCAGTAAAATGTTGTATGATGAAGTTGAGGAAATCTCCTACAAAGAAGAAAAAATTAGAGAAGGAAAATGGAAAGAAGACTGTGGGGGGAACAGGAAGTCTGATATCTGACTAATCAGGGTTTCAGACAGAGACAACTGATAAAAGAGAGAAGAAAATGATCAAAAAAAATCACTAGAATAAATTTTACCAGAACAAAAGACATCCAGATTAAAACACCCTTGTAGTGGGCAGGCAATGAGCAATGCCTGCTGAGTGTTAAAGACAAACAACATGAATCCCAGGAATAAGATAGAAGATCATAAAAGTTTTCAACGAAGGATGCCGAACCACACAAAACAGAAAACAGTGAAAATCACTGAATATCACAACAGCATTGACAAGCTGACGACAAATCAGTATCTTCCAATGATTCTGAAACTGGAATTCATACCAGCCAATCAATCAAGTACAAGAGTAAAATGATCTTTTCAGACATGGCAAGGATAAAAAACATTTACTTCCCAAACACACTTTTTTAAAAAAAAGAAAATCACTGAAGGATGCACTCAAGCTAAACAAGAGAGTAAACCAATAAAGATGAAGACGTGGTTAGACTAGTATTATTCTAGTCAGGGTGATCACTTTGTAAATCGTATAAATGGCTAATTGCTAAAACTAATATAATACTTTATGTCAACTGTAATTGAAAAATTAAAAGATTTTTTTTTAAAAATGAAGACAAACTCAGGAAGCCGAGAAAGCAATGTATGAAAGCAGCAAAGGAAAGTCCTAAGACATAAACTATGCAGCAGGATTGGAGAGCAAGATCTGAGGAGGAGACTAGATAGAGGATTTCAGGAAGGAGTTAAGAGATCTAAGCATATGGAAAATAATATCAACTATTATTGCATAGATCTGATTGAATCTGTAGGAAAAACATAGGTAATACACAGAAAATTATATAAATGAAAAACTGAGAAAATTAATCCTAAATTCCATAAAAAGTACACAAAAAAGAAAATAACCATATAACTACTCGCCTCAGCCTGACCAGGCAGTGGCGCAGTGGATAGAGCTTCAGACTGGGATGCGGAGGACCCAGGTTCGAGACCCTGAGATCGCCAGCTTGAGCGCGGGCTCATCTGGTTTGAGCAGAGCTCACCAGCTTGGACCCAAGGTCGCTGGCTCGAGCAAGGGTTACTTAGTCTGCTGGAGGCCCGTTGTCAAGGCACATATGAGAAAGCAATCAATGAACTAAGGTGTTGCAATGAAAAACTGATGATTGATGCTTCTCATCTCTCTATTCCTGTCTGTCTGTCCGTATCTATCGTTCTCTCTGACTCTCTCTCTGTCTCTGTAAAAAACAAAACAAAACAATACTCACCTCAACATTGAAAAAAGTGGTATAACTATAATAATGTAAATAATAGAGATTTAACCAAAAAAGTTATACATAAGGCTTAACAAAAAAAAATTATATATATATATATATTCTATATACACACATAGCTATCCCCAAATCATATATTAAAAAACTAAAATATGGCCCTGGCCAGTTGGCTCAGTGGTAGAGCATTGGCCTGGCATGTGGATGTCCCAGGTTTGATTCCCAGTCAAGGGCATAAAGAGAAGTGCTCATCTGCTTCTCCACACCTCCCCTTCTCACTTCTCTCTGTCTCTCTCTCTTCTCCTCCCCTCTTGCAGCTATGGCTCTATTGGAGTGAGTTGGCCCCAGGCGCTGAGGATGGCTCCATGGCCTCTGCCTCAGGCACTAAAAAAAAAAAAAAAAAAAAAGGCTTTGGTTGCAATGGAGCAAGGGCTGCAGATGGGCAGAGCATTGCCCCCTAGTGAGCTTGCTGGGTAGATCCCAGTCGGGGCACATGAGCGAATCTGTCTCTGCCTCCCCTCCTCCCACTAAATTAAAAAAAAAAAAAAAAAAAAACCTAAAATATTATAGATATATATGAGAGAGAGAGAAATAGACTGTAACAAAGTAAGAGAAGAGGAAAAATGTGGAAAGGGACAACATAAGAGAAAAACCACTCAGCAACCACAAGGGAAATTCAAAAGGCAATGTCAAAATCAATATCAACAAATAATATTATAAGCATATAATTTAATAACATAATATATGTAAGAAACAGATCAAAGTGTTAAGTTACAGGATGGGGAGGAGGAGATGGACAGGAGACTGATCTTTCTTTTATTTCAATACTAATTGAATTTTTTAATCCATTGATAGAAATGAAAATTAACCTATAAAATGAAAAGCTGCCACTCCCACAAGTGGGTCCACTCCCTCGTGAAAGTCCACGCCCTGGTGTGGGATGGAGGGAGGTCAAGCGCAAAGAAAGCCCCTGCACATACACTCGTGTTCCACCCTGGCTGGGAACGGACACACATTTTACATTCTGGCCACATCCATCCTTGTTTCTAAGCCACGTCGCTGAAAGGTTGTAAAGAAGGTGGCTTTAGCAGATTAGTTGGAACTTCCTTCTCTGGCATTAAAAGAGAAGAAGTAAAAGTCGTATTTTCACAATCTAGAGGCACACTGGGGCCCTGTTTTCATTCCACCGTGCAGCTTGTGACATGAAAATAAACAATATCAGAAAGGAAAGGAGGTGTTTCTATGTTTTTTCGGGAGTCTCGAGATGTAGTTGGGCAAAGGGTATGCAGCCAAACTGTTTTCACACCACGCCTCAACTGAGACTCACACTTCTTTGCATTTAGAGGGGATTCTCACCACTGCCTGGTATCAGTATCGCCTAGGTGGAGACGGCAAGCTGAGAGCTCGGCTCAGCCGTCGTTAGTGCCTGTGGCCTGAACGAAGTGTGGGCAGGTTCTGGAAGAGTTGCCCACGTAGCCAAGTTTGCAGGGGGGCCATTTTTCAGCATGGCTCAAAATAAACTACTTCATTGGGCATCCCAAATTACAGCCTGAACCACTGATTTATTCACCTGGAACACTGACATAGATATTAAAACCAATTCCCCTAAGAAACAAGAATGATTTTTTAAAAGGCTTTGAGGAGAAAAATGCACAGGGTGAGGATATTCACAACAAAGGAGAATGGTATAAAACAGCGGCTGCCAGCATCGCCTGACAGTTTCTCCCGGATTCCTATTAAGAGACGACTAAAACCTAGGCAAGGAAAAACTCAAAAGCCACCACATAGACTACACTTTGATTTTGATACAGTGCTAAAACCTGGAGGGACTTCCACCAATTATAAAGCTGTGGAGCTGTTGGAGAGAACTAACAAATTAAGCCAACCTTTTGTTTTTTGTTTAGTTTTGTTGTTGTTTCTTTTGCTTGACTAGACCCCAACTGAAATAAGATAAGGAAGACGCACTGTTCCTGCCCCTGAGTTTAACACACAAGTGCCTGTCACCCTATGCTGCGGAACTTCTCCACAGGGAATGATTTTGCCTTCTCGGAAACATTTCACAATGTCTGGAGACATGGGGGGCTGTCACGGCTTGAGGGGAGCACGTGCTCCTGGCATACAGTGGGTAGGGAGACCTGGAAGGCTATTAAGCATCCTACAATGCACAGGATGACTCCTAAACAAAGAATTATCTGGACTAAAATGTCAATGGTTTTGAAGATGGGAAAACTGCTGTTCTGTAGGGAGATAGATTTTAAGTTGATGAGGATTTTTATTTCCCCATGATACTGAATCTCTTTCACTAACACACACGTACACACGTGCACACATACACACTTAATACACCTTACTACCTTAGGTTTGAAGGCCCTAACATCTTACAGGACTTTTTAAAAAAAATCTACAACTATTCAGGCAGGATACTGGTACAAACACAAAACAAAAAGCAAGAACCAGTGGAAGGCGAACCTCGGCTCACCTCTGCAACAGCACAAAGACGGGAACAGAAGACACTAGACAACGACACCCACTGAGTTTCCCAGAAAATGGTGTGACTCGAAATTTTATACTCAACTAGTATATACATTGTCTCACTGTGGAGAAACAAGGACATTTCAAGTTACAAATGAACTCTAAAACTTCTAACCTGTATCCGTTGGAAAAGAAAATATTACTTGAAAACACACTCCTACGGACCTCGTGATGAATCAAAATGAAGAAATTGAGAATGGGAAAGCTGGAGGTGAGCGATAAAACCCATTTAAGGCCCTGGCCCGTTGGCTCAGTGGTAGAGCGTCGGCCTGGTGTGCAGAAGTCCCAGGTTTGATTCCCGGCCAGGGCACACAGGAGAGGCACCCATCTGCTTCTCCACCCCCACTCCTTCCTCTCTGTCTCTCTCTTCCCCTCCCGCAGCCGAGACTCCATTGGAGCAAAAAGATGGCCCGGGCGCTGGGGATGGCTCCTTGGCCTCTGCCCCAGGCGCTAGAGTGGCTCTGGTCGCGACAGAGTGATGCCCCGGATGGGCAAAGCATTGCCCCCTGGTGGGCGTGCCAGGTGGATCCCGGTCGGGCGCATGCGGGAGTCTGTCTGACTGCCTCCTCGTTTCCAGCTTCAGAAAAATAAAAAAATAAAAAATAAATAAATAAAAAACCCATTTAAATGTAAAGTCCTCTCTATTATTATTGCATGTAATGAGAATGAGAAGAACACAATAAGAACAGGGAGGAGCACAGAAACAGCCTTTTCTTCTCCTTAAAAAAAAAATCTGTACAGCTCTGTGCTAATGAATTGAAAAATCTCAACAAATTGAACAGTTTTCTTGGAAAATACAAATTATTAAAGCGTGACACAGGAAAAAATAAAATCCTGAAATGATCAATTATGAAGGTAGAATTTAAAATACTACCAAACCAGAGAGGTAGGTTCTTTCAAACTTTTAAGTAAAAAAATAATGTCATACTATATTGTCTTATAAAAATATGGAAAAGATACTGTATCTAGGTCATTTTATGAAGTTAGTAAAACCTTATACCAAATGTGCCAGTATAACGAAAAAACAAACATGAAATTTACCTATGAATACCAATGTGAGTATCTGAATAAAAAACCACTATATAGCACCATGGCCAACAAATGTTTATTCTAAATATTAAAAATGTAGTTTTATATATTTTAACTAACATTAATCAAAACATTATGTCAATTGAGCAACAAGGCACACAATATGCTTATCTCAAAGCATACTAAAATATATCCTCCTTTAATATTCTTTCAAGTATATATACATTATTTTTCTTCCTAGTTTTCTACTTTAGATTTACACTATTCTTAACAATGAAACAACTAAAGCAATTTCCACTAAAATAAGGAAGAAATAAACTTGTTTCCTTTAACTAATGCTTTAGACTTTTCTGGAAAATCGGGCAAGGGCAATAAGGAATGAAAGAGAAATTAGAGATACAACTATTAGAAAGGAAGAAAGAAATAATCATTGCTTCAGGCAGCATGATTGGAGTCACAGAAATTGCAAAGGAAACAACTGGAAAATATCTTACAATTAGAAAAGAAGTTTCAGGAAAGTAGACCATGATAAAGGGGGAAAAAGCATCTTTAATACCAGAAATAACCAGTTTTAAAAATCTGCTCACTACAGCAACATAAAAAATACATCAAAAGCAATCAGAGACATCAGACTAGCCTTAAATTGTGGCACCAAAATGAAGAAAATTAAAAACATTACTAAAATGTATAAAATAAGATTTGACAAAATTGGAAGCCAGGCTCCTAGATGGAAGACTGGATGCAATCAATTCCAAAAATAATATATAAGTTTAAAACACGATTAGGGAAATTACCAGTGGCTGTTTGGCAGTGGGGAAGAGGCACTATTAAAGAAAAGAAAATTGACCAAAAATTTTTTTCCAAGATCTTCTGGTTAAATGAAAGGGCAAAAGAATTTAAAAAGCCTCTACAAAGAAGAATAAAGAAAGATAACCTGTAAACCAGATCACACCCAATTTTACAACTATTAGAAAGCATAGCACTGGTGTAATCATCGATAAACAGGACACTCTAACAAGTCTCGAATTAAACCCAAGTCCATTTAAGACATTAATAAATGACAAAGGAGACAGTATAAGTAAATAGGGTAGAAATACACTGATACAGTTGGTTACTGGAAAAAAAATTAGAACCCTCACCATATTATTATTCACTAAAACACGACAGGTAGATTGAAGAGTTGATATAAAAACTAAAGCCATTTACAACAGGACTATATCCATATATTACTTTGAGATTTAATTATCTTAATGTTTTAATGCAGCAGTTAAAAAAAACTAGCAGAAAATATAGTTGTAAATATAACTAAAGGACATGTTATGCATAAAAGCCCTGGGGAGAGAGAGAGGCAGATCACAAAAGGGAAGCTCAGAACATTCAGGACATAACAATTCAAAAATTCTATTAAAAATCATAAGCAAAATTTAATGGTGAATCGAGGTACTGAGACATGCTACAACCTTGAAAACATTCTGCTAAGTGAAAGACTATAGAGTGTATAATCCTATTTATACAAAATGTCCAGAGTAGGCAAATCCATCCAGATAGAAAGTAGATAAGTGGTTTTTAGGAGTTGGGGGAAGTAAGGAGTGAAAACGGGGAGTGATTGCTGATGACTGAGGTTTCTTTGGAGAATGAAAGAAATGTTCCACAATTGATTGTGGTGACAGTTGCCAAACTATGAATATTCTAAAAGAAAAACAAGAACAACACTGAATCCGTGCAGTTGAATGGGGGGAACTGTATATTATGTGAATTATATCTCAATAAAGCTGTTATTAAAATGTTAATGGGCAATGATTAACTGGGAGGAATATTAGTAACATATTTGGGAAAATATTAATAATCTTGATATATAAGGAACACTCAAAATAATAAGGGAAACACTGATACCCTATTGTTAAATTGAGCCAAATCAATGAACAGACACTAAATGACTAAGAAATGAATAACAATATTTATTGTATCCAGTTAGCAGAGATTTAAGAAACAGTGATATTCAATGCAGAGGAAAGGTGCCAGACATGACATTCTCATCTACTGTCGCAAAACCTTCATCTGAGACCTCGCTGGAAAGCGACTTGGGAAGAAATGCTAAGCTCCCTTACAAAACACACATCTAGGAACCTGTCCCCTTTATTGCACATCTAGGAATCTGTCCACAAGAAATAAGCAGAGTGCCCAAGGATCTATGCATGAGGATGTTCATAGCATCATTATTTGTGGATATTTATAATATGTACAAATTAGAATGAAAGTAAATGTTCCAAAATGGGGAAATGGTTAAATAAATTATGAATCGGCCACAAGACTGAATATTATGCAGCCACTAAAAATGATGATTTCAAATAAATTTAATGACAAGGAAAATGATCACAATGTAATAATGTTCAGTGGGTGAAGGATATAAATTGTTTACAATACAATCCCATACACACACAATGCTATAATAAAATACATCAAAGAGCTGGCAGAAATATCTCTAGATGGTGGCATTCTGGGTGATTTTCAATTTTTTTTAATTTATAGTTCCCATATCTTCTATGTTTTCTACAATAGGCATATTTTATTTCTGCAATTTGGAAATTTTAAAAAATAATTTTTGGGGGGAAATATTCTTCTACAGACAAGTCTTTGGCCAGAATAAATGAATAACCGCAATGCAGTTCCTTTAAAAGCTGTTACCTGCTTGGCACACCTACCCCCCTACCCTTGCCCCAGAGCCCTGGGGGGGAAACTATTTTAAAGACCCCACACCCTCCTGGAGGCAGTCCTGCCCTGCTTGACCAGCCTAGTTATTGAACCAATTGGAGCCTCCTTCCTTAGGGCATTAATCCCATTTGCGAGGGCTCTGCCCTCATGACCAAATCACCTCCCAAAGAGACACCTTCTAATGCCTTCCATCACCTTAAGGGATAGGATTTCGACAGATAAATTTTGGGGCCACAGCACTGACCAAGGGCCGCCATCTTCGCTCCAGCTCCTCTAGGCTTATCTCTGTGGGGCTCAGTCTCTCCAAGATTAAGCTGATCGCATGGGTAAGTCTGAAGGTCTTGTTGTCCAAAGTAGTATTTATTCCAACAAGGAAGATTTCAAAGACTAAAAAACTTCTAGACTCCAGTGGGGTGAGGGGGAATGTCTCATGATTAAAGAAAGTGTTAATATATATTATACAAAAATTATGTAATATATATATCAAACTCATAGTAACAGAGTAGAATGGTAGTTAACAGAGGCTGGGGCACGGAGAAAATGTTTAGATAAGAGCACAATGGTGGTTGCCGAGGGCTGGGGGGGGGGAGTCACGGAGACTTATTATTTACTGAGTATGGAGTTTCAGTTTTGCAATATGAAAAGTGTTCTGGAGTGGATGGTGGCTGAACAAAAATGTGAATGTACTGAATACCACTGAACTTTGCACTTAAAAATGGTTATAATAGCCTGACCAGCCGGTAGCACAGTGGATAGAGTGTTGGCCTTTGATGCCAAGGACGCAGTTCAAAACCCCAAGATCACCGGCTTGAGCACAGGATCACTGGCTTGAGTGTGGGATCCCCCCCGGGTCACTGGTTTGAGCCCAAAGGTAGCTGGCTTCAAGCCCAAGGTCACTGGCTTGAGCCCAAGGTTGTTGGCTTGAGCAAGGGGTCACTTGCTCTGCTGGAGCCCCCCAGTCAAGGCACATATGAGAAAGCAGTCAATGAGCCTGACCAGGTGGTGGCGCAGTGGATGGAGCGTTGGACTAGAATGCAGAGGACCCAAGTTTGAAACTCCAATGTCCTGGGTTGAGTGCGGGCTCATCTGGTTTGGGCACAACTCACCAGTTTGAACCTAAAGTCGCTGGATTAAGCAAGGGGTCACTTGGTCTGCTGTAGCCCCTCTGTCAAGGCACATATGAGAAAGCAATTAATGAACAACTAAGGGCCGCAACAAAGAATTGATGCTTCTCATCTCTCTCCCTTCCTATCTGTCTGTCCTTATCCGTCCCTCTGTCTCCTTCTCTATCTCTGTCACACACACACACACAAAAGAAAGAAAGCAATCAATGAACAACTAAGGAGCTACAACAAAGAAGTAATGCTTCTCACTTCTTTCCTTTCCTGTCTGTCCCTATGTGTCCCTCTCTCTGTCTCTGTCACAAAGAAAAAAAAATGTTAAAAGAACTATGTATATTTTACCACAATAAAAAAATAAAAGAAAAGAAATATCTTTTGGTAGAATTTCTGACCTCTGGAAGAGGGGGGAGGAATCCCACTGAGCCCCCAAGCCCACTGCTGGGGGGCAGTCCCTCTCATGCTGGAGCGGAAGGCCAGGGCACAGAGGACACAATATGGGGCCCCTCAGTACTGCACACAGAGCCCCACTGGCCAGCCTGTGACGGCTAAGCCTTGGTAGAAAAGCAAGATCACTCTGAACACATAGGCTCTCTACCCCATTCTGCCTCAGCCTCTCCGCAGAGCCTCAGCCTGGAATTTCTATCCCTCAGTCCCCATTAGCTGGAAAGATTTGCTCCTGACCAGCATTGAGGAAGAAATGAAATCATCCCCTAAAGCCCAGGTGCAATCCCTGTCACACAATCTTACTCAGAAACTGTTAGGAAATTGGTCTGGAAAGGAAATAAGCTCTGGGTTTTTGAGCAGCCACTGGGCTAGCTGAATGAGATGCCATTCACATCCCATGCAACTCAGGGACCAGTAGGTCATAGGGAAAGGAGGGTCAGGAGTAGTAAGCAGGAGCCAGGGCAGACAGTGGTCACCATGTAAACAGAGGTTTTGCCAAGGGGAGGAAGGTGACATCTGAGTTGGTCATTGAAGAAGAGAGGAAGGCATTACAGAAGGCACTCACACATCAGCAAGGGAAGGAGGCGTTTCAGATGGGCTGTGTAGACTATGCCCTGCCAACAGCTTCCCGAGGCTGTGGGTCTTTGCTCAGCACACCCATCATAGCAGCGGAAAGGCTTTGCTGGCCACTCAGCAGCATTGTCTCTCAGAAGACCTATGTGTCCACAGGTCTAGTCTAAGTTGGGCAGCATGTGGGAAGGAAGGGGTAACTGCTGCTAGCTTCCAAGTGCAAGCACCTTTCACAATGCGCGCTTCACAAAGCCTGCCCATCTGTCCAGGCCCACTACTCACACCACCTCCTACTCAGTGCTCTCCTCCCTCCCCTGTTCTCCCCCGGGGCTCCCCTCACAGCCCAGGCACAGTGGACGCACCTGTCAAAGAAGGCAGTGCATGAACTTTAATGTGTCTGAATGCACGTGGGTCCCTCCTGTTCCGTTCATTTACTCATTTATTTAACCGAAGCATAATTAGTGACCACAGTAGGCCTAGCCCTGTGGTGGACATTTGGGAATGGCACAATAAAAGACACAGTCCTTGACCCCAGCATATTCAGCCTTCAGCAGATGAGCGAGACAAAAGAAAAGCCCACCACCAAGGCCCCAGAGAGCGGACAGGAGGGGCCAGCTCTGCAAGGAGGGGAGTGGAAGGTCACACAGACTGGGAGTGAACAGCAGTGTCACAGTCGTGGCAGGGAGGCTCCCTGGGTCCCCACAGACACCGGAAGCTGACACTGGTCTGCACAGGTGCCCGAGATACCTGCGTATGTAGCTGCCACCACACAGAGTGCACGTTTGCCTTCCTCTGCCAAGTCCTCCTCGGACGCACCTGGATTTAAGATTCATCAGAGGGCTCTAGCTGCTGGGAAATGATTTACACACACACACACACACACACACAATTTGCACTGCTTTGTTCTCGCTTTCCTACACATTTAATTACCTCAGGACAAATCTGATCTGCCCTCTTGGAAAATCTCTCTTCTGTTTTCTTTTAATTTCTCTTTCTTTCACGTTACATTTGACAAAGTTGGGAGAAACAATCAAGACAGATGAGCACGGAGAGGGGAGACGGCGAAAGCCAGCGTGGCCCGTGCAAGAGGCATCTGGGTGACACGGGCCACCCACCTCCCTGCTCCCTACCCCCCAAGCTATACATTAGAAGTGCCCTGTTCTTGCATACAAATAACTGATTTTTATTCTGGGAGGGTAAGGAAATTTCAACAATCATTCCCAGCCTGCCTGAGCATAAAGTCGGCCAAATCTGCCACCTTCCCCTCCTCCTCAAGCGCGAGGCCCGTGTCACTGCTTGGAGACAAGGGACAGGAGTCATCACTAGCGAAAGCCCTGGCCAGAGGGGAGAACTGTCTGGAAACCTCTGGAGTGAAAAAATACTCCTGGCCAAAGTCCAGACAAACAAGCAGCATGGACGTTGTTAAGGGAAAGACATCCAATAAATGGGATGATGGCAGCCCTGTTTATCCAGTGAAATTCCAATTCTGATCTGGGAAGAAGAGAGGATAAAAAGCTATTGAATTTCCTGGCAAGTGGGAGGAGCCTGGACCCCGGGAGGGAGGACGCTGCCAGGATTTGGGGCCTGGACCCGAGTGGGCTGGGCACGGCCCCGCCTGGCTTGTTGGACCCTGGGCAAGACAGGACCCTGGCCTTGACTCTGCCTGTCACTCATGTGCTGAACGGCCACGGGAGGAACAAGAGGCCCTTCTCAGATTCAGTTCCCTCACAGACCCCCCCTTCCTTCTGACTCCACTACAAGAAGCTATCCAGACACACTGGCCAGGGTGCTGGTTGTCATGGTTATATTATTTCACTTAGGTCAGATCATTTGTTGCCCTCTGCCAAACTCTCCAATGGTTTCCTTCACACTTAGAGGGAGAAGAGCTTCAGCTCAAGTTTGTGTCTCTGCAAGGGCTGTTTTATCAGCAGACAGTGAGCCAGGAGAAAGTCAGAAACCACCAAACCCACTGACTCAGGTCCCTGGGTGAAAGCCACACGCACCCACCGTGCCGTGTGCTATACTTGCCTTTCTGTACTTTACTGGAAAGCAGGGACTGCTGGCCGGAAGTACTTCAGGGCGACCCAAACTCCCTTCTTCAGTACACTTTCAAGCCGTGACATCATAATAGACGTGGCATTTGACCATCTCAGAGTAAAGGAGCGCTTGACCCTCGCCTACTTCTCAAACTTCAGCACAACGGCTCTCCCCTTCACTCTGTTTTAGAGCCAACCTGTGCTGGTCCTTGACCTTAACAAGATCTTCCAGCCTCAGGGCCTTTGAGTGTACTGGATCCTCTGCCTGGAATGCTTTCCCCACATACCTACGCACGGTTGGCTTCTCATTTTTCTTCCCTCCGCTCCTCTGAGGTGTCACCTCCTCAGAGAGGCCTTCCCTGACTACCCCTCTGAAGCAGGCCCAGTCCCAGGCACTCTCTCTCCCATCTTCCTTCTCAGCCCTTGTCTCGAGCTGAAACCCTTCTGACCTGTGGCTGAGCCCCCTACTCTCGCCAGAGAAAGTGTGCTATAGGAGGATAGGGTTAAGACTACAAGGGCCTGTACCCCTTCCTCTTTTCTCCAGGAACATGGCCAAAAGGCAGAACCGTTAAAAGCAAACAAACAAGAAACACCTTATGTGATTCTTGTTATAGACATATATTAAGATTGTGGCTCTATTGGGAGCCAGGCCTGACAGTTCAGCCCTACCCTTAGGCTCTCGACTGGCCCACCCCCTAACCACAGAAACACCAGCCAAGCCCAACACTGCTTCCTCATGCTTTCCTCCTGACCTAATCCTTCCCCCTCTTAACCTTTTCCTGGCTGTCCCTTCAAAGTGTCATCCCAAGAAAAAAATGATTCAGAACAGTGCTTCTTACCCCTGGCCACTCATGGGAATTACCTGAGAATATCGTTAAACTACCACTGTCCACACCCATGTGGGCCAATTCGAGCAGCACGGCAGGGGAAGGGTGGGGGCTGCCAGCAGTGCTGGTTTGAAGGCTCCCCAGCCCTGCTCCAGCTCACTAGGCTAAGAAGCCCTGGGTCAGTGCTTCAGGGATGTGCGCTACTTCTTCGCTGAAGAAGATCTGTTCTCTGAGGAATGCCAAAGGCCATTGAGTCCGTGTGAGCAACCAAGGAGTCTAAGGTTCCAGCTGATGGGCACTGAGGTGCCCGGGGACATTAGGAGTGGAGAACTGGGCACTGGACGGCACCAAGAGCAGCAGAGAACCTGGAAGAAGGAAGCTACAGCCCTGCCCCAAAGGGAGGCAGGCAGGCTCCGGGCCAGAATGGTGCAGCCATGCATAGGAGGAGTCAGGACTAGAGTCTGGGAGCCACACAGGGGATCTGAACACCCCAAATACATTGGCAATCATTTGTTTGCAAGGGATTTGTTGGCAGAACCTAGCCAGCCCAATGTCCTTTTGCCCCTAAGATAAGAGGTAAGTCTGTGATTGGCCAGCCATTCTCTCCCTCTTGAGGTGTATTAAATAAGAAAGGAAAATAAAGCCAGAAAGGAAAAACTAAAAGAAATAGCTACAACCACCCATAAACAGGTGGATAATTTGTGCCCCCATGAAAGCCGGGCTCTAGGTGAGTCACCATTACTGAATGTCAGGGCCTTGCGTGGCACTCCACAAAGGCCTGCCAGGCACCTGCTCAGTGAGTAAGAGGCACATGCTCCCACCAGGCAGGCAGCCTTCACAAGGGGAGCCATTTGGAATGGGATCTGGAAGCTGGACAGGCCTGTCTCCTCCACCAGCGCATACACTCCATGAGGGCATGTTTGCTGGTGTTCAGCACAGTGCCTGCCACCGGCACACACTCAGGAGCCATTCACGGGGTTATGAATGGGCATTCCTCAATCCACTCCATAGGAATGGTCTTCCTGCTGGAAGCAGCCTTCCCCTAAGAAGCACCTGGCTAACTCAAAACTCAGCACCACTCTTGGATCAGTGAGGACTCCTGGCCGCCAGCAACAGAAATGGACTGTGAGTAAATGAAAACAAACAAAACAGAAGAGGAAAGCTGCCTTTTGGAAAGCGCCGGAGCAGCGCTCAGAGTCACTGGGAAGTCTGGGGCGGGAGACGGGGCGGGCGGCCCCAGGGGCCGGGCTGCAGCTCAGGGAGGGTCTGGACCTAGCTACGCATTCCCGATGGCCCCTCGGCCTTGCCTGCCCTCAGAGCACATGATGCAGAAGTGGCAAGTGTCCAACTCTCTTGAATCTTTACGTTGCTCCCTCAAAGGTCAACGCCTCAGTCAGGAGCATCTAGGTAGCCAGGCTGAGATCAGATGCCCATGCCCGGGGTCCCCAGAGGTGGGCAGAAGGACCACCAGGCCCTTCAGTTTTTCTAACACAACCCCCTGGCCTCTCTCTCTCTCTCTCTCTCTCTCACACACACACACACACACACACACACAATACTTCAAGCAGAAAAGTGTTCAGATTCTGGTCCCCAACCAACACCAGACATATGTCCACTGCAATGTGGAATCCCATCTTTAACTTCCAGAATGGCTTTATTCCATCAGACCTTGAAAAAAGTAGCTAAATTTGAACAGGAATAAGCTCTTTTGTTTGATGTGTAATTAAGTCGGTTTTACAACCCAGTGTTTACAATGTGCTAAATCCACAGCCCAGAGGAAACACTCCGCTCTGACAGTTGTACCTTTAGCCTCCGGTTGCCAAGGGAGCCTGGGGACTCCGTCTTGGGGGAGATATTTGGAAAGAAGAGTGAGGCTGTTTCCAGATGTGCGCTGGGTGTGAGGGAGGGGTGCTTGTAATCTTGGCTGCAGGCAGGTGTCTGCACAACATGTTCTTTCCTAGTAGAGCGTAGCCACCTCCAAGATTCTCAGTCCAATGGCTGACACTCCTCCTTCCCCCCTCACTTTTAGGGGGCGAGCAGGAGGGGATGAGGAGGTGTCAGCCACTGGGCTGAGAATCCCGGAGGGGGCTACGCTGTCGGCCTGATCCGCGCTGGCTCTCCCGCAGAGGCATGCAGCGGTGGTGTAGAGTGCCGGCTGCTGACTTGCAGTGCCTGCAACCTGCCCACCTCCCACCCTGACAGCAGGCACCGACTCCACAGCTGTCCCGATGAGAAGACAGACTCGCTGGGGGCACCGCACGGGCAGACCACACGTGAGTTGGCAAACACGTGAGCATGTATCACGACGGACTGCTGCGTCTTCCTCAATCCCGATATATGTTACTAAGGACCGAGACGGTGGGGTTATTGTCATCTTTCTCGTGGCCCACCAGGTGGGTCCCACTTCTGTGCTCTTGACTCTCCTTTCTCACAAATGAAAATGACATCCCCTCTCTCCCATTCTGTTGGGCACGATCCTAAAAGGTGGGGACGATTTTAGAGACTGCAGGGTCTTTCCTCTGAGGTGGTCAAATGCCACATCTCTGATGATGCTAGGGCTTGAAACCATAACGAGGAAGGGAGGTTTGGGTCATCCTGAAGTACTTCCAGCCAACAGTCTCTGTTTTCCATAAAGCACAGCTATGCAAATAGAGCACATGTCAGAAGGCGAGCATGTGGCTTTCATCCAAGCAGCTGGGTCAGAGGGTTCAGTGGTTTTAGACGTTCTCCTGATTCACCATTTGCCAATACAACTGCCTCTGTAGAGAAACAAGTTGACAAGTGTGGGCTGGAGTTTATTCCCGCGTGAGCTTTGGGGAGCCTCCCAGGACTGACCAGCTAGAGCTGCAGGAGCCAAGGTGGGGGGACAGAGTGCCAGCACCTGTTGGTCATGTGTGCCCCCATTAACCATGTTAATTGGGGAAAAGGGAAAAGAAATACGCCTATTAAATGTGCAACAAGTTGAGCCACATCCTGGTCTCAATGAAGACAGAAGTATAGAAGAAAGCATAACTGTTTCTCCTCCCACGAATCTCTAACTAAATGCTCAAAGGATAAAGGACATTTCTTGTAGGAAAAGAAAAAAGACCCAAGTTTCATTCAAATAAAGAAACAGCCACTACTACAAGGCATGTACTAGAAAACTGCAGTGGAATTTCAAAGACTATTGAAGGCTGACACAAACCTCCTGCGACCTAGGGCAAGACTTGGGTTTTTCCACAGGCAAACCTCACATCCTGAATGGCCCTCCAGTGTGAGAGTCACGAGGTGCAGGGGAAGGTGTGAGAATCTGTGGACCAGCTCAGAGGGTATCCTCTCTCCATCTCAGTCTGCCTGTCCACCCCCATCTCCAGCACCCCCAGGGGGAGGGCTCCTGGCTGACAGAAACTTCCAGAAGAGAGTGTGAAGAAGGCAGGGAAATGACTGGGGAAGTGACCGTCCACAGCACCTGGGACACAGGCCCAGCCAGTGCGCACACCATCACATGTTTCAGCAGAGCTCTGTGGAAGAGACCACAGAGGTAGAGCACAAACCATTCCAAGGCACACAGGAGACAGGTGTCCTAAATGGAAAGCTTGAAACTGCCAGTTGAGAAAGTCCAAATACATCCCAAGATCAAATCAAGACACCTCCTGGTGAATCACTCACTAAGCCTCAGGATAGAGAAGGAATACTTTGGACATCCAGGTGGAGAAAAGCAAGTCACCTAAAAAATGTAAAAATTAGGTTCACCTTAAACTAACCACAGCAGGGTTTAATACCAAAGCCTATCCATGATTCTGAGCACAGAGGTGTATATGACTATGTATTTGGCCCAGGAGGAAGGTTGCTCCTTACCCTGTATACACCAATAAACAAGAAGACCTGAGCGTCCTCAAGAACACCACCATTCAGTAGAGCAGAGCACCAGTGAGCAATGGGGTAAACCAAAAAGTTAAATAGATTAGAACCTGTTCATCAAGAGTGGTTCTTGTAGCCACAGCATTGACATCATAAGGAAAACAGACCCTTGGGCCCCACCTCAGACCTACTGCAACAGAATCTGCATTTTAACCAAATTCCCCAGCGATTACTATGCACTTTCAGGTTTGAGAACCACTGCCCTGGCATAAAGACACCCAGTGGAAGGACAGGTAGGTGACTGGGTAGATATGCAAGGTAGAACATCTGGCGTGGCGGCATGGCAGCGAACGCAATGGCTACAAACCTCACCAATGAAAACATAGTAGCATAGGAAACCCAGAGCTGGAGGGAGGGGGCAGTGACAGGACATCACCAGACACCACGGAGTTTTAAAACTAGGAATAGCCCTGGCCAGTTGGCTCAATGGTAGAGCATTGGCCTGGCATGTGGAAGTCCCAGGTTCAAATCCTGGCCAGGGCACACAGGAGAAGCACCCATATGCTTCTCTACACTTCCTCCTCTTCTTTCTCTCTATCTCTCTTTTCCCTTCCCGCAGCCAAGGCTCCATTGGAGCAAGGTTGGCCCGGGCACTGAGGATGGCTCCATGGCCTCTGCCTCAGGCACTAGAATGGCTCCGATTGCAGCGGAGCAACGCGCCAGACAGGTAGAGCATCGCTCTTTAGTGGGCTTGCCAGGTGGATCCTGGTCAGGTACATATGAGAGTCTGTCTGTCTGCCTCCCTGCTTCTCGCTTCAGAAAAATAAAAAAAATAAAAAACTGGGAATAAACCTCATCTCCCACCAAATGAATAAAGAAACAACTTTACAGAAAATTCTTTCAGAAATTGATATAACTTATAATTGAGAAAAATCTTTCTGAGCTTCAACAATTTTCGCAGCTTCATTTAAATTTACATTCCAATCAAATTAAACATATTGCTTTCAATTTTAAAATGTGTACAGTAAGAAT
The DNA here is from genome assembly GCF_036850765.1 of Saccopteryx bilineata. NCBI lineage: Eukaryota > Metazoa > Chordata > Mammalia > Chiroptera > Emballonuridae > Saccopteryx > Saccopteryx bilineata. The sequence continues at coordinate 38,601,128 of NC_089499.1, read as the reverse complement.
ATTTTTGTAAAAGTGTTTCAATTTACCTAATTAGCTATCTTTCTATCAGAAAGAGAGAAAGAGCTATGATATACACAAAATGTTAATAATTCTCCATGGTGGAATTTGATGTAATTTTTTTCTTTTTCTTGGTGCTTTTGTACATTACTTGATTTTTTTAAATAAGATTGTATCATTTTCACAAAAGAGGATCTTAAAAGGCATAAGCAGAAAGGCCCGTTTTAAATAAAAAGATTTGAATGATGTTCTAATCGGTACTTAAATTTTATAATTTATACATCTTAAGGAAAAACAGTTAGAATGAGGTTAAAAGAAGACAAATTGGGAAATAAGCTGGATAAAAATTGAACTGTTCTAGGTCCTCTAAACACCTTCTCCATCACAAGGGTGTTAGAAAACCCTGGCAATGTTTCCATTTAAAGGCTCCTCCAGGAATTGCTAACTCCAGATCTCTCCAGGGCTCTGCCCTGCGAGGCAAGGCTGGTGTACCTGCAGCTTTGGCTGTGGCGCATTCTCGGGGTGCCGCCACCCTTGCTGCGCTCACCGAGGCTCCCTTGCTTCTCTGTCCCCTGCTGCTCTCTCTGCATCTGGAGCAGCTAGACACAGGAGCGTTGAATATTGTATTACCTTAGCTGCACAATAAAACACCCAGAGCTTTAAGAAATGACTCTCTGAGTCACACCCCAGACCACCAGTTTTCAGATTTTGATGGTTATCTGAATCACCCTGGGAAAACTTGGTAAAAGTGTCACAGCCTGGCCCTGCCTTCCTACAGGGCTCCTGGGGACCATGAGTGCTTTAGCAGCTCTCCAGATGCCTGATTCCCACCAAGTGCAAGTTCCAAATCAGACTGAAGGTTGGCCAGGGCATGGGCGAATTCAAGTGTCGCCGGGGCTGAGAGTCCTCACCTCTGCTCCTGGATCTAATAAGAATGTGGGTTTATGCAACCCAGGGCCCTGGGACTTTGCGACAGAGAATAACGAGCAAGTCCATGCCTCTGTTGACCACACCTGTCCAGGGAAGGGCCTGCCCACATTGAACACACTGCACTTATCTTGATGACACCCAAAAAGGTGATTTATGTTCCCCCATCTCAAGACATACTGAACTATTCCTTAAGGAAATAACTACATTGAAGTTGTCTATTTTTTGTTGTTTTTTAATTTTTTTTTTTTTTTGTATTTTTCTGAAGCTGGAAACGGGGAGAGACAGTCAGACAGACTCCCGCATGCGCCCGACTGGGATCCACCCGGCACGCCCACCAGGGGCGACGCTCTGCCCACCAGGGGGCGATGCTCTGCCCCTCCAGGGCGTCGCTCTGCCACGACCAGAGCCACTCTAGTGCCTGGGGCAGAGGCCAAGGAGCCATCCCCAGCGCCTGGGCCATCTTTGCTCCAATGGAGCCTCGGCTGCGGGAGGGGAAGAGAGAGACAGAGAGGAAGGAGGGGGGGGGGTGGAGAAGCAGATGGGCGCTTCTCCTGTGTGCCCTGGCCGGGAATTGAACCCGGGTCCCCCGCACACCAGGCTGACGCTCTACCGCTGAGCCAACTGGCCAGGGTGAAGTTGTCTTTTAAATCAGCTTCATCTGATCTAACAGATGAAACAACTGAAGACCAAGGTGTCAGGTGGCAAAGCCCTTCTTGACCCAGTCCTTCTCCTGATGGACCTGTGACATTCCACTCAGCTAGAAAATGCCACTATGTATTCAGAACACAATGAGACATCTTTTGGGCTAGATTACTTAACACCCCCATCGCAGTCACTTTCACCTCTCCCACTTTGCTGAGAGAGGATTCTACAAGGGACCACTGGCCCTGGAGAGACTGCCCTGAAGGTTAGGGTTTTCCAAGTCCTCTTTCTAGAAGCTGAACCTGCCAATGCATTCTTTGACATTCACTCACTGACATGATGGAGGCTGAGCTTCCCAAAGTCATAGAGTGAAGTGGCTGAGACTACACACTCTGGGCCAACATGCTGAGACTGAAATGCTAGAGGAATGACTCGGTGAATTCTCAAACATTCCTCTGTGCCTCGGTGTCCTCATATGTAAAGTGGGGATAATAATTACACCCACCCCATAGGATGCATGAGAATAAATGCATTCATATATGTAGGTGTACACAGGATAGTGTCTGGCACATAGACAGCACTATACGTGTGCATATGTGTTTTTTTGTTTTTGTTTTTGTTTTTTTGTTCAGAGACAGAGAGAGGGACAGATAGGGACAAACAGACAGAAAGGGAGAGAGATGAGAAGCATTAATTCTTCATTGTGGCACCTTAGTTGTTCATTGATTGCTTTCTCATATGTACCTTGACGGGGGGGGGGGGCTGCAACAGACCAAGTGACCCCTTGACCTTGAGTTCAAGCTGGTGAGCCTTGCTCAAACCAGATGAGCCCGTGGTCAAGCTGGCAACTTCAGGGTTTTGAACCTGGGTCCCTGCATCCCAGTCTGACACTCTATCCACTGTGCCACTGCCTGGTCAGGCTATATGTGCATATGTTTGCTCTTATTTTTCTCTAAATGTACCTACGAGTCTAGCTACAACTGGCCTTCTCTCCCCTTCCATTCCACGTACCAAGCCGACGCTTTGCCTGAGTGTGCCCCACTTCCACAGCACCAACTGCTTCTTTCTTGGTAGTGAGAACTCAGGCACTAATTTCAGCTTTTCTGTTTCATCCCCGACTTCCTCCCACAGTCCCAGTCGTCCTGACTTCAGCAGAGCGCCTGAGCTCCTCATGATTTTGCCACGGACCTGATGGTTGGCTGAGACCCTAGCCCCCTCATTAGTAATAATTCTGCTAAATAACTGTATCCCGTCAGCCTTGAGAAATGGGATAGCATCACCTGATGCTGCCCTTGGTCTTGACCTAATCAACATTTTAATCCATAAAGTGAAGGAAAAATGTGTAACTGAATGTATATCAAGTCAAGAAGTGACAGAAAGCTGGAAGAAATGGCTAAAATGCTGGAGAGTGAATTAAGATTCACTCAGATTGATCATGGAGGGTTGGAGATCTGGACTGAAGCCAGGAGAAGGTGATCTTTAGACAGGACAAGTGCACATTATAAATCAAGAGGCCTGGGCCGGGCTTCTGTATGTGAGGAAGACCTAGGCATGCCAGGTGACAACACGCTTCCTGCTCTGGTCCAGGGCAGGGCTGCATCCCAGAAAGGGCATCCCACTGTCCTCGGAATTCAGGAGGTCCCTTCCAAGGACTTCTGTACGTTCGCCTCTTGCCATATTGCGGTTCACTCTTTGCAGTCTCATTGTATCACGGATTTTTAAATTGTATACATCTAATTTTGTATCACAGATTTTTCGCTATTATCTTGGGATTTTGTGGTATATAGGTATTTTTATGTATGTATTATTTTAATTATTGTTGTGGTAAAATAAGCATTTTATAGCCTAAAAAATTAAAAACAATATAAAAATTTTTAAATATTAATTAAAACATATTAAAAGAATATTAAATCGAAATAAAATACATAGCATACAACAGATGAGTGGACAAAGACTTGCACGGATGGAAAACACAGCTACAGCCGCTTCCACTTAAGCTAGTTTGCCCGTGTGATATCATACATGGCACTCTATTGGCCGATGGATGGGAGGCAACCAACCAGAGCACTGTGTTCACATAGGTTTAAGAGTACAGAAAGAGTAAGAGCATAGGAAGTGTTTGTAAGAGTGTGGGAAAAGTTTGTAAGAGGGCAGGGAGGGTTTATAAAGCCTTAAAATATATCTAAATAATAAAATAAATATAAGGTTGCTACTTCATGGATTTTCGTCTATTGCGGGGGGTTCTGGAACTTAACCTCCATGATAGACGAGGGACCACTGTATTTCTGTAGAAGCCATAGGGTAATAAAACAATATAGAGTAGAGTCTGCAGATAATTCAGTTATTGAGAAACCTATTCACTATCATTTATTTCAGACTTTATCTTTGCAAGTAACTGGTTGAAAGAGGAGGAGCAGTGGCAGCATAGATGAGCGTGGAGGCAGGAGGACCTGCAGGCGTCCCCGAAGCACACAGGCAATCTCTGGAAGGCTCCACGGGGAGCCAGAGAGAGCCAGCACGAGGAAGCCCCTGGGCCCGGGGCCAGCAGTGAGGGAGGACTGACTCTTTACTATAGACCCTTTGTACTGTTGGTGATATTTTAATGAACTGAGTGTCTTGCCTTCTAAAAATTAATCAATATGTTTTTTAATTGGCATGTGATTGCTTAAAGATACTGAGTTTGGTCACGGGGCCAGCTGAAGGTGGGGATGCGTGGCAGCCCTGAGGAGTAGAAGAAAAGCAAAACAAACAAACAAACAAACAAAAAGCTCTGACCTTTATCCCTTCAAGCCTGCAAAGATCCCCAAAGCTTCCTGAATGTCTTGCCACCTCTCAATTCTCACACCCCTGTTTCTTCTTTTCTTCCCCTCTCCCTGGAAGTCAGTGAGAAAGCTACAGGATGAAGGGCAAGGGCTCACCCTGCCCGGTTGCTCATGCTTCAGTCTCCCCCCCCAAAAAAGGCTGTGGAGCGAGGCTTCAAAGTCGCCGGGCTGCCCTGCTGGAGGAGGGCCACGCTCCATCGGGAGAGGCCTCTGTGGTCCTCCTCCAGGCCAGATACGGAGAAAGGTGTCTGCTCAGAGCCAGCTGAACAGACCTCATGGGATGATAATCAAATCACACTCAAAAATGAGATGAGGAGGGGAGTCAGAACAAAAGCCTGGGAAAAGAAAAATAACGTGGAAGTTGCAGAAATTGGTACTCTGTATTCTAAGGGCTGCCTGGCTCCTAGCAGGGTTTGAGATTAGTGTTGATAATAGCTTCACCATAGGACCACAGAAAAAATCAATGGAACTGGGACTGAGGCAGGATCCATTTATCTTCTTGGGGTTAAATAGAAGGTGTGATTTTAAGAAGAAATTATACCAAATGCGTGTAATTGATGTGCATACACAAAACCATGCGAGGAAGGCCAACCGCACACAATCACACACTATCAGGCATTATTCTCACCAAGAGTTCCTTTAACAATGCCAACCCCAGGGCACGGTTCAAGTACTCTGGAGAGTACTGCTGGGCATTGAGTTCTAGAATATGGAGCATTATTTTTGCATGGTTGCTTATTTGTTTGAAAAGGCAAAGAAGAATACTGAAGGAAGAAGCCAACTGGCGGGTCCTACTTTATAATTAAGCTACTTAGTTGGGGCAGGACCCCAGACATCACTTAATCCATCCCTCTGCCTTTCATTTAAAGGGACTGTCCACCCCTCCAATGAGTGCCCTTAGCTTAAAGCTTTTGTTATATGAGTTTCTCTCACTGAGCTATATATACACTCTCATGGGTAGGGATGCTGGCCTCATTACCTCTGTGGTGTCGGTACCCGACTCACAGAAGGCTCTCAAAGATGTGTTATTGAGTAATGGATTCATTGATTATTAATTGAGATCTTTATTTTTAACCTAAGAAGGTTATCATAAGCAGTTCGGAGCTGAGTATTTCACAACTAGCTTTCTTGATCAGCTGATGGTATTAAAGCAGTCTAGTTGAGGGGCTCAAGTTAGTCCCTGAAGGAGTAAATTACTGGAGAGGGGGTGAGCAAGGGTGCGGGGTGGGGAGAGGGGTGAGGAGAAGCATTGCCCGGTGTCTGGGGGATCGGAGGACCCAGGCGAGGGCCATCTCCACGGAGGCTGACTTGCTGCCCACAGCTGCTGTGTGACACACCTCTGGAGACAAGTATGGAGTAATACCCCACAACAGCTCAGAGGTGAGGAAATGAGGGCTTTGGTCCAGGAAGAGCCTCCCCCTTGGCTTAACAAAAGCCACTTTCTGAAAGCTTTCCTGGAGACTTCTAGAAAGGGCCCAAGGTCACCTGAAGCAAGATGCTATCTCTATTCTGCCCCTGAGCTGGGCCTGAGGGCCACCAGGCTACCCTTCAATCCTGTCCCTTTTTCCACACAAAGACTGGCTATACCTGGCTCCCTCCTCCCCCCCCCCCCTCCCCTGCAAATGGCTCTTCTTCCTTCACTATGAGGCTGGAAAAGACTGAGTGCCCTCCCCATCTCTCCTGACCACTTTAAGGTGTGTCTGTCACAACCCACAAGTCCCCTGCTCTTCCCTTGCCTGGGGACCTTGCTCATCGCAATGAGAGGCAGCCTTTACCCTCAGGAAGCTCTCAAACCAACCCTTTCTCTCCATCCATCTGATTCCATCCTCTTCAGATCAGACCCAGCCTGGCTTTCTCAAACAGCCCTTCTCTAGCTTACAAATTGCTGTTTCTAGTCACAGTCTCCTTCCCTGAGGATATACAACTGATCAAATCTTCCCCCTGCCAACAACAGCAACCACAGTAACCAAAGCAAGAAACCTCCTGGCATGCTAATTCCTCCTCAAGCCCTCTCTCTCCTCTCTCTTCTTTACTTTACCTTTAAAAACTGTATTGAACTGCTTCCACTTTCTCAATCCACTCAGCCTTTCAACTCAGGAAGGGATGGGATCTATTGTGCTTCTAGAATGAAGGGTCACCAGTGACTGGCCAGGCATCAAATCGGCTTCGCTCATCACCCTGCACAGCTACTTGGCCGACAGGACCATCACTGACTAGTCCAGCCTCCTCCCGCTGTCCTGCTCTTCCTGGTACCTGCTCTGCCCTCTGGCTGTGACTTCTTTTGTCTCCCTGGCCAGCTTATCTTCCTCCTCCTGCTGTTGCCATGTCCCTCAAAGCCCATTGTTCTGTCCTGCCCCCTTTTTTATTTTTCTCTCTCTCTCCATTCTATTTCCTAACAATTACATACTAGTTTAAATTTATAAATATCTGTTAAATACTATGTACAGACAGTGTGTTAGGCACTGCTGATGTAGTGGTAAATTATAATTCTTTTAAAAAGCTGGCAGACAAGTGGGGGGGGCAGAAATAAATGACAATATACTATATTAAGAAAATTTTCCAGCTCAACATGAGGACAGCAGCCCCAAGGTGCTCACAATTTTTCAGTCAAGGTATTATGGTGTTGAAAACTCAAAAGACCTTTCTTCAAATACTGAAAGTGTCAGAATGGGTGAGGGGGAGTATCTGCATCAGAAATGGATTGAGAAAACCCACCCAGGGTGAGGACATGCTCCTCCTGACTTCCTCCTGACTCTGCTGCTTCAAACAGGGAATGTCTGGGGGGGGGGGGGTAAGTAATCAGTGCCCCTCTCTATCCCTGACTTAGAGACCCATGGGTACTGCTGTGAGGAACTGAGTTATGCTGTGAGTCGGGGAGGTCTCCATTTCACCCCTTGTACTCTCTGCCTGTCCCAGAAACTGCTAGATACAATGTAGCAATTGGTGTCATGCATTCTGAGAACAGTCTCTCAGCACATATGGGAAGTGGTAAGGAGAGTGTGGGGAAAACCAATGTGTTTCAAGTTTGTAACATGTGTGTTAGGTTTGCTCGCTTATATTTTGCCGAATTGTCACATTGGCATGGAGCAGAGCCATGTGTGTGGTCTGTGAAAGGCTGAGGTGCTTGCCCTCAGGGTGGCAGATTGCGGATTGCTTGCCTCTATGGGGTGGGGCGATTGTTTGCTATTGTTTGCTGGAAAAGGGTTTTCCCCCAGCCTGTTTTGGCTAGTGAGTTCAGAGAGGGAGAGAAGGAGTGCTGAGGGGCTTGGGAGCCCTGAGATTTCTGCCTGGCCTGTTCGGCTGGGGAGTGCTGAGGCTGGTGGGGGCTTGTTTTGTGCTTGAGTCCGGGTGAGCCCAGAGAGAAAAAGGGAAGCAGTCTGCCCTGCCTGTTTGCTTGTACACCGGTACAAGACTTTAATAAACGGAATGGCCCACCCTTTTCTGGTTCCACGGTTCTTTTACCATCTACCTGAATCCACTGTGAACCTGCAAGGTCACAGCAGAGGCTACAGACCTTACAAAGAGTAACGCCCAGAAGTGGCAACCGAACTTTTCACATATTACATCAGACTGGCAGAACCGAAGTACTGGACGCTGTAGGTCAAAGGACTATGTCAACCCGAGCAGAGCAGAGTTCCATCAAGGGAAAACCTTTTAGTATGAGGAACTGGACTGGGACAAACACATCATTCTCCACATGTGATGTAGAAACAATTAGAAAGTGAAATAAAGCCAGTGAGCAGAAATAGAGTCCCAGGATAAGCCACTCTCCCTGCCTGTGGGACCTCACACCAAGTCTCATCAAACTCCCTCGTGCTTTAAACTAAAAGGGTAAAACACCACATGGCATAGGAATGGGAACGTCATTCTGTAATGCCAGAGAGGAAGAGCATGCCTCTAAAAATGAGATACTGCAGAATTCAGAAGAAAAATTCAGCAAAGCATTTATTTATCCAGACCTCTACAAGAAAGCATGGCTTCTCAGGCAGAGGAGCAGAAAGAAGGAAAAATCAACAGGATGAGAGGAAAAAGAAGGGTCGTGGAGACACTAAAAATGCAATAGCAGAAACAAAGCCACTTCCAGAATATCAAGTCAGTCACATCGAAAACAAATGCGAAAGAAATTAAAACAATATGGCAGAAGGTGAAAGATGTGGAAAATAGAGAATGAAGAACCACATGTAGATAATGAGGATTCCTAAAATAGAATCCACAACCAATGAAACAGACAAGAAATGAAAGATACGATGTAGTAACATGTTACTGAGCTGAAGATAAAGGTCTGTGTGCATAGACAGATGGGCTCCCCAGGCACAGTCAGCAAAAAGAGACCCCAGACACATAATGAAAAATAATAACGATAATGTTGGAGAGAGAAAGCAGGCTGCTCGCAGGCTGAATAAGGTGGCTTTAGACATCTTTGTGACACAGAACAGAACAGAGAACAGAGACGATGATGAAGAGGACCTTTCCCGTCAGAGGGAAAGAGTGAATCACTCAGGAAACGAGACAGAGGCACGAGATAGCTACTAGAAAACAACTTAAATCTCGACTTTATACTAAATCCCCCACAGGATTCCCTGCTGGATTAAATATTTAAATGAAAAATTGAGCCATAAAAGTAACATGGTAAAAACACAGATGAATATTTATATAACTTTAGAGTAAGGAAGAATTTTCAGAGAAGGAAGCAAAGGAAAAAGCACATCGGAAAAAGACTAATAGCCTAAACTACATAAAAATTTTAAGGTATGCTGCAGAAATACAGTTCTAAATCAAATTACGAAACTGGGAAAAAATGAAATATGTATGACAAAGGTTCATATCTTTCAAATAAATAGAAAAATGGGTAAAGGATATAAACAGGCAAGTCACTATAGGAGAGACACAAATAAGTACTTAGTCCATTGGTAATAAAGTTTAAAAATCTAAATTCAAATAACTAAGATTTTGCATTATTTTTTTTTTAGCTATAAGACTAACAAAGAATTATAACAATCATTGTTGGAACCAGTAGGGGCAGTGGTCACTTTCTCTGGCATCCTGGATATGAAGGATATAGCATTTCTGAATGGCAGGCAGGAGTTTTTCTCAAAAGCTTTAATAATGGGGAAAACTTCAATTAAAAAATTTTATTTATTGGAATTTATCTTGACAAAATCATCTGTTCATTTTCAAAAATATATAAACAAGAAACTTCATTAGGTATTGTTTACAATGGCAAGAAAAAATAATTGCAATGACCGAGATGTATAAGTTTAGCAAGATAAGTCATTGAATTTAATATAAAGCAAGTTTAACATGACAACAGGGACATCCATTGACATGGAGGGGAGAAACAATATATTATAAAAACAACAACAACAACAAAAAGTCATAAAAGTATAGAACACTATTTGAAAGAAACAGACATACACTATACCAAAATAATAGCAGTAGTTATGTCTACCAAGATTACATGAGGTTGTTCCCTTTATGTTTATTGTAGTTCTACTTCTTTTCTTACTCTGAGTGTGAATTCTGTATGATATTTTTTAAAAACTTGTTTTAAAATATAATTAAAAGGCCCAAGAGCGCAACCACTGGGTCATATGATAAACACAGGTTTAGTTTGTAAGAAACTAATACTTTCTTTCAGAATGGCTACACCATTTTACATTCCCTGTCGATGTACGAGTGATCTATTTTCTCTACATCCTTGCCAGCATTCAGTGTCATCAGTATTTTTTTTATTTCAGCCATTCTGATAGGTGTGTAGTGGTATCTTACTGTGGTTTTCATTGCTATGTCTTAATGACTAATATGTTGAACACTTTTTATCTGTTTATTGACCATATGTAGAAAAATGAAAACTATGTTCACACAAAAACCTGTAGATGAATGTTCAGAGCAGCTTTATTTATTAAACTGGAATTAACCCAAATGTCTCTCAACAGGTAAATGGTTAAACAAACCATAGTAAATCCATACCATGGAATACTACTCAGCAAGTAAGAAGAAATACAGCATTGATATACACAACTTGAATAAATCTCAATGAAATTATGCTAAGTGAAAAAGGACACTCCCTAAAGATTTCATACTGTATGATTCCATTTATATGGCACTCTTGAAAAGACAGAATTAAAAAGATGGAAAACATACTGCTGGTCGGGAATGAAGGGAGAGGATAAGAAGGGGGAGGAGGAGGGAAGTTAGCTATGGCTATAAACTTAGGTATCACTAGGGAAGCTTGTGGTGGAGCTGTTCTGTCTTGAATGTGGTGGCAGTCATATGATTCTACACACGCGATGAAATCGAATAGATTTAAATATACACACAAACAAGTGAGTGCATGTAAAACTGGTAAAATCTGAATAAGGTTAATCGACAGTATCAATGTTAATTTCCTCATTGTGCTATTGTACTATAGTTATGCAAGATGTTACTATGTTACTACTGGAGGGAGTTAGATGAAGGGCACGTGGGTCTTTCTACATTGTTTCTTACAACTGCATTTAGTTTGAGATAATTACAGGTAATTGTAATCACAGAATATCTCAAAATAAAAAAGTTAAAAATGGAACAAAAAATACATAATGATAATTCAACAAGGTATATGCTAAGACCTATGCAAAGAGCAATGTGAACACTGGAGGTTGGGGAAGGCACAATCGGCATTTTGCCCCACAGCAGATTCAAGGAGGCCTTCCTGGAGGCGGTTATGACTGAGGAGTCTGGAGGGGCTATGAGCAGTAAGAGCATTTCCAAGCATGGTACAATAGGCGATGGGGATCCAGCCTTAGACCCTGTGATCACTGTACTTTAAAGACCCAGAAACCCGCTGGGGAGGAGCGAGAAGGAGGGCATACAGAGAGAAGAGATGCCCGAGGAGGTCTAATGTTTTTCCTACTAGGTCATGTTATTTCATTATTTATGTATTTATTCTCACATGTGTTCAACAAAGACTCTCTATGTCCCAGACACAGCACCATGCTCCAGGGAGAAAACAATGAAAAGACTATCATTTCCCACGCCACCCCAGCCAACTTCTTGATGGGGAGACAAACAAGTAAACAGAAAAATGCAAATATGTAATTGTGTGAAAAGTACTATGACAGGGTGTGCACAGGCTGCGTATGAAAGGGCCACCTAATCCTGGAAAGCTTCCTGGAAGAGGTGACATCTAGGCTAAAACCTGAAGCACTAGTGAAAGAAATCTAAATAAGCACAAGGTGGGGAAGGATGGCTTTCAAGGTTAAAGGTTATCAATGGTTTGTATAAAAGCCATGAGGTAAGAATGTGTGTCACAGCTGGGGAAACCTAAGACCTTAAATGTGGCTAGCGCATAGAATCGGAAACCTGGTACAACTTGAATGAGGCCAGAAAGCTAGCAAACCCAGGATTCCACAGCACCCTAAATGCCAAGCTAAAGAGTATGGACTGACTCTCGGGGCTGGAGGAGCCACTGAAGTCTTTCCCATGAGAGAGGCTCATGATAAAAAATGAAACATAGATGAGGATTCTGAGAGCAGGGAGGGAAATAACTGGGGTGGTGTAGGGGAGTCCAGCCCCCATCTGTGTTGCAAATACTACATCCCTTTGGGGCTCTCACAGTGTTTCCCAGGTTCCCAGTTCTATGGTCAGTGTATATTGCCTCAGGAAGCATGGAGCTCTGATGGTTTATGGAGTTCTGAGCCTCTGGACCAAGCTCTCTCCCATCCCCGATCAATTGCTCCCTGTCACAAGCTGATCTTGTTCCAGTTCTTTACTTTCTGGATCATAAAGTTGTCCTCTGAGTGACTTAGGAGGCTCTGCGGAGCTGGGCATTTATAACCCAGGGATACTTGTGCAGTCAGCAGCCCCCATCAGTGCGCTGCCTGACAATTTAGCTGTCCCCTCCAAGGCCAGGATTAGATCTACCTGTTTCCCCAGGACTGGTTCACCTGGCATCAGGATGAGTCTGGATGGCTTCCCAGGCTGTGCACTGGCAGCCAGGTAGCCGGCAGTCTGTGTGGCTATGGCTTCATGAGAGAGAGAGCAAGAACTGTGCATCGGTGCCCTGACAGTGGGGGGGGGGGAGCCCCCCTTCTGGCCAGGAAGGCATCGTTCTGGATCGCAAGATGCCTGTCACGAACAAAGATAATCTGGGGAGAGGCTTTCAGAAAAGGACAGGAGGGTTGTCCCCTGGAAGTACAAGGCTAGGGGCTGGGGGAATTGGGAAGTGGGGGAGCAGGGAGTCCCCCCCGTCAGCCCCAAACCCTGGTCAGAAACAGGGGCGGAAATCCACAGACAAGGCTGGAAGCACAGCCCTTGTAAGTGCTATTCAGAGGCCACTACAGCAAAGGCAGTGGTGGGATAGGTCAGGAGTGAAGGGATTTGAGCGATTGGGGAAAACAAAGGGGGAGGAAGAGGGACCGTGAGATTCTGGTCCATTTGCTGTCTCACTGCAGGTGGAGAGATGAATGAGCCAGGTGTTGCTCACTGCTTGGAGGGTGGCAACATCATGGTAACAAAGCTGTACCCTTCCCCCATCTGACTCTGCACTCTGTCTGTCACAGGAAGTAACTGCTGAGGCTGTGGGCCCAAGGGATTTAAGGGCATTTACGGTGGCAGCTGAGCCCTAGAAAGATCCCTTCACTATGGCAAAATCATTTTGTGTTCATGCTCAAATGATCCCAACAGTGCCTAGCACCAAGGAGATGCTCAGACAATACTTTTGGAATACTTGTCTGGATTGGACCTCTCTGTCTCAGAAAATAAGAACACAGACAAGCTTGCTTTCACCACACTGACCAGAACCTTGGGCATTATCATCCTGGGACCAGAGGATAGTTTGGAGCATGCTCTGTTGGCTCACAGAGAACTATGCGGGGCTGCCCCACCCAGAGGCGTCACCAAGCTCCCTTAAGCTTCCAGCGGCAAATGAGAGAGTCCTATAGAGCCAGGCCCTGAGAGAAGGTGCCAGGCCTTTACCCGCCTCCCAGGGCGGCCCATCATTCCCGCACCACCTACCCAGGTGCTGGGTTAGCCTCTTGGCACCATATATCATGGGTTTCCTTTTTTTTTTACTGAACTCAAGTTTTGTTCATCATAAAATTCATACAACTCCTCATCTGCGCGAAAAAGTGGAAAATGCAAGTAAAAAAGTCTATAACCACTGTATAAGACACACCCAGTTTTTAGACCCCAAATTTTTCAGAAAAAGGTATGTATTACACATGGGGAAATATGGTATGTTGGGTTTTTTTATTAATTTTAATGGGGTGACATTGATAAATCAGGGTACATATGTTCAGAGAAAACATCTCTAGGTTATTTTGCCATTTGCTTATGCTGCATTTCCATCACCCAGAGTCCAATTGTCTTTCGTCACCTTCTAACTGGTTTTCTTTGTGCCCCTCCCCTTCCCCCTCCCCCTCCCCTCCTCCCCCTATATCATGGGCTTCTACGGCTGCAATGTCTAATTTTAGGTCCCAGCACTGAGCTCGTTGACAGTGTGACCTTCACAAAAATTAAAAAGGAAAGGCAGTTTTCCCTTACAGGTGACCTAGGTTTAAAGTTTCCAAAAATGCAGCTAGAAAAAGTGAAGGCTCAGAGAGTCATGGAGGTGAAGAGGAGAACAGAAACAGCCATGGAAACAAGCTTTTAAACTTATCCATCAGTGGAAAGTCCTGAAAAAGTTTAACTTCACAGGGCGACTGGGAGAAGAGGCCATTCTCACCACGGAGAGCAGAGAGTTGTGCCTGCACACAAATGTCAGGGGCGTGGCCTGTGTGAGGCTGCGGGGAAGTCTCCCTGGGGACCAGACATCTGAGCTGAGCTCTGACTTAGAGAATGTGGGGAAGGGATCTGGGCAGAAGTATCAATACCGGAAAGGTCTCGAGTTGGAAGAGAATGTGGGAAGGAACCAAAGGCAGGCTCTCGTAAGGGTGACCGGCGTGGGAAGAGGTTTGCAGTGGGGTTATGGGTGAGACAGGAAGGCCATGCAGGTCCGTGGGGCCAGTGCAGCCCAACTGGTGAGTTAAGGTGCTAAGAAATCCCTGTAGACCCCCTCATTTGGAGGGGTGGAAAGTAGTGAGCTGAAAGGTCTAAAAGCTTTTGTTTGGGGGGGACTGACACCCTTACAGATGGAGAAGCTACAGGGCTCCACTCAGAAGCAAGGGAACCATTCAAAGGCCAAGGTTTTACCACCCCAGACACAAGGCTAGTCAGCCTTGGTTGGAAACTGTTGGTCAAATAAGTTTGTAAATATGATATATATGTTTGCTCGCTTATAGTTTGCATTGGGTGTGGGGGATAGGGTCATTATAGCCTAAGGCTTAGTTTTAAGACTAAGCTTTTCCCCACACCCTTGACTGTTGCATGATGTGGGGTAGTGCACTCTCATGAGGAATCCCATTATGCCTCAGATAAGTGACTTTGTATCAGAGACTTCCTTGTTTGTATATTGGATTAAAGGTTTTGATTTCTACACTATAAAATGGGGCAGAGGAGCCCATGCAGGAGGAGAGCAGAGAAAGGCCATGTGGAAGAGAGGAGAAGCAGCCAAGATGGCATGGTGCTGAAGGAGAACCCAGTCTGTGCAAAGTTTGTGCAGAGAGAAGGAGATGGGGAACAGAGGTGAATAAGGCTGGTGAGGTAGAAACCTTTGACTCTAGGAAACTCGGATGAGTCAGTGGCTTTGGGAGCCCTGAATGGAAAGGGAAGTGTTTTCCCACTGTGTGTATTTCTTGCCTGCCAGGTGCAAGCTAGGATTAAAGCTAATGGCCCACCAGTTCTTGGCTCCGTTGTTTCATTACCATCTGTCCAAATCTAATGCGAACCTGCATGGGGCAGGCGGCTGTGTTGGTGACTGCGGCTACTGGCTTTACAGAAACACTAACACACCCAAGACCGAGGGACACAGTTCCTCCATCGGAGCTGTGCGCAGACCCAGCTGCGCTTCCCACCTCCCCCAGCTACAGAGAGGTGGGAGAAGACAGAACCCAGTGCTCAAACGAGAGTTCAGCTGGGAAGACAGGTGGGTCTCAGGCAAAGCAGGCAGAGGGTCAAGGAGAAATCGCCCATTCCATGCCAGAGAAACCAGGGTCTGCACAGAGCTGCCCTTGTTCCATGTGAACGATACGAAAAGAAATGAACAGCAGGGCAAACACGTAAACCCATTGCCAAGTGCATGAAAAAATATAAATAAAAAAACATAGCATTAAAAAAACACACACACAGAAAACAAAGCCAGTATGGAAGAAATTATAGACTGAGAAATAGAAGGAAATTATCCATAAGAATACATTTTCAGAAGAATTCAATAATACAAAAATTCCAAACCATATGATAAAAACAGAATAAAATTAGAAAGGAAGATTGCAGAGTTAAGGAAAAAAGTTATCGATCAAAATAACAATATTATAATACTAATAAAATAAAAAATAGATGACTACAGACCTGATAGAGGTTAAGATCAAACTATAGACACACAGTAAATAGTATATAAATGATTAAGAGAGAAAAGCTCTACAGAGAACAACTGGTATCCCTAAATTAGAGGCCACAGCTAAAGAAGAAAGGGTTTTCAGAGAGCTAATAGAAAACACAAATCTTCAAAACAAGGCATAATCAGCAAAGGCAAAGGCAGAGCCCAGTGAAGTTGCTGAATTTCAAAGATAAAGAAGTATTCAGCCAGCAAAAGGAACCAGCAAGCCACCTCCAAAGGGAAGCATAAACTACCACAGACTTGTCTGTGGCGACATTCAGACAGATGTTCTCATGCATGCAGAGCCCCAGGTAATGGGCAGCCCTTCTAGAGGGAAAAATTACTTCATAATGAAATTAGATCAACCAAGAGATAAGTCAAAATAATGACTTCAGTACAGAGAAATTGTGATGAAGTGACTAGGAGTTCTTACAATCTGTTAAATATGGAAATAAAACTAAAACATTCTGAAATGATGATAAAGCTTAAAATGAAAAAAATAATTTAAAAACATTAACAAAAATCAGGAGGCAGGGAAATGGAAGGAAATAGAAGTATATACCAGCTTTGCCATCTTTCATAGCAAGGGATTAATTGATACTATTTAAAATTGAAATATAAAGTTCAGAATAATGATTCAAATCTCACTGTTTTTATAATATCTTTCTTAACCTTAAGAGTATCTTTCAGGAAATAATTATTTTGTGGTGAAGAAAAACAGTTTTCAAATGTAGCCACTTCTTCCATTTGATAGTAGTTTCCTTTTCTTCAGTTATATTTAAACAAAATCAAATTAATGGTTTAAAGAGATCCATGATCACATTTTTCTAAAATTAGTTCTGACTCTCCATCTATCTTTCTAGCTATAGTGGAGATAGATTATAGAGACATATTGAAAATGGTG
This sequence comes from Saccopteryx bilineata, assembly GCF_036850765.1. NCBI lineage: Eukaryota > Metazoa > Chordata > Mammalia > Chiroptera > Emballonuridae > Saccopteryx > Saccopteryx bilineata. Next base: position 38,584,381 of record NC_089499.1, on the reverse strand, counting down.
TTGACCTAAATTTAACTATGGTAGTTGCTGAATTTGTTGAGTCATTTTTCATTTTCCTCATTAACCTCTGCTGTTTGTGTCTCTGAAATGTTAATAGAAATGTGTGATTTTCAGAAAAAGCTAAGAACTGTATGATTTCTCACATCGGTGGGATATAAAACTGAGACTCATGGACATAGAAAAAAATGAAGTGGTTACCAGGGGGAAGGGGATGTGGGGAAAGGAAACGGGGGAGGGATGAGAGGAAGGGTGTAAAGAGGGACAAATATAAGGTGACAGAAAATGATTTGACTCTGGGTGATGGGTATACAACAGAATCTACAGTTCAAATGCTCGAAAGATGTTTACCTGAAACCTATGTACTCATTGATCAATGTCACCGTGTTAAAGTTAATTTTCTAAATAAAATTTAAAAATTAGAGTGACGTCACGGAAATGGCGCCGTGATCAGCGCGTCCGACAGCTCTCCCCTAAATCACAACAAATTTATCAACTAGAAACAGAAAAATTTATCCTCGGAGCATTCCGGAGTTCCACACAAACTGATAGCGAAAGGACTGTTATCACTTGAATCTGAGAGACGAGGGTGTGGAGGAATCTACCACAGGGACGTTCTTTCAAACCGCAAGGAAGTGCGCCTGTGGTGAGTCAGCCCATATACTTGGGAACCGCGAGCCGCCGCGAGCGGCCGACGCGAGCCACCACCGCGAGCCGCCGCGAGCAGCCGCGCGCGCGCCCGGTCCGGTTGAGCACCGCTGACGTTCCCAGCGGCCCGCACACTGCGAGTGGGGGTCGCCGGCCACCGGTGCCCGGAGCACCCCATTCGCGCGCGTGCCTTGGGCATTCCACGCGCCCAGGGCGCCCTGCTGGCCCACACACCCAGGGGGCTCCATTATCCTGCGCCTGGTGCGGTCCAGCCGCCAGCGGCGGGGCGAGCGGGAGAGGCTTGGGAGATTCTCTCCGTGGGCGGGGCACCTCACCCAGCCATTCAAGCTAACAATCAAGCTTTGGGGGAGGGGCGCGCAGGCAGCCTAAAATACCTTCGGAAGCACAGATGCGACCCAATCACTGAAATTAGCTTAACCCATAAAATCTGTGCACCCTCGGTTCTAATTGATAAGATCTCTCTCAGTTCAGCGATCCAAGACAAGAGGCGTGATATTTTTTAGTGCCTCTCGCTAAAGGGGCGGGGGCAACTTCTGATTGATAGAGCCTCCATATTCAGGGATAAACGCTAACAAGAAGGACTTGGCAGATAATAAGGTCTATACTACACTAGTCATAAGCAGAGACTAGTGCCTCTTCTTCCCTGCAAAAACAGGCTACAAAGTGTGGAAAGCCTGGGTTGAGAGGTCCAACTAAATGATAGGCGCTGAACAGTCACCTTGACAACAACTGACTCCCACCCCCGCCTGATTACACTGGAGGCCCTGACTGTCAGAGCCTTTCCCAAAGCCTTGCACTGAGTGGGGATAGAGTGGGGATTTCCCAGCTCTTTGAGCCTCTTACTCCCCAGGCAGAAGCAGTTGCAGCCTTATAGCTGGATCACCAGGCTGCTAACTCAGAAAGGGGGGACTAGGAGAGAGAATCCAGGAAAGCAAACTCTCTCATCGTTGGACCCTGCAAACGCCAACAAGCCTTTACTTCCAGCAAGACTAAAGCCAATTATATGACATTGCCATAGAATCCCATCAACTGCAAATCCCTACCTAAGAGTGACACAGGGGCAGAGCCTGGGGTACAGAGTCACCGACCAGGAAGAGGGAGAGAAAAGAAAAAGGAAGAAGTTAACCTCTCAAAATCAAGAAAAACCCACAGACTTTACAACTTGATCCACTAATTTTTGTTGTTGTTGTTGTTGTTTGTTTCTTCTATCTTTTTGCCTTTATTTCCTCCACCTTGGTCCTTCTATTCTCTGCCCATCTTATGCTTCCCCTTTCTTGAACTACACTACCCATGAGTGTTGCATTTTATTTTTCTTCTTCATCCTCACCCTCCTTTAAGGTTATACTCCAAAATACTTAACTCTCACTCTCTCCTCTTTTGTTTTTTTTTTTTTTGTCTTGCTTTATTTTGTTTTTTTCTCTTCCTATTTTATTTCTTCCTTCGTTTTTCTCTTTTTCTTATTTTTTCCTTTCTATTCACTTTTTCTTTTCTCATTTTACTTTCCTCCCATATAATCCTCAATCACGAACAAATTAGTTAATTTGGGACTCAAGGCTTTTTTTTGGCTTTATTTCTCTTTTTTGCTTTTGTTTTTATTTTTTTTTCTTGTTTGTTTATTTTTGTGGCATTTTGGGTCCTCCCAACCCAAGGTCTCCATTGTATTTAGTCTTTGCTCCACTTAATACAACAGATTTTACTTATTATTTTTATTTTTTCTTCTTTATTATTCTTTTTTGGTCCTTTTTTCTGGTTCCCTCTTATCCCTCTCATTATATCTCTTAGCTGACCATCACTTACAAGCAAATCATCTTATGCTTGTCTAAGATTTTCTTCCTTTTTTTTTTTTTTTTTTGCATTTAGTAGGTCCCTACTCCCTTTTTTTTGCCCCTTGAACTCTTCACCCCAAATCAGGCCCTCCATTATAGGCACGATATTTCCCTGAGGAGGGGAGAGGAGGGAAAGAGAAGAGAGAAAAAAGGGAGAAATAATAAATTATTACTGTTTTTTTTTTGTGGGGTGTTTTACCTTTTTTTTTTTTTTTACTTTTTACTCTTTATTAATTCTAATTAGTGCTATCAATAAGACCACCCTCAGATGCCGATAAGAAAGAGGAAATCGAATATTATGGATACGAAAGAAAGAGAGGTAACACAAATAGATGTGGAAAATCTATGGAGAAAAGACTTAACATATTGGAAGCCTTGGAGCTAAATGACAGAGAATTTAAAATAGAAATCTTAAAAATACTCAGAGATATACAAGAAAACACAGAAAGGCAATATAGGGAGATCAGAAAACAACTCAATGAACACAAAGAATATATTACCAAGGAAATTGAAACTATAAAAACAAATCAAACAGAAATGAAAAACTCAATTCACGAGCTGAAAAACGAGGTAACAAGCTTAGCTAACAGAACAGCCCAGATTGAAGATAGGATTAGTGAAATAGAAGACAAACAACTTGAGGCACAACAGAGAGAAGAAGAAAGAGACTCAAAAATAATAAAAAACGAGAAAGCCCTACAGGAATTGTCTGACTCCATCAGAAAGAATAACATAAGAATAATAGGTATATCAGAGGGAGAAGAGAAAGAAAATGGAATGGAGAATATACTCAAACAAATAATAGATGAGAACTTCCCAAGCCTGTGGAAGGAACTAAAGCCTCAAATTCAAGAAGCAAACAGAACACCAAGTTTTCTTAACCCCAACAAACCCACTCCAAGGCACATCATAATAAAGATGACACAAACCAATGACAAAGAAAAAATTCTCAAGGCAGCCAGGGAAAAGAAGAGTACAACATATAAAGGAAGGCCTATTAGATTATCATCAGATTTCTCAGCAGAAACTCTACAAGCTAGAAGAGAGTGGACCCCAATATTTAAAACCCGGAAAGAGAGGAACTTTCAGCCAAGAATACTATACCCATCAAAGCTATCCTTCAAGTATGAAGAAGATATAAAAACATTCACAAATACAGAAAAGATGAGAGAATTTATCAACAGAAAGCCCCCACTCCAGGAAATACTAAAGGGGGTTTTCCAACCAGATTCAAAGAACAAAAGAAAACAACACCACAAGTAACAGCTCCACCAAGAACACAATAAAACCAAACTTAAACTGTGACAACAAAGGAAAAAAAGGGGGGAGAGGATGGAGATTAACAGTAGCAAAGGATGATGAAGTGCAGAAATACTTATAAGATAGGGTACTACAATGAATATGGTAGGTACCCTTTTCATTACTTAATGGTAACCACCCTTAAAAAAACCACCACAAAAACACTTGACTTAAAAAAGGTAGCAACAGAGGAAAGAAGTATGGAACACAAACAAACAAAAACAAATGATAGAAAAACAAAAGAGAAGAATCAAACTAGATACAAAACTAACAGAAAGCAATTTATAAAATGGCAGTAGGGAACCCACAAGTGTCAATAATTACACTAAATGTAAATGGATTAAACTTACCAATAAAAAGACACAGAGTAGCAGAATGGATTAAAAAAGAAAATCCAACTATATGCTGCCTACAAGAAACACATCTAAGCAACAAGGATAAAAACAAATTCAAAGTGAAAGGCTGGAAAACAATACTCCAAGCAAACAACACCCAAAAAAAAGCAGGCATAGCAATACTCATATCTAATAATGCTGACTACAAGACAGAAAAAGTACTCAGAGACAAAAATGGTCATTTCATAATGATTAAGGGGAAGTTGAATCAAGAAGACATAACAATCCTTAATATATATGCACCAAACCAAGGAGCACCAAAATATATAAGACAGCTACTTATTGACCTTAAAACAAAAACTAACAAAAATACAATCATACTTGGAGACCTCAATACACCGCTGACGGCTCTAGATCGGTCATCCAAACAGAGAATCAATAAAGATATAGTGGCCTTAAACGAAATACTAGAACACCTGGATATGATAGACATCTACAGGACACTTCATCCCAAAGCGACAGAGTATACATTTTTCTCTAGTGTACATGGAACATTCTCAAGAATTGACCATATGTTGTGCCACAAAGACAATATCAGCAAATTTAGGAAAATTGAAATTGTACCAAGCATATTTTCTGATCATAAAGCCTTGAAACTAGAATTCAACTGCAAAAAAGAGGGGGAAAAACCCACAAAAATGTGGAAACTAAACAACATACTTCTAAAAAATGAATGGGTCAAAGAAGAAATAAGCGCAGAAATCAAAAGATATATACAGACAAATGAAAATGAAAATACGACATATCAGAATCTCTGGGATGCAGCAAAAGCAGTAATAAGAGGAAAGTTCATATCACTTCAGGCCTATATGAACAAACAAGAGAGAGCCGAAGTAAACCACTTAACTTCACACCTTAAGGAACTAGAAAAAGAAGAACAAAGACAACCCAAAACCAGCCGAAGAAAGGAGATAATAAAAATCAGAGCAGAAATAAATGAAATAGAGAACAGAAAAACTATAGAAAAAATCAATAAAACAAGGAGCTGGTTCTTTGAAAAGATCAACAAAATTGACAAACCCTTGGCAAGACTCACCAAGGAAAAAAGACACAGGACTCAAATAAATAAAATCCAAAATGAAAGAGGAGAGATCACCACAGACATCATAGATATACAAAGAATTATTGTAGAATACTATGAAAAATTATATGCCACCAAATACAACAATCTAGAAGAAATGGATAAATTCCTAGAACAGTACAACCTTCCTAGACTGAGTCATGAAGAAGCAGAAAGCCTAAACAGACCAATCAGCAGGGAGGAAATAGAAAAAACTATTAAAAATCTCCCCAAAAATAAAAGTCCAGGCCCAGACGGTTATACTAGTGAATTGTATCAAACATTCAAAGAAGACTTGGTTCCTATTCTACTCAAAGTCTTCCAAAAAATTGAAGAAAAAGCAATACTTCCAAACACATTTTATGAGGCCAACATAACCCTCATACCAAAACCTGGCAAGGATGGCACAAAGAAAGAAAACTACAGACCAATATCTCTAATGAATACAGATGCTAAAATACTAAACAAAATACTGGCAAACCGAATACAACAACATATTAAAAAAATAATACATCATGATCAAGTGGGATTCATCCCAGAATCTCAAGGATGGTTCAACATACGCAAAACGGTTAACGTAATACACCATATCAACAAAACAAAGAACAAAAACCACATGATCTTATCAATAGATGCAGAAAAGGCTTTTGATAAAATACAACACAATTTTATGTTTAAGACTCTCAACAAAATGGGTATAGAAGGAAAATATCTCAACATGATAAAGGCCATATATGATAAACCATCAGCCAACATCCTATTAAACGGCATAAAACTGAGGACTTTCTACCTTAAATCAGGAACAAGACAGGGTTGTCCACTCTCTCCACTCTTATTCAACGTGGTGCTAGAAGTTCTGGCCAGAGCAATCAGACAAGACAAAGAAATAAAAGGCATCCATTTCGGAAAAGAAGAAGTAAAGCTATCACTTTTTGCTGATGATATGATCCTATACATCGAAAACCCGAAGGACTCCACAAAAAGATTATTAGAAACAATAAACCAATACAGTAAGGTCGCAGGATACAAAATTAACATACAAAAGTCCATAGCCTTTCTATATGCCAACAATGAAATATTAGAAAACGAACTCAAAAAAATAATCCCCTTCACGATTGCAACAAAAAAAATAAAATACCTAGGAATAAACATAACAAAGAACGTAAAGGACCTATATAATGAAAATTACAAAGCATTGTTAAGGGAAATCGAAAAAGATACAATGAGATGGAAAAATATTCCTTGTTCTTGGATAGGAAGAATAAATATAATCAAAATGGCCATATTACCCAAAGCAATATACAAATTTAATGCAATTCCCATCAAAATCCCTATGACATTTTTTAAAGAACTGGAACAAAAAATCATCAGATTTATATGGAACTATAAAAAACCCCGAATAGCCAAAACAATCCTAAGGAAAAAGAATGAAGCTGGGGGCATTACAATACCTGACTTTAAACTATATTATAGGGCCACGATAATCAAAACAGCATGGTATTGGCAAAAAAATAGACACTCAGACCAATGGAACAGAATAGAAAGCCCAGAAATAAAACCACATATATATGGTCAAATAATCTTTGATAAAGGGGCCAACAACACACAATGGAGAAAAGAAAGCCTCTTCAACAAATGGTGTTGGGAAAACTGGAAAGCCACATGCAAAAGAATGAAACTCGACTACAGCCTGTCCCCATGTACTAAAATTAATTCAAAATGGATCAAAGACCTAAATATAAGACCTGAAACAATAAAGTACATAGAAGAAGACATAGGTACTAAAATCATGGACCTGGGTTTTAAAGAACATTTTATGAACTTGACTCCAATGGCAAGAGAAGTGAAGGCAAAGATAAATGAATGGGACTACATCAGAATTAAAAGTTTTTGCTCAGCAAGAGAAACTGATATCAAAATAAACAGACAGCCAACTATATGGGAACTGATATTTTCAAGCGACAGCTCAGATAAGGGCCTAATATCCAAAATTTACAAAGAACTCATAAAACTCAACAACAAACAAACAAACAATCCAATAAAAAAATGGGAAGAGGACATGAACAGACACTTCTCCCAGGAAGAGATACAAATGGCCAACAGATATATGAAAAGATGTTCAGCTTCATTAGTTATTAGAGAAATGCAAATCAAAACTACAATGAGATACCACCTCACTCCTGTTAGATTAGCTATTATCAACAAGACGGGTAATAGCAAATGTTGGAGAGGCTGTGGAGAAAAAGGAACCCTCATTCACTGTTGGTGGGACTGTAAAGTAGTACAACCATTATGGAGGAAAGTATGGTGGTTCCTCAAAAAACTGCAAATAGAACTACCTTATGACCCAGCAATCCCTCTACTGGGTATACACCCCAAAACCTCAGAAACATTGATACGTGAAGACACATGTAGCCCCATGTTCATTGCAGCACTGTTCACAGTGGCCAAGACATGGAAACAACCAAAAAGCCCTTCAATAGTAGACTGGATAAAGAAGATGTGGCACATATACACTATGGAATACTACTCAGCCATAAGAAATGATGACATCAGATCATTTACAGCAAAATGGTGGGATCTTGATAACATTATAAAGAGTGAAATAAGTAAATCAGAAAAAAACAAGAACTACATGATTCCATACATTGGTGGAACATAAAAATGAGACTAAGAGACATGGACAAGAGTGTGGTGGTTACCAAGGGTGGGGGGGGAGGGAGGACATGGGAGGGAGGGAGGGAGAGAGTTAGGGGGAGGGGGAGGGGCACAGAGAACTAGATAGAGGGTGACGGAGGACAATCTGACTTTGGGCGAGGGGTTTGCAACATAATTTGATGACAAAGTAACCTAGACATGTTTTCTTTGAATATATGTACCCTGATTTATTAATGTCATCCCATTACCATTAATAAAAATTTATTAAAAAAAATAAAAAATAAATAAATAAAATAAATAAAATAAAGAGGTTGATGATTTGTGGAATTTTAGATTTGAAAAATAGCTCAAAGATTGTTTCACTTTTCACATTCTCTCAAGAATTCAAGCAGGGGACAAAAAATAAATAAAAATAAAAATAAATTTAAAAATTAAAAAAAGAGAAAAAAAGTAATGTGTAATTTTAACAAAAACAGAAAGTTGCTTTTCAAAAACTAAAGATGTCATACAAAAACATGTACAAGTTAAAGTAATAATTATAATTTCTGTGTTATTAATTCCCATTTACTAGCCTCTATTTTCTAAAACATTTTCAGAATCTCCCTCTCCAGTTTTGAAAAGACATTTGTAATTTCCCTGCTCTGGTGCAGTCAATGTATACACTAATTCACATTTCCCCCTCCCCCTCATATGTCCTCCAAATACTCAGAGCAATTTTAATTTATGTCACCCACTACTTGGATCTTGTCTCTTGCTTCCACTGGGGTGCCAGAAACACAAAGTAATCAGGAAGTTTGAAATACTTCCAGGGCTCTTTATTTAACGTACTCAGAAGAGCTTTCTCAGACCCCTTATGAACACTGCTGGGTACATAGCCAGAGCCTCTCAGCCTCTGCTCTAGAACTCTGACCCCAGGCTGGGCACATCTCAGTCACCTTCCCAGGACAGACTTAGACATAGGAAGGCATCCCAGGTCTTCCTTCCTCCTTCCTTCCCTCCCTCCCTTCTTTCCTTCCTCTGTCTGTCCCTCCCTCCTTCTCTCCCTTCCTTCCTACTGCAGCCTTCACACTTCCATCACATCACATCCTGAAGCATCCCCTCCTGCTCTGCCTTCCACCCACCCTCTCTTTTCTCTTACCACCCACCCATTCCTGTAAATTATCCCCAACAGCAGTGACTCAAAAATCTGAGTATCCTGAAACAGAAATTCTCAAAGTATGCAGGAATAAATCCAACGATACCAGAATTTCATAAATAGAGAATCAGTGTTTGGGGAGGGATTACTGTACACACAAATCCCTATCATACAAGTAAAAACCACATAGATATGGCCACCTAAATAATGGTACTGCCTACCTGTCCTAGCCACCCCAGCTAGTATCCATTAGCCATAAGCAGGGGGATGAAGGGGTGGGCACCTCCATGTATTGACAGTTCTGTTTTCAGTCTGACAGTGCGTTTACTTGCCATGGTTGCTCTTATTAAGACAGGTAGCACTTCAGGATACAATGTGCAGAACCTGACAGTGATTTGTTCAGCTTATGTTTACTCATTTAATTAGGCTAAGTGCTCCTCTTTGAAAAAATATATAGTTAGGCTCTTCTAGAACTATGGTTACACATGTTAAGATGAAGACAAGGGAACATCAATGTACTCTTCACTTATTTGCTCCTCAAATTTCATTGGCATCTTTTAAGCCCTTGTCTACTATGTGCCCAGCTCAGAGGCCAGGACTTTATATTCATTTTCTTTCTCCCAAAACAGCCCCCCGATCTGGCAGGCCTTCCACAATGGACTCGGGCCTCCCTCCAATCTCGGTGTAAGGTGGGCTCCTCAGGCCCTGAACAAAGCCAAGCTCCACCATTTCTGTTCGATCTTGAACAAGCGAGTCGCAACTCCTGGTTGCAAAGCCCTCCTTGGCAAAATGCAGCTGACCAAAGGAAAAACCCCAGAGAGCTCTTGCATGGTCTGCTCAAGCTGCCATAACAAAATACTAGACCGGTAGCCTAAACAACAGAAATTTATTTCTCACACTTCTGGGGGCTGGAAGTGTAAGATCAAGGTGCCAGCAGGGCTGGTTTCTGCTGAAATCTCTCTCATCGGCTTGCAGATGGCTGTCCTCACAAGACCTTTGCGCGCGCGCGCGCGTGTGTGTGTGTGTGTGTGTGTGTGTGTGTGTGTGTAGGAGAGAGAGCTCTGGTGTCTCTTCCTTTACTCCTAAGGACATTGATCCTATTGGGTTAAATCCTCACCCGTATGACTTCATTGAACCTTAATCTCCTTTTTAAAGACCCTATCTCCAAATACAGTCCCATTGGAGCTGTGAGCTCCTGCATGTGAGTTTGGTGGGAATACAGTTCAGTCCCTAACAGCTGTGGTGATTAAAATAACTAATGCAGGCAGTGGATTTAGGTAGTGCTCATACATACTACATGCTTAATACCTTTTAGCAATAATTATCAGTATTGCTATAATTGTTATCAAAATGTTGAGTCATGATAGGCTAGCATTTGAAGGATAATGAGTGCCCAATATTTCATGATTAAATAGGTTTTGAGAAGTTCTGTAAGGTAAAAAAAAAAGGGCATGTCCTTCACCTTAGGATCAGGCTGGACCAGCTCTGCCCACAGTTGAATCTGCCAGAATTGAGAACGTTGTATCAATGTTCTCTGTATAAACGTGACTAGTGAGATTTCCACAAAAGTTTTTATAACGATTCAATTCTTTAGTGTTTAAATTCTGAGATAATATCATTTTTCCTGTTTAATTTTGGAAACATACAGTTAGGCAGTTCTAGGGTTTTGATGACACACATTAAGTTAGAGACAAATGAACTCCTCCCTTTGTCTGATTTTCGATGTTAAACTGACCTTCTATTAAAAAAAAAAAAGGGTGCCTGACCTGTGGTGGCGCAGTGGATAAAGCATCAACCTGGAACGCTGAGGTTGTTGGTTCAAAACCCTGGGCTTGCCTGGTCAAGGCACATATGGAGTTGATGCTTCCTGCTCCTCCCCCCTTCTCTCTCTCTTCTCTAAAATAAATAAATAAATAAATAAATAAATAAATAAATAAATAAAATTAAAAAGGAAAACAATGCACTGATGACAGAAAGCAGCTGTCTTATTTTTATCTGGTGTGTGTGTATCCTGAATGGAATGCTTATATTAGTAACTTGATATTTTGGGGATCATATTTGGTCCAAAACCCATGGCTAGACTGTGGTCAACAGGAACTGAAAAATCAGAGTTCTCTGCCCCAAGCCTCCATGTTTCAGATGGTTAAGTTGGATCTGACCTCACTTGGGGTTTCCAGGTGCTCTTGCTCAAGTCTGGAACCAGCTGCATGTAGGCCGGGGTGCTCAGTGCCATACTCAGAGACACGCATCAATGCCTGGGTTTCTTTGTGGGAGCTGGCAATTAAGAAAGCCTCCTTTACATTACATTGCATTTGACAGGAATGACTTAAAAGGAAGCATCTAAGCGATAAAGCACACCGAGATGGCTGAACTCTGGCTAAATTTGCTGAACATTCTGTCACCACTTTTCCTGAATGAGAAAGATAGTTTCATGGAATAATCGTGAGGGATTCTCCTGGTACCCATATTCTTTAATTCTCCGGGAAACAGTCACTCCCCGTGACCGTGGGATGAAGCTGAAGGACTGGCATCTGAACCATCCTGTCCTGCCCTGATGCGTTAAGCCTGAATTTATAATATAAAGCAATAGGAAAAATACAGACTTCCTTATTTGCATCTCATTCCTCAGTTGTTGCTAGCAAAAGCCATGTATGATGGCCATATTCTGGGGCAAAGACATTTTCTGCTTGGCTGGAACTGGGTGTGACTCCTGACCAGAGGCTTTCCAGCAGGCCCTCAAGCCAATTGCTGTCATGAATAAGCCAACGATTCAGGCTCAAACCACACAAATCTCAGAAGTATGGGGTCCTGGCATCCAAAGCTAACGGGTCACACTGCCTCTAAGCCATCCTGAGAAATGGTAGGTGTTCTTGGACAAAAGCAGCCTCAGTAAGGCAAAAGTAAGGATGAAACAATAACACCAATAACTTGGATGCTAATATTTAGCGAGGGTTTGCTCCATTCTAGTAACATGATGAGCATTTTACTCATCTCATTTAATCTTCCCTACAATCCTTTTAAATAGGTTCTTTATTATCCCATTTTACAGAGGAGAAATCTGAGGCACAAGCAGCAAGCGGTGATGTAGATAAAGCAAAGTCCTTGTTCCTATTTTCAAGAAAATTTTGAATCTCTGGAGAAGTAAGGCATAAAAGGCCAGCTTAACTCAATCCCAACAGAAAGATGTCTTTAACTGCTCTGGTAAACTCCAAAGAACCGCACTGAGGGGCAGGCCATGGCTCCCAAAGGTCAAGTTAAGTCTTGTAGGATAGTCTACTGAAAGTGGCTCAAAGTAGTAACCCAAGGGTCAGGATGGGAAAGTCAAGTTCAGTCATGCAACCAAAAGCACTCAAGTGACAATGTGAAATGAGAATGGAGATCCCCACTGATCCAGCTTCGCCTTGGAGTAAACTTTAGGAATCACGGACTCCAGGAGGTCCTTCCCAGGCTCTAAGTCCTCCGTTAAGGCCACCCAAGCTCCCTCACCCTGGCCACAAGGTGGAGTGTGACATGACTGCCCTCCCGCTGCCACCTCACCTTTCCTTTGGCCTCAGCCCCCACCCTCATACCCTCCTTTTGTAGGACACCCCGCCCCGCATACACCCTCGCCCCAGGAAACACGGACCTGGGTCAGCAGTGAGACCACCAACATGGCAAGAGTGGTTCAGCACAGACCCATGGGCTAAGAGCTCTGAACTCTCTGGGCCTCTGGGGGCTGGGGAGGACTTTCCCTCTCTGGGGCCTGGAAGTGGCTGCTCCCTGCTGACCTACCCAAGAGGATTTTTGGAGAGCTAATAGTCTATCCTCTTGCCTGCTCACCATCTGATGTTGCCCCAGCCAGGTCTTGGGCTCATTCTTCCTCTGGACTCTGCCTTCTCCCATTTGTCTCCCTGAAGCCCCAGCTCCTCTAGGCCTTTAGCCAGAGAGAGGGGCTCTCCGAAGGCTGCTGTCAGGGTCGCTGTCTGTAAGGTGGCTGTGCCTCGGTGGGGAGGGGAAGAAAGCCCCAGCTGCAGGGGAACTCACAGCTGGGGTCTAACTGGGAGCACAGTCATCTCAGGCTGTTCCCAGGCCTTCATTTTCAACTGGTGGTGAGAGATAGGCCTAGCCACAGTCACTGAAGCTCAGGGCCAGCCGTTTCGCCCCCACTCCATTTCTTCATCCCCTTGACCCCTTTGGTCATGAATAAATTTGAGGATTGTAAAGCCAGTAGCCACGGCCACCATCACAGCCGCCTGGCCCATGTAGGTTTGCATTAGGTTCGGACAGACGGTAATGAAACAACGGAGCCAAGAACTGGTGGGCCATTACCTTTAATACTAGCTTGCACCCAGTGGGCAAGTGAAAACACACACTGGGCTCCAAAACCCACTCATTCAGTGCTCACAAAGCTACTGACTTATCCGAGTTTCCTAGAATCAAAGGATTCTAGCTCACCAGCCTTATTCACCTCTTCCCCATCTCCTTCTCTCTGTATAAACTCTGCACAAACTGGCTTCTCCTTCAGCACTCCGCCATCTTGGCTGCTTCTCCTGGCCTCCTCCACGTGGCCTTTATCTGCTCTCTTCTCTCTCCTCTAATGCTAATCTCAGGAACCAAGAAAGAGAGCAAGCTCCTGGTCTGCCCCACTTTATAGTGTCGAAATCAAAACCTTTAATCCAATATACAAACAAGGAAGTCTCTGATACAAAGTCACTTACCTGAGGCATAATGGGATTTCTCATGAGAGTGCACCACCCCACATCATGCAATCAGTCAAGGGTATGGGGAAAAGCTTAGTCTTAAAACTAAGCCTTAGGCTCTAAGGACCCTGCCTGCTTACAGCCTGTCCCCCACACCCAATGCAAACTATAAGCAAGCAAACGTATACATCATATTTGCAAACTTATTTGTCCCACTGTTGGTAGCCTTTCCTACCCTCTTGATACTAAGATCTTCTCAACACTAAGTTTTTCCCACACACCCTTGACTGTTGCATGATGTGGGGTGGTGCACTCTTATGAGGTATCCCATTTATGCCTCAGATAAGTTATTTTGTATCAGAGACTTCCTTATTTGTATACTGGCTTAAAGGCTTTAATTTCTACACTACAAAATAAAGGAGACCAGAGGCTCTCTCTCTCTTGGTTCTGAAATTAGCAGTGCTGAAGGAGAGGCAGCCAAGATGGCGGAGTACTGAAGGAGAAGCCAGTTTGTGCAGAGAGAAAGAGATGGGAAACAGAGGTGAATAGGCTGGTGAGGTAGAAACCTTTGATTCTAGGAATACTCAGATGAGTTTGTGGCTTTGGGAGCCCTGAATAGAAAGGGAAGTGTTTTCCCACTGTCTGTATTATCTCGCCCGCCGGATGCAAATTAGGACTAAAGGTAATGGCCCACCAGTTCTTGGCTCCATTGTTTCATTACTGTCTGTCTGAATCAAATGCGAACCTGCACAGGCCAGGCAGCTGTGATGGTGGCGGTGGCTACTGGCCTTACAGCATTGTACATAAGAAACCCGATGGTCACGCAGAGTCACCCGCTCCCTTGCAGAGCACAGCATTTGTTTCTTCACCAGGCAAGTCCACAACTGAAGCCACACTGACCTGACCCTCAGAACATGCTGGAGGCACACCAGAAAGGTGAGGGAGAACGTCACTCTCACTTTGTGGATGGATTATTGAGGCTGAGGATGGAACTGTCACATAGTGTGGTGGCAATACTGCAGATGGATGCAAGCTTGCGGAATATTTGTCCAGGCTTCCATCAGCTACCTCTGTCTTGGGTTTGGGTCACTGCCTAGACAAAGGGACCTAGGAGAGGGAGGTTCCCCTGCAGGCCCTTCAGAAAAACAAAGCCCTTCCCAGAGAGCCTCACCAGAGAAGCAGCCAGTCTCCTGCGATGGAGGCTCTGCAGCCCAAGGACCCCACTGATCTCCTGCTTTGCATGGGTAGCATGTAGGGAAGAAGCTCACCGTCAGCTTCTGACTCCCCACAGAGTCTTCCAAGAACACAGTCCTGTTCCCCTTCACTTCCCTTTCCTTTCTTGCTCTGAGATGCTTTCCCACCTCCCCTATGACCCCTCCCCCAGGAGATCCTTTGGCCCTAAGGCGAGGCTGGACCTGGAGGCCAGACACAATTAGACTGAGTGCCACTGAGCCATAAAGGGAAGCAGAGAGGTGACCATTTTACACCTGCAATTAGTCACACATGCAGAACTGTGCTCACAACTAGTTGCACCTGTGGGTAGTAAATTGCTAAACAGCAAAAGCAATTAGGCACTTACACATTATCTCCAGGACCAAAGTTCCCAACACAGTAGTCAGTGTTATACCGTGGTCATGCACATATGCATGTGCACACACTCCCTGATGAAGGAGTAGACACTGAACAAAGCAATCTGACCCTCCAAGTTGGAGACTGAGAGACATGAAGGGGACCCTTTTTATTAAAACCTCGGGAAGCTGCATTAAAGGAATCTAGGTTAACCCAAGCCTTATATCGATACATAGGACACAGTCAAAGGCTCCGGCACCAGATAAGAACAGCACGGCGCTGCAGATTGTCCTTTTGATAAAGACTAAGCAATCGTGGAAGACAAATTGGAGCTGGCACACGGGGCCAGGCTGCAGAAAAGGCCGATGCATTCAGGCCTCACTGACCATTGTTGATCCCCGATGTAAACCATTATTTAACTGCATAGCCGTAATTGTTATATTCACAGGGCTGTTGTTAATCTCAAAACACCACTTTAAAAAGTAACACACAAAATCAAAGAGTGACCTTTAAAAATTCAGTTTAATGCCTCCTTTGTAGCCCTTTCTTCCTTCCTCCAGTTTCTCTGAGCTGTGATACTGAGTTGTCATATTTTCAAAAATATTTCCTTTCGGCAGCCGAGCGAGGAGGGATACAGCTGTGTATTTAATTGTCGTCGGCTCAGACGTGGCAGACTGAAGAACCTCTCAAGTGGTAATAAGATGCGCGGAGGCACGGAACTGGTAGACGGACAGGCAGAGCGGAGGGTCGGGTTAGGGGGCGGCACTGCCGCATCTCCAGAACACCTTTCTGCAGCGTCAGAGCACGTGCCTGCCTTCGCACACAGCCAGCCGCCACCCCGCTGGCAGCCTTTCCTTCTATGTGAAAGGGGTCAGCTCCCCGCCCTCTGCTCCTCCCTCCCTCCTTCCCTCCTTCCCTTCCTCCCTTCCTTCCTTCCTTCCTTCCTTCCTTCCCTTCCTCCCTTCCTTCCTTCCTTCCTTCCTCCATTCTCTCTTCCCTTCCTGCCTTTCCCTACTTCATTTATTCATCAAAAAAGTTATTGAATAACCAGAAATCTCTGGAAATGATCCCTGCCTTGTAAGTTCTCACCGTATAGCTGCAGAGAATCATCTTTGATTGTTGTTTCTGGGTCTCTGACTCAGAGAAGAAAAAATGCATGAGTATTAAAGGTAAGTGATGTACCCATTGAAGAGTAAGGACTTGGACTCAGCCCAAATTTAAACCTCGACTCTGCCCACTTAGTAGCTGTGTGACCTTGTACAAGTGACTTAACCTCTGTAAGGCTAAATTTACTCACTTAGAAATGAGCATAACAGAGCCAACTGCTCAGAACTATAATGAGGATTAAATTGAACTCTTAACAAAGTGTTCAGCTTATTATTATAAAGATTCAATAATAATGAAATAATAGTCATTATTATGTTTAACCATCAATGATAAATTGTCAGGAAGGATCTGGCAATACTGGCTGTCTTCATGGAGCATCCAGCTACAGCCTGCAAAGGTGGAATAGATTTTGAACAACTCTGATAAGATTATGGACTTCTCCAGGGGACTTTTATGTGCTTAGCGTTAGAGTCCTACCTGGCGCAGTACAGGTGCTCAATAAACATTAGATAGATACATTGGCAGGTGGGTGGTTGCCTGAAGGCACACATGAATAAATGAAAATGTGGAAAGGAAAAGGGCACCCTAAAGGGGGTGGGGGAAGAGACACTGATTTAAGGAGAGCATTAGGATAGTCATAGAGCGGTCAATATAATTTCATTTCCCCCCAGCTGTCTGTGTTCTAGGGATATGGTAGGATTAAACTTTCTGGTCCTTTGGGGTGAGGCCACGAATCTAGTTTCCCAGCAGAGAATAGCAGGGTACTTGCCTCTTCTCTGACTGGGTACTGCCAGGGAACACTAATGGGACAGTCTGAGTTGTAAATAGAAGCAATACATGTCAGTTCCAAACCAGGGCATTTAATTGTCAATGCGAGACCCACCAGTTCCCTCTCCCTCTGACAGATGACATTCAATGGCATGGAACAGAACCCTTGCCAACTGAAGATGATGAAGAATATGTATTTTTTTTTTGGGGGGGGGGAATAAACCTGTGTCATTTTAAGCCATTAAGGTTGGAGGAGTGCTTGTTACTGTAATATATATTACAGTCTATACGGATGGGTACAAGCTCAATCTCATGATAAAATCTGGTGTGGTTGGAGTCCTGGTAAGAGGACCACCACATGGGAAATGAGGTAAGAAAGGTCATCTGAGGCCACCTTTGACTACCAAGAATAAAGAAGTTGGTCAACACATGTCCCAGGGGACCCTACTGTGACAGTGATGGCTTATGACAACAAGGATGACCCTGCAAGATCTGATACCCTGCCTGTCCTGGGCTCATCAACCTGACCCAGCCCTGATGGAGGAGACCCTTGGAGCTCATGGATAAAATGTTCTGAATGCCCAAGAAGTTGTCTCTTTGGCTTCCCTTCTCTCAGAGCGGTTCTCAATCCCCATAGTCCCGAGGAGTGGGGCAGATGAAATATCTGTCCTCCAATGTGACCCAGTGCTGTAGTTTATGAGCAGCAGGCAGAGAATCCTCAAACCATAAACGACTTATGCCCCTGGCCTAGCGTGGTGCCCTATAATCCACCTGACATGCGCTGAGTGCTTATCCCTAGCAGAGGATGGCAAGGTATTCGCCTCTTCTCTGACCTGGCACTGCCAGGAAACACGAATGGGACAGTCTGGAAGGCCTGTCTTCTCATGCAAATGGTGTTTCCAGGTATCATCAGAGCCCACAGCTAGCAAATCTCTCTAGAGATTATCTTGTTCCTCCCCTTTCTTTCAGATAGTATAGAACCTAGATTAATTTAGTCAGAAGAAAAATAGTCTGTTGTGATTTTAAAAGCATGGATGTAAACTCTTGACACCTTTTCATTGGAAGGGGGGTGGGTGTGGTCCTATGTCCCTTCCTCTTCAATTTGGATGGGTTTGTGACTTTTTTGACCAGTGGGGTAAGGCAAAAGTGATGATCTGTGACTTCTGAGACTAAGTCATGAAAGCCATGTAGCGTCTGCCTTCCCTACTCAGACAATCTCCCTTGGATCTTTGAACCACCATGTAAAAAGTCTAATTGCCCTCCAGCCACCATGCTGTGAGGAAGCTCAAGCCACACGGAGAGGGCACCAGTGAGGCTCCCCAGTTCCAGAACACTGAGCTGAGTTCTGCCTTCTAGTCATCCCAGCCCACGGACATGCTGGACATGAATGCTAAGAAGGTTCCAGATGATCCTATCTCCCAGACATGCGCATGTCCCAGCCAAACCCTCCCCCCCATAATGGCAGAGGCAGCCCATCCTTGCTGTGCCCTGTCCCAATTCCTGATCCAGAGAATCTGTGAGCATAACAAAACGGTTGCTATTAAATGAGTGGATTTATTCAGAGGTGTAAAACAGAGTAAAAAAGGTGATTTGTTATGCGGCAATAGGTAAGCAAAACACAAATCTACCAGTTAAGGTCCCAGCAGTGCAATGTGAGGATAAACTGAGTAACTTTTGCATTCAGGCATCAAAGTAACAGTGAAAAAAATACACGATTTAGGGAAAGAAGATCTGGGCTCAAGCACCGTACATAAGCACGCACTGGCCAGCTAAATGGTCTGGGGCTGGTCATTCAACCACTCTTGTGTCCATTTGTTTCTTCTACAAAATGGGAATAATAATGATCACAATAATGTCCTCACAAGACTGTTAAAAAAAATAAATAACATTGTGCAGCCTGCCACGCCCTGTACAAATGCACGTGGTTGCTGTCAATAGAGTGAAAGAGGCCCTTCCTAATTTTTTTTTTTTTAGGCAAGAGCATAATCTTAAACTGTTTATAGAGAATGACGTGAGCTATGTGCACATACACATGCTCACACAACACATATGCACACACCGGCACACAATCCTTGCTGCCCCTTTCTGAAGACACTTGATTCTTTTGGAACAAAAGGCTAAAGTTACAGAGAAAACTGAAACATGTCAATCTGCTTTTTCTTTTTCTTTCTTCCTTTAAACATGCTCCTTTACCGAAGTTTGAAGATTACACAATAGCTCCCAAAGATCTAATCACTAGATTTCTTCCTCAGATTCCAGGTTAAAAATAGCTTAAACACACTTCTTCTGTCAGTCAAATCATAAAGTAGAAGATACTGTGCCATTCTAAAAATAAGTTGAAGACATTTCTTTCCATAAAGAAAGATCCTCCAACATCTTTATTTTGCTTCCTTGGGAGCTTTCACAAGCTAATACCATGGGGATGCCAGGACCAAGGCCCTGCCTCCCCCTCCATGGGGTCAGTATGTTGGCAGAGGAAACCCAAAAAGGCTGGTTCAATGTTACTCCTTGAAGCCAGATATCTGGCAGCACTGTCCACCACCTCTCACATTATTGTGTAGCTCCCACAGCATTCTCCCATCATTCATTCATTCATTCATTTATTTATTCAAAGGATGTGTAATGAGTTCTTGTCATACCTACGCTGGGCCAGGTGAGGAGCCGCAGCAGTGTCCTAGAGGCCGTTCTGCCCACAGAGAGCTTGCGGTCTCCTGGGAAGACCAGTAGAGAAAACACTGCCTTGTACAGGGTGACAAATGCCACTGGACTCGATGCTTGCAGAGCACCGGAGACAGAAAAGCAAGAGCTACTAGAGTGCCTTTGTGGGGACGAGGGGGATGGCTTAGTGAGGAGGCGCCATCGGAGCAGAGCTGGAGCTGCACCAGACAAGCAGGGAGAGGCAGCAGTGTGTCAGCAACACCGAAGACCAGACTCCTTTCCGGGAGCCCCTGAGCACCGTTTGGCTAAGAGCTGGAGTGGGGCCGCAGGAGATGGGTCCAGAGATGAGTCAGGGGGCAGATTCCTAAATCGCCTGGTGCTGGAGGAGTGAGGGTGGGGGACAGACTCGATCCTGGAAGTAATGCAGAGAACTCAAGAATCTGACATAGGCAGCCAGGAACAGCTTTGCTTTTTGGAAAAAAAACCCGGGGCAGCCATGTGGGAGATGAAGTCAGGACAAAATCCTGGGAGAGCCCAACTGCAGTAAGGTAGGGGCAATAGAGAGAGAGAGAGTTCCAGAGATCTTCAGCAGTGGACTGGGCAGAACTTGGAAACCTGATGGCTTGTGGAGAAGGGAGGATTCTATGGGGGATGGAGGGGAAAGATTTGACCTCCAATTCTGAGGCTCTACAAGGAGTTCCCTGTCTCCTCAGAGGGGCTAACTCAGCCACAGCCTGATGTGTTGTGATGGCAGAGTTTCCAGCTCCAGTCCCCTTCTCCTGCCCAGTATGGGTCACACTGTCTGGGGATCCTCCAAGCAGGCCTGGCAAAAATGAAGAGTGGGGAAGACGAGTGAGCCAACCCGCTAACTCGGCCTGGGGAGCACCGAGGCTCTGCTCCCAGCCCGATGGTTCCCATGTTCACGGGGGCCTCTACCCCCTACTCCTCCTATGGACAACCCAAGGGGCACTAGAGACATCTCGAGAGAATGGTAAACTCACGCCTCCCTCGGTGGGGTGCGGGGAGCAGCATCTAGAAGGCAGATGGGTGGGTGAGCTGGGAGAGTCACGGAAAATGAACCTGGCAGGAGCACCCCACACACAGAACAAAACTGGAAATCTCACCCCAGGAGCAAACTGGGGGCCCCAGGGTGGACTCTAACCTGGGGAAACTGAATGTGCTTGGGATGATGGTGCAAACGGGTGGGAGACATGGAGGACAAGATTCAAGAGGGTGTCCCGGTCACTGAAGGAGAGTCTGCCAGAAACATTTGGGGCCTTGCTGTCTTTCCTGAAAGGAAAGCTTGAAAATGAAGGAAGAGGTATTTGGGGGAATCACCACAGTGTGGGCCCCAGAGCTACCATTAAAGGAAGCAGGAGTCTTCTCTGCCCAGAGTGAATTTCCTTTAACGGCTCCCACCCCTCCCCAGAGCTCATTTTTGCTGAAAGAAAACAGGCCGGGAGCTGGGGGATTTCTGAGGCATTCTCCTCTATACCCAGGCCGCTCACTGTGACAGTGCCTGTGACATTGAAGCACATCTGAAAGTCTACACAAGTGCTTCCTTTAGTGGAAGCTGTGGCTGTTTAGCGCTTCAAGCACCTCTTCTCCACTCTGGGAAGCTATGAAGGTAAGGAGTGCAGATGGAGAAGCTACAAAGACATTTCTGCCAGTGTTAAAACACCCACAAAGAAGTTTCAGATTTTTAATTTTGACACCCTGGGTCTCAGCTAGAAGTCAATGCCCTCCAGGACCTACATTTCCAAGAAGCAGGCAATGCCCCAGGGTTCAAGGTTACAAAGTATCCTCCTGCTGGGAGGCTGAGTGCTAAAGCTGGACAAGATTTATTTTTGTTAGGATTGTTGCTTTCTCCTGGTTTTGGCTACAAAATTGTTGAGTAGCAAACTCTAACCTTCCTTTCCCTAGAAGCACTGTTGTTGGAGAATGTAATTTTGCAAAAGAGGTTGTTTAGGGACATACATGCAACATGACAGAAGAAATACCTGGGCCATTGTGAGTGTTATAGGCACACAGAGGAGGAGAGAGGGTGACTCCTGAGAAAGTAGCCCTTAACCCTGAAATCAAAAAAAAAAAAAAAAAGAAAGAAAGAAAAAAAAGAGAAGTTAGCCAGATGAAAAGAGGGGCAAAATTGTTCTGCAACAAAATCCAGACAATACCAGAAAGCAAACAAGCAGGCCAAAGGTTCCATGTCATCTTAGGATGGTCTGATCACCTTTCAACTTTCCTGTGAACTGGCTCTGCCCTGTGTTGCCTTTTTACTGAACCAGGTGTGGAAGCAGTTCTGCATTTGCCAGAGGTTGCCAGGCTGCAGGGCTCAGAGAAACTGATGCAATGACCCAGAGCTTTGAGTTCATCCGGGGGAAGGGTGATCATAGTTCATGGATGCAGAAACCAAAGGGGATGGGTGGTGGGTCAGACCTGGCAACAGCCAACCAGTCATAGAGAGGACCGAGCTCTGACCACAGGCGTCCGATCGTCAGCTACAGATCATCTCACTCCCTGGCCTTGATTTTCCGTTCATCAGATATCCTCACCCATTCACTTGATTCTGTTGGTTTATTGATATATACCCAGCCTCACTCCCAAGAGGATTTAATGCAGCCTATATGTGTGAGCACAGATGCTTCAGTGGCAGTACATATCCTCCCCCCTCGTTCTGCCTTCTCAGGTCTTTCTATTATTCCCTCTTTATGGTAGCTGTATTTTTAACCCATGACCTTTTGCTGACTTTATTCTTAAAATCTCATGTTGCTCGTAAAGTAAAATGTAAATAATATGACCTGCATCCTCAGGTTACGGGGAGGGTTAAATGAGATGATCTTCACAAAGCCCTCAGTGTAGGGCCAGGCACACGGGCGGAGTGTTCGATCCATATGTGGGGCAGGTGGGGAGAGATGAGACAGTCCCAGCGACCTGTCTCTGATTCCGGAACAGTAGAAAATTCCCACCGCTGCTCTTCTCCCCCAGCCTGCCCCTCCCCCATACAGCCTACATCATGTCTGCTCTGTCTTTGCTCACTCTCTATACCTGCTCTTTAGCCTTAGCCTCAAATCCAGGCCAGTCTGCAAGCTTCCCCCCGCCCAACGCTCTCTGCCACCAGCCTTGGGTCTGCAAAAGGGAGGGCAGCCCCGACCCCCGGCTCATCGGATGTGGCATCGGCTGTCCCTCAGGTCTCCGAGGCTCTGGAAAAGAGTTTCCAACATCGACTCCTAATGCAACAGAACAAAGTCAACAGCCTTTGAAACAGCTTTCCTCCTACATTTAAAAATAAGATCATGAAAAGTCCCCCAGAAAAATCAATGCTGGCTTTTTAAAACTCCAAATCAATAGGATGTGTGAAAGTTCTCATTAAGAGAGAGGTGGGGGAGGGCAGAGAAATAAGGAGAATCAAAAAGGAAGAGAGGGAAAGGGGGGAAGACTAAAAGAGAAACTGAGGGGGGGGGATGGGTGGCCGGAGAAGAGAGCAGGAAAGGCAGAAGGAAGAGAGGCTGCGGGGTGCCGAGCGCACAGAAGCAGCCCAGCCAGCACGAAAGGACTGGCAACCCTCCCTGCGAGGAAGAGGGGGAAGAAGAAGAACGGGACAGCTGAGCTTGCAGGGGTCTGAGCAGGCCTCCTGTACTTGGGGAGCAGAGGGGTGGAGAGGAGAGCAGGACAAACAGGCAGTGGGCTATGAGGCACGGGTGGATAAGAAAGTCAATGATGTATGCAATTGTCAGTTGGAGCAAGAAATCAAAACCTCTTATTAGAAGAGGCAGAAGTGTAGGTAGGCCATGAAGGGTTAAGGAGGTTTAAAAGTTGCATGGCTGGAGTTGAAGAGAGACAGGTTCCAGTTTGCCCTGGGTGAAGTGGGGAATACGAACAACAGCTAATACATACACAACGCTTTCTGAGGGCCAGCCATGTCCTAAGTACTCTGCAAGCATGACTCCATCTACTTCTCACAACCACCCTAGGAGATAGGTTATGATTATGCCCATTTTATAGTTGAGGAAACTGAGGCACAGAGAGATAAAGTAATTTACCCAAAGCCATATAGCCAGTAGGTGCTATAGCAGAGTTCGAACCCAGGCTGCCTGACCCGGGGCCTACACGGCTAGCCAGGCTGGGTTGGGGGGCAGGGAGGTTTGTGTGTGCACACACACTCTGGAATGCTTGCCGGAGAGCGTGCTCTCAGAGCAGTGGGGCGTGGGAAGAGTAGGGGAGCAAAAAGAAAAGAAAAAAGAAAAAAAAAAGAAAAGGCCCTGGCCGGTTGGCTCAGCGGTAGAGCGTCGGCCTGGCGTGCAAGGGGTCCCAGGTTCGATTCCCGGCCAGGGCACACAGGAGAAGCGTCCATCTGCTTCTCCACCCCTCCCCCTCTCCTTCCTCTCTGTCTCTCTCTTCCCCTCCCGCAGCCAAGGCTCCATTGGAGCAAGGATGGCCCGGGTGCTGGGGATGGCTCCTTGGCCTCTGCCCCAGGCCCTGGAGAGGCTCTGGTCTCAACAGAGCGACGCCCCGGAGGGGCAGAGCATCGCCCCCTGGTGGGCAGAGCGTCGCCCCCTGGTGGGCGTGCCGGGTGGATCCTCGTTGGGCGCATGCGGGAGTCTGTCTGACTGTCTCGCCCTGTTTCCAGCTTCGGAAAAAAAAAAAAAAAAAAAAAAAAAAGAGTAGGGGAGCATAGTGATGACTGACCTGATCTGGGATTTGGGAAAATAAATCTGGGGACGGGGTTTCGTTAGAGGACTTTGCCAAATCACCAATTTGCCACTGGCCTTAGGATCATCCCTCCCACAGACATCCTTCTCTGCATTTTCCACGTTGGACAACACTTCCAACATCAACTCTTAACTCAACAGAACAAAGTCAACACCCCTTGAAATCGTTTCCTTAAAGAGATAAGGCACGCTCTCGCTCTCGGACCTTGCAGCCTGGAGCTGCAGGATTTCCCTCTAGGATTAAGTATTCCAGAAATGTTTTCTCCCCAGATTCTTTGACAACCACCACCCTAGCCCACCTTTGTCAGTCCTGGGCATTTTATTTTCACTCAGAGGATTCCTCCTGAAAGACCAGCATGCAGGCAAGGAGAACTGTTCGGCTGCCCTCCTGTTGCCAGACCCACGGTTCGCTCCCCCACTATAAAGAAGCAGGGACATTTCCATCAGGCTGAACTGGGGCCTCATCTGGTGCTTTGAACCTCGGTCTACCCTGCCCTTGGCCATCAGGGCCCCCTGCCCTGCTCCCTCGGGAAGGCAAGGGAGCCAAACAACAAAGCCAGAGAAAGCAGTCCCTTTGCTGTATGCCTGCCCTTAGAACGGGCTGAGACCTGGGTGTCAGGGCACACGGAGGCCCATAAGCATCTGAGACCACAGGGGGAGCTGTGGGGCAGGGGAATCCCACATTCCCCATACCCCAGGAGGTAAAGTGACTGTGCCAGCAGTCCCCAGCTAAATCAGGCATTTTTATGTCTTCTGAATCAGACTCGAAATTGTTCTGTTCATAAAGCATCCGCCAAGCAGCAGAGGAAGCAAAAAGAGGACTCACCAGGACCCTAGAGGCAGGGGGTGCAGCTGAGGCCGACCCAGAATGCACAGGTGCATGAGGGACCCGCCTTGGTCAGAGCTGCCCATCGGACTCAGGGGCCAAGCAGGGCTTTCCCGGGCAAGCTAGGAGGGCCAGCTATCCTCACTACCATTCAGGGAGATTCACTCTCCGTGAGACACATTCACAGGACGGAAAAGAAGTCCCTCACAACTTAAAACTGTCCCATTCGCCCACCAGCTTGCCTCTAGGATGCTGCACATGAATACAGTTTATAAATCCTGCAAGTATCTTCTCATAGCATAATGTGGATTATCGCAATTTCTGTATTAAAAGCAATTATTTGTTGAATGCAAACATTTAAATCACACTACAAGTTTTGGAACCCTCTTTTGACATAACCTCTTTAAATATATATATATATATTTGGGTCTTTCTCTGAGAATATAAATATACACACACACATATCACATATATGTGAAAAATATGTGTGTATAGTAGATATTCTCAGAGAAAGACCCAAAGACCCAGGCACTCTCTGTCCGGCTAAGAAGCCATGCACACAGCATTGGTTCACAGCAAGGATGCTCTGTGGGGCTGGCAGGGAAAGGGGGCCCAAGGAGGAGAGGAAGCCTCCCTGAAACAGGTCTTTCCCCAGAGGAGCCACAGGAGGCAGGTGTGACCAAGGACCCAGGCAAGAAGCGATTCTCAGACACTGCTCATTCCTATTTCTGAGCTGTAATTAAGACTTCCATTTAAGCTGATAACACTTAAAAAAAAAAACAGGAAGATATTTCAACCAGCTCCTCTTGGACTTCTTGTGAATTATTACAAGTGTTAATAGGCATCTTCATTAGAGTATAATTTAAGAAATATTACAAGTCAGCTTCCGCCGCCTCCCAGTTCTGACGTCTCAAAATCGGCAGCCCCTCCCGCTGAATTGAAGGAAATTTATCAAAAGGGAAAATTAGCTGACTTGGTCCATCCAGTGGTAGAAACAAGAAAGAAATAGAACACAATGCGGGTTTGCTTTTCTGGGCACCAACCTAGTATGTGACCAGATTCCAAACAGACCAAGAGCCTTAGCTCTTGGGAGATCATCAAAGAGCACGGCTAGCTGAGCCCAGGGCAGTATGCCAGGGTCTGCTGGACCCGCAGGATACGCTTGGAACTGAAGCTGGAGTGGTATCTAGGGGGTCAGTGCCTGGGCAGCAAGAAAGGGGAAGGGCCAGCTCCTCCTGAAGATGCCTGCCACCAGCCGTCACCAGCCAGCCCTGACGGACACAGCGGCAGCCCTCCCATCCTGTCCCTGTCAGTGCCCCCAACTCCAAACTAACAGTCCCTTTAAGAACAGTATGCTTGCTGTGCAAATGCAGCCTTCCAGGGCCCAGCCAGGCCCCTCCCCATCCCAATAACCACACTGTTGCCCAAGCCCTTCCGGAGCAGAAACTCCAGAGGAGAACCCAGGGAGACACATCATCCGACACTCACTCCACAGGCTACTCAAGAGGCCCAGAGCAGAGTCATGTTGGAATTCGGGGAGGGGACATAATGAAGAGGGGCTCCATTCTAGGGGACAGGATCCACTAAGCTCCCCCCCCCCCAGTTTATTTCATCTGCCCTTTTTTCTTTCTGGTGTCTCCATATCTTTGCACTGTTTGCTTCTCAGTTTCCCGGAGCCTCTCGCTTGATGAGTTAAGCCTCCTCACTAGAACCGAAGCGCCACTGGCCAGTTGAAAGCCTCCATTTTAGCCAACTTTGCCTCCTAAACAGCTTTCCCCGAGCGCCCCCCTGCCCTGACAACCACCTCATCTCTGTGGCACTTCTAGCACCCAGGATGGAGGGCTGATTAGAGTTTAAGGTAATTGTCCCAAGGTATTAGAGCGCTTTCTGTCTTTCAAGGGATCTAATGGTAGAAAACAGATAAAGCTTGAGAGAAAGAAATACTTTAAGACTGAGAGGGAAAAAACAGTTTAATTGCTTAAGTTCTTAGGAGTCTCACACAACATGGTGGGCGGGTGAGTGAAGGAACAGCCCGGAGTGCAGAGTGTGGGGTTCACTTGACAAACCTGTTTTGCCTGATGAACGCGTGAGGGAGGCAGGGAGGCCACCAGCTCCGACAGCTCTGATCTGATCACGGCTGCCCTCCTGGGAGTCTCTCCCTCTGCAGCCACGTGCCCCTAGGGGACCTCAGGGGACAGTCCTACATCCAAAGCGTATCATCCACTTAGGACACATCAGTTAACAAGCAAACCCCCTCACCACACACACTCACGTGTCTCTGTCCTCATGTAGCCTACCTTTTGGTCAGGAGAGACAAATGCAGCATGTAACCAATATGTAAATTCTGCACTGTGGGCCCTGGCCGGTTGGCTCAGCAGTAGAGCATCAGCCTGGCATGCGGGGGACCCGGGTTCAATTCCCGGCCAGGGCACATAGGAGAAGCGCCCATTTGCTTCTCCACCCCTCCCTGTCTCTCTCTTCCCCTCCTGCAGCCAAGGCTCCATTGGAGCAAAGATGGCCCAGGCGCTGGGGATGGCTCCTTGGCCTCTGCCCCAGGCGCTAGAGTGGCTCTGGTCCTGGCAGAGCGACCCCCCCCCCCGGAGGGGCAGAGCATCGCCCCCTGGTGGGCAGAGCTTTGCCCCTGGTGGGTGTGCCGGGTGGATCCCGGTCGGGCGCATGCGGGAGTCTGTCTGACTGTCTCTCCCTGTTTCCAGCTTCAGAAAAATACAAAAAAAAAAATCTGCACTGTGTTAGAGATGATAAACCCAGGTAGGGAAACCGGAGGGCTGTTGAGGGCGGCAGACACTGTGAGGAGGGTGGTCGGGCTGGGGGTCACTGGGAAGGCCATATTCCAGTAAAGGCCTGGAGGAGGTGAAGTCATCGCCCAGCTCTCTGGTGTTGGAACATCTGGATGTCACAGGCCAAATCATAATGAAATGAACTTTAACCTCATACTTTCAATAAAAGCTAACTCAAAACAGATCCCAGCCCTAAATGTTGTAAAACATAAGTCTACAATATTATAACTTCTAGAGGATAATGTCAGGAGAAAAATCTCTGTGATCTGGGATTGGGCAAAGGATTGCTGGACATGACACTAAAAGTATCCATAACCTGGACACATTGAAAACAAAACAAAGGATGAATGCTCCAAACAATGGAGTATAATTCAGATCTAGAAAGAAACGAACTGTCAAGTGAAAGAAAGACATAGAGAAGCCTTAAATACATATTATGAAGTGACAGAAGGCAATCTGATAAGGCTACATACTACACAACTGCAACTGCTGGACGTCCTGGAAAAGACAAAATTATGGAGACAATAAAAAGGATCAGTGCTTGCCGGAGGTGGAGGGGTGCAGAGAGACTAAGGGTCAGACAGAGCACAGAGGATTTTTAGGGTTGGGCAAAGACGTATCTGCATGAGACTGTGACAGTGGGTCCGTGTCATCAAACATATGTCCAAATCCACAGAATATACACCACCAAGAGTGAGCCCTAATGGAAACTGTGGACTCTGTGTGATAATGATGTGTCCACAGAAGTACACCAGTTGTGACAAGTGTGTCACTTGGTGGGGGGTGTTGATGAGGAGGGAGGCTGGACCTGGGTGGGGCCAGAGAGTATATGGAAAATCTAGGTACCTTCCTCTTAATTTTGCTCTGAACCTAAAACTGCTCTAAAAAAATTCAGTTTTAATAAAAAATAATAATAGATCAATTGGATTCCATCAGAATCAATAAAAATGTTTGCTTTGTAACAGACCTTGTTTAGAGAAAGAAGGGACAAGTTACAGACCGGAAAAAAATATTTGCAAATCATATATTCAACAAAAAGATTTGCATCTAAGTACATATAAAGAAATCTCAATACTCAATAGTAAGAGAACAACCTTATTAAAACTTGGGCAAAAATGTTGAATAAGCACTTCACCAGAGAGTATAAACGGATGGCCAATAAGCACATGAAAGATACTCAACATCATTGTTCACTAGAGAAATGCAAATTAAAACCACCATGAGATACTAAGACATGCCAATTAGAATGGCTAAAATGAAAAGTTCTGACAATACCAAGAGCTGACACTTGTGTGCCAGAGACAGGCCCCCTGCAGATGGACTTGCAAGAAGTTAATTTTGAGACCTCATCCCAGAATCTGGAGATTCTCCTAGTAGATTCTAGTGGGGTCCTTCCCTCTTTTCATGTGTAGCCATCACCTTAAACAGGTACCAGTGGAAGAGGATGAACTAATTATAATCCTTTCTTTCCAGGTTCTCTTTCCTTTTCCTTTCTTCCTCCCTGACTAGTTAGTACCAATGTATACCATGCATGAGGCTTCCACCATTCTCATCTTCATTTGTTTATTTTCACAAGAAATTAGAAAATAACCTTATTTTTTTCAACGCACAGGGCACTTACAACAAAATCTGTAAACAGCTGCAACCTTAGTCTGTTCACCTTATGCCTGAAGAAACTGCCTCTCTAGAGATCATGTCACCCGGTAGTCCTCCCTCTCCATGATTGACAGGCCTTCCAAGTTGGTCTACCTGGGCATCACCAGGCCTGCAGAGGGGGACTGGCTGAATGAATGATGCCGAGGTGGCTCCCTTCTAAGCCACTATGTAACTGCCAGGCGGTGCCCCCTGGCTCTGGCTGCAACGGTACCTGAAACCATCTGCGAGTGTGAAGTGGATTCGTAAACTACAGGGCCTGCATGGGGCCCTGTCCTAACACTGGCTGCTGTCCCCTGGCCCCCATGTGCCAGGCGGGCAGCACCTCAGTGCCATGCGTCTCGTGGAAAACTTTGCGGCATGGTGTTAGAAAAAGAAATCGCCAGGGGAACCAAGAGCAGAATTGAGTAGGGGTTTAAAAAAAAAAAAAAAAAAAAAAAAAAGCCCTGAGAAAAAGCCTTGAATTGTCAGGGAATGTTTTCCAAGCTGGGGTCTCTTGATGAGTCATCTGCTCCGACGTAGGGAAGCTCCCCACTCCCACCAGCCCTGTGGGAACCGAAGCCAGTGATTTCCCACTCTCTATCAGGCAGAATAAAAATGACCAAGAAAAGGATACTTTTAAATATCCCCAGCATGGCGACTATTGTTTACGGGGCTATTGAGAGAGTGAAAAAGATAAGAAGAGGTAGGGCTGGTGGACCCCAGCGGTGGGAATTTACAAGAAACTGTCATTTCTTGTTTCCTCCCCTTCTATGACAGGAAATTAAGACAAAGCCCCTCTTTCCCATTTTGAAGAAGAAGCTTTGTTGCTTCTTTTGTCAAAATACCCCTCCCCAGCTCCTTCAGGACCCTCTTGTCCTCTCCTCCCTGGCTCTTAAAAGCCGGCTGATTTGCACAGGACGGGCCTCTCAGCCATGTCCCTCTTCCAAGCTCACTCTCATTCTCTTGCTCTAATTAGCAACTGCTTTTTTTTATTTTGTATGCATGTTCAAAGACAGAAAAGGGGGAGAGTGAAAGGGAGAAAGCAAAGGTCTCTGTGAAAGGAGAGAGCAGATGGCTTCTCTCTCGCCCCTCTGTGTACCCGGGCCCCCGTGTTGGCAAACAACATACAATGTCTGTCTACATAGCCCTTTGTGGTCCAGAAGGAAGGGCCAGCACGCAGCTACAGGCAGGAAAGAGGACTGTGGAGGGAAAGGCCTGGAGAGGCCTGGCCTCTGGGGGAAGCCAGGGTGGGGAGAGGATAGAGGCCGTCATCCCCTGGGAAGTCCGAAGACAGCCACCTCTGCCTCCTCCCAGGTCGAGAAGAAGTGGGTGTATGGATGTCCAGTTGGCTTGTGTACTGATGCTATCAGCTCTCTGGGTAGCAAATCCACAGCCCCCAGTGCTGGAGAAAGTCCTCAGAGCAGCGGGAATCAGCTGCTCCTTTGGCACTGCTATTTCACATTCAGGCTCTCCGGGTGGACCAGGAGGAGGAGGGGGTAAGCACACCTTGATGGGGTTCAGGAAAAAGGGGAGTGGAGGCTTGGCCCGTTAGCTCAGTCAGTTGGAGCATCATCCCAAAACAACAAGGTTGTAGGTTCAATCCCTGGTCGGGGCACATATAGGAAGCAAGTGATGAATGCAAAAGTTAGTGGAACGACAAATGGATGCCTCTCTCTCTCTCTCTCTCTCTCTCTCTCTCTCTCTCCCTCCACCCCTTCTTTTCTTGTCTCTCTAAAATCAAGCAATTAAAAAAGAGAAAGGAAAAAGAGGGGGAAAGGGGAGTGGAAAGGTTAATCCTCAAAGATGAAACATTCTCCCAGATAACTGAGTTTTTATCAGAGAAATTCTTAGGCAAGTGGGCAGACTAGGTGGGCAGAGAGCCGCACAACGGGGGAAGGTGTTGCCACAGAAAGGCTCAGTCAGCCACTCTGACTAGGCACATTCAATTCAACAACGGACAGCTTTGGCTACTGGTCCTTAACGAATAGCTGGATTCAAAGATTTAAAATGTTAGGAAAAAAGAAAGTTTGAAAGAATTCTCATAAGCCAAGAATAATCAAGAATGAAATTGAAGAAGCTGAAAGAAGCAGAGAAAGCTCCAGAAAAATAAAGAAATGAGCACAGAGAAGCAGGACATTCTGCAAGGATACTTAAAAAAAAAAGCTATTATTCTTTTTAATGAACGATCTTATTATCAACATATGTGATTATATACTAATTTTTATGACAAATCATTTTGTAATATTTGCAATCAACTTCAATGATAATATTTGCAATGTAATATTTGCAATCAACTTCAATTGATTTTCTGTATTTTTGCTACATGAAAGAATTCATTTTTATTGCAATGTTCATCTAAACAGTTTTCGAGGGGGAAAAAATAAAAACAATGAATGGAAATAGTCATCCATTCATTAAAATCCTACCAATGAAATGTGTTTTCTCTTTTTTTCTCTTCTCGAAGTGAATCCAGAGAGAAGACAGACAAGAGAAGAGACTAAATGGAGAAAAAGAAAGCAGGGAGACAGACTTGGCCAAGGATGCAGAGGGGAAGACAAACAGAACAAGTGAGAAAAGAAAAGCCCCAAGTGACAAGGGTCTCGATGTTCAAATGAATGTAGCCATGTGTGCGACAGACTCAGAAACCAAACAGAATCCTTCCAAATCACCTAATTCCCAGAACAGGCAAAAATTTGCCAAGTTCACGATTTGGCAGAGCTCTTGTATATCCTCATACAATTTCAAGGAGAAGCTCTAGCCCTCTTGTGCAATGAGCAGATTGTCATTTTCCCCTGGAAATACACACGTTGCTCTGGCCTTATGTCCTCTGTCAAACCGAGACAGCATGACCAGCTTTCAGTGAAAGGGCTTGCGGCCATTGTGTTGCTTTGTTCTCTGACACAATGTGTCACTATATTGGACAACAGACAGACAAGGCCTCTGCCATCACTGGTTACTTCCTCCATCTGGTCCTGCCATCGTCACCTCTGCAGGCGCACGCCTTGCCAGAGGACACACGTCCGGTCCCGGACTGGTTTCTTCGGAGTTTACGTGACTCAACACCACTGGGATGTTTTCTTATACATCCTAATTCAAAGCCTTTCTTCCTCCTTAGCTCACACCCTGTTCCCAAAAGTTCTGTTTTCAATGCATTCTGTTTTGTTCTCATTTAACAGATGGCACAGAGTAGGCATTCGGGATGCTGAGAAGTATCAGGCGTGGCCTGCCAATGAGAAGCTAGGGTTGACGCTGGAGGTGGAGGTGAGGGTGGTTCAACTGTGCCTTTGATTCATTCTTGCCAGTGAGCATGGCCACTCCATAAACTCCATGGCTAGCTCATCCCTAGCCAATGGGAAATGCAGATCAAACCCTGATGGCTTCTCTTTGAGTACCCTAGTGAAGGTTTATAACTCAGCACAAATGGGACACCAAAGCCTCAGCTCCCATCACAAATCACAAATGTGCCTCTAAGTGCATCTAGCTCTTCTCCAGCTGGGGGAGGAGTAAAGGATAGCAGTTATCAGCTGGGCATCAGCATCCTATGTTGCATGACCTTGGCAATGTTATTTAGCTTCTCTGTGTCTCAATATATTCAACTAAAATCAGAATGATAGCTGTGTGTACCTCACAGGGCTATTGTGAGGATTTAAAAGAGTTTGCAGGAAAGAATTTGGCGGAATCCTTGGTATGTATGTAATGAGCATTCTGTAAAAGATAGCCATGCGGTATCAGCACTTTAACGGAAACCGGAAGCCAGTCCAGGAAAGTTTGCTTCGTACCCAAGTTATGACTATCAACATGCTCTGATGACAAAACATGGGATGATCATACATGGGACTGACTGCCTTAAAGAGTGTGTAACCTGCTTCCTTAGTCCAGGTTAACAGAGCAAGTCAGCACTCTTTTCAAACAGCAGTCATTTGCATGTTATCTTTATTGTTGTTGTTTTTTTACCATGTCTACATGCCAGATTTTTAATTTATTAAATGACTTATTATTTTTCTTTAAGTTGACTCACTTTTTAACCTGAATAGGTTAACTTTAATGGATAGTAGTAAGGAAGGAGGGAAGAAGGGAAGGGAAGGGAGGGGAGATGAGAGGACAGGAGCAGAGAAGAGGGAAAAGGAAGACTAAGGCTAGCAAAGGGCAGAGCGTCCATGGCCCCAGAGAAAAAGGTTTGTCACAGAGTTGGAAGACAACAAACAAAAAGAGGATGGAGGCAGATGGCCTTGAGCCAGGGCTAAGGCTACACTGACAGGCAGAAGCACGGCCTGGGGCTTCAGCAGGACTGTGGGAAGGGGCGTGCTCCACCCTAGGGCATGGACACCTGGGTGAGGATGGGGCTGACATGGACCCAGGGAGGCTGGGGAAGGGATGGCACATCGGGCGAGAGTGGGTGGGTGCAGAGGAAATGAGGAGGCAGGAGGGGGTGAGGGCTACGGGCTGGTGACAGGAAAGGGTGGTGAAGGGGGCGTCACCACGGTGAGCTGGGCCCCAAGGCCCCTGAGGTAAGCTGGGAGAGTTACAGGGGGTATGTGGGGTGGAGGGGCT
Organism: Saccopteryx bilineata; assembly: GCF_036850765.1. Taxonomy (NCBI): domain Eukaryota; kingdom Metazoa; phylum Chordata; class Mammalia; order Chiroptera; family Emballonuridae; genus Saccopteryx; species Saccopteryx bilineata. The sequence continues at coordinate 38,550,042 of NC_089499.1, read as the reverse complement.
GGGCCAAGGAGTGAGAGCTGAGAGATGCTGGGGCAGAGCACGGAGCCCAGAGCAGGCCTGGGGCAGGGAACGAAGGATGGGTAAGCCAGGTGTTTCCCATCAAATCAGGATGGGCCAGCTTTCCTGACGGACCACGCGAATGCATGGTCTTTCAGCACCAGCACCCACTCTTGTGCTGTCCCATTAGTGACCTTTCACCGACCACAGGCTGAAAAAATGTCAAAGTAGGTGCATGGCATGTATCAAAATGCCCGATGAGACAGACAGGTTAAAGAACATGTAAACGGTGGGATGAGGGCAGGAGGGAACGGAAAGGAAGCAAGTGAAGGGGGGGCTATGCCATGGAGTGAGCCCCCTCCAAACTGTCTGCTGCACGCAGCTCACCTGATGCAATGACACGTTATATAGGAAAGCTGGGGTCTCGGCTCCCGAGCAGGGCCACTCATGGACCGTGGCCGTGTTTAAATGGCCCTCAGAGTAGGACAAAGGCAAATTGAAACCACAGAGGGATGCCAGTTTTCATCCATCAGATTAGATTGGCAAAGATAAAAATGACTGATATTTTATTATCTTGGCAAAGTTATAGGAAATAGGAACTCCTACATTGTTGGTGGGAGCAAAAATTGGTAGAAAATGCTTCTTTTTTTTTTTTTGGAAGAGTAGTTGGGAATATCTATCAAAATTAAATATTTATTATATACTCTGATTCAGCAATTTTACTTCTAAAAATTTATTCATCCTTAGCTGTTAGAAAAGAGCTTGGCACATAGAAAGCACGCAATACATATTCATTGAATAAATTAATAAATTTGTCTCACAGATGCTCACAACTTAAGTGCAAAGAGGAATGCATAAGGATGTTTGCTGAAACACTGTTTAGAAATAACAAAAAAACAGGAAGAAACCTAAATTATATAAATGAAGGATCGATTAAATATATAAAGGAACACCCATTCAATGGACTACTACACAATCATTGGAAAGAATGAGGCAGATTTCTGTGTAATAAAAGCAAACTACTGTTACCCATCACTGTTAAGTAAGAGAGGGGGTGGGGGAACTAGGTGAAAACCCTGTGCAGAACCCCGATGCAGGTGGGAGAATGGTATGTGTACATTCTGGGTGTGCAAATATAGGGACCCTCTCTGCAAGAGAGTATCAGAAACTGTAACAGTGGGGGACCCTGGAGAGGGTCAGAGGGGAAGGAAAACTTACTTTTTTTCTTTTTTTTTTTAACTTTTTTTCTTTTCCGAAGCTGGAAATGGGGAGAAACAGTCAGACAGACTCCCGCATGCGCCTGACCGGGATCCACCCGGCACGCCCACCAGGGGCTACGCTCTGCCCACCAGGGGGCGATGCTCTGCCCCTCCAGGGCGTCGCTCTACTGCGACCAGAGCCACTCTAGCGCCTGGGGCAGAGGCCAAGGAGCCATCCCCAGCACCCGGGCCATCTTTGCTCCAATGGAGCCTTGGCTGTGGGAGGGGAAGAGAGAGACAGAGAGGAAGGAGGTGGGGGTGGAGAAGCAAATGGGCACTTCTCCTATGTGCCCTGGCCGGGAATCGAACCCAGGTTCCCTGCATGCCAGGCCGACGCTCTACCGCTGAGCCAACCGGCCAGGGCCGGAAAACTTACTTTTTATATGCATTACCTTTTCAAAACATTCTTGTAAAAATAACAACAAAAGGCAATGTGGGATAAGGGAGATTTGCATAATCTACTTCAGGGACTAGAGCAAGGGCCCCCTGATTCTTTTCAACATAAGTCAGAGATGAACCAGGCTGTCCCATCACTGGAGGTGTCTAAAAGCTGTGGGAAAGCAAAGTAAATGTCATCCACGGGGCGGGACTCACTATCCTTAGGGGTCTTATCTAGCTGGGAGAAGCCATCTTCCAGTGGGTCCCCCAGGGCAGCAGAGCCAATCGTGGCTCCCTTGTCCTCTGAACATTGTAAGCACTTTCTGAGAGCTAAGAAGGTAGCAGATTCTTAGAAGTAAAAGTGTTCAATCTGAGAACCTAGTATAAAGAGCCTGGCTCTAAGTGCCAGAAGTCTGAGTACCTAGTATAAAGAGCCTGGCTCTAAGTACCAGAAGTCTGAGTACCTAGTATAAAGAGCCTGGCTCTAAGTACCAGAAGTCTGAGTACTTAGTATAAAGAGCCTGGCTCTAAGTACCAGAAGTCTGCGTACCTAGTATAAAGAGCCTGGCTCTAAGTACCAGAAGGAAGAATGAGCACAGGGACCACTCACTTCACATGAACTCATGAGTGGATGCCAATCTGACTGGAGAACTGGAGGTCAGAACTGCCCAGGCCAGCAGGGACCTGACCGGAGCAGACCCCCAAGGGTCATACCTGGAGGCCAGGTAACTCCAGCTGCTACTAGAAATGTGTGCCCATAGGATTGAAGGGCTATTCCAGAGGTCAGGAACAAACCAAACACCAAAGCACCTGTGTTCTTGTCCAGCCCTTCTTCTAAACTGGGTCCTACCCTCAATGAAAACCCTCAGTAAGGCTGGGCTTGGCCCTCTCTGGCCCTGCATTTGTATCCTGTGATTCCAAGATGCCTGCTGAGGCTCCTCATAGTGCCTTGCTCTCCTCACCAGCCTCTCCAGGGCCTGATGTGGCTAAGCTGATTTCCTCCTGACCTCCCTGGCCACGAGAATGCACACGCACACACATACATGCACACACACGCACCGAACACTGGGTAATGAGTCCAGCATACCTGCAAACGCACAGACTCATCCCACAGCGAGCTGGGTAGGCACACAGGAAGGCGCGATGTTCTCTATTATGTGGAATATCTCCCAGAGCAGACCCAGACATACTCTGTACTAAGTCGCATTGCCCCAGGATTTTCTTGCTCTGCCTTATTAATTGGCCCTCGAAACAAAAGCAAAGGGCTCAGTTGCCTTCCCAGGTAACTGGCACTCAAGCTCTTAGCTCTGCCAGGAAGCAAAGTACAG